>NC_136920.1:18570225-19170225 GCF_949752795.1 Hyperoodon ampullatus
GAGACTTATCTCCAATGTAATCACATTGGAGGTTAGGGCTTCAACATATGAGTCTGGGGGGGCATACCTCTGCTCTAAAGGATGGACAGGTGAGGTCCTGGATGAAGGGTGAAGGTGCTGGGGAAGAGAACCCACATTCTAGAAGCAGTGGCTGTTTCAAAAGCCCTGACATGGGGATGAGTTTGGAGACAAGAGGAATAAAATTCCCACCTTTCCATTCACCATCCTTAGGAAAGTATTTCTTCCCTCTAGTCACGCTTTGTGCTGACGTGAACCTAGTACTTATTTAGATGCACAAAACAACGTAGGGGGTAGAATTGGAGGATGGTCTGAGAGTCCAAGCCCAGGGAGGCTTCTGGACAGTGGGATGGCTCAATGGAGGTGGTCATAATATAAAGATGTAGTGTGGATATAACGTCACAGTGTGTGCTCCAGGGCCACACCTAGGACGTAAAGCTTCATTCTCTGCTGTCCTGATGCCAAGACTCCCCTACCCACTCTCCCTCTCCAGTCTCTCCTTGCCCCAGAGCAGGCCCCCACCTGCACTGCTCCCAGCACCCACTCGGGCCTTCCCGAGGTCTATCCCACAGGAGCACAGGATGCAGAGGGATCCTGTTAAAGCAGATGAGCATGCCACTCACAGGCTTAAACCCTCAGAGCTTCTGCCACCCTCAGAATACATCCCAGTCCCTACCATGGCCCGTAGGCATGGACTGCGTGAGCTGGCTTCTGGCCACCTCTTCCAAATTCACTCCTATCCCACCTTCGGCTGCCACATGGGCCTTCTTGCACATGCTTGAACACACTGAACACTCCCACCCCAGGGCCTTTGCACTCGCTGCTACTTCTCCCTGGATCACTCTCTCTCCTTTTATCCCAGTGTCTCACTCCCTCACACTTCACTTTGGTCTCTACCCAAATGACATTTCTTCAAAGAGGTCTTCTGGGGCCACCCCATTCCTTATTCTTCTTTCTTTTTTAATAACACTTATCACAATCTGACGTATTATATATGTGTTTGTTTATTTGTAATATTGCCTCTCTCCCACTAGAATGTAAGCTCTAGGAGAACAGGAATGTGTGTCTGTTTCTTACTGCATTCTGAGGGCTTATAAAATTATCATTAGCACCCCAGCAGGTGCTTATGAAACATTTGTCAAATGACTGAATTAATAAGCAAATGAATAGAAAGCTTTTTTGCAACTTATCAAGCAGAAGGAGATGGGAGAGAAGGAAGGAGATGGACCACGAGAGACTAGGAGACCCTGGTAGGAAGTCTGGAGTTTGTACCAACTGAAATAGGGAGATACTGAAGAATCTAACATGATTTGGTTTATATTTTGTAAAGGTAACTCCCCTAGGTGTGCTATGACAGAATAAAAGGGGAGCTTTTTTGACTATGGAATTGGGGGAAATTAGGGGCAATCTGATAAAATTATGGGGAAAGCAACACTTTCAGCCTCAGTCTCCCCATCCATCCCCTCTCCCTGTGCCTCCCAAAATCTCTCTAAGGTCCCGTTTTGGTTAAAAAAAAAAAGACAAAGGAATAAATATAGGGGTGTTAAAATCACTGTCCACCACGTCCAGCCCTCCGTGATTTTTCTATCTGTTCTCTGCGTGTCCTCCCCATTCCCGAGTGTGTGAGAAGAGGGTCCGGCGCTGATTTATGCTGCTGACAGAAAATCTAATGAATTGAAGACATAAAAGCATAACAAGGTTCCCCCTGGGATAAATCCATTCTGGATTCGGGCCTTTGAGAGGGGCACGTGGCCCTGCTGACAGCCCAGTGTCCGTGATGGATGTGGCTGTGGACGCCGCCCTCGGGGGCACCGAAGATCTCGTTGGGGGTGGTAATGGGAGGAGCTGATGGAGACTTAGGAGGCTCTAAAACATCCGAACCTTGTAGCGAAAGGAGCTTAAGGCAAATCCAAAACGGAGATTCCAAGCACGTGTGGGGTGCACGCGGGCTGATTTCACTGTACGGGAAGGATGCATGGAGAAGCCGGGGCAGATGGAGGTGTGGGGTGAGGACCCAGGGACTTTGGTCCCGGCCTTGGGCCAAACTTCGTCACTAAATGCAACCTTGGACGGCCCCCTAGCAGCGCATGTATGTCCACCTGTAAAATAAGGCTTTAAATAAATCAGGGACCGAAAATGTCAGTGCTTATGGGAGGCCAGGACAGATTTTGCATAAATGGGAGACGTGAGCTAGGTAGAAGCTGTAGGAAAAAGGAGAACATTTGCCCTGTTTGTAAGAAGTGGCCACCATTCAGCTCTAACCAATGGGATTATCGTCAGAGTTGGGTCCAGGAGGGAGGCAGCAGCAACTCTTCTGCTTATGAAAGAGAAGTCAGAAAGTCATCACTGTGGTGACTTTTTTATTATTCATCTCAGCAAGCCAGTTAGACTGGCTCCCGAGGCAAGGTCCCTACACGGTACTCTGGCGCCCTCAACAATACCCTGCACATTTTAGGGGCTCTGCACTCTGAAGTGTCATCCTGTGCCTGGTGTGAAATGACTCTTAAATAACTGAATGCATAGGTGGGTGGATTGTGTAGCAGGAGAAGGAAGGACAAACGTAACCAGTTCAATATTTCAAGTATTTTCTTCAGTTGAAAGACCACTCTCCTTTTTCCTTCCCTTTAACCATACTCCAGACAAAGGGAGAACAGATGTCCCCTTAGTCATATCACGGATGCCCCAGAATTGGCGAGACACCATCTGGGGCCAGCTCCATGTCTCCCACTGGGAAAGAGGGATTCCGGATGATTCTGAGGAACTGGCTGCTCAACCGACAGGTGGTGTCGTAGAGGAGAGATTGGGGTCTCTGCGTGTCAGGAGAGGGCACGGCAGGAAGCCCAGCTCCGGGACACACACCGGGGAAGTGCTCGATGCTTGTGTGTTGCGACACAGGCTCACGAGTGTAGAGGTTTTTCTTACCCCAACATCATGTCATGGAATGTGTCAGAGATGGTTGGAATCCACCAAATATTCCAAGGGCTCCTTCCATCTCCCAGAATCCCTTGCAGCAGGGACGGGGCCCCAGGACTCCCTAGGCTAGTAGACTCCGAATGGAGACTCTGGGTGCCCCTGCCAGGCACAGGCAGTTAGAGCCAGCGTCCCTTCCTCGTCTTTCTCTCCTCTGCCTCGGGACCTAGGCGGCCACCTGTTCCAGAGTCTGCTGCTAACACACAGCAGAGTTGATGAGAGCGAGAAATACAAGGGTAATGCCCCAAGCCGCTGAGCTGTGTGGGTCTATCAGTTACCATAGCACAGCCTGGTCTGTCCTAACTAGTAGCTGGATTCACATCTAAGCAAGTCTCCTGCATGTTTCAGAGATAGGGAAGAGCTCATAGTTTTATCAACACGAGAGTTCATTTTAAGGACTCTCAGTCTTCTGGTTCAACCACCCCCTTTTCACAGATGGAGAAACTGAGGCAGGCCCAGAGAGGAGGAGCAACAGCACCAGTCAGGCACCAGGGTGGTCTGGGTGAGTCCTCAGCTGGGGTCTCCTGGTCTGCAGCCCATCATGGCCACTCTGATCAAATCAAAGTTTCAATGAAATATACTCTAAAATTTCAAAAGACTGGCTCCTCCAAAGAAGCCTAAAAAGACACTTTGTCTGTGGGGCAGGCTTCTGGTGTCCCAGAGGCTGATGCCTCTGGGCAGCTCACTGTAAACCACCCTGGCTTCCTTCAACCCTTCAAAGACCCCTCTTTCCCCTTCCCCGGCCCCTCACTGCCCCTCCCTCTCTCACCTTCTGGAATTCTGCCTGCTGGACATCTCAAGTGAGATTTAAGCTCGTCGCTGACGCCCAGAGATGGGCTCCACCACATGTGTGTGGCTGAGAATCCAGCCCTTCGTGAAGCTATTAAGTTCCCTTCGAGAAGCCACAGGCTTTACCATGTAATGAGCAGCCTGTACAAGACGAGCCCCACCATTAACATGAACAGTCTCTCAACTCCCAGATGTCTGTGTGTCCCTCTTCAGGGTTGAGAGGCATCAGCTGGTGCAGGGCTGGCTACAGGGATTGACAGAGTAGTTCAATGTATGCATTGAACCGTTTACTATACACCCTCCTATGAACATGATACATTCCCCACACCCAGGAGTGGATGTTCTGTCAAGAGAGCAGACATAAAACAATTAATTAATTGCAGTTGTGTTAAGTGCCATGTGTGAGATATACAGGGCAATGTGGGAGCAAATAACATCATCTAGGATAGGGTGGTAGGAAGGCCCTCTGTGATAGGATCTAATCAGGTGAGAAAGGAGGTGGGGGAAGCACTCCTGGCAGCAGGATCTGCATGTGCAAAGGCCCTGGGACACGAAGGAGTTTGGAATGTTTGATGACTTGAAAGAAGGCTGATGTGACAGGAGGAGAGAGAAAGACAGACTGTCAGATGGACAGAGGGAAGGAGGGAGGGAGAGAGAGAGAGGAGATGAAACAAGGGAAGATAAGAGCCTGGTCATCACAAGACCACATCATAGATCTGGGACTTTATTATTTTTATCCAGAAAGCCACTGAAGGACTTTAGAGTGATGATGATGGCTGGTTTGTGGTGAACTGATGTAGGGAAGCAGGAAGACCAATTTGGAGGCTACTGCAGTGGACCAGGGAAGAGATGGGCCTTTAATTAAGATGGTGACAAGGGAGATGGAGAGAAAAAGATAGATTCGGGAATATTTGGGGGGTCTAACGGGCAGGCCTTGGTGATATGTTTGATGTGGGTCTTTGCTGGAGGTGGGGGAAGCGTTGTCAAATTTCTCTCTTGGGCAACTGACTGGAGGACTGTGGTGCCAATTCCTGAGATGGAGAAGGCTAGGTTCATGGGGTAAGTGATCAGTTTAGCACTGGATGTGGCTTTGAGTGGTGGAACCAGCAGGTGGGCTCTGATTGAGAACTCCCTACCTTAGAGGCAGTGGTAGAGTTGTCAGGTGTCTACCTCTACATGTTCTCCCTTTCCTCTTTAGTATATAATATAACCCCTGATTCTTAGCTGGGCATGTAGCCACCTGAAATAAAGAGCCACTTCCCAGCATTCCTACTATCAAGATGTAAGCAGAAATGCTGTGTTCAACTACTGAGCAGTGCCCCAGTAGGCTACCTTCCTTTGTTTTTTCTTCCTCCTTCTGGATAACTGGAAAGTGGACTTGATGTCTGGAGCTCAAGCATCCATCTTGGATCACGAGGAGTAAGTCACATGCTGAGAATGTGGAATAGCAGCATGGAAGGAGCTGGGGATGTGACACTGTGTAGTGTCACACCAGCCCCAAACTACCTACTTCTGGACTTCTTTGTCATGCACCTGACCTGGTCCTAGTTAATACTAGGAAATCTGACCCCTGACTATCAGAAGGTCCTCACTTCCTACCCTTCTCCCTCTTACTCACTCCATGCCAGCTACAGTGGCTTTCCTGCTCCTATAATGCTCCAAGCTTATTCCCACCTGGAGACTTTATACTCTCTGTTCTGTCTTTCTGGAATGCTTTTCTTCTTCATCTTCCCATCTGGCTCTGCTCAAACATCCCCTCTTCAGAGAGGGCATCCCCGACTGCCTTCCTAACGAGGTTCCTTCCCCTAAGATTTCCTCTAGCTAGCATCCTATTTCCTTTCTTGCACAGCATTTTTTCACAGTCTGGGCATTTTGCTTCTGTGTGTGTTTACTGCTTCTTCCCATGAGAATGGGTGCTTTATAAGAACAGGAAGTCTGCTCTTTGTCTACCCGGCATCTCCCAAGACTAAGCAGAAACCAGCAAGGACTACGGGCTTAATACATAATTACTGACTAATTAACAAAAGAAACTAGAGCAAGTGCCTCATTTTACCAAGATGGTTGAGGCCAGAAAAGGAAATTAACTTGCCCAAGGTCACCGTTCAGGTCAAGGACAGTCCTGGAGTCCAGGCCTCTCAGCACCCAGTCCAGGGTGTGCCCCTCCCACACCTCAGCAGGGACAGGCAGACCCTTGCTGGAGGCACCACCATCCCCTCTCTGCCTCAGGGGCAGGGATTTCTGCATCCATGACCTTCCAACAGCCTGGCTGGGCTGGCCTGGCTCCTGCGACCCCAAGACACAGTCCCTAAAGGCCTTTTGTCCCTCTCCTCTAGCGCAGCATCACCCTGAGGGGCCTGCGTGGGAAGAGGGCAGGGGGGAAAGAAGCCTGCTGGGGATGGGCCTTGGGCCACATCTGGAATTAAGAGCCAGAAACCCAGCTCAGTGCTGATAACGCTTTATTGACAGGAGATGAAAGTCGGGAGAGCTATCCCTCTCCGCATTGCTTTACGAGGTGTGATGCTCTCCGGTAACTTCAGCGGGCCCTACCCGCCCCCCTTCCTGCTCCCAGCCCACATTAGAGCCTTTACAGGCAGGAGCCCCCCGTCTGCACTCCCACCCTTGGCCTTCGCGGGGGAGGCGGGGGAAGGGTGGTGTGCGGGGCAGGGTGGCCCCCCCTTGGAAAAGTCTAAAGAGGCCCAGGAAAGTGACAGCTTGTTCCTGTCCCACAGGACCCGGAATTCAGGAGCTTCCCATTTCCAGCAGCCTCAATTGAGGCAAACCTTAATTCTCCCATCATGTAACATATCACAGGTTCTGGGAATTAGGACATATTTGGGGGGGCATTTTCTGCCAATCACACAGGTTCAGAGAGAGACCCTCCTGAGTGTGTGTGTGTGTGTGTGTGTGTGTGTGTGTGTGTGTGTAAAGAGAACTGAATCTTCCAGCAGGAACAAACTCATAGTGTGAGGTAGGACAATAAGGCAGGTATACGTTTTACAGGCAGGTGAGCAAATAAATGTGACTTTTTTTTTTTTTTCGCTACGCAGGCCTCTCACTGTTGTGGCCTCTCCCGTTGCGGAGCACAGGCTCCGGACACGCAGGCCCAGCGGCCATGGCTCACGGGCCCAGCCGCTCTGCAGCATGTGGGATCTTCCCAAACCGGGGCACGAACCCATGTCCCCTGCATCGTCAGGCGGACTCTCAACCACTGCGCCACCAGGGAAGCCTGTGACTTCTGTTTTTTCTGTGACAAACCTTCATTTCTCTCCGGAGCCCTCATTGTGCTGATGCAACAAAATTTGGTCACATCCAGGCGGATGCACCGACAGCAGTGAGTTTCTCAGGCTTTCGCTAGGCCAGCATGGGAGGCAGGCATTACTCAGTGGGGGGCCACTGCCCCATCCTTCACCCTTTGGAGGCAGTTCTCAGCTGCTGGCCCCTCAGGCTGGTGCCCGTGGAGGCAGCTCAGGCTCCGTTGGACCTCTCCTTGCCAGCTCCCCAGGGCTCGGGGTTCTCCTCCGTTTTGGGCCCCTGCCTTTCTGTCATTTAGCCAACTTGAGTCCCACAGAAGCCATGGGGAGGTGTCCCTGGACACCCACCCAGAGGCTGTTGCCACACTGTGGAGCCACTCTCGCTCCAAGCCCTGCTTGCTTGGGGGACACTGGCACAGTCCCCTGGTGCGGTCATTGTCACTTCTTGCAGGATGAAGGGCTGTGCTCCAGGCTTGCCTGGACAACCCCCTGGGCTGCAAGGCACCACCTCCGTGCGCCTGCCCATCTCCCAGCATAACAGGGGCTGTTCTTCCCACCTTCTCCGGATTCTGCCCCAGCGCTGGCAGAGCCCCCATTCCAATGCAAAGCCTCCAGCTACCTACCCCAAATGCTGCCGTTCCTGAAACAAACCCTCTTCCCAAATTACTTAGCTTTTTATCTAAATTATAGAATGTTGGAAACTTTGGCCTTTCTCAGTTGCTTGTGACACCTCCCTGGGGACCACATCTAAAGGCTAGTTAAAGCTAAAAGGTACAGTACGCAGAGGTGAGAGGTGGGGAGTGTCAAAGGGTTAAGAAAGTTGTAGAAAAGCATATGAATTATGCGTTGCTTATCAGCCTGCCATGATCCCAGCATGATGGTCCACCATCGCTGAAGTCCAGTTCCCTTTTCTGTAAAATGGGTACAGGGAGGCTGCTATCCACATCAGAAGATTGTTTGAGGGCTACATGAGACTGTATGTGAGGGTCTTAACCCAGAGGCTGGCACCCTTCACAGGCAGGATATCGGGCAGTAGCTGCTCTTTTCAGGTGGCAGGTAAGCTGTATTGGGGGACTTCCCATGAATAATATGCAATGTTTAAAAGTCATTTGTTTACAGTAGCTTCAAACTTTGCTCCAAGAATATTGATTTTGTAATCTTGCATATATTTCTTGTTTTTAAACTCAGAGTTGAAAACATGGGGCTCCATGTCCATTGAAAACATCTCCATCTTGACAAAGTCTCAGAGGTTACCCCAGCTGTTTCTCCCTCTCCCCAAGAGCAGCAACCGCTGACTATGAGGGTAGAGTCCACAGAGTGTGGCCTGTGGGTATGGAGATTTCTCTCCTGCTTAAGCCACAGAGCAGAGGGCACACAGGATGTGTACAGTATCTATTGCTTGTGTGCTTGTGGGGAGCTTTTCACCTGGCTTTATGTCTAGATGGACTTCTCATTTTAGAAAGGCTCCATGGAATCATACTGGATGAATTCACCCAGTGCCTTGTAACCACACCTCCACAGACACCTGCCCATTTTGCAGATGTGGACAGTCATGGGCCCAGCTTTCTTGTAGGCACTATAGCTCAGTGGCCAAGGATGTGAATTCTGGAGCCAGAGAGACCTGGGTTTAAATCCCTGCTCTGCCATTCCTCATGCTGGGTGATCTGGGCAAGTGACTTCATCAACTCCAGCCTAAGTCTCCCCCTCTAACAAATAAAGACACTAATAGCACCTATTGTTGAGACGACACCTACCTTACACAGTTGTCAGGAGAACTGAATGAGGTCATGTACAGATCCATTTTACAGACGGGTAAACTGAGACCCACATCACTATCCCAGAGACTCATCTGAGGCTACACAAGTCCCTAGAGAAGAATTGGAGGTAAGAATCTGGGTCTTCACTTCAAAACGTGAAAATCCCTGGCAAAAAAACCTCTCCTCTCAGAGGCTGTGAGCTAGGCACAGGCCCCTCACCCTTCCATCAGCATCCTTCCCTCCCCTCCCCTTTCTCCAGTGGCATCCTCCTCCCTGTCCCAGGGATGTCATTGGTGTTCATGTTTCCCTGGCTCTCTAGACAATGTGACCATGCAAAGACTTGGAAGAGAGGAGAGGGTACAGCAAGTGCAAAGACCCTTAGCTGGAAGGAGCTTGGCATGTTCAAGACTGACATGGAGGGGGAATTCCCTGGTGTTCCAGTGGTTAGGACTTGGCACTCTCACTTCCAGGGCCCAAGGTTTGATCCCTGGTCGGGGAACTAAGATCCCGCAAGCTGCACGGCACGGCCAAGAAAGCAAAAAAACAAAAAAGACTGATACGGAGGCTGGTGTGAATGGTGTGTAGTGGCCCTGGGAGAAAAAGGAAGAGGGGACATTGGAGAACTCGGCACGACCAGGTCTCCCAGGGCCTTGCAGGCCGTGGAGAGTGCAAGAGAATTACACGGTCCCAGTTAGAATTCTAAAATATCCACTTTCTGTGGAGTATAATGTGCATGTGTGTTGGAGAAAGAAGCAAGAGAGAAAGCAGAGACTCCAGTTCAGAGGTGTATTCATTTGCTAGGGCTGCCGCAACAAAGAACCACTGGCTGGGCAGCTTAAACTACAGAAATGTCTTGTCTCACAATTCTGGAGGCTGGAAGTCTGAGATCAAGGTGTTGGCAGGGTTGATTCCTTCTGAGGGTTGGAAGGCAGAATCTATTCGTGCCCCTCCCCTAGCTTCTGATGGTTTGCTGACGATCTTTGGCATTCCTTAGCTTATAGAAGCATCACCCTCATCTCGGCCTCCATCTTCACGTGACGTTCTCCCTGTGTGCACATCTGTGTCCCAATTTCCCCTTTTTATAAGGACACCAGTCATGTTGGATTAGCGGCGCATCCTACTCCAGTATGACCTCATCATAACAAATTACATCTATAAGGACCCTATTCCCCACTAAGGTCATATTCTGTGGTTTGGGGGTCTAGGACTTCAACATATGAATTCAAAATTTTTGAATTTTTCAATCCATACCAGGAGGCTAGTGCAATAGTCCAGGAGAGATAGAACACGTGGCCTGGACCAGGTGATGTCAGTGGAGGCAGAGAGAGCGGTCAGACAGAAGACATATTTTGAGAGCAGCGCTGATGGGATCTGCTGATGGATTAGGTATGTGGGGGAAGTGGTGGTGGTGGGCGGGAGGACCCACTTGGACTTCAGATTCTGGCTTGAGGAGCCAGAGGGATGTCGGGTGGGGGCTGGGAAGTAGGTCTGGGGGCGAGAAGTCAAGAGCAAGGTTTTGCAGCCAGCTATGGCAGACACATCTGGCGTTTGCCCTGGCTTACCTCTCGGGTCCACCTTGTCCTGGGCTGGAAGAAGCCGGCCCTAATGAGAGGCAGCTGTGGCCAGGCGGCCGGCTCACATTTGTTCTTCTTTCAGCATCAAAGGCCTGAGAAGAGGTTGTCCAGCCCTGAAGGCCATGACCATCCATCTTGGAGGCTACTCTGCCAAGAAGCCAGGTCCCCGTGGCCAGCGCCTGTTCTCTCCGTGAGGAGGACCCTCTCCCCCTTTCCAGCACAATTTCCTGGCTGCGGCTTTGGAAACTTCCCCTCCACCCAACACCCTCCCACCCCCACCCAGGATTGGTTCATCCCTGCCCGAGATCAATCACATGAGATAAAAGGGAACTGTGAAGGCAGAGAGGGAGAGGCTCATGGGACATATGTGACTGTCCCCAAAGTGGTTCCCAAATGCGTGCAATTCTACTTAATAACCAAGGAAGGGAGCCATCATGCTCTGGCATCATCGTGCCTATTTTAGAGCCTAGATCTGCCTCTTATCAGCATCTGTAAAGCGGAGGGAGAAGTGATACCTACATCATAAGGTAATTATGAAACCTAAGTGCTTGTCACGTGGTAAGTTCCTGTTATTGTTACTATTGCCATTTTTCTTGCTGTTTGGAAGCAATCATTTTATATCAAAATCGTATATTTCAAATGTTCAGCCTTACAAACCAACAAAGGCTCAAACATTCTAGATAGATCTTCTACTTAAGGTAGAAATTTAAGCACTTATAGTATGATAGAGCCTCAAAATTAGTAATAAAAATATTTATATCCCAGCCATGTGTTGATGTGGAAAGATCACCTACTGTAGAAGCAGGCCTGGAATTCTAATCTCAGCTCTGCTGTTTGCTAACTGTGTGACACTGGGCAAGTTACTGCACCTCTCTGAGGCTCTAAATCAGGGACAGAATGATAATACTCATGTATTAAAGATCATATATAAAGGATCTGGCCCAGGACATGGGTCATGGTAAATACACAATAAATGATGAGTTTTGTGGTAGATGGTGTTAATACCTCTGACCCCGCCCCACCTCCCCACCCTCTGCCTAATTCTTTACCCCATCACAGGTCCTCACTCTCTGTTATGTACATTTTTAGTGTCATGCCTCTCTGACTGTGACTTGGACATGTGACTGGCTTTAAACAATGGAATGTTAGCTTATACAGTTGGCCCTTGAACAACATGGGGTTTAGAGGCACCAGCCCTCTCTGCAGTCAAAAATCCAAGTATAACTTAAGGTTGTCCCTTTGTATATACAGGTCCCTTCTACCTGTGGATCCTCCATATCCATGGTTCCACATCCACAGATTCAACCAACCACGGATCTTTAGTACTATAGTATTTGTTATTGAAAAAACTAGTGTATGAGTGGACCCTGCGCAGTTCAAACCCGTGTTGTTCAAGGGTCAACTGTACTTCAAGAAACACCTTCATATAGGTCTGGGCATTCCTGCCGGAGGATGTGACACATGCAGCAGAGCTGGGTCAGCCCAGTCATCTCAGATGAGGCCAACCTAGATCAGCCAGAAGCCAGCCAACTCCAGGCATGGGCACAGACTCAACCAAGTTAAAACTGCCCAGACAACCCGCAGCTGGCAGCAGATGCATGAGCCAGTCCAGCTGAAGTCAGCCAAGCCCACCCCCATCAGTGGAACCCTACAGACTCTTGAGCCAAATACATGTTTATTGTTGTAGGCATCCAAGTCTCTGTGGTTGTAAATCAGCATTATTGTGGCAACAGATAATAGATACAGATCTTAATATGCCATATTAGTGATGCTTGCTTATGAAATCGAGACTCCTTTAGATGGCTCTTCAGGCATTTAGAACCCGGAGATATTGACATTTGTAATGAGAGTTCACCCCTGTCTTAATCCCCATAAGACTATTTAACTGTGAACCCATAAACCTCCAAATCTGAAATATAATTTTTAAAAAGCTTCATTATTTTGTTTTACTTTGTTCTGTTTGAGGTAAAGAGCCAAGAGCAGAAACATTAATGATGTTGGGCAGACAGACGAAGTGAGAGAAGAAAATAGGCCACGTCACTCTCTCTTTCTTTTTTTTTTTTTTTTTTTTTTCCCCGGACACACAGGCTCAGCGGCCATGGCTCACAGGCTCAGCGGCCATGGCTCACAGGCCCAACCACTCCGCGGCATGTGGGATCTTCCCGGACCGGGGCACAAACCCGTATCCCCTGCGTCGGCAGGTGGACTCTCAACCACTGAGCCACCAGGGAAGCCCCAATCTCTCTTTCTATGTCTTCTAACCCAAACCTTGTAGCCATCTTGGCTCCAGGATCATAAATTAGAGCCCTCTCTTCAGGACCTTCCCTGTTAATTATACAAATCTGATTCTAAGCATCTTAATATGATGGCTTTAGCCACCTCCTGGGCAATCGTTCATTGTTGTAACGGAAAATCTCCTTATGAGTCTGGCAATCCACTTAGCTCCCACCAGCCTAGGAAGGAAGGCCAGCACAGAACCTGTGAGTCTGGCTTGGCTTCAGAAGCCCTGGCCTTGAATCCCAGCAGCCCTACTTTCCAGCTGTGCAGCCTTCAGCAAATCACAGAACTTCTCTGTGAGGTTTTCACAGAGGCTCCTTCTCCGTAAAATGACATAAACTTGGTTTAATAGGATTCAGGGGGATAAAGCAAGGGAAGAGTCAGCACACAGGAAGTGCTTAATGATTTGGATCTGTCATGATGGATATATTCATTTAGTCCAGGTACAACATTGAGCCTGTGTGTCTCAAACTGTCAAAACAGGGTCAGTCCTGGGACCTAAGGGCTATAACTGATGCACTGCCCCATTCTGCTATTTCCAGATTTGTTGAGGCTTTTCTCTGAGCCTCATGTCAATTTTATATCTTGGGTTAGATTTTCAGGATGATCAGATGGCTAAGTAATCATTGACAACTGGATCAGTTGTTAGTTGATACTAAAAATAGAGTAAATCCCAAGATCTTAGTGGTTTAACATAATAGAAGCTTATTTCTCATCCATGTAAAGTCTAAATGGCAGTAGGATACCAGGGAGGTGTTTTAGCCCCGTGTTCTCAGGGACCCAGGTTGATGGAGGCTATGCCATCTTCATCTCCTAGGTTCAAAGGTCACACTGGGCATCAACATTCAGCCAGAGACATACGAGGGAGGATGTGGAGGCCACCAGGAGAGATTCTGCGGGCCCAGCATGAAGGAACTCATCACGCTACCCACAGCCCATCAAGCAGAACCAGTCATGTGACCACACACAGATGAGGGGGCTGGCAAATGTCGTCCTAGGCTGGACGGCTGCTTGCCAGTAATGACTCTATACTCTGGAAGGAGGGCATAATTCTTGGTGGATAGACAACCACCGCTGGCTATGTGCCTGGCTAGCACTCCCTGGTTATGTGCCTGGTCCCACGTGATACCCTTTACACCCATCATTCATGGATGCTCATGGCAGCTCCATAGGGGAGGACCCTTCGTATCACCCTCATCTTCCAGCCGAGGAATGAGGCCCTGAGGGATGACCCCTTGCTGCAGCACTGTCTCTCAGAAACGGCGGTTTCTCCTGTGTTCTAATTGTGCTGGCAAGGTGGCTGGGTTCGCATTTCTGAACTCTGGCTTGAAGGCTGACTGTTGGCACTGTCTTACCAACACAGCACTGCCGTCCTCACAGGCTCTGCATTGCACACTCTCCATCACCACCTGTGCAGAGTATCCTGGGCTAATCTCCCTGCTCAGCATCACTGCCATTGCCAACCCTCAGCTCTCACCAAGCCATTAGCCTTTCTATGGCTCTAAATTAACATGCCTTGCTCTGCTCTCCGTCCTAGCTAAGATCAGGTAGACCAGCTCCCTAGACTTCAAACCACAGTGTATGAAAGAACTATAGGTAGGGTTTCGTCCTGGGCTGTCTTATCAGTGTGGCTGCTGGGATTACCATTTGTGGTGGACAGTATGATGCACACACCCCCAAGTTGTCCACATCTTAATCCCCTGCAACTGTGAATGTGTCATTTTACATAGCAAAGGGGAATTTGAAGATGTGTTTAACTTTAGGATTTTGAGAGGGGCGGATGATCCTGGGTTATCAAGGTGGGTTCAGTATAATCACAAGCATCATATAAGAGGAAGGCAAGAGGATCAGAGAGGAGAAGTGACGATGCAAGCAGAGATTGAAATGATGTGTTTCAAAGACAGAGCAAGGGGGTTGTGCCTTCTTTGCTCTAACGTGGGTCCTTTGGTCCAACGCAATATTGTGCACAAACTGGGTGGGTGGAGGAACACCTGGCTAGACCTTGAATACTGGTAGGTATTGGCTAAAGCCTTGTGGACAGAAAAGACAAACTCATACCTTGAGTATGTGTCACTTTTAGTCAAGATAAATCTGCTCCTTCCTGGGTGGACAGAATCCAACACAGTCACTTGCCACTGAGAAGCTGTTTGTTCTCCTTAAGAGAAACTGCCATGTGGGGGGCTCAGTGTTGGTCCCACTCCTGGCACCAACTTTTCCAGCAGTGGCAATAGCTAGATCAACCTTGAGGACTGGGACCCCTTGCATGCATAGCCTCCATCCCAGCCACCGTGCCTACTCCATTCAGTGCCAGTTGTACAGGCACTGGGGGGGCCGATATCTCTTTGGCTGACCTCATCTGGCTGAGTCGTTCTGTCTGTTTAGTTGGTTAATGCCTCTTCTGAGGTGGACGCTCCCTTGCAGACATTAACATGCAATGGAAAAATCTTCACATTTTATGCCTGTTCCCTTAAATCCATCCACCCATTTCTTCCAAATTTTCTCTTTCCAGTTTCCTGAACAGCCAATCAAGCCATTCACCTCTGCCTATGAATCTGTCCATATTCTAACCTCAGGGCAATTCTCTTTCTACACTAAGTGGATGACCAGGTCACTGCCCAAAACTCCACCCAGGGCTAGAATCTCCCACCATCACTGTTTTTCAGGCACTGCTTGCAACCACACGTCAAGCTAACCCATCTGTGAATTTTTTTTTAACTGTTTTCTTTTAAATTGAAGTAGAGTTGACTTACAATGCTGTGCCAATCTCTGCTGTACAGCAAAGTGACTCAGTTATACACATATAGACATTCTTTTTTTTAATATTCTTTTGCATTATGGTTTATCCCAGGAGATTGGATATAGTTCCCTGTGTTATACAGTAAGACCTTGTTGTTTATCCATTCTAAATGTCATCTGTGAACTTTCCCCCTCCTCTATCAGTTATTTATAAGGACCCTGCATATGGACATGGGGTGAGTGGAACAGTGGCCGATGATGTGGGGATTTGGGTTATTTGCCTGTCAGCTTATTTGTACCGTCTGGTCCTGTTCGGCCAAACTTATGGTTTTGCAGTGCTGTCTGAACTCAGCTAATGATGGACAGCTCTGGCTACCTGGAGGCTTGCTGTCCATGGTTGGGTACTCTATCAGTATCAGTATCAGTATCATTCCAGGAGCTGTTTTTGAACGATGTATATTTTTCCACTGCAGATGGCATGAAATTGCTCCAGAACTTCAGAGGTCTACACTGAGAGTCTCCTGCTGGGGCTCGCCATAAAATCTACATAGCACTTTTTCCCACCTTGGAGAGCTCCAGTACCATATAGTTTGTTGGGTCATATGGCCCAAGCAGCTGAACTTCTTACACTACAGTCTGGGTCTGTTGTAGACAGACCCTGCTCTGGTCTCCATTGAAAGCTGGCTGCTTCTCATGTATTTCGATGTATAGGTGGAACACATGTAAAATATGCTGCCTCTAGAAACTGAAGAGGTCTACCAGGATGCAATAATGTGCCCTTTACTTTAGAGGGAATGTCCTGGTATGCTCTAGACCAGGACTAGATTGGACCCTTAACTTCACTAATGTGGCTCCTAAATCTTCTAGGACTACCTCCCACTCCCTGGAGGAGTTATACCAAGGCTTCCAATGTATTTGCTACTTATTGTTCATCTAGTCCTGTTAACTTGATGTCATCAACCTAGAAGACTAATGTGATGCTCTGCATGCTGTCCAGATGGTGCAGTTCCTTCAGATTATATTATGACAGAGGGTGAAATAATTAACATGGCCCCAGGGGCAAGACAGTAAAGATATACTGTTGCTCCTTCCAAGTGAACGCAAATTGTTCCTGACCCTCCTGTCCGATAGATGGAAAATAACACCTTCACCAGATCAGTGGTCAGGTCATTTCCTAGAGCCCACACTAATCTGTTCTAGCAGAGAAACCACACCTGGCACAGTAGCTGCAATAGGGGCTACTAATTGGTTAAGTTTGCAGTAGTCTATGGTCATCATTCAGGATCTGTCTGGCTTTTATAGGGGGCCAGACTGGTGAATTAAATGGAAAGAGGATGGGACCACCATCCATGCATCCTTTAGAATTTTGAGTGCCACTAATTGCTGCCATTTCCCCTACACCCTCCACCAACTCTGGGGTACAATATTTTTTTATTTACTATCTTGGTTGGGATGAGGGGGCCAATTTCAAAAGCTGACACTTGGATCTTCCTTCACATGCCAAGGAACCAATGTATTCTGCCAACTTCTAAGTGTAGACATTACAGTGATAAATTTGGGGACAAGGCAAATGATCTGAGTAAGACCATAGACCCAGTGGACCCACTGTAAGCTGGGGCTGGCTCCCACATGCCCTCACTCTAACAGAAGGCCCATGATGATGCTTTGAGTCCCTGAGTATCAGAGTCAACTCATGCCCTGTGTCTAACAGTCCTCCAAATGTTTAGGAATACCTCTTTCCCCAGTGTTCAGTTACCCAAGTAAATGGCTATAGGTCCCTTTGGTGGAAGGGCTGGGGAAATCTTTATCATACACACTTGCCATGATGTCGCAGGCTCCTTCCTCCTGGAGACCCAGCCTCTTCTTCAGCCAATGGGTTTAGGTCTGAAAACTGACTCAGGATCAGAAACTGGTCAAGGGATCATGGCTTTTTATTGGGTGGCTGCTCTCAGACTCCTGATTGTTCATTCTTAAATTTAATCATATAGATTAAGAAAAACCCTTGTTGGTTGCCCGTCCAACCCGAGGATGACATTTTCTCTTAACCAACTCCGGTTGGCTCTATCCGTTCAGAATATAGTCCCTTTCCCCTCTTAGAAGGTCCAGCACATCCCTGCCTGAGTTATATTGTGAATTAATCCTAATTATTTGTCTGATGGTCAGGAGGGGAGGTAGAGCACATTCTAAGGGAGGCATGTATTGCCTGTAAGTCAGAGGCCTCTGCATTGCCATCAAGCAATGGTCAGAAGATTCAAGGTTATCTGGAGACAGAAGATTTTCAAGTGTATCAGTCCAGATGTCCCCAGATCTTATCTCAGGGTCCTACTCCTTCCTAAAGGTCTGACCTTTCATAGAAACTCCTTTCCTGGAGCTCTTCTACCCTAAAGAGTAGAAGTCCTGGACCCCATCCTCAGTTTTTCTTGCCTTCTGGTGTCAAGTGATTATAGTCACTTTTAAGCTGCAAAGAGGCCCTCTGGCTTTCACAATTAGCTTTTTTTTTATTTAAACTTTTTATTTTATATTGGAATATAGTTGATTAACAAGGTGGTGTTAGTTTCAGGGGTACAGCAAAGTGATTCAGTTATACACATACATGTATCTATTCTTTTTCAAATTCTTTTCCCATTTAGCTTGTTACATAATATTGAGCAGAGTTCCCTGTGCTATACAGTAGGTCCTTGTTGGTTGTCCATTTTAAATATAGCAGTGTGTACATGTCGATCCCAAACTCCCTGAACATCCCTCCCCACCACCCTTCCCCCCAGTAACCATAAATTCATTCTCTAAGTCTGTGAGTCTGTTTTGTAAATAAGTTCATTTATATCTTTTTTTTTTAGATTCCACATATAAGCTATATCATATGATATTTGTCTTTCTCTGACTTACTTCACTCAGTATGACAGTCTCTAGTTCCATCCATGTTGCTGCAAATGGCATTATTTCATTCTTTTTAATGGCTGAATAATATTCCATTGTATATATGTAGCACATCTTTATCCAGTCATCTGTCGATGGACATTCAGGTTGCTTCCACGTCTTCACTATTGTAAATACGGCTGGAAATGAAAATGAAAGCACAATGATCCAAAACCTATCGGATGCAGCAAAAGCAGTTCTAAGAGGGAATTTTACAGCAATACAATCTTACCTCAGGAAAAAAGAAAAATCTCAAATAAGCAACCTAACTTTATATTTAAAGCAACTAGAGGAAGAAGAACAAATAAGACCTAAAGTAAGTAGAAGGAAAGAAATCATAGTGATCAGAGCAGAAATAAATGAAACAGAGATGAGGAAAACAATAACAAAGATCAATGAAACTGAAAGCTGGTTCTCTGAAAAGATAAGAAAGTTGATATAGCTTTAGCCAGACTCATCAAGAAAAAAATGGAAAGGACTCAAATCAATAAAATTAGAAATGAAAAAGGAGAAGTTACAACAGACACCACAGAAATACAAAGGATCATAAGAGAATACTACAAGCAACTGTATGCCAATAAAATGGGCAACGTGGAATAAATCAACAAATTCTTAAAAAGGTACAATCTCCCAATATTGAACTAGGAAGAAATAGAAAATATGAACAGACCAATCACAAGTACTGAAATTGAAACTGTGATTTAAAAACTCCCAACAAACAAAAGTCTATGACCAGATGGCCTCACAAGCGAATTCTATCAAACATTTAGAGAAGAGCTAATAACTATCCTTCTGAAACTGTTCCAAAATATTGCAAAGGAAGGAAAACTCCTAAACTCATTCTATGAGGTCACCATCACCCTGATACAAAAACCAGACAAAGATATCACAAAGAAAGGAAATTACAGGCCAATATCATTGATGAACATAGACGCAAAAGTCCTCAACAAAATATGAGCAATCTGAATCCAACAATAGATTAAAGGGATCACACACCATGATCAAGTGGGATTTACCCCAGGGATGCAAGGATTTTTCAATATCCACAAATTAGTCGGCGTGATACACCACATCAGCAAATTGAAGAATAAAAACCATATGATCATCTCAATAGATGCAGAAAAAGCTTTTGACAAAATTCAAGGCCCATTTATGATAAAGACTCTGCAGAAAGTGGGCATACAGGGAACATACTTCAACATAATAAAGGCCATATACGACAAACCTACAGCTAACATCATACTCAATGGTGAAAAGCTGAAAGCATTTCCTCTAAGATCAGGAAAAATACAAGGATGTCCACTCTCACCAATTTTATCCAACATAGTTTTGGAAGCCCTAGCTATGGCAATCAGAGAAGGAAAAACAATTAGCTATTTTTTTTAACAAATCTTTATTGGAGTATAATTGCTTCACAATACTGTGTTAGTTTCTGTTGTACAACAAAGTGAATCAGCCATATGCATACATATATCCCCATATCCCCTCCCTCTTGAGCCTCCCTCCCACCCTCCCTATCCCGCCCCTCTAGGTGGTCACAAAGCACCAAGCCGATCTCCCTGTGCTATGCGGCTGCTTCCCACCAGCCAACTGTTTTACATTCGGTAGTGTATATATGTCGATGCTACTCTCACTTCACCCCAGCTTCCCCCTCCCCCCACCCCATGTCCTCAAATCCATTCTAAACTCCTTCAGCCTTTCCTTGTCTATCTCCAAAGCATCTATTGCCCCTAGCAACAGTCATTCAATTCTACTGTCCTTAGAATTACTATTTCCCCCATACCTGTCACTCTTGTTACATTGTCCAAACCTTCTGTTCCTTTCTACTCCAAACCACCCCAGTTCACTACTAGTCAAAGACTAATAATTTCATTGCTAAAGTGCTCTAGTGATGATCAGTGCTCCACGTGCCAACAGCGATGAGGCCCTCATTGCCAGCCGGGCAGCAGATAATCCAGCTCAAAAATCCCATTTTAAAATCTGCCTTCTTGGACCACTCATGGCACCAAATAGCACAGGTCGGGTTTCCTGGGAATCAGACTCAGACAGAGATTTGCTTGTGGGAGGTTTATTGGAAGATGTTCTCAGCATCGACATTGGCAAGGGAGTAAAGGAAGCATTTCTTGGGCTCAAGGAGGAGTTAGGTTGCAATGAAGACGCAACAAAAGCCTCAGCCAATCCCACAGGGAGTTCTGGGGCTAGAGTTACCCCACATTGGGCTGAGAAGGTTAAGTCTTTATACACCTCCATTAACCAGTCATTGGATTCAGGCTATGACCTTGGGCAAGATGCTTCTTTTCAGCGGAGAGCAATCCCTGGGGTGGCTGGAGTGAGGGTGGTTCTCAGCTGTCAGCTGCCCACCCTCTTAGTAGCTGAAGGAGGATCTGGGCAAAATACCACAGCATCCACTACACCACAGTTTTTCTCACATGAAAACATGTGTAAGAACCACCAGAAAGACAGAGATTTATTCTCCGTATTTTGCACATTTAAAATGTTGATTGATATGGCCAAATTTCTCTCCAGAAAGCTTGAACCAATTTATACTCCTACCAGCAATGTATGAAAATGCCTATTTCCGAACCTCTTAGCCAACTTTGAGTATCTGATCTTTGAAAACTGTCAATGGGGGGGCGCGGGGGGTGGAAAATATATTTCATTGTTCTAATTTTTCATTTCTATTATTATTAGAGAGGTTGGTCATCTTTCTGAATGTTATTCAAGCTCTTTGCTTTTTTTACTCATTGATTTGTAGAAACTCTTTCTATCTTACAGATAGTAAACATATCTCTGTCCTATTTTTTTCCCAAGCGAAGCTTGTCTTTCAACTTTATTTGCAATGTGTTTTACTGTAAAATCTGTAAAACCTCAAACTGCCTATCTTTTTCCATTATGGCTTCTGGGTCTCATTTGCCACTTATAAAGGCTTTTCCTTATAAAATATTCTTCCATCGTTTTTTCTAATATTTTTATGGTTTGGGTTTTTACATTTAAATTTTATTCCATCTGGAATTTATTCTGGTGAGAGAAGTATGCATCTGTCTTTATTTTTTTTCCAAATGGCCAGCCAGTTGCCTACCTCATCTATTAAATAATATATTTCTCCCCTCTGATTAGAAGTGTCTCTTCTAGTGTACTAAGTTCTCATATTAAGTTGCACTTTCTAATCTACTCTATTGATGTACTTATCTTTGATCCCATATCACAGCATCTATAGTATTCTGTTTTTATAAAGTATTTTAATATCTGCTAGTGCAACTTTTCCATCTTTTCTCATTTTTGCCCCAGATATTTATTTTCTCCTACTTATTCTTCCATGCTTTCAAGCTCCAAAGATAACCACACTGGAATTTAGGTTGAGATTGGGTTGGATTTTTCAATATGTTTTAGGAGAATTGACGGTTGTATAATTTTGAGGCCTTCTAGACAAGAAAAAGATACATATCTATTTACTCAAGTCCTCCTCTCTATACTTTTGGGGTTTATATATATATTTTTCATATATATATATTTTTATATGAACCTGCCAATATTTTATCTGTTGTTGTTAGTATTGTTGCTTTTGTGAATGAATTCTTTATTTCCACTATACTGGTTATTGTTTCTATATAACAAGGCTACTGACTTTTGTATATTTATTTTGTAACTATACTTTATACCAAGCCTTTTTATTGTTTATCATTGTTTTCCATAAATTATCTTGGCCTTTCCAGAGAGACGAAAATAATCTTCCTGCTTCCCAGGTCTATGCTTCAGAATGATTATTCTCTAGGAAAATATTGGGGTGGTAGAAGCTGGAAGCTCAGAGTGGGGTCTTAGCCCTAAATGGCCCATCATACTAAGTATGATTTCTTTCTTCTAATCTATGTTAAGACTGAAAACTTCAAGGTTAGTAGACAAGAATCCAGAAGTTCTGCCTATTGAATTGGTGATGAGGTAGAATGAATCTTCAATTTTTGAACTGTAATTTTGTCATGATTTACTCCAATATTATATTATAGGAAGCCAGTCTATGTAGATAAAGGATAATAATAAAAGCAAACACCAAAGCAGCACTAGCTATGTGTGAAATACTCTTCTAAGCAATTTATATAAATTCTCTCATTTAATCTCCTTTTGAGGCGGGTACCCATTTTACAGGTGAAGAAACTGAGGCCCAGAAAGGCTGAGTGACTTTCCCACAGTCATTTAGTTTATAGTTTGTAGAGCCAAGATTTGAATCCATTGACTCTGGAGTCCATTTCCCGATAGTCACTGCAGTAACATGAGTCAACCCAGTAGAAATCTGCTCTTTATTCAGAGCTCCAGAATAACCTCTGAAACCCAAACCCAGGTTGGCCACAGAGCTTGCCTTCTCTTTTTTGCATCTTCTGTGACTCAGCCACCCCGGGGAGGTCAGGGACTCCCAGCTTTCCAGGCAGTCCCAGGATATCAGACCAGACAAGCAGAGCCATTTGGGGAGGCTCCAAGTGTTGGGTGAGGAGATAAATTATATGGCAAAAACCAGATGCTGATTTGGTATGGCTGGGCCCTGGAAGATCTCAGTTTTTAAAATGCAAATTTTCCCTGGGTGGCTCTCTCATTTCATTACATTGTGGTCAATGGTTGGAGTTTTCTCCCTCTTTTGAAAATTGTTTCTAGTTTTTGGCCCTGACCTCTTCTTCTCTGGCCCATCAGTTGCACGATGGGGATGAAGTCTCCTTGCCTGTGCCAGCCTGTTCCTTGGTGGGGGTTCCAGGCTTCCAAGGCGACAAGGCTGAGCTATTCTCTCAGAAAAACCCTACAGCAACCCTCATCAGCCCTGGACCACCTTACCTTAAAGCAGCTCAACCCCAGGTCAGCTGGCCAGTAGACATAGGCACAAAATGCTCCAGAAATCAGAGATGGCTTCAGAGAGGAGGTGATATTTGAGGCATTTCCAAATTCATTTTATATGAACAGTATTGCTATTAATCCCTACATTTAACAAATATTTACCAAGCTTTTATTATGTGCTGGGGATAGAGTGATAAACCAGACTGAGGGGTTCTTGCCCTCCAGGAACTTACATTCTAGGCACTAACAAGTAAGCAAATAACTAAGATAATTTCAAATAGGTGGAAGTGCTATAGATAAGATGATAAGATAAAGGGATAGAAAGTGAGGGGTGGGGAGGAATGACTTAAGACAGGTAGTCAGGAGAGGCTTCCCTGAGGAGCTGCAATTTAACTCGTACCCGAATGTTAAGAAGGATTCAGAACTGTGGGGATCCGAGGGTGACTCCGGCCACTTTGTGGAGAATGGACCGTGGGGGGCAGGGGCAAACGGGAGGCCACTTGAGAAGCAGTAGAGTGAGCGAGGGAGCCATGATGGAGAGCTGGAAGGAGAGAAAGGGGGGGAAATGCAAAGATGTGGCCAACATGGGCGGATTCAGGAAGTGGCGCCAACTGTCCGTGGATCAGCCATTGGGGGTAAAGGAAGTGTACTATAAAGGTGACTCCTGGATTTGAGGCTTGAACATTGCTGGATACAGGGTGAGGCTGTTTTCCAAAGTGAGAAAGACAGAGGATGGAACAGGTTTTGGGTGGGAGGATATTTAAAACTCATGAATAGTTAACTGAACACAAAGTGCCTGCTGCTGGGTTACATTCATTCCTTAATTTATCAATAGTACTGTGAACTAGATACTTTGCCATTTTCCAAATGGGAAAAGAGTTTTGGAGAGGGGAAGTGATCCTCAGCTCATAAAGGACACACCTGCCTGCTCTTAACTGTTAGACTCAATAGTGACTTTAAAATTAAACTTTTATAAACACAGCTGACCCTTGAACAACATGGGCTCGAACTGCGCAGGTCCACTTATACTCAGGTTTTTTTTCTATAAATGTATAGTCAGCCCTCCGTATTTGGGGTTTCACATCCATGGTTATGGAGGGACCATCCTTTCATTGTATTAGGCCATTTTGTATAAGGGACTTGAACATCCATGGATTTTGGTATAAGAGGGGGCTCCTGGAACCAATCCCCTGTGGATACGATAATAGAATTTTTAAAAATTATTGTGGAAACATTTTAAAATTTTTTAACAACTTTTAATCACTTGGATAAATTATTTGGCATTTCTTTAAAAAGAAATAAATAATAATGTCTATATGGATATCAAAATCCTCCAGTGAGGGATGGACATTAGACACTCTGGTCATTGGACAAGTTGCCCAACAGGCACACAAACCCAGGTGAAGACATGGATTGTCCCTCAAGTGTGGGGATACAGATTCTTAACATAGTGTCAAGGCCCTGCCTAGTCTGCCTCCCCCAACTCTCCTCCATGAATTTCAGCCCATCCCCTATGACTTTCTGCTCATTTCTGTCCTCCTGCTGACCGGGACTTAGGTTCACTTCCTGAAAAACTCCCTGCTCATCCAAACCTGGGCTCCTCATTCTTCTGCCCTCTCCCTTGGTTAACTCCTACTGATATGACAGAACACAAGACAAGCCTCACCTCCTCCAGGAAGTCTTCCCAGACTCCCATCTGGTTCTTTGTGTCAGGCCTCATAGAATCAAGCTCCTCTCCTCCTCAGCACCTTCCCTTAGTTTTAATTCTCATTCATCACTGTGATTTCTCACCACCTCCCCACTAGGAATGAAGGGACTGTGTCTGCTTTTGTTCACCGGGGAACCCCAGGTCTTAACTTGGAGCTGGCACTGAGTGGGAACTCAGTAATTGGCAAGTGAATGAATCATGTCTCTTGGCAACTTTGAAGGCTTTGCCTCTTGCCTGTGAGGCCTCAGGGGAGACTCCTGGCTGAGATGCAGCTCTGCCACAGCAATACCTGGCATTCCCCTGTGGAAGAATAATCCTGGTCTCCATATGGCCAGACCCTTGCTCCCAGGTCACCTGCTTTCCAGGCCACAGTGCTCCAGGGGGGGCCAACATGGCTGCCAGAACTAGGAGGGCAGGAGGGGGGACCCTAGGAGGGGTGTTATGGGAAAGGGGTGTCGAAGGCCTTTTGTTGTGGTGTTATGGGGAGGGGTCCAGAGTCTCAGTGTGACAGGCAGTCAGTGAGCTCCCACAGGCTCAGCCCAGTTATCTGGAAATACTGCCCACCCAGGGGCTCCAGACCACCAGCAGCCCTGCCCTGTTGGGGGGTTGGGAGTGCAGTTTCCATTAGGGAAAATGATGACTTCAACAGAGACCTCCTCCTTTCCCAGCCGGTAGACCTGTCTCCAGTCCCTTACAGGAAGGCTTCATTTTGAGGCCCAAGCCGAGGCTGAGTGGGGAGGCAAGCTGTACAGTCCAAATATATGTAAATGGAGCTGTTTTCCCAAGCAAAGCAGAACCAGATGCCACCTCCTCCAGTGGAGGCCAGACCTTGGCACTGGGCGACAGGCTGGAGGCTGGGAGGCCTAGCTATAGAGTTATAAGGTGGAGGTTGGCCAGGGATTGCAACGTGGGGTCCTGGAAAGCTGGTTTTATGTTAGAGAGGGAGGATATTTTTATGCTGCCTGGCTAGACAGTGAGCCAGAGAAGGGCAGGGCCTGCATCTCACTCGTATCTGGGTTGCCAGCACACGCTGCAGCCAGGTATGCCGTGGGACCCAGTCCATGTCTTCCAAAAGACTGGCTAGTCCCTGGGCCAGCTCTAGCTCTCACATCAGTCAGACCTGGATTGGGCCATACCTAGTAGCTGCACAGCCTTAGCCAAGTCACCTAACGGCTCTGTGCCTCAGTCGCCTCATCTGTGTAATGGGGATGATATAGCACCTGCCTCACAGGGTTGCCAGGGTGCCCAGGAGTCCATGTGGTTAAATCTAGCCCTGCGCTTGGCCCAGAGTTGGCTCTATGGAAATGTTCACTCTTAGTAACCCCCAACCATCTGGGCAAGGAGCTGGGGGAAATCAGCAGAATGGGAGACACTGGTCCACGGAAGTGGCAGCATGTGGACTCTGTGGATGGGGGAAATGGGGAAGTGACAGGGCAAAAGTCAGAGCCCCAGATGGCTGGTAGCCATGGTTACAACAGGTCACATATGTTTCAGAGGCTCAGTTTAGAGAGATGCAAAGATCAGGAGCTAATAATTTTTAGATTCTTCTTTCTTAAGAAGCTCCTTTAAAAATACAAGTAGGTGTGGATGGAGAGGAAAGAAGGACACCAGAGGGAGGCAGTGTGAAGCAGTGGTTAGCTATGGGCTCAGGGGTCAGGCTTCCAGGATCAAATCTCAGCTCTGCTGTGGTGCCAGCTAGCCTGCTTCTCTGTGCCTTTTTTTCCCCCTCATTTGTTAAATGGGGCTATTAGAGGTGCTGATGTCGTAGGGCTATGGTAGGCATTTGATGGGTGAATACCTATCAATGCCCAGAGTGGTGCCAAGCCTTGTTGTAATGTTTTTTTCTGTTTGCTTGAAAAGAGACAGCCTGGCAAAATGGAAAGTGTATGAGTTTGGTTCCAATATCTCAGTTCAAATCCAGTTTCCTCTCTTTCCCATCTATGTAATCTTGGATGAGTCACTGAGCCTCTCTGAATTTTGGGCACCTGCTTGGTAAAGTGGGAATAATGATGATGATGATGGTAGTGATGATGATGATGATGTTGGTGATGATGATGTGAGGGGCTAGTAGCACTCAGCAGGTAGCTGTGTCATGAGATTACCATGAGCTGAGATGCTCCTGGAGTGTGAAGTCTTAGTTCTCAAGAAAAACTGACCTAAAGGCTGGGTTTTCAAGGATCCCGTGATGGTTAATTGTATGTGTCAACTTGAGTGGGCCATAGTGCCCAGATATTTGGTCAAATTTTATTCTGGATGTTTCTGTGAGGGTGTTTTTAGATGAAATTAACATTTAAATCAGTGGACTTTGAGTAAAGCAGATTGTCCTCCATAATGTGGGTGGGCCTTGTCCAAACAGTTGAAGTCCTGAATAGAACAAAAGACTGAATCCCCCGAGCAAGAGGAATTCTGCCAGAAGATGGCCTTTGGATTTGAACTGCAACAAGGACTAGTCTTTGGGTCTCTAGCCTGCTGAGCAACCCTGCAGATTTTGGATTGGTCAGCCTCTGTAACCACATGAGCCAATTCTTTAAAATAAATGTCTCTAAATATGTGTATATATATCTATGCACACACACACACATACACACACATATATATACACACACACATATATACACATACACATTATACATTTACACATTATACATATGTGTACACACACATTATATGTAAACACACACTCTATTGGTTCTGTTTCTCTGGAGAACCCTGACTAATATAAATCCTATGTTTATTGATAATGAAAAGCATGCCCATGCACCAACCACCTCATGGATGAAAAGTGGGAAAAGGGAAGTTCTCAGCAGGCTACTTTGGAATTCAACTGGAAGAATATCCTCAGGAAGTAGACCCTTGGGGCCTCAGGCCCTGGGCAAGCCCTGAGTGACCTGAGTCTGGTTACTCTGTGAAGCCACAGCAGATTCAGCAGAAGGAAAAAAAGCTCCTTCTTGGTGAAAATGTCAAGGTAGTGAGGTTGATGAGATATCCTTATGGAGCCCAGACTGTTCTCTATAAGGACCCACCTTGGGGAGAAACCCTGTGAACGGAGAGAAGTCTGGGATCCTAGCCTGAGTTCCCTTCCATATCCCTGGGCCTCAGTCTCAGGCCAAGGGAACTGAGTAGGAGCGGAAGCAGCTCCTGGAATGCAACCCAAGCAGCAGGCTGGGAAGAAGTCCTGTGGGGGAACCATGATTTTAACTCTGGGGGTGTTCAAGTTAAAAAGCTACTTCAAGGCTTGTTGGGTGGGTCACTGAGAAAGGAGAGGAACTCCTCCAGGTTCAGGGATTCAAGAAGAACAAAGGTTTTTTCCTGTGCCAACAAATTTAATTTTTTCTTCAAAAACATGTAAAAATTATTCAGGCACACTCCACTCTAATCTAGCCATCTAATTTAATTTTTTGTATGTTGTCATTAAAAAATAACCTTGGTGTTTGCTTTTTCTTCTTACAAGCATGGTAAGTTTTTATTATAGCGTGTTAAGAAAATTAACATAAGCGCGAGGGGAAGAAATTTGCCATGCATTAATTACAGTAAGCCATCTGATGTTAATAAACAACTTCCAAATCTCAGTTGCTTAAAATAATAGATTGTTTTTGCTCATGCAAAAGTCCAATGACAGTATTTGATCCATGGCCTTTCTCTTGATGATTCTGATACCCGGAATCCTCATATCTTATGGCTCCATCATCCTCTAGGGCCCTGAGTTCTATGTCTCTAGCCAGTAGGTGGGAAAAAAGAGAGTAAAGACTGTGCAGCAGGTTTTATGGGTTAAGCTTGAAAACGGCAAGCGTTCTTTTCTGCTCACAGTTCATTGGCCAGAATTCAGTCACATGGCTACATCTGACTGCAAGGGAAGCTGGGAAATGTAGTCTAACTGTGTGTCAGGAAGAAGAGAAATTGGGTCTGGTGAACATATCACCGTGTCTGCCATAACCCAAACTTCTGCACCCTGACAGAACTACTATTCACATTTTGAGGGACCTCCTTCCATTCTTTTTTGTATGTCATGAACATTTTGTGTAATAAAGCATTTGGCTGGGTTTTTATCTCCAGTTCTGGGATGCAACCTCTAAGCCCTTGGAATTTGCTGGGTAATAAGAGTGCATTATAATTCCTGGTGGGCTCCTGGGACCACACCTAATAGTTCATACTAACAGGGTGCCTCAGGATAGGGGCTGGCCATGCCTGAAAGACCAATCCTATGATTAGAGGGTTAGGGCTTTGAGCTGCATGATACCAGCTCAACATCTGGGGAAGGGAAGGGGCTGGAGATCAGCCAATCATACCTGTGCAATGAAGACTCATTAAAAACTCTGGACTCTGAAGCTCTGGCGAGGCTCCTGGTTGGCAGTACTCTTGGTCATACATTGATGCCAGGAGGGTAACACGGTCCTGAGGGTGATGGAAGCATTGTGTTTGGAACCCTCCCAGGCTTAGCCCCATGCGTATCTTCTAATTTGTGTCCTTTTTGCTATAATAAAACAATAATCATAATTATAGTGCTTTTTTGAGTTCTGTCTTTCTAGCAAATTATGGAACCTGAGGGAGTCCATGGGGAGCTCAGAGTCTGTAGCCAGCTGGTCTGAAGTGCAGGTAGCCCTTGTGTCTGAAGGGAGGGCAGTCTTGTGGAGGACCATGTTCTTAACCTGTAAAGTTTGACCCATCTCTGGGTTCTTATGCAAATAGATTTAGATTCATACATATACACCCATTGAAATGCATGTACTTGCAAAGATGGATAGCTCTATAAATCCCATTTAAAAGATTTTTCTTTCACTTGACAGTTGTTGCTGATGTCTTTCCAAGGCTTTGATCTGAATTCCTGGTTAGTCCAGTAACTCAGCCAGAATTCTAGAATTCCACTTGTTTTCCCAAGTTTGGGATGGCCAAACTCAGCATCTCACCCTTATCTGGCTCCCAGTCCCACGCCTGGCCCTTGTCTTTGACATCATCCAGAAGCACCTCTGAAGGAGGACCAGGTTGGCTTAGCAAGGCTAAGTTTGGGCAGAGAGACCCAGGCCCATGGCAAACCCTCCAGAGCCTGGGATGGCAGGTGCCCCTGACTAGAGCTGCAGCACAGGATTGGGGATTTGGAGCTGCCCCGGACAATGTGGGTTGAAGCAATGGCCCCACCCAGGCTCCAGCCCACATGGACTTCTGGACTTGGCCAGCCCTGGAGCAAAGATCCAGCCTGGATTCCCCAGTGCAGAGCTCCAGTTCCATCCAAGCTCCAGCCCTTCACCCACTGCACATCGACAACAACTGGCTTCTTGGCACCTTCCAACAGGGATGGAGGCTAGGAAGAAGCAGAGTCTACATACCGGTCATTAGGAGCCTTTGATGTAGCGAGGCTCTCCGGAAGGGAGTGCGAGTACAAACCAGAATTAGACCACACCTTCTTTACCTTCTTAGGAGACAGAATGTCCTGGCAGAGAGAGCATATGTCTTAGAGTAAGCTTGGCACGGGTTTGACTCCAAGCTCTGCCACTTCCCAATTCTGTGGCTTTAGGCAATTCAGTCACTTTATTGCTCTGAGCCTCGGTTTCCTCATTTGTAAAACAGGAATAACACTAATAGCTGTCTCATTGGGTTGGTGTAAACTCTGGAACAGTCTGAATCCTCATATCTGTGCCCTGACAACCATGATTTGCCCACACTTAGGTATGCACAAGAGATCTATAGTCACCCAAGGTCACCCCACCCTCCCTCTGGGTCCAGAACGAGTGACGGCTCTGGGAAGCCGGCTGTGTTTGGCACGGTGGGTCCCCTGGCCCCCAGGCATCCACTGGGTCTGGGTACCACAGAGGCGGAGGCCTTGTCATCCCAGCAGGGGTTCACATTCTTCCCCCTTCTTGGCGTCTGGAAACTCATCTCTGCCGTTTCTTCTCTTTAGGAAACAACAACAACAAAGCCAGGCTCCTGTCCTAGGGGACAGCGCTGCCCCCACCCAGCAGGAATGGCAGCGGGGAGGCCTTTTTCCACCCCTCCCCCTAGGTTAACCACAACTGTGCTGCCTCCGCCTTCCCTCCCTCCTCCTCCGGCTGACGGGCTGGCAGGGTGGAGGTCCCTGGGAAAACTCCCTGGAGGAGCCTAGGAGCCAGCAGACGTTGCCCGGGACCTTGGCAGGGGCCTGGACTCAGGATGCCCTGACGGGGTGTCTGGTGGCTCAGTGCTGGCCTGTGGCGGCACTGCGCTGTGCAGGTGACACTAGTGATGCTCTGTATCCCCCCAGGTGAGGCTGGGGAAGGGGAAGGATGGCCAGAGAGTTCAGTGCCCAGGGATGGGGATGGAGTGGTGGGGACAGCAGAGATGAGGGCCAGGGACGACCCTCCAGACTCAGGAGAGAACCAAACCCTCCTGCCTCTTCCCGGCTCTGCCTGCAGGAAGCTGCTGACCCACAAATGTCTCCCCCTACAAAGGCAGCCACAGGTCTCATCTGGGAACTGAAAGGCGCCATGGCCGTCTGCTCCCGGCTTCCCACCCCGTGCCAGACAGCCTGTACAACCTCCTTATGAAACGCTCATCCAGCCTCACCTTGGACACTTTTTTATTACTCAGAAAATGCACTTTCATGATAACAAAGCTGAAATACAGAGTTTTCAAAAAGAAAAAGAGTGATTACTCCAAACTCACTAGAGAAAAATCACTCTTGACTTAGTATTGCATTTCCTCCCAGACTTTTATATAAGATAGAAAACAGGGCAATTTAAACTGTGGCCTGGGAACTGTTTGTTCCCGGTCCCTGAAGAGATAAGTGTGGAAAACAAGAGTAAGCATTTAGAAACTTCCATAGCAATTTGACACGGACACCACATTTTTATTTACCGTGTTTTACAAAGGTACTAACTTGCAACAGATTGAAAATTGCCGAGTGGTCCTTCAGCATAGCTAGTTTGAGAGGCACTAATATAGATATTTTGATAAAAATGGGTTCATATCCTGTTTTGTAACCCACTCCCCATCCCATCCTCATACTGTCTCCCTTACCACGTCACGTTGTGTTTAGTGGCTGCTTGCTTCCATGGTTGCTCTACAATTTTGTTACTAGACCTTAAAGCTGGACATTCAAATGGTCTTCAGTTTTCAGGATAATAAGCAATACTTGGTGAATGTCCCTGTTCACACTCACATCTCTGTGCATTTGTGCCATTATATCCTTCAGATAAAGTTTCAGAAATGGAATTACTGCAACAAAGGATGTATATCTTTTTTAAGACTTTAGACACTTGTTGCTAAAATGATGTAAAAAAAAAGAAAAAATCTGATCCATGTCCTACCTTCACCAGTAAGTTAGGAGAGCTCAGTTTTTTGTTTTGTTTTGTTTTATTTTTTTTGCGGTACACGGGCCTCTCACTGTTGTGGCCTCTCCCATTGCGGAGCACAGGCTCCGGACGCGCAGGCTCAGCAGCCATGGCTCACGGGCCCAGCCGCTCCGCGGCATGTGGGATCTTCCCGGACCGGGGCACAAACCCATGTCCCCTGCATCGGCAGGCGGACTCTCAACCACTGCGCCACCAGGGAAGCCCAAGGAGAGCTCAGTTTTTAAGGCAGGCTTCCTGTGGGGGACCCATCGTACGAAACAGCTACCTCTTCCAGTGACAGATCTTTCGGATAAGATTTAGTCTCCTTGTCTCCAGCTCTTTCAGCCATTTCTCACAGGGATCCAAGAACAGCCGGCTCAGAAGGGGCCTTAGAGATCCCCAGCCCAGGAGTTTCCAATTTGGGTTCCATGGGACACTGGTTCTTCAGGATGTTAATTGGTGCCCATAGACAGTAGAATTTAGGATTGAATCATCTTGGGAATCAGTGAGTTAAACAAATCCAAGAAGGTATTCTCTGCTGCAGGACTTCTCAGAGAGTTTAATATATTAATGTGCATTATTTTTCACCAAGCAGGGGCTATAGTGAATCAAGTTTCCCAGCCTCATTTGACCACAGGATCCTTTGATGAGCAACAGCTCAAAGAATCAATAGTCCATCTATGCCCTTCCCCAGCACAGTGGTTTTCAAACATTTTAAAAAGTTTTATAAAAATTATTTCTTCAAATTATCTTCTGTAAGAAATCTAAATTTATATGAAACAGATAAAAGCAGGGATGGGACCACACAGAAGCCTGATGATTCACTGTCCTTCCCAGTGGGGCCCCTGGAAAGGTGTTCAGAACTCCTAGGGAGCCACGTGACACCATTTGAAGGATGCACTCAGGTCTGCCTCTTCTCCCCCACTGAGGACCATTTGAAAGGTCAGTGTAGGGGGAAGAGGACAAGTCCATGCACAACTAGTAGTATTTATTGAAAATGTATGGGTCAGATCCTATGCCAGGTGTGGGGCTTTAGACAAAAATAAGACCCATCCCCTTGTCCCCAAGGAGTTTAAATCTGGCATGTGAGATGCACATAGACACAGGCAAAGGGGATTACAAATAGTTATGGAATAAAGACAAGTGGTATGATGGACCATTGTTTTCATCCTCCGCACACCCCTTTGGGAAGCTGCCTTTCCCTTACTCCATCACTGGCAAGGTGCCAATCACAGTAGTCCATGTTTCTGGCCCACCAAGTGGTGATGTGACCCTTGCCAGGCCAATCACTGCACCTTATTCTCCTGGTCTCAGTGACGGATCTGGGATGGCACATGGTCCAAGCCTGACCAATCAGAATCATTCCTTAGGATTGTAGGCAGATGCTCACATTCACACAGGGCCACTAAATTGGGATGGCGGGAGCCTGCAACTGCCCATGACCATATTCTCTTTCTGCCCCCTACTGCATGGAGGTACTACATCTGTAGTAGGAAAGAGTGAGGGCTGCCCTAGAGAAATGAAGGGTTGAGTGATGAAAGGCATAAGAGTCCTGATATTCATTTCTGGGACTTTCTCCAAGCTTGGACTTGCCAGATACATGAGCCAATTAATTCCCCCTTAAGATGCTAGTAAGAACTGACTTTCTGCTGGGTTTTTTTTTTTCTTTTTATCAAAGGTGTCATTGACTAATGCAAGAAACAAAGGAGCTCAAGGAGGGAGATGTCTCTTCCAGCTAGAATGGTCAGAGAAGGTATCTTGCAGGATGATAAGCTTGAACTTGACTTGGGAGGATGTAAACCCTCTAGGTAGGAGGTGGTAGAGCATTGCAGACAAAGGGGATAGGGCGAGCAAAGACATAGGAGTGGAAAAGTATAACAGTTGATAAGAGAACAGGGGAGTAACTGGGAAGACAGGTTTGGACCATTCTGTGGGATGGCCTTGAATACCAGGGTGAAAGGTTTAAACGTTATCTGGTTGGCAATGGGGAGCCACTGAAGGTGTTTGAACATACGTGGTGGAGATAGAGAAGGGATGATATGGTCCCTTTGGTGTTTGGGGAAGACCTCTGTGACAGCAGGTGACAGGTGGCGCATGGGCAGGTAGAGGGAGGATGGACCACTGAATGACTTGGAGCACAGAGCTGCCACCAAGTGGAACAGAGAAATGAGCAGGAGATGCTGATGTGGGCGCAGGAGGGCAGATTGGATTCGGCCACACTGAGGTTGAAACGTGCCATGAACTGCCTTGTGACCCCCTCATCCTAATAATTCACATATTGGAGACAACGCCCATGTGGCTGTGTTTGTAGTAAGGAAGTAATTAAGGCTAAATGAGGTCATAATGGTGGAGCCCTGATCCGATAGGATTAGTGTCTTTACAGGAGGAGATACCAGAGAGTTATCACTCTCTCTCTCTCTCTCTCTCTCCCATGTGAAGATACAGTGAAAAGGTCTGCAAGCCAAAAAGACAGCTCTCATCAGGAATCAAACTGACCAGCCCCTTGATCTTGGACTTCTCAGCCTCCAGAACTGTGAGAAATATGCGTCTGTTGTTTAAGCCACCCAGGCTGTGGTGCTCTGTTATGGCAGCCTGAGCTGACTGAGACAAGGCAACATGGGACACCAGACTGGGGACATCCTGGGGGCGGGTGGAGACAGGTGAGTTTGGGGGAAGCTCCACCTGGAGGCACTCTTCTTGGGGATGCAGATCTGCCTGGACCTGCAGCCAGGTATCTAGAGGATCAGGTGTAACCATCACCACTATCTGTTTCCAAATCTTTTTCACCATCTTGAACAAAAACTCTGGACCCATTAAATAATAAATCCCTCTTCTCACCTCTCACCAGTCCCTGGTAACACCTATTCTACTTTCTGTCTCTATAAGTTTGCCTATTCTTGGTACTTCATGTAAGTAGAATCATACAATATTTGTCCTTCTATATCTGGCTTATTTCACTTATTGTAATGTTTCTATGGTTCACCTATGTTGTAACAAGTGTCATAGTTTCATTCCTTTTTATGGCTGAAAAATATTCCATTGTGTTTACATGCCACATTTTGTTTATCCATTCATCTATTTTTAACGGGCACTTGGGTTGTTTCCACCTTTCGGCTATTGTGAACAATGTTGCGATGAAGGTGTCTTTTTATTTCCTGAATCAGTAAAAAACATTTTTATCTACAAAATAGATTAAAGGGGAGTCACTGTGTTTTAACGGAGATTTGATTCCACCCACAATCTCCCCACACCCTGCAGCAGCTCCATAGACCTGAGCCACCTTCCCAAACACCTCATGAAAACCTGAGTCCAGCCCAAACCCCTCGACGTCCAGCTTCCTGTGGAAGGTGGCGCTCTCTTGACCCCTACCCCTACCCCATAACCTGTTCTTTCCCACAGCAGCAAACGGACGCTGTCACCCAGCCATCAGCTCAAGCGCCAACTCTTACTCCTCTACTTTCTATCACCGCTTATATCTATTGCATCAGCATCTCCCATCAGCTCAACCTCCCAAAGTACTGTAGAGCCTCATTCTGTCCACTGCTCTCCCTCACTAGTCTGGGCCATCGTCCTCTCTGGCTGCAACTGAAACAGACCTGCTAGGTCTCCCTGCTTCCTTCCACTGCCCCTCTACAATCCACTTTCCTCCCAGGGCTAGAGCGGGCTTTGACAACAGCCAGATCACGCCACACCTCTGTTTACAGCTCTCTACTGGCTTCCCATTTCCCTTAGAATTGAGTCCAGGTTCCCTCCTCTGACTTATAAGGCTCCGCATCTACACGCCCCAGTCACTGCTCTTCCACCAAGTCCATCTGTGCCACTTGCCCTGCTCACACTCCATTCCAGCCACTCTGCCCTTCCCTGCTTGCTCCTTCCCTGGATGGGGCTTCTGCAGTTTGATGCTTTTTCTGCTCGAAACCCTCCTCCCACGGATCTTTGCACAGTTAGCTGCTTCTCACCTCCAAGGGATGTCACCTCCTCCGAGAAGCCTCCCTGACCACCAGATTGAAGCAGCTCCTCGGTGCCCCCAGGCCTGGACATCTCCCTCTTCTAACCACACCTAGGGTCTTTGCACCATTCATCGCTACCCGAAAGAATCAGCAGGCTTTATTTCCTGTTCACTGTCCCTTATCTCCCTTGTAGACGTTAACTCCGCTAGAACAGGGGCTGGTCTTGTTTGCCATTCCACCCGTCCCCCACCTCCCTGTTCCTAGAACAAGGCCTGGCACAAAGGCACTCAACTGCTATTTAAAATTAACGCAATTAAACGCATAAGCGTTTGTGATCAGGGGTAGAGCTGAAGTCTGCACGGGCTTTCTGTGGTTCGTAGTGGGATCCAGGCTCTGCCAACACTTTCCATGGAGGGTCTCCCATAAACAATAAAAGTGTGGACCATCTTCTGCTGGGTGGTCGCAGGAGTGTCACTTTCTCATCAGGGACATCAGCGGCTGGGAGGATATCTTTCAGAACATGGACAAGCACAGATATGGACCCTTTCCGTGAGGGTGCCCACCCCATGCCTAGGGCTCTGGGACTCCGCGAGGGAAACTGGTCCACTGGGGATCAGCCTCTGCTCCTAGCAGTTCCAGAAAACCTCGTGGCCTCCCAACATGTGGTCTTTTCTGCTCCAGGGAGGAAGGCGATGTTTCAGAGACAGCGCCTCCCTCTTTTGTGGTTGGCCTATTCTTGTGTCTCAGAATGCCCTTCTCGGTGCTGACATCTGCCACCTCTCCTTCTGGTGCCAGGCCTCTGGAGCCTCGCTCGCTGGGTGGCAAGGGCTTCCTCAGCCCGCACACCCACCTGGGCCCTGGCAGGCACTGTAGGAGGAGCTCAGAGCGTGTGGCATCCGGGAGCTCCTGTCCGGCTTCCCCTTGGCTCTTCCTCCCCCTGCCAGACAAAAGGTTCCTGCTCAGGCAGGGACAAGAGCCCGTCTGTAATTGTGCAACAATCAGCACACCAAGCCTTTTCCAGCAGGGAGAGCAGCAGGGCCGCCTGGGGCCTAGGCCTGATTTGCTTGCTTTTTCCCAGGCTCGGAGCAGTACAGGAGGCCGTGGTGGAAACATCCACCTTCTGGCAGTCAGAGGACTGTGCATCTGGTCTGGGGCTGGGCCCATTCTCTCTACCACCACTTTCTGCTGGCTGTGCTCCCTTGCAGCTGGCCTTCTCCCTCACTCCCTCCTCTCTGGTCTCTGGATTGATGGTCATTGCCTGTTGCTGCCATATGCTTTTCCTCTGACACCCAGTTCATCATGACTGGACCCTTCCAGAAGCTGATATTAGTCCCCTTTTCCTCCCGCATTGTTCCCTCAGTGAGCAAGCATGAAATCATCCTCACTATCATCACCATACTCATCTGTCATCACGCTTACCACTTAATACCTTTAGCGTCATCCCCATAGTTAACCACCTACCATCATCATCATGGTTGCTGTGTGTCTGGCACCAGGCTAAGCACTCTGCATATCTCATTTATTCCTGGTGAAATCGTTTTTTTTGTTTGTTTGTTTGTTTTGTGGTATGCGGGCCTCTCACTGCTGTGACCTCTCCCGTTGTGGAGCACAGGCTCTGGCCGCGCAGGCTCAGCGGCCGTGGCTCACAGGCCCAGCCGCTCCGCGGCATGTGGGATCTTCCCGGACCGGGGCACGAACCCGTGTCCTCTGCATCGGCAGGCGGACTCTCAACCACTGCGCCACCAGGGAGGCCCTGAAATCGTTTTTATTCTTCTCTTCATTTCACGGACAAGGAAACTGAACTCAGAGAGGTTGATTCATTTGTCTAGGGTCACACAGCTGGTGAGTGGCGAACTGGGAGGCTAACCTGATGCCCGAGGTCTGCTCAGCCCCCAGGCCATGTGGCTTCCTGTGGCAGAGAGTGCAGGACGTGAATTCCGAAAGCAGACTGCTGGAGCTATTCAAATCCCAGTCCTAGTCCTGCCCTTTGCTAGCTTTGTGACTTTAGTCGTTATTTGACTTCTCTATGCCTCAGTATGCTCATCTGTGACATGCGGATAACGACAGTACCTGCCTCCAAGTCCTGTAAGGACTAAACGAGTTCATACATGGAAAATACGTACAGTGTACATGGTAAGTGCTCCCTGACCATTGCAGAAGGTGCAATAAGACACAGCCTCTGCCCTCGTGAGCTTCTAGTTGAATGGGAAAGATCACCACATCTTGGGATGATCTAAGCCACAACAGGGAAAAGAACAGGGCACACAGGCATATGTGGCAGGGATACCAACTGGCCATGAGGGCTTCCACTCCTGGCCATGCCTGGGCCAAGTTAGTTGTTTCTTTTTTTTTTTTTTTTTTAACAAACTTTTTATTTAGGGATAATTTTAGATTTGTAGAAAAGTTGCAAAGGTCCTACAGAGAGTTCCCATATATTCTTCCCACAGCTTCCCCTAATGTTAACATCTTATATAACCACGCTACATTTGTCAAAATGAAGAGATGAACATTGGTCCAATCCTATTAACTAAACTACAGTCTTTGTTGGGATTTCAGCAGTTTTTGCAATCCAGCATCCAATCCAGGATACCATGTGGCATTTAGTCAGCTTAGTTTTGAAGGATGAATAGGAGTTCACCGGGGCACAGTTCTAGGCGTTGGAGCTTCTGAGCATGACAGAGATGGGAGGACCACCTGGACTTTATAACATATGCCTGAAGACCATGCTATTTTCCTGGAAATAAGATAGAGGAAGTGAGACCACAAAAGACGTTCATCATGTCAGCCGTTCCCAGGCACACTCCCTTCAACCATGAGCCCATGAAAGGGATATAGGAAGAGGTAAATACGGATTCAGGCCAAGGCTACCTTCTCAGGCCTGTCTCCTATGCGGAGGGCCTGAATGAGGGATTTTACAAGCAAGCTCAAACAGGAAACACAGCACAGCCTTTCAGGCTAGGATGGAGCCCTCTGGCTTCTGCGCTGTTGGAGTGAGGTGGATGTGGGACTGACCACCTGATGGAGGCCACTGGGGCTGATTTCTGGGCCTTGGGAGGCATGCGTAACCTTCAGGAAGAAGATGGTGGGATTTGCAAGGGCAGCAGTGAAGCAGGGTCTCCCTGGGGGAGGCCTTTTATAAGGGACAGACTCCTGCTCTTCTCTTTTGCTCACTTGTTCTATCTTGGCTGTTCCTCACCGTGGGAGTGGTAAGCCACTGAGGGCATGGGTTTGGCAGCAAAGGGTAACGAGGCTGGCTCAGTCAGCTCTGGGTCCAGGTCTGCCCCAGCCTCCGTGTGTGTGACCCACTTGGGCTTCCGGGGCCTCCTCCTTGGTCTTGGGGCCAAGGTCACAGCTATGATCTCCTGTGACTGGCCTCATCTCTCCCCAGGGCAGGGATCATGGTATCTGCGTTCATTTGTCCTTTTGTGTGACACAGATATACTGAACAGCCGCCCTGAGCCAGGCACTGAGATAGGCCCTGGGGGTACAATGGGGATGCTTCTCACAGAGCTCCATCCTGTCAATAGCCTATCTTCAACAAAAATTACAAATGGTGTAAACCTTTTTATAGCTCCGGGGAGTTTCCTACTGCTACCATAACAAATTACCACAAACTTAGTGTCTTAAAACAACATAAATCTATTATCTTACAGCTTTAGAGTTCTGAAGTCCAAAATCAGTCTCACCGGGCCAGAATCAAGGTGTTGGAAAGGCGGCTTCCTTCTGGGGAGGGATCTGTTGCCTCGGCTTTGCCAATTTCCAGAGGCTGCCTACATTCCCGGGCTCATGGCCCCTTCCTCCATCCTCAAACCAGCGGTGTAGCGGCGTCTCTCCTCTCTGACTTGCACTCTGTCCTTACATCTTTCTCCCTTACAGGACTCTTGTAATTACAATAGGCCCACTCAGATAATCCAGGATAATCTCCTCATCTCAAGATCCTTGACCTAATTACAACCCATATCTTTTTTTTTTTTTTTTGCGGTACACGGGCCTCTCACTGTTGTGGCCTCTCCCGTTGCGGAGCACAGGCTCCGGACGCGCAGGCTCAGCGGCCATGGCTCACGGGCCCAGCCGCTCCACGGCATGTGGGATCTTCCCGGACCGGGACACGAACCCATGTCCCCTGCATCGGCAGGCGGACTCTCAGCCACTGCGCCACCAGGGAAGCCCCAACCAACATCTTTGTAGGCCATTGTTCAGACTACCACAGGCTCTTTCTCGAAGTGTTTGACGGCCCAGGCTCTCAGACCTGGGTTTGAATCCATGTCCTGCCGTTTCCTACTGTGTGACCTTGTGTGAGTGAATCACTCCATGCCTCAGTTTCCTCACCTGTAAAATGAGGTTAAGCAGTGCATCTACCTCAAGGGTTGTTGTAAGAATTAAAGAAGTCACCACGTGAGTTCTAGCCAGAGAACCTTAATTAAAAACAACAGGAGTTGCCTTTGTGCTGCTTGAAGCAGAAAGGTCATCAGGAGGGCTGGAAATCTCGGGTCAGAAAATCCCAGAACTGGCAGCCAGAACCACAGCCCAAACCAGGCTACGCCCAGTGAAGCTTTCTGTGTACCACCCCCAGCTCTGTGCACCCGACGGCTGCTGCCTGTGGCCTCGCCACCCCAGGACAGTGGCGGGTATGGGGTCAGACTCTCCCCTGTCCCTGGGCTGAATTAAACAAGAGGCAAGAGCGTTGGATTGGCTGGCTCTGGTCACATGCCCACTTCCTGGTTGCAGGGGTCCCTGGGAAAGCGAGGATCTGGTTTTCTTGGGTTCTTGGTGGAAGGCTGGCTGTCCTCCCCCAACATGGCTCATGCGATGGGGAACTCCCCAAGCACAAAAAGAGATTCAGCCCCCAAATCAAGCACTCATCCGATGCCACTCATGGTTAGTATTAGTCCAGGCTTTCTACTGATGACTGGGGTAAAATTGCACCCATTCCCCAGAACTGGAGAGGGAGGCAGAGCTACTGGTCCCTGTCAAAACTCGCTTGGACGTGGCCCGATGTCACAGGCACTCTCACCCAGATGCCAGCCAAACACCAAGAATGTCAGCCGTTCCTGAGTGGCCATCCAGTCAACAAGACCCCGCTTGGGCTGGAGAGCCCGCATTGCTGGCTAACTTCATCAGCTTTTGTTGGATGGAGAAAAAGAGAAACCGGGAGAGTGAGAACGAGTGTGCAGCAAGGGGAAGGCGTCTGAAAGATGTTTTCAATGTGCATCAGATTATGCAGCCAAGCCAGGGGCCTCTGTCCAGCTTCCCGGCACGTTCCTGCCTGAAGACAGCTTGATAATGTGAAGGGAGTCGCGGTCAGATTGTATACCTGTCAACTGCCTCTCGGCGCTTGCTGGGGTGCGGGCTCTAATGAGGCCTGACACCTCAGGAATCCAGCAGGATGCGACACAGCCGCAGAGGGCAGGAGGGGAGGCAGGCGGGGCCTGCTCCGGCCACTTGGGCCTGCCTGGAATGTGCCAGAGGAGTATGGGAGGGAGCCCGGTGGGCCCGGCTCCAAGTTCTTCCTTGGCCACTTGCTGGTGGAATAATGAAAGTCACATTCCCTCTTTGAACCTCAGTTTCCTCATCTATAAAGTGGGTTTTAATATCCCCTCAAAGATTTATTGGGAGAATTCAAGATAGCTTATACAAAGTGCCTCACACACAGCAACACCTGATAAATGATACCAATAAATCTTATCAACATTGTCTACACCCTCATCAACCTGGTTAATCTTGTCTGCTTCAAGTGTCTGTGGAGGTGCTTAGAATTCCACCACTGAAGCGTTTATCTGCCATTATTTTTCTTGAGATATGATTGACATATAACATTGTATAAGTTTAAGGTGGACATTGTGTTGATTTGATACACTCACATATTGCAAAATGATGACCCCTATAGCCTTAGCCAACACCTCCATCCTATCACACAATTGCCATTTCTTTTCTGTAGTGAGACATTTACAGTCTAGTCTCTTAGCAACTTTCAAGTATATAACACAGTATTATTAATTATATATCTGTCATTATGCATTGGTTTCCCTCCATGAGAGACTGCGGGAGAATTGTTAGGTTGAGGGAGATGTTAAGGATGATTTTGGCCAAACTCCATCTTCCTGTGGAGGAAATCAATGCTCAGATGGGGGTCGTAACTTACCCAAGGTCTAACTACTTGGTGGCAGAGGAGTTTTGACACCAAGGAGGGGAAACAGAACATGAAGGCCCCTGGCTACCTGGAGCAGAGGGGTGGACTCGATCTTATGCTTATAGCTACTCCCAGGACACTATTCCCAGGCATGTTAGATACAGGCAGAGAATAGAAATAGCCAGAGTCCTGAGGCCATCAACCATCATTCTGGAAAACACAGGTTGAGCATGTTGCAATCCCCAGGGAGGGCACAGAGGTGTATGGACAAGGGCCAGGCATCCCAGTCTCTGTGGCTGGCAGAGAAAACTTAAACAACTCATCCCAGGCACATACTGAGAACAGCATATTGCAGGCCCAGAGTGGGAGAGATTAATCCTTTTTGGGGGAGGGATGTTTTCACAGGAGCTTGTATTGAAGCTGAAGTTCGCAAGATGAGATTCAGGGGGGAAGGTGGAAAGAATCACGTCCAGTTCAGGGTAAAGAGGAACTTCAGGAAGGAGATGGGATTTGCCTGGTGCTGTGAAGAAGGAATCGTATTTTAGAAGGTAGGTTAGGATCAGACCGTGGGTATCATCAAATGCCAGGTCAAAGAAATTATACTTAACTCCAAGGGAAGAGGGAGCCATCGAAGGTTGTAGAGCAGGAGTGTGGCACGTTTGGGGCTGAGGTGTTTGAGGAACTGGAGCAAGGAGAAGCAAGACAGGGTAGGCTTTCGCCACCACAAAATTCACCACCGCACAGCCTGCTGATGCTACTAATAATTGACATTGAATAGCTCAAAACTCAGTGAGACCATCTTACTTCATTTAAGGTGCCATGTCTTGTGCCTTTTTGGTAAGCCTGGCTTTCCCAAGAGGAATTCTGCCTTGAATGCTTCTTGGTAAGTGGTGGGAAGGGGTGGGGAGCTACTTGCTCCGTCCGCTGAAGCTGAGTACCAAGGAGTGATGTAAGCGTTTCTCTAGTTCAGTACTTTGCCTTAACAATACCTGAGGTGGTTCTTATAACTCAAGGGCTTTGCTTAAACCACAGCAAATAAGGGGAAAGGAGAGTGTCTGGGGAGTGCCTGGAATGCACCAGGCACATTGACATACCTTTGCTTCATTTAATTCACATTAGATCTGTGATCTCATTTAATCCCACAACAACCTCATGGGGGAGATGTTATTATTCCCATTTCATAAATTAAAAAACTGAGGTTCAGAGGGCTTAAGTAACTTGCTCAAGATCTCTGAGCTAGAAAGGGGCAGATCCAGGACTCAGACTCAAATCTGTGTTTGTCTCTAAACTCTGATTCTGCCTCCCATACCACACTCCGTCTGGGGAACGGAATTTTCCCCACCAAATGACGTGAAGGATTCTCAACAGCCTCCTTGAGAGTAAAGAACTGCACAGCCGAGGTTAGTCCCAATCCCTCCTCACTGCGGGTATGGGAACAGTTAGCCATGGCAGCCAGAAACCCATGCGGTCCTGCTCAGGCCCTGCTGGCCCCCGTCCTGTATCTCACATCATTCATCGTTTCTGAGAACTGGAGTCCCACCTGCCAGGAGATCTCTGACTGCAGTTCCTCAGAACCCAGACTTAAGGGAAGGGGGCTCGGGCCCCAGGACACATCCTCCATCGGTGGCGTTTCCCACACTTGGGCTAATAGCAGTTTGCTCCGGCTTGGTTCCAGGTTGGGCAGCTATGACGCTGGGCTGCACTCTGCTCTGAGCTTCTCTGGAGTGTTCTCAGCTCTTCCCTTCCCTGTACAGAGATGTCCTCGACAGCTGCTGCAGGACTGTCCCAGTGACCACTCCTGGCTGGGCAGTAGGAACACTCCTTCCGGGCTGAGTTTTGCCTGGAAGACCCCCCTTCCATCAGATGTCCTTTCTTCCTGGGGGGTGGGGTATTTCTCCCTCCCCCAGACAAGCAGTCTTGCAGGAGCTGCAGCTGGACTTAAGCTGTCCATTTGCTTCTGTGCTGGGGTTTCAAATTCCTTTGTACCTACTTCCTCCTTAGCAAATTTCTACCATGCACACTGCCCCCACCAAGCCCCTCCCGGCCAGCAGGTGACTACCATCCTCACTGGCACTGGACCCTCCTCAGTCCAACCAACTTACCCATCAACACCTCCCAGGACACCCAAGCTCCAGCTCTGAGGCAGTTATTCAATCAGGTCTCTTTTGATTGCAAGTGACAGAAATCCAGTTGAATGTACTGAAAGCAAAACAGAATGGAATAGAACAGAATAGAATAGAAGAATAGAATAGAATAGAATAGAATCATTGGCTAATATAACTGAGAGCTGTGGGGATGGGGACAGGGCTGAATCCAGAGTTCAAAAATGCTAATAATGGTTTTCTCCCTCCCCACCCCCGACTCTGTGTGACTCCTTCTTGCCTCCTGCAGATAAAGAAAATCTCCAAATCTACAGCTTCCCAACCTCTCAGCTCCAGTGGGAATGAAGCCAGGTCCTGATCCTACTGACTTTACCTGTGGGGGGCACATGGCCCCCCCGACCCAATCACTAGGGCCAGGAGGATGCTGGGACAATTGGTCCAGTCAGAGTCTGCCAGTGCCCACCTCTGAGGCTAGGGGGAAGGGCACTTGTTACCAGAAGAATGGAGATGGGGAGCAAACTCTGTGTCCAGTGGAAAGAATAGTTCCATATACCGGCCAAGGAGCAGGGAGCTGTGGGCATCCGGGTACCCTTGAGTTAGTCCAAGAGAGGTTGAACAAGGTGGGGCTGCCCGACCCTCTGGGGCCATCCCAGGAGCTGGAGGGAGAAACACAAGGAGCCAGTGGGGGGTGGGATGGAGCAGTGGTCTCCGTAGCAAAGGAGGAGCTGGAGGCCCCCTGCCGGGATCTTCCCAGCTTCCTCAGCAGGGAGGTGCCAAGGCTCAGGAACCAAAGGGAGAAGATGAGAGAGAGGAATCTGAGGAATGCAGAGGCTGCTGGGTGGCTCTGTAGAGAGGCTAGGCGGAGGGCAGGGACCCCCTGTTGCACAGCAGGTCAGCCCCTTGTCAGCCCCCCACCTCCTGGCGGGGGGACGGGGGGAGGGGGGCGGGCGGTGGGAAGAGCCCTGGCTGGTCAAGAGGTGGAGGGTCACATCCTGCTTGCACCATTAACTCACCACGTGACCTGGGCACAGAGTCACCAGCCTCAGTTTCCCTGCCAGTGAAATGAGGACGTTGGCAAGAAAGAGGCTCAGCCTCCCTTCTCTTCCTCCGGAGCCAACCCCAGCTCGTCCCATCACCCCCAGGAGTGAGGGTGCCCCAGAAGGCCCTGGGAGCCCAGGAATGCTCCCCAGACCTCGCCTTCCCTCAGCTCTCCCCGAGGAAGCTGGGGGAGCAGTGGGCAGGGTAGCTGAAGGTCCCCTCACCCCCCTCTCCGCCCCGAACCGGCTCTGCTTCCCCCTTTCTTTCCTCTCCTGGCTGCAAAGCACATACAGATGTGGGGCTGTCGGCCACAATCAGGGGGCTCAGGTGAGGAATGGGGCCTGGCAGCCCTTGGCTTGTACTCGTTTGCCGGAGTGCAATTTCCCCGTAATTACACTTCCTAACTTTTCAGCATCTGTGAAAGATCATCTTCTGACACAGCGGAGTCAGGCTCACGCTGGCCAGGAGGCAAGCCCCTTCGCTCAGAATCATTTTCAACAGGCAGAGAAAACACATTCGTTCTTTTCTTTCCGGCATGGACAATGTCCCCAAGAGACAAGCCCAGGGGCCTGACCAGTGGCTCCAAGCAGCCCGGAGTCTCGGCGCCTGCCAGCCCGCCACCCTCTCACACCCTCTGACGCGCCCCCACCCGTCCCCAGCCCCCGTTCCCAGCTGCTCCCTCGTCTCCCATCACGTGTCGCTGACACCATCACCCACGTGCAAGGTCATCCACTCAGATTCCCATGGGTCAGCTCTGTCAATCACTCATGGTGACATTTATAGGGCCACCTACACTGTCACCCCTCCCATCTCACCCATAACCATGGCAGTTCCATTTCTTCCCGCCATCACCCACCTATATTCTCCATCAGTCTCCTTGTCACCCACAGTGGCACTCACAGATGTCACTTTAACTGCTTTTTCCTGTCCTCCAGAGTGGTGCCTGAACCCTCCCACACTTGCCCCACAGCCAGCAAACGCATCTCTCCTTCCACTCTGAGGCCCTGGGGTCAGCAGAGGTTGTGTTCAGGGCACCACCAAGCTGGAGATCTCATGCCACCTCTCCCGGGATCTCAGATGAATACTTGCTCTGACAAGCTGTGGGGGCCAGGAGAAGAGGCAGAGAGAACCGAGGGCCTCAGAAACTCTGGGGAGGAAGGAACTACGAGGGATCTTGTAAGCATATTAGAAAGGTGGCAGGCCACAGCTACAGCTCAAGGAACAGTAATGTAGGCAGGCTGTGCAAAGGACAGGCTGGGGAGGGGGCCCCCATGTAGTCTAACCTCCCCCACCTGGAACCTGCTGGCCACAGGGCCCAGGGGCCAACCCCCCCACCCCGCCTCAGGGTAAATAGACTGTGAGCCAGGGAAGACACTCCCATTCTGATGGAAGCCAAATCCCCCTGGGGCGAATCCTGCCCCATCCTCACTCAGGGCCTCTCTGCCTGCAGTTCTGTAGGAAACATTCTTGCTTCCAAGGCTAAGAATCTGGAAGGAGCCTGGTGTGGGGCGTGGTTTCAGGTGAGCTTTTCCTTTTGTCAAGAGAGCTCTGAGACATTTGGATCCCATCCTGAGTCCATGGCAGGCATCGCTAATCATTCATGGCACAGAGAGGATAAGTAATTTGGCAAAAGTCACACAGCTGATAAATGAGAGGAGCCAACTCTTGAACTTGGGCAGCCTAGATTCAAGCCTCAATCTTAACCACCATGCTATATTGTCCTGTACAAGCACTGGCCCCTAGCCTTGGAGGTGGGCACATGCAGCCTGGACATCTCTCCAGCAGATAAGAGATGAAGACAAATACCCTTGAGAAAAGGAGGCAGCAGAAAGTAAGAGATGAATGTGAGGTTTGGCATCAATATGAATTCAAAGTCAGGCTCTGCCACTTATTGGCTGTGGGATTTGAAGCGGGTGACATAAACTTTGGGAGCTCCTGTTTCCTTCATTGTTAAATGAAGACAGTAATAGTCTCTTAGAAAAGGACATAAAGTACCTGGTTCTAAAGGAATAATTGGCACAGTCTTATTTATCTAGAAAGCAAAGTCCTAGAGCATTATTCACAATAGTCAAAAGGTGGAAGCAAGTGAACCCAAGTGTCCACTGACAGACGAATAGATGAACAAAATGGGGTATATACGTACAGTGGAATATTATTCAGCCTCAAAAAGGGAAGACATTCTGACACATGCTACAACGTGGATGAACCTTGAGGACACTACGTGAATGAAATAAACCAGTCACAAAAAGATAAATACTGGATGATTCTGTTTATGTGAGGTATCTAGAATAGTCAAGTTCAAGAGATAGAAAGTAGAATGATGGTTGCCAGGGTCTGGTGGGAGGGGGAAATGAAGAGTTGTTTTTTAGTGAGTATAGGGTTTCAGATTTGCAAAATGACAAAGTTCTGGAGATCCGTTTCACAACATTCTGCATATACTTAACACTACTGAACTATATATGTTAAGATGGTATAAAATGGTAAATGTTACATATATAACATATATACAGTGTATGTAGTATATATGTAAATGTTTATATATATTTACCACGATAAAATAAAACACAAAGACAAGTCCTACAGTGGCCCAATGAGTTAGGCCATGTGGGTGGTTTTTTTTTTTTTTTTTTCTTTTTTTTTGGCCGCACGGCATGTGGGACCTTAGTTCTCTGACCAGGGATCGAACCCATACCCCTGCACTTGAAGCACAGAGTCTTAACTAGTAGACTGCCAGGGAAGTCTCTATGTGGGTGTTGAACAGCAGAGGTGGTGGCCTCTGCTGGGGAAGTTGGAGGTGACATCTGAAAGGAGCAGGCATCTGAGATGAGGTCTTGATAAGGCCACGTGGGCTGGGGAAGCTCAGGGGCAAGGATGAGCCGACCACCACCTGCCCAAGAAACAGTCTCTCGGCTGGGTCCCCCGTTCCCATCCTACCTACCTCTGACCCCCACTGGGCTCAAAGGGGGAACATATCTTAGTAGGGGAATGGAAGGGCCATGCTGGAGGGGGCAGGGGGCGTAAAGCAGGCCAGCAGGAGGCCAGGGCAGCAGGGAGGGAGGACGGTCTTCCGGGCAGCAATGAGATTTCGGCAAGCCCCTGTGCCGGCCTTCTGGGCACCCTTTACCCCACAGAGCAGGTACCGATCCCACCACAGGCAGCAAGTATTCTGTGTCACCTACTATGTGTCAACCCAGGCAGAACATTGTGGGGTATGGAGGCCAGAGACAAAAGACCAATACCAGCCTCCAACTAGACAAGGCTTAGTGACACAGTGGACTGGGAGAATCCCAGAATCCCTTGTGGCAGCTGCCTGGCATGAGGAGTTCAGGAATCAACAGCATGCTCACTTCCTCTTTGCCAGTATTCCACCCTAGAGGATCCCATCAGCCTGAAGAAATCTTATCTTTCCTCAGGGGCCAAGAAAGATCTGGTTTCTCCCACTCATTTAGCAAAAGCCCCCAAGGGCCCCTCTGAGCCCCACCCCAGGGAGGGGGTCCCTGCCCAGCTACTCCTGTTCACCAGGGCTTGTCTTGGGTGCAAATCCTGGCTCTGCCACCTACTAGTTCTGTGGCCTCTTTGTGCCTCAGCTTCCTTATCTATAAAATGGGTATTTAATAGTACCTGATTCATGGGATTGGAAAACGCTGACAACCATGCCTGGCACAGAGTAAGCACTCCATACGTCTGAGTTGATTTTAGTTTTGTCATCATTTCGTCCTCTTCTGAACTCCTTTTCCTCTTCTTGTCCATACTCTTCATCTGACTCTGAGTCAAAATCCATGTATTTACTTTTGTTTGTGCATAAGATATGCCCACTCAGAGCAGGGGGCTGAAATGGATGTGTTCGTTCAGTGGAGTCATTGTTAAATTGGAACACCATCCCTATGAGAGGCAGCGTGTTTTGATTCTCAAGGAAGCTTTGCTTTCATAATCACATCTATCACACCATCCTTGGCAGGGAAGAAGCTGCTATGTGCCATCTAAAGTTGCAGAAACTTTAGTGACATGCTCATAGCAGATCCGGGCCCAGAACCCAGGTCTCCTGACCTCAGGCCACACACTTTCCCGCTCACATGCAAGGAAGAGATGGAAGGGGCTACTGTCCCCTGCCCTCTCTGTCCTGCACGGTACTCTCCGGGTGCAGGGGCCACGGGTGGAGGAGAAGGAAATAGAGGGGTGAGGGCTTCACCGAGGCAGTGGGTGAGCAGGTGGCATGAGAGAGATGTCACTGTCTCACCGTGTCCATTTGCTGCCCTCCTGGGGCATCCGGCCTTCTGTGACCCAGAGCTTGGGCACAGGCACCTAGCTCATCTAAGGGCTTGGGGACAGGCACCCTCAGCTGAAGGTGTCGTATTCCCCCACAAAAGCCCTAGTGAAGACAGTGGGGGGCATCTGGATTGGACTCTGGAAGGACTTCCTGGCACCAACTGTGAAGTCCAGGGTTGCCCTCCCTCCCAGCGCTGGGCATCCCCCAGTCCCCCTGTGGTGCTTGCTGGGAGCACAGACATCTTGGCGCCCCTGCAGACATCCTGCATCAGGACAAATGGGGCTGGGCATCTGTATTTTTAACACATTTCCCCTTTGGGAGCTGCCTGCTTAGAGGAGGTCCAGGTACTTGTTGGGCCTGGGTGGAGCTGCTCAGTCAATTGGCTGACATAACCATCCTGGTTTTAGGAGTTAGTCTCATCATCTGGGACATGCCTGTCTCGACACATACTACCTGGGTAACCTTGGGCAAGTCCCTCTTCCTCCCTGGGCCTCAGCTTGCACGTCTGTAAAATTGGGTGATTTGGCATTAAGACTCTGCAAGTTTCCTTCCTGCTGGGACATTCTTAGAGACTACCACCCACTTCTTGCCAAGGAGACAGATGGACCCCAATTCACAAGCAAGCATGCAACCCAAGGTCCCAGCTCTTGCTGAGTGTGTATTCCAGTTGCAGAAGGGAGCAGAAAAAAGAAAAGGAGTGACAAACTTCAGACAGTTGAAAACAGTAGGAATAAATAAAACAGAGTGTTGAAATTGAAAGCCCGGAACACCCCTGGTATCTGTGGGCCCAGCATAAGTACTAATGAAGATCCCAGCCCAAGCCTCCGTCTCCCCTACCCTGTCTCTGCTCCGAATCCTAAGGGCCCTCACATGCGTGTGTGTGGACACATAAAAACTCTGTCCATCTCCTCCTGCATCCACACTGTACACACAACCCGGCCACCCTTGGGCCACCCCTCGGGCCTGGGCGTGCCCACACAAGCAGCACAGTTGGCCTCTGAAGGACAGACCAGGGAAGAGGTCCTCACGCCTAGAAGCAGGCTCAGAATGTTTCGACAGGGAATCCCAGAGGTCTCAGAACCCTGAGAGTTGTCTAGACGGGAGGATGTGTTCTCCAGGTGGGCACACCACCTCAGCCCATGGACCCCTCACCCCATGGGTCAGGCCAGAGTGGGGCCCTCTGAATCGGGTTCCAGGGCGGCTCCTCTGGGAAGCCCCGGGGGTGGGGTGCTGATTCAGTTTAGAGGATGAGGAAAGTCCTCCGAGAGGAGGGGGCCTTTGAGCTGAGACCTGGTTAAGAGGCAGGCGGCCCTGACAGCTCTGGAAAAAGGCATCCCGGGCAGGGGGAGCAGTTCACCCAGCATCCAGGCCTGCTGCCCCTGCCTCCTGGCCCACCCCCTGCCCCAGCCAGGCTGGGAGGGGCCCCGAGAGGCACCTGGAAGCAATCTTACCCAGCTTGCTCCCTGCAAGTGAAAGCTCCTCGCTTTGATAGTCTCCAAATTGCCCTTCTTTCTCCCTTCCTTCCAGGGAGGGAGGCTGCTGGAGTCTGGGAGGGGAATGTGGGAGGAATCTTAGCCAAAAGCAACGGGCCTTTGGTTCTCCAGCTTTGGATGAGCAGCCCTAGAGACCTATGGGCTGGGTTCTGCTCCCACCACCCGACTTTCCTTTGCACTGAGCACAGAATCTCTAGAGACCGAGGAAAGGGTTCTGCTTCTTCAGCCTGGATGCCCCCACCTGACTTTGACTTGTCACTTTCCCTCTCTAAGTCTCTGTCCTTTAGTTCCTAAAGAGGAGAAATTCAAAACTCCGGCTTCCTAACAATGTTGGAAGTTTCCATCCTGTCCCTGTCTCCACCAAGCACCATTTCATAGACTTCTTTGGCAAACACCCAAATAATACTCAATTATAACTCAAGTGACCCCACATTCTCTAACATTTTATTTTGTTTTATTTTAAATTTATTGTTTATTTTATTTTATTTATTTTTGGCTGCATTGGGTTTTTGTTGCTGCGCGCGGGCTTTCTCTAGTTGCGGCGAGCGGGAGGCTATTCTTCGTTGCGGTACGCGGGCTTCTCATTGGGTGGCTTCTCTTGTTGCGGAGCACGGGCTCCAGGTGCGCGGGCTTCAGTAGCTGTGGCTCGCGGGCTCAGTAGCTGTGGCTCGGGGGCTCTAGAGCGCAAGCTCAGTAGTGTGGCGCACGGGCTTAGTTGCTCCATGGCATATGGGATCTTCCCGGACCAGGGCGTGAGCCCGTGTCCCCTGCATCGGCAGGCGGATTCTTTTTTTTTTTTGCTGTACGCGGGCCTCTCACTGTTGTGGCCACTCCCGTTGCAGAGCACAGGCTCCGGACGCGCAGGCTCAGCGGCCATGGCTCACGGGCCCAGCCGCTCCGCAGCATGTGGGATCTTCCCAGACCGGGGCACGAACCCGTGTCCCCTGCATCGGCAGGCGGACTCTCAACCACTGCGCCACCAGGGAAGCCCAAGCAGGCGGATTCTTAACCACTGTGCCACCAGGGAAGCCCACGTTCTCTAACCTTTTAAAAAGTGTCTTCAAATTCTTCAACAATTTTCCCATTAAGAGGTGGAGTCTATGGCTCCTCCCCTTGCATCTGGCCAATCTTAGAGACTGGTTGACCACTAGAGTATGGTGGAAGTAACACTTCATGACACTTTTCTGACCCGGGGTAGGTCATAAAGGTGGTGCTGCTTCTGCTGTGTTCACCAAGCAGGCTCAAGCTGAAGCCCTGAGTTCCATGCCAGACTTTCTACCACAATGAGGCTGCCATGCTATGGGGAAGCCCAAACTAGCTCCCATGGAGAGACCACACAGAGAGGCCAGAGATTTCTAGGAGAAACAGAGATACCTGCTCCCACCCAGCTCCTCCAGCCCTTCACCACCCCAGCTGGAGCCACCATCTGTCTGTGACTGTGAGAAGCCCCGAGCTGGAATCACCCTACAAAGCCCTTCCTGGATTCCCGACCCACAAAAACTGTGAAAGATACTAATCTAATGGCAGTTGTTTCTAGCCAGAGTTTTGGGCAGATTTGTTATGTGGCTGTGGGTCACAGGAACAGCCCTGGTCCCCTCCACCACCTGGGCTGGACATCCTCTGCTTACCCCTCCAGAACCCCTCTCCACCCTTCTCCTCCCTGTCTGCTCCCCACGAGGCTGACTCACCCGAGACCCCATGTCCCGTGTGAATGGCATCATCAGGCTCCCCTGGCCTCTGGCTGCTGGTTGGCCTCAGCCACAGGTGGCTCTGTGAGGAGAATGGGAGAAAGAAGAGGAGGGCGAGGCTGGGCATTTATTCCCCAGCTCCCATCCTGACATGTCACCAGGGAACAGCAGAACCCCTCAAACAAAGTCACAGCTCCTGTCGGGCTACCCTTGCTATGGTTCCAGTAAATGCACTCACCCTGCCTTGCTCCTCGTGGCCTGTGTTTCTGTCCCTTTTCCATGCCTTTAACACTGACTGTGTCTTTGTAAACAGCCCTTTGGTAAACTGGCCTCAATTAACCTGTCGAAGTTTGTCCCCTGTTTCCCACTGGGACGCCGACTGACGACCGACGCCAGCCCAAATAATAGCTCTGCTTAATCACATCCCCCCACCTTCTGTTCTAGACTGTCGCATTTGGAAGCAGCATGCCCATGTCTCCGTATTCATTTATTCAACGAACTTTTCTTTACCACCTGCAGGTGACTGGCCTTACCTAGGGGTCGGGGATACAGCAGTAAACAGGACAGGCGCAGTCCTGCTCCTCATGGAGCCATGTGCTTGGGGTGGCAGTACACAGTAAACAAGTAAGTAAATGTATAAGATAATGTTGGATAGCAATGAGTCTATAAAGAAGACAAAGCAGGGCCGTGGATGGAGGGAGCCACATGGCCCCAGACACCTTGCATAGAAGACCCATATCTGGGGTGCAATCCATATGGAATATCTTCCAATGTTGAAAGATGGTTGCCTTTTGCAAACCTCGTGGCGCACTTTTGGGTGCACAACAGCCTTTCACAGCCACTTACAGATTGGTAAAAGAACAAAGCAAGGAATAAAGCTCGCCATTATTTGCATTTGTGAACTTCCTGAAAGATTTTCATAGGTTGAACCCATGCTGGTGTTACAAGGTCTCTAGCTGGATTGAGCTCCAATACAGATGAAACCAACGTAATGGAAGTCACCTATAACACTTCTCTAGAATCCAGATCTGACCTCCCTCCCCGTGCCTCCTGCATAGTCAGCTCTGACTCTCAGGGGTCTGCTTGCCTTGGGAAGATGATGGAGAAGGTCGGAGAGGGCTCTGGGGAAGTGGCCCAAAGTCTGTCGGCCAAGAACAGAGGCGCCAGGCAAGGCCTCTGAGGCCACATCTTGCTTCTCTCCTCAGAAGCAGAGGGGCCGTTCCCATGACACCCGCCCTGGCCCACACCCCAGCTGGGCATGCACAATACAGCTGCTTGTTTGAGACCCCAGAGAGGCCATAGGCCTTCCTTGCCCTGGGATGGACTGGAAGGAACAAAGGGCTGGGTCACTTTCCCCAACTTTGGGGAGCTGATCCTCCCGGCACCACTGGCCATGGGTCCTCCCTGCTCACAGCTGTCTCAGTCCTACCAGAAGTGCCCCAACACTTCTTCCCACCTGGAATTCCCACCTGCTCTTCTTTGGTGCTTCCACTCCTAGGATATTATGGTCAGTAAAGATGCCGACCCAGTCAGCACGCTCATCTTACAGATGAGGAAGTTGAGGCCCAAGGAGCAAGCTGGGTTGCCCAGGCTCACAGGGTTGGTATAAGAACCCTTAAGTAGAGCACAGGCCTCCTGGGCCCCTGTGATCCTCTTTCCAGTAGACTTGTCCTCATTTCGTGCCCACCTCTGGCTCTTCTGCCCTGACACCCGAGGCTCCTTGGCTGTCTCCCCGCTCTCATCCCTGAGAGCCCTGGCTGGGCCGTCTTCAGCCTGGCAATTGAGTGTATCCATCTTCTTCCATGGCTGTTCTTGTACATGAGTGCAGTCTCCCCAGTGAAAGTGGGACCTCCTTTTTTTCTTCTCTCGTCTCCATCAAAATTCCCAGCAGAGGCCCAGTTACCCACAGCTCGTTGGTAAATGCTTCTGACTTGGTTAATTCATTAATCAGTAGCATCTTTGATTTTCCCCCACTGGACTACCTCCCTCGACCAAAGAGGAAGTAGAGAATTTTAAACCAAAGAGCTGCCGCAAACACAGAAAACCTTAGATATTCCATACCCTGTCTAGTTCATCTCTGGACTCCCAGTAATTTGAGTGAGAGAGTGGGTAGGTGGGTGTCACAATGTCCTGAGTGGTCAGAGGAGCTGCTCCAGGGGTCCCAGCTCTTGAAGAAGAGCCTTTGTGGGGAGCCCTTGGAGGAGGGCTCGAGGGATGGACGTGGGGAGATCCCAAGGCTCTGGGGGAGCCCAATGTCCCTGCTTATAGGATACTTGTGATCCATACTGGACCCTCCTCTTTTTGGCCAGAGCAGTGACTAAGCCTCCACCTCTCCCCTAGACGCTGTCACTGACCAGAGGGAAAGACGAAGACACAAAAAACCAGGATCCTAGTCCACAATTAACTCCTGAGCACCCCTGTTTTTCACAGGACTTTTCTCCTGTGATTTTCTCCTTCTTTAGCTTCTTTCTGGTTGTGTTTGCAAATGGTCAACACGGTGATGTCAGCCCAGATCGTCCCAGCAGAGCCCCCTCCCTGGTCTTGGCCCCTCTGCCTGCTCCCCTGGGTAACCCGTTGCCCAGCTGGCTGCTGCCTGGGGGTGGAGAGACAAAGGCCCCCTCTTTGGATCAGGCCATGACCTGTGCTCACTGGAGCTTTTACGCATCTCTGTCATTCCTGCCTTTATCAGATTAGCTTTAATTAGACAAATGAAAATCACATGGAGCAGAGTGGGAGGCAGCCTGAGCTTGCAGGAGCGCCTTTCAAAGAAAGGACGAGGGCAGGGCGGCCATCAGGAAAGGGGAGGGGTAGATGGTGGCCATACCAGTGTGTGTGCACGCGTGCGTGCGTGCGTGCGTGCGTGTGTGTGTCTGCCTTCACACAAGGGCCTTTCACAAGGAAAGGTCCAGGAAGCTACCCAGAAAAGCACAATGTGCCATCATTAACTTAGAAGGAACCTTGGAATCTTCTATCAAGAAGGGCTGGAGCATTTTGTGAGTCACAGACCAGACCCCTTTGGGGATCTGCTGAAGGCTCTAGAGCAGTGCCGTCCGGTGGAAATGTAATGCGAGCTATGGATGCGATTTTTAAGTAGCGACATTTAAAAAAGTAAAATTTATTTTAATAATTTTAATTTTAGTAACATTTTATTTAACTGAATATATCCAAAATGTTATCATTTCAACATATAATCAATTAAAAATTACTGAGATATTTTACATTCTTTTTTTCACACTAAGTCTTCAACATCTGCAGTGTGTTTTACATTTACAGCCCATCTAATTTGGACTAGCCACATTTCAAGTGCTCAGTAGTCACACGTGGCTACTGGCTGCCATGTTTATGGTGACCCAGCTGTCCCAGTTTGCCCAGGACTGTCCTGATTTTAGTACTGATGGTCCCATGTCCTGGAAAACCCCTGGGTCCTAGGCAAACTTGGATGATTGGTTGCCTTAGATTGGATAGCATAGCTCTAGACCATCTCCTTGGAACAATGCACAGAAAACAGTTGCTCTATAATCTTTGGTGCCCTCTCATGATTCTTAGTTGGGGAACCCCAGATCCCATTTAACAGATAAAAAAAGAATGATCCAGAAAAGGGAAGGGACTGGCCCAAGGCCGCATAGTAACTTTTCAATTAGAACTGCAACTAAGACCCAGGCATCCTGATCTCAAGAGGCTCTGTGCTAGCTCATGGGAGGTGCCTGGCAAGGGCATGGCCCATGTCTGTGGGTTCCTGAATGTGAAGATCACTGACTGGGTGGGACTGGTGCCCGCAGCTCTGTAATACTCTATAAGCAGGCACTCTCTCAGCCACGTAGCAGGGCTATGAGCTGTCTATCCCACGCAGGGCAGCAGAGGCAAAACCAGGGACGGTGTTGCCCAAAGTAGACACACGCACCACTCATGGCATGTAAGACGGTGTAGTGTTTAGTGATTTTGACTCCCACAGTGAGAAAGTTTGGTTCTTTTCAGAATGCCTGTCTAATCTTCTGATTAGTCAAGGACAAAGGCTTGGATGGGGTTAGGATGCCTGACACCAACACTCACCGGTCCCTCTTTAAAAGGAGAGACAGCCAGCCTCAGGTAGAAGAAGGCATCCATATGTGCTTAGGGTTTTTTGGGTTTTCTTTTTTTACTTTTTATTTTTAAATAATTAGGGATTCACAGGAAGTTGCAAAGATGGTTGAGAGAGGGCTTGTGTACCTTTCACCCAGTTCCCCCCAATGATTACATCTTACATAACTAAAGTACAATATCAAAACCAGGAAATCGACATTGGTACAATGTGTATGTATAGTTTTATGTCATGTTATCAGGTGTAGATTCTTGGAACTACCACCACACTCCAGATCTGCCTAGGTTTTAATTACCTTGCTTTGTTTTCCTTGCGTTAATTTTTATTGCTCTATGCTCTTCATGCAATTGCTTCTATTTTTCCGTTTACAGTAATGATATAACATTTCCCTTTTCAATAAATTTCCTTAAGTAAAAAAGAAAAAAAGATCAGTGGATTCGAGGAAATGTATTAAGTAAATAATGATACAGACAGTACTCAGGTATGACGTATCATTTGGCAACCTGTTAAAACCCAAGTCTGACCAAACAGAACCCAGTCTAGGACCCAACAAGCAATGCTGCCGTTTAGGGGACTTCAAGATTATGATCAAGTCAGGGATCCATGTAAGGCCTTAGAGACCCCCAGTGCTTGCCCTCCTAAGCTCCGTGTGGACAGAGGGAGGCGCTGCCATGCTCATCTGCCCTGGCTTTGAGGGCACAGCTCACACCCTTCGGGAGAGTGGGCAGGTGGAAAAGGGACATGAAAGGCCCTTGGCCTGGAGCCCCAGGTCCAGGGTATCCCCGGGATCTACCCTCAGTCCCCTAATAGCCCAGATGCTAACTGATAACAAGCACATCCTGGTTAATTATTTACACCCCGATTGAAACATCTAACAGTGTTAGAGCTGAAAGGGACTGCAAACACTCCTCCCATTTGACGGAGGACGATACAGTGGCCAGAGAGGGGAGGGAAGGGTCCGAGGTCACTGTGCAGGTGAGGGTGGAGGCCAGCCCTATCCCCATGGAGGCAAAGGGAAGCCACACCTGTCTAAGATCAGGGCCAGATTTGCACAGATGTTTGTTGAGTGAGTAAATGAATAATCTAAGTATCTGATCTACCTTGCACTTCCCTGCCATTATTCTCTACCCCTTCCTAAAATAGTAGATGTGAAATGCCAGCTGCATCAAGAGCTCTTATTAAATGCATGTTCCTTGGGCCACCTTCAGAGATTCTAAATCAGGAGGTTTGGACAGGAGCCTGGAAACTGGAATTTAGGCAACGCTTCCCCTCTTCCTGGCCCACCCGAGCCCCTGGAGGGATGCAAAGATGTTGCTAATGCAGGTGTCCAGGTGTTTTGACCCATTGTTGACCTCTATAACTTCCTCTCCAGCCCGGGCTTCACAGCGCCCCCTGGCCGAGGATCCTGGCAATGTTCAGACACCTGTTGGCCTTGCTCCTCTCTTGAGATGATGGATCCACCAAGGGGGTTGGTAGATGGCAGGCCTGGCTCCCCTCAGCCCCTCACCCCCAGGGCCTATCACGCTTAGCCTGGGAGATCTGATGAATGTCCGTTACCACAGCAGACCCCATAAAAAGGATTATGGGGTGTTGCTGAGTTTACAAGCCTGTTCTTGTAAATCTGCCAGACTTGGGGTGGTCACAGCCACTAGAGAAGAATGACAAAGTGATTTACCCTCTGCCCAGTGCCACACACCCAGCCACTTCCGTGGTGGCCAGGTTGCAAGAGCACTGGTGAATCAGAAGACCCAGAACCAGTGGAGAGACTATAGTTCACAGCTGAGCCACCACTGGCCCAGCCAGTGGGCCTCTCTGGGCCTCTACTTTTCCATCTGTGAAGTGGACCTTTCACTCACCTCCCAAAGGTGGTTGTGAGGATGACCGGAGCTCAGCCTCTGACGTTGCAAAACTGTGGTGAGGGTGTCTCTCTTTGGCAAAGCTGGGGGAAGAGAGTTGTGCTCATGGCCTCTGTTCCCATCACTGCTCTGGCCCTTGTGGGTGAAGGGTGTGGCCTCACAGGCAGAGGGCCGGGTGGCAGCAGGGGTGGAGAGAGACCTGGGGCAGCCCCAGAGACCCCCCCTCCCCCAGGCCTCCTTGGCACCTGACCAGGCTGGTTTCCTGGTCCCTTCACCCATTTCCAGACTTGGTTTGTGTCTGTCGAGATGTCCCAGGCCAGTGTGAGCTGCTGGCCTGCTCCACGGGCCTGGCTGGGCCCCAGGAGCGCCTCGCCTGGTGCTTGATCTTCTGCACTCTTTCCCCTGTCAGCCTCTGAACCTGGATTGTCTGTGTCAGACCCTTTTGAAGTGATCAAACACAGAGCCCGGAGTCCGTGGAGAGCTGGGGAAATGTGAGCACTTATTCCGTCAATACCAGGCAGCCCCAGAGCAGGGGAAGGGAGGCCACTGCCCCCCTAGAATTTCATTCACAGTATCAATGAATGCACCCAGATGGGGCTTTGAATCTTGTTGTCAAAAGACCAGAGAAGCAGTCTGCTAGTGGTGCCAGCGAGGGGGCGGTGACAGGGACCAGAGCCTTGGGGCAGGGGTGAAGCCAGACCACGGTGACTAATGTCCAGGTCATCTGGATCCTAAAACTACTGATGACAATAAATAGCGATGGACAGGCATCTGCAATCACTGTGCTGAGTGAGCCCTTTGCTCTCTCTCTCATCACCACCCTCACTGCCCAGTATCATGCTCTCCCCTTTCTAAAGATGAGGAAACTGAGGCTAGGACAGGCGCATTGACCTGCCCGAGGGTATATAGCTGGGAAGTGGGGGACCTCAAACCTAGCACCGACCGAGGTCTCTTAAGAACCGCTCCCACTTCTCCAGTAGGGAAGCGTGTCCCAAGTGGGCAGCAGGCAGAGGGAGAAAGACCGAAATGCCTTCCTTGTTTTTTGCCCACATGCCAATTTCTGTTCCTGGTATGTCTGCCCATCCTCATAGCTGCTCCCTGTCCCCGATCCAGGACTCTACCTACCACCAGCCAAGATTTCCGTGGACACAACCTGGGCGAGATCAATTGCACGCGAACAAACAAACAAAGAGGACTAAATATTTTTAGGAAATATAACTAAAATAATTGCTTTCAGTAACAGGCTTCAGCTTGTAACATAGTCTTTGTGTGCCCTTGGGCAAGTGACTTCCTCACTCTGAGAGCCTGGGGTTGTCCCTCTGCAAAAATGGGAATAAGAGTGGCTGCTCCCGCATAGGGTCCCATTGTGGTAGCCCAGTGCCTGGCACTTAGTAAAGGCTCAATAAAAGTGAGTTGTTCTTTGAGCAGTAAGCAGGCAAGGTGTGGTGTGGGCAAACTGGGGTACCAGAAGCATCCGTGGAGCCCAGCATCAAGAGGTTTCCCACAGGGCTTCCCTGGTGGCGCAGTGGTTGAGAGTCCGCCTGCCGATGCAGGGGACACGGGTTCGTGCCCCGGTCCGGGAGGATCCCACGTGCCGCGGAGCGGCTGGGCCCATGAGCCATGGCCGCTGAGCCTGCGCGTCTGGAGCCTGTGCTCCGCAACGGGAGAGGCCACAACAGTGAGAGGCCCGCGTACCGCAAAAAAAAGAGGTTTCCCACAGCGATAAAGCTGTGGAATCGCGCTCCTGTGGGAACTATCCACGTCTAAGTGGCTGGGATAGTGGAAGACTCAGGTCGGACACCCTGCTGCAGGGGAGGGGGCTCGCAGAAGGAGCCAGACCCCACGAAGGAGGCTGGAGTCAGGCAGGGCCCCACCTTAGCAGGAGTCTGGGGGAGGAGCAGGCTGCCCAGGCCGAGGGGTGTCAGGGCTGGAGCCCAAGTCGTGGCAACTCCGGCTTCTTCCCCCTCCCCCATCCCCACTGGAGTCCAGGTCTCACCCAGGGGCAGCCCCTCTCGTCCCCCAGAAGGACAGGAGCTGTTCAGGGTTGTTCAGAGGCTGCAGAGGAGGTTGTGCCGGGCCTGGCCCAGGTTCCCTGTCCTTGGTGATGTGCAGGAGCCACACCAACCCATACAAACCTGTTTCAGCTCACGAGACTCACTGGTATGTTTTCAGGACTTTCGTGAGCCGTTATTAAAAATTAAACAATAGAAACCTACAGTTAAATAAATAAATTATATTAAAAACAAAGGTAATAAATGACCAAAGCTCATTATGTCCTAAGCACTTCAGTACCTTTCTTAGTAGTACCGTTATCAACGGCCACGAGGTTATTTACATCTATGCTCTGTGCACCGCGGAAGCCCTGTACAGTGGTGCCCTGTCTGCACCCCTCTTCCCAGCTCTGCGATCTGTGATACCACCCAGGGTGCTTGAAATTGGCCTTGGAGGGAGTATTTACACCATGGAAATCAGCAAACGCCACAAAGCAGAGCTGCCCCCTCCAGAACTGGTTGTTAGAAGCTTATAAGCACACCACTGCCCTGCACGACACTGGTGAGCTGCTGGGGGCTCAGAGGACCAGAGCCCACTCCCAACAGAAGAATGTGAGCCTTTTCCTCCCTAGTGGGATTTACTTCCACCCCCAACCTCCAGGCCTTATTTAGAACAACTGTGGAGTCTCCTAAATTGATGGGACCCATTGTTCCCCCGTCTAGCCGGTGGGCTCCACCCCCCACTGTCCACGGCCCCTCCCAGCTCCTCCGAGGCTCCTCCGAAGGAGGGGGCGGGGCGGGGTGGGGGGAACCTCGTGGTCAGAGCCTTGGATGACAGCCTTGTGCGCTGGTGACTTCTATTGTGAGTGCCCGAGAATCTCGGGGTTTCCTTGTCCACGGGCCTCAGAACCCACTGGGGAGCTGCCTGTTTATGGTAAATGATGCCTGTTTGCTTTGATTCCTAGCTCAGACCCCAGGGCCACGATTGTGCCCCCGTAAATTAAAAGCTGCTTGTATTTGGGGGGGGGGATTAAGCAATACTGTGAAGCTCTGGGAACGATGGGGACTTCAGAGAGAGCAGCCAGCTGGGCCTCCCAGATGCAGCCATGGGGGGTGTCCATGTCCCACCTAGGCGGGACCTTCTGGGTGGCATCGCTGGAATCAGGGACTAGGGTGACACTGTGTCTGCTCTAGACCCACATACTGTTTAGAAAGAAAAAAATACAAACTTCCATCGCTGTGGGCTTTCCCCTTTCCCGCTTCTCGTCTTTGCTTAAGGTGCCCCTGCTGCCTGAGAGGTGCCCCTTCCCCATCGTATATACCCCGAGCTGAGGGATGGTCCCAATTTTATCTCTCAGGGTCCAAGCCAGGAGTAAATATAACAATGTCCAAGATATGCCTAGTCTCATAGTTTACAAACCACTTCCTATGCTTGATTTTTTTAAAATTGTGTTAGAATACACATAACATAAAATTTACCTTCTTAACCTTTTTTTTTTTTTTTTTTGCGGTACGCGGTCCTCTCACTGCTGTGGCCTCTCCCGTGCTCCGGACGCGCAGGCTCAGCGGCCATGGCTCACGGGCCCCGCCGCTCCGCGGCATGTGGGATACTCCAGGACCGGGGCACGAACCCGTGTTCCCTGCATCGGCAGGCGGACTCTCAACCACTGCGCCACCAGGGAAGCCCCCGGGAAGCCCCCGGGAAGCCCCCGGGAAGCCCCGGGAAGCCCCCGGAAGCCCCCGGGAAGCCCCCGGGAAGCCCCTTTCTTAACCATTTTTAAGTGTACAGTTCAGTGATTTTAAATACATCGTTAGGCAGCCATCACCACCATCCACCCCCATAACTCTTTTCATCTTATAAATCTGAAACTCTGTATCAATTAAACACTCATTCCCGTTCGCTCCTCCCCGCCAGTCCCTGGCAACCACCATTATACTTTCTGTCTCTGATTCTGACTACTCTAAGTCCTGTAAGTGGAATCATACAGTATTTGCGTTTTTGTGACTGACTTATTTCACTTAGCATAATGTCCTCCATATTCATCCATGTTGTGGCGTGTGTCAGAATTTCTGTCCTTTTTAAGGCTGAATGATGTATGTATAGAGCACATTTTGGTAATCCATTCATCGGTTGATGGTCACTGGGGTTGCTTCCACATCTTAGCTGTTGTGAATAATGGTGCTATGAACATGGGTGTACAGACATCTCTTTGAGACCCTGCATTCAACTCTTCTGAGAATATGCCGAGAAAAAAAGTTGCAGAGTCATATGGCAGTTCTATTCTTAATGTTTTGAGGAATCTCCACACTGTTTTCCACAGGACTGCATCACTTTACATTCTCACCAACAGTGCACGAGGGTTCTGATTTCCCCACATCCTCATTGACATTTGTTTTCTGTTTGTTTCTTATATAGTAATGGGTGTGAGGTGGTCTCTCATTGTGGTTTTGATTTTCATTTCCCTAATGATTAGTGAGGTTGACCATCTTTTCACATATGTTTGTTGGCCATTGGTATATCTTCTGTGGAGAAGCATCTATTCAGATCCTCTGCCCATTTTGAATCAGGTTGTTTGTTTTGCTGTTGTTGAATTTTAAGAGTTCTCTATATATTCTGGATATTAAACCCTTATCAAACATACTATTTGCAAATATTTTCTCACACTCTGTGGGTTACCTTTTTTGCTCTGTGGATGGTGTCTTTTGATGCACAAAATTTTTAAATTTTCATGAAGTCAAATTTGTCTATCTTTTCTTTTGTTGCCTATGCCTTTGGTGTCAAATCCAGGAAATCATTGCCAAATCCGATGTCATGAAGATTTTGTCCTCTGATTTCTTCCAAGAGTTTTACATTTAACATTTAGGTCCTTAATCCATTTTGAGTCAATTTTTGTATATGGTATTAAGTAAGGGTTCAACTTCATCTTTTGCATGTGAATATTCAGTTTTCCCAGCACACTTGCTGAAAAGACTGTCCTTTTCCCATTGAATGGCCTTGCACCCTTGTCAAAAATAATTTGACAGTATCTTTGAGCATTGATTTCTGGGCTCTTTGTTCTATTCCATTGGTCTATATGTCTGTCTTTAAGCCAACCCTACACTGTTTTGATTACCATAGCTTTGTAGCAGATTTTGAAATCAGGAAGAGTGAGTCTTCCAATTTTGTTCTTCTTTTTCAAGATTGTCTTGGCTCTTTGGGGAACCCATCCCATGCTTGATTTTATTGCACATGTTAATTCAAAAAATATATATTGGGTCTCCACTCTTCAGTGTGTTCTAGGCCTTGGGGATTGGAGGTGAATGGCACTAAGCCTGGTGTGATGGAGCCCATATATACTCTGGGGAGCTAGGCAGGGCCCAAAGCACAGCATCTCCATTTTACAGATCAGTTAACAGAGGCTCTTTGGTCTCATTTGGATCAGACCTTTGTGGACAGAACCCAATCCCTGGCCCCTGGGGACTGTCCCCTGAGCCCCCTCCTGAGGCCACAGTCCAAGAGAGTAGCTTGAGGCAGGCCCCTCTGCCAGGACAGCACAGCCCCACACAGCTCCCCCTCTCCCCTGCTCAGAAGGGCCTCATCTTCCCTGTTTCCTGTCAGCACTTCAGTGTCCACGAAGTATTAGGAAAGTAGGGCTGAGTATTAGGTAATGGCCGTCCAATTTATTCTGACAGCAAGAACCAGAGGGAGGAAATTGACAGTGGTGATTTTACTTAGGCTCTGATGACTTTAATTAATATTCACTCCTTTCCAGGGAGCGGGAGCCTCCACCGGTGACACAGGGCTCAGGGGGAGGCCTGGCATGTGCTGACCGCCCTCAGCTGTGTGGACGAGGCTGCCCACCCAGGAGCCCTGAAGATCCATCGTGGCTCCCAGTCAAACCAGGAGCTCATCCTGGGTACCCCCAGGCACGCTCTTTAGCCTCCACATCCTCAGCTTCTCCCAGGAAGGCAGAGGAAGCCAAGGAGCCTGTACCCACTTCTCAGAGGGGAACACTGAGGCCAAGAGAGGGGCCTCATTTCACCCAAGCCCCACTGTGAATCGGCCCCACCATCCTCTAGCAAATTGGAGGGCACCGCACCTCAGCAACAAGGACGGCCGTGTCCAGAGAGTGTCTTTCAATGGACCCACCAAGGAGAGGGCCACACAGCTTGGATCATTTGAATCCCAGGCCCCAAAACACCACCGCTTAGAGGGCGGCAGTCCATCCAGATTCTGCCAGGCCAAAGGGACTCAGGCCCAGAGAGGAAAGGAGTCACGTCAGCCAGCATCCCCATCCCAGCTGCCTCCCCTGGAAGCCCCCCCACCCCATCCCTTGATCACCCAACAAAAGCTTCCCTGAAAGAGGCCCACAGACAGCCCCTTGCGAGGCACTGGTGTCTCCACAGGGGACACTCTGAAGACCAGAAATCCTTCAGGTCCCTAAATAAGAACAGATGCTGGTGAAAATCGACCTTCAGGGCCCCCCACGTGGACTTGCGTACCTCGCTGACTAATCAAAGCAGTCCTGGGCACCACCCTTCTGTGTGTGGCTTTGAGCTGGCAGAAGGTTCTGGAAATTAAACCAAGGGTGATAATAATAACGGTAACAGCCAACACATATTGAGTGTTTCCATGTACTAAGCTCTTTACTATCATATAGGGTCCTCTGACACCCCTGTGCAGGGTGTACCTTGATTGCTTCTTTTCTCAGAAGCAGCAGCTGAGATTCAGTGAGGGGATGTCAGCTGGCCAAGGTCTCTGAGCCCGTAAGTGGCAGGACTGGAATTCAAGGCCAGTTCTGTCTGTCTCCCCAGCCCGATGTTCCACCACGTGGTCTCAGGGCACTGGCCTGGCCTGAGTCTCAGCTGATCCATCCCTGCCCGGACAAACAGAACCCTGGGGATCCCAGGGCAGGTGGCACCAAGATGGCCGCCCTCCCTCACCTCCTCTGAGCCACTCCAGCCACTTTGCTTCCCAGCTCCTTGCACTCGGGCCTGGACTCCATCAAGCCCCCGGGAGGATGGTCAGTAAGGTCCTGTGGACAATTAGGGGAGTCCCCAGGGGTGTGCAACTCATACCCCAGCTATGTGGGGAGCCTGCAGGGAAGCCGAGGGGCAGATCCCCTCCTGCCCGGCCACTCTAATTTCGGGTGGTATTCTCCAAAGCCACCATGGTTCCCAGGCTTGGCATGGCTCCAGGGGAAGAAGAGTGAGCTGGACATCTCACCGTCAGTGGGAGGCCTGCTGTCCATTTCTTTTCCTCATTGGGTTTCTTCTCTGGTCTTATAAGCCTCAGCCTCCCCGCCAAGAGATGAGGATATTTGTAGCTACCACCCAGGGATGGCCAGAGGCTCCAAGGACAGGGCGATGAGGATGCTGTCTGCTCCAGTTGTTTGTGATCAGCTTCACTAACAACATGCAAACTGTATTTCCATTAATAACATGAAGCAGAGTGGTTTCTGAGGTAGAGAAAAGAACACAGGCTTTGGAGGCCTACAGCCCCGGTTTACATCCAGGCTGTGCCCCTCACCTTCTGGGTGCTCCTTAAGCCCCAGCCTCAGTTTCCTCATCTGTAAAATGGACTTAATAATCCCTGCCTTTCAGGATTGTTCTGATTCAATGAAATAATAATATATGCAACCTGTATCAATAAAATAATATATTTTAATGAAATAGTAGCCCCTGTAAGTGCCTGGAACTTTGCCACCGTCGCTCACCAGCACTACTTTTTCCCACTGGTTGGCTTCATTTCTGACTCATCCTTGTTTTACAGATGAGAAAACGAAAGTCCAGAAGGTTAAATGGCTTGTCCCAGGTCACACAGCTGGTGAAGAGAAGAGATTTGAACCCTGGATGCAGGCTGCTGTCCCAGTCATAGGTGAGGCAAATGCCATGGGGCTGGAAGTAGAAAGAAGTCGGGGATTGAGCTTTTTCCTCATGGCCTGGGCCTGGGTCACCCCGGTATGCCCATCAGGCCTCCTCCTGTCCTACCCTCTGCCTCTCTGCCCAGGCAGGGCCCCGACGTCCCGCAAACAGGACCAGCATCAGCCCTGGAGCCACATGAAAGGTCCCACTCTGCTCTGGGAGCTGGCTTCTCACTTGAGGACGCCTTCCCACAGAAATGTGTCAGAAAGTCAGTTTGACCCCATCAGCTCTGTGTGTTCCCACAGCCGGTTCCCGCCTCCAGCCCTGTGGGCTGCTGTCTGCTGCCCCCCCGCCTGAGGTCTGCGGTGTCCCAGTGGCTCCAAAGGCGGGAATGCCACTCCCAGATTTTCCATGGGTTCATTTCCAGAGCCAGAGGGCTCACTCCCCACCTCACATGGCTGCATCCGAGACACCTCACCCACACTGGGGAGGGGCAGTCACAGGGCACCTCTTTTCACCTTTCAAATAGGCCTGAGGGAGAGAGTCACCAGGCAGGGGGCCAAGGTTGGGAAAATTATAGCACTTCTTCCTCCACAGTATCACACCATCCTCTCCTCCTGACCACAGCTGCTCCCCGGTGGAACCCTGCTGCTCAGACGCCCTGGGCAGCAAACATCACCAGGTGTTAAGGACCACCAGCATCCAACAGAGACTTTCTTCCCCATATAATCAGAAGAATTGAAGGATGGAAGCTAGAGAGAAAGATCTGGAAGCCACCCTGGGTCTTTTCTACTGGGAAGATACACTGGAGTGTTTTACTCAGGAAGATCTCAAGAACAAGGCTCCAAAGTGGGGACAGTTGTTCCCGGCAGAAACAAGGGAGCCCTCAGGACTTTCACACAAGGTAAACATCCCAAGGACACCCAGAGAGGGAAAGAAACAGAACTAATCATCACAGTTGCTATTTATTGAGCCTCCACGATGCCCAGCTCTTTCCACACGTCGTCTTGTTTAAGCGCTCCACACACTAATTTTACAGATGAGGAAACTGAAGTTTGGTTGCACAAGCCCAGGAGCGTTAATCCCCAGTTATGGAGGCATGCAGTTGCCTCTGCTTCCCAGGTTCCCTTGACATGGAATTCGATGTGACTGGACCCCTCTGGTCTCCTACAGCTACATGGTCGTGTTAGGATCTGAAGCCGATGCCTGGCTCAGACTCAGGAAGTTTAACCTCCACCCTCCACTGATATCAGCCAGGTGTCCACAGTGAAGTATAAACCAGTTCTTGCCATGGGCGAGTAGCTATTTGCAAATCCTTATTACGTGGTTCCCACCCCTCCTACCTGTACCAGGGCCAGGAGAGATGGGGACTGCAGGAAGGAAACCAGCCCCACTCAGGAGATGGGGAGGCCCTGCCAAGTTCTGATGGCTGCTGGACATTGACAGCGTGACCAGGGTCACTTTCCCTGGAATTCTTGATTTCTTCGGAGATGGCGAGTTCTGGAGCCTACACAGAGAGCGGCAGCGGGCCAAGGTGTCAGGCAGGAGAGAGAGAGAGATCTCCCGGGGAGATCAGAACGGCCTGATCCATGCCTTTTCCAGCAGGGGCAGAGTTGGACTCTACGGGGACAGAACTTTACTGAGGACCTGCTCATGTCATTAACCCTTCCAACAATGGGGAGTTCCTAGTATCTCCTTTTTGAAGAGACTGAGGCTCAGAGAGGTCTCACTTGTTGTTCAAAAGCACATGGTAATTAAACGGCAGATTTGGGACCTCTACTTGACCGCATTTGACTACAGCTCACAATTTTTTCAACTCTCTACAGGGCCTCCTGAAGGGCAGGGGATGAAGTGGGACCTCCCACCACCACGGGGGCACTCGAGGACGTCCCTCGGAGAGGAAAGCACCCCTGGATATTGTGGCATCCTGTGAGACACTAAATCTTCAGAGAGTTAGGAAATACATCGGTAACACTAACCGTAATAATATTAAAATAAGAATATTAGCAGTTATCACTTACTGAGTGCCTGCTATGTGCTAGGCCCTATTCTAAGCACTTTATTCTATGAACTAATCTAATCCTCAAACAACCTAATGAGCAAGATACTATTATACCCATGTTCTAGATGAAGCAACAGACGATGATGATGAGGTCTCATTGCGTGCCCCCGCCCCCTTCTGATCATTCATTCATTGAACAAACATTTGCTGAACAACTACTATGGACCAGGCACCTTTCCAGCCACTGGGGATACAAGACCAGAAAGGTTCCTGTGTTCACGGACCTAATATTTCGGTGGAGAAGGCAGTCTATAAACAAAACAACAGCAACAAAATGGAGAGGAGGGTTTCAATGGGTAATAACCACGAAAATAAAACAGGCTGGGGTCAGCGGCGTTTCTTTAAATTGATGGTTCAGTGAGGGCCTCTCCAGAGAGGGGCATTTGAGCTGGCACCTGGATGACCAGAAGGAACCAGACAGGTGAAGGGGGAAGAAGGTTCCATGCAGAGGGAACAGCAAGTGGCAAAGGAGCCTGGAGATTTGAGGAGCAGTGAGAACGTGGAGTGGGGGAAGAGGGAGAGGCAGTGGCGTGGAGGGGAAGGCAGGGGCCAGGTTTTATTACCTGGTAGGTCCGCTGAGGAGTTTGAGCTGTATCCAAGTGAGACGACAAGCAATGGAAGGCTTAGCCGAGCAGAGATGGGATCTGATTTATATCTTAGGACGATTATTCTGGCTGCTGCATGGAGAACTGATTTGAGGGTGGAGAAAGTGGAAGGGGGCTGACCAGTGGCAACTGCACCAGGAAAGGAGTGAGATTACAGTGAACTCAGGTGAGAGTGTTGGAGGAGAGAAATGTACTGATACAGGATGAATCTGGGTGGGGGGGGCTTCTGTTGTCCTCCCCCTAGCTATTTGGAAAGGCAACGATCAAGAAATGTATTTCAGGGGCTTCCCTGGTAGCGCAGTGGTTGAGAGTCCGCCTGCCAATGCAGGGGACATGGGTTCGTGCCCCGGTCCAGGAAGATCCCACATGCCGCGGACTGGCTGGGCCCGTGAGCCGTGGCCGCTGAGCCTGCGCGTCCGGAGCTTGTGCTTCACAAAGGGAGAGGCCACAACAGTGAGAGACCCGCGTACCGCAAAAAAAAAAAAAAGAAATGTATTTCCTGCAGAGGCAAAATTTGAATCTAGGTCTTTTGGCCTCAAAGTTCAAGGATCATGCTTCCGTAACACGGGGAATACCCCCAGTAGAGAGTCCTTTCCCTTAAGCCTCACTTGCTCTCTGCAGAGATGTGTGACAGCCCGAAATCCTCAGTGTGCACCCTCTCTTGGGTGAATTATGACTCTCACAACAGGACAGAATTTTTCTGACATCCTCACTTTACCTGTGGTCAGTCTGGAAGGAGGTACTCAAGTAGGAGATGAAGAAAATTTAAAGGGGTGACAGGGCTTGGTAAAATGTCATGATCCCTTGATGGGCTGAAACCAAGGTTTTTTTCCCCTTGTTTTCCAAATTAACTCAACATTCCAAATGAATCCAGAGAGACTTAGTTGGGGGCCCTTTCATGTGGATTGAAACTCATAAATTGCAGTTTGCTGAGTTGCAGGAAGGCGGAGAATTGAGCCCCACCTCCTCCCACTTGGCACTCCCCTGGAGGGTCTGGGAGGGAGAGAAAACTTGGGACCGCTCCCGAGTGGTCTTTAGGCCTCCTGCGTCAGGCTCAGTGAAGGACTCTAGGCAGGAACAACAGAATTTGGAAGCAGGGAAAATGGCCGGAGGTGGCTGCAGCTGATGCCATGGGAAAGAAAGCTAAGCCCTAAAATAGCAGGACTGAGGGATTGGGGAGCCCTTTAGACTCAAGGAGCTAAGAGTATGGGGAGGACCCTCCGCACCATACTTCACTGAGGAGCTCTCTGATAGTAGAGCTTGGAGAAAGGGAGTCTTTCTGACAAAGAGAAAAGACTTTGTGGCTGGATCTGAGGAGACCCTCTTTATAGATGGAACCATTCTTGCCAAGAAGGTATAGACAAAGTGTGCAAAGAACTAAGGGCCATATTTAAGAAAGAAACATTCTGAGATCTAAGGGATTGGTTCCTATAGGTTTAATATTGCTATAGTTATCAGTTGACTCTGCTGGACACATTTGTGCAAGCAGGCTAGGGAGCAATGTGTGGCACAGACCCTAGATCAAGACATCACTTCCTTGGGAGATACCTCATGGGGTACCTTGGAATTCCTTTGATCATGACTGATCTTTTTTTTTTTTTTTTTTGCAGTACGCGGGCCTCTCACTGTTGTGGCCTCTCCCGTTGCGGAGCACAGGCTCCAGACACGCAGGCTCAGTGGCCATGGCTCACAGGCCCAGCCGCTCCGTGGCGTGTGGGATCTTCCCGGACCAGGGCACGAACCCGTGTCCCCTGCATCGGCAGGCGGACTCTTAACCACTGCGCCACCAGGGAAGCCCATCATGACCATTCTTGAATCTAGAATGATATGGAAGAAACTTCAGGTAAACAGCATTAGGAGACAGGAGGGGTTTGTACACTATGGGGTTGCCAGTGGGTTGGATATATCATCTGGAGAAAGGAACGTGAAGGTCTGCCCTGCTGGGGACTGCTCACACATGGCAGTTATAAACAAGACCACTGAGTGCATGGGGCAGATGTGGTGGAGAGGAAATTGCACACCACTAGCTCATTCTTTAGTCCTCCTGATTTTTTCCCCTATCCAAGTGCTATGGTCTGAATTGTGCACCTCGCCACCACAACAATTCATATGTTGAAGCCTTAACCCCCAGTGTGACTGTATTTAGAGCTAGGGCCTTTAAAAAGGTAATTAAGGTTAAATGGAGTCAAAAGGTGGGTCCCTAATTCAATGTGACTGATGTCTTTATATGATGAAGAAGAGATGTGTGCACACAGAGGAAAGGCCACCTTATAAGATGAAGAAGAGATGTGTGAACACAGAGGAAAGGCCATGTGAGGACACAGCAAGAAGATGGCCACCTACAAGCCAAGGAGAGAGGTCTCCTTGATCTTGGACTTCCAGCCTCCAGAACTCTGAGAAAATTAATTTATGTTGTTTGAGCCCCAGTCTGTGGTATTTTGTTACAGCAGCCCTTGCAAATTAATACAACAGCCGGTTTGGCTCTCTAGACGTGAACCTCTCCTTCCTTCTGTCACTTATTCCAACAAAGAGTAGCAGGCTTTCCTTACCCTCAGATACTTGAAATGACTCCCAGTTTTCCAAAGTCTTCCTCTCTCCACTCTTGGGACAAGTTAGTAGTCAAGGAGCTGTTACATCCATTGATGCTAAAACTAGTATGTGAAAGTTTGAGGATTAATAGGATATTTTCATACTCTCAAAGTATCTTTCCACAATCACTTACTTATTACAAAAAGAAAAATAGTAACTTGACGTTGAAGAAAATTGGCAGGTATGCCCTTATTCAAGAAGATAAATTCACCATCCACAGCAGTGGGACACACAGGTATCATGTGCCTCCTGATATGATGTACTGAGAAGGACACAACATCACTTCAGTGATATTCCTGTCAAACGTGCACAGCTCAAATCTACATGTAAAGAAACACGAGGCAAACTTATATTGAGGGGCACTCTACAAATAAATGATCTGCTCTAGGAAAATGTCAATGAAAGGCCAAGGAACTACTCAGATTAGGGTCCAGAGAGACATTACAACTAAATGTAATGTGTGAGTCTGGATTGGAATCTGGATGAGGAATGATGTCTGCAATTTATTCTCGAATGGTTTGGAAAACTAATAGTCATATGTGTAGAGAGAAAGACCGATAAAGCAAATGAGGCAGATGTTAACAAGGGTGAATCTGAGTGAAGGGCATATGGGGGTTCTTTCTTCTATTCTTGCAAATTTTCTGTAACTTTGAAGTTATTTCACAATAAAATATTTTACAAAAAGTCATGCACTGCACAGTATTCCTTATAAATAATCCATAGAAAAACCTTCATTTTCTTGGGGGAAGTCAGATTTTTCCTTGGTGCTAAATGCCAGCATGCTTTCTTTCAACCAATAGTGAAAAGTGTGTAACCCATTGCTTTCCATTTTTGCCTTGACTGCTAGGAAGCCATCCCATGCTACAGGGATGTATCAACTTGGACAAGTTACTTAACCCCTCTAAATCTCAAGTTTTCTTCCTTTGTGAAACAGGTAAAATAATAGTCCCTACTGCTGAGGGTGGTTGTAAAGGCATAAAGCACTCAACACAATAGGTGTAAGCACCCACTTTAGTTGTCTTCCTTTATTATTGTTATTTTTATACTGCCTATCACTCACTCAACCCTCCCTACTAAAATGAGCTTGTGGCAGACTCATCTGAAATCAGGAAAACTTAGAGCTTGCAAGGGAGGTGACTTTTCCCACGTGTACATTATCAGTATATCAGAAGTTCTGAGATCTCACCATCAGACAGCCCTCAAAACATGGTGGCAGGAACTATGGGGATAGTAGGAAAAACAATAGCTTTAGAGTCACACAGACTGAGATTGAAATTCCAGCTCTGCCAACTCACTGGCTTTGGAACTATTTGCTTCAGGAAGGGCTGCTGGGCTATGCTGCAGTAACAAGCATCCCCGAGACTCAGGGGCTTACAACGAGGCCCATCTCTTGCTCATGCTACAAGTCCACTCCAAGCTGGTGGGAGGCTCTGCTCCCTGATATCCTCCCTCCAGAGCCAAGACTGATGGAGTCACCACCACCTGAAATGCCACCACTTGCCTGGGCAATGGGAGAGGATGAGGCACTCACATTTCATTGGCTTAAGCAAATTCCAAAGGAAGTACAATCCTACCTCGTGCCACGGAGCTCAACTAAAAATATTTGGTGAACCTCACTCATGATCCGCACAATCCTCTTGGACAAGTCTTGATCCTCACTGAGAGTCAATTTCCTTTCTGTAGAGGGAAGAATAATCATATCAGACATCTCAGCACATGTGTGAAGATTGAATGAGATACATTGGAAGAAGCACTAACTTGGGTCAGAAACATAATAGCTATTCATTGTAATAAATTATACTGTTTGCCCTCATCACTCAGGTGTCCCAAAGGAGAACTACCATCTTCCTTGTGAGTCTAGATAGATAGATAGATAGATACATCGACAGACAGATATCCAGTGCTTACTTTTTAGGAAAAGTAGAAGCCAAGAAGACCACAATGAAAAAAAGAGAGAATTTGTCTCAGGGGCAGAGAGTAAAGACTCTTCAAGTTTTTTTTTCTTTAGATCCCATTGGGTTTCAGGAATAATCTGGTCTGGTCTCCAGACAGGATTGCACTGACACAAAACTTTTCTTTACTCAGAATCCACTGTGTGCCAAGCTGTATGCAAAGAACTGCAAAGCTCAGACCCTGTGAGAGCTTCAGGGGCTTGGAGGAGGATGGTATACATGTACTGATAAAAAACTCACGTACAAGTGTTGACCAAAGTTGAAGGTGGCCTCATCAAGTAGGGGCAAAGGAAGGAGCTTGCACCAGCTTCTGGGGTCTACACTGAACACCTGGGGCAGGGGATGGGGAAATGGGATCATGACCGCATTGTCTGTAGCATTGAACCTGGCATCCCCCAACCACTGGGCAGGCTGGTACCATGGAGTCAAAGGTCTCAGCATCAGCCTGAGGCCAGGTTCTAAGTGTAGCTTCAAGGAACCTTCACCAGGGAAATTCTATCTTTGGGCCCAGGTTCAGCTTGGGCCCCTGCCACGCTAACACACCAACTGTACACAGTACCTCCCTCAGAGGTGGAGGAGGATTTTAACTTTTCTTTCTTGGCTTATCTCAACTGTCAAATTTTTCTCCAGTTAATATGTAATTACTCTTCCTCATAATTTTTTGAAGTTTTTAAGATAACCTCGGTAGACCATGGATTCACTTACAACAATGTTTCACAAACTCCAGTCATCTCTAAACCACATTCACAGTTTTTATCGTGTATACTATTTAGTTAGTATTTAAACTTCATCCCCCACAAAATAATCCTTTGAATTTTTAAAACTCACTTACCTCTTTTGGCTTCATTTCATGCAATAGCATTTATAAAATAACAGGTTTACTGTGCTGATTATATTTTTAGTACTACACACTGATGTAAATATATAATAAGGTTAAAAATTTTTAAGTCATCCCATTAAAAAAAAAAAAAAAAACACTGCTTGGGCCACATATAATGAACAGGCTGCTCTAGGGTAAACGAGCAGATGAAGCTCTACAATAAATGAGTTTTGCAACCTTGGAAAAATTATAGAACCTCTCTGAGCTTTGGTTTCCTCCTCTGCAAAGGGATTAAACAACTGTCTGCAGCTTTTAAGGTGGTGTGAGGATGAAATGAAATGTTGCACCTAAAGCACCAATCACAGAGACTGGCTGTTGTTATATGTCTCTCACTGATTCATTCCATAAACAGCAGTTAAGCCCTGTGCTCATAGCTGTGGAGGATTCAGAAGTGAATGAGACACAATCAACACCATCCCAGTAATTTGCAACCCAGTGTTCCTGTAGACACATATATAGAACACAGAGAAGGACGCCTTAAATGTCTCTTGAGCAGCCCAGGCAAAATGCAATGAGAGTTTGAAGGAGGGAAAGGCAACTTCCAGCTGGGAGATGTAGGAAGGCTTCATGGAGGAGGTACCATTTGAACGGGGCAGTGACAGGTGGGAAAGGTGTGAGTGTGCAGAGCTGCGGGGAAGGAGGAAGGGAAGAGCTTCAGCAAAAGCTCAGAGGCAGGAAAAGGCAAAGCACCCTCATCCTCTGGACCTCCTTCCCACTTGGAAACAGCCTTTCTTTTCTGCCAACCTCGGTGAACGACTTCCATTGAGGTGTTCCAGTCTGGGCCACCAACATTCCCTTGCATCTTTAAGATATCCCATGGATCCACTCCTGCTCACCAGTGTCACTCTACCCTGCCTGTCATTTTCCTCTTCTGGTCATTCTTGGCCCCCTTGGGGGCCCCGAGTGCAGGAATCAGGGTAGCTGAGACTGGAAAAGGAGGGCTTATAGAAACATGATCACCGTCTTTCCACATCTGTCTGGGGGAGCAGAGATTGGGCTCTGTCTGTGAGGCCCTTTGGGGGCAGAAGTAGAATGAGTGAGGGGGGTTTACAGAGGGGCCAAGCTCTCCCACTGTGCTCTGTGCTGCCCCCTAGGGGTGGCAGTTGCTCCCGGGAAAGATGAGAAGAGCATTTGGTCTCCAAATTTTTGAGGCACTTCCTGTGTTGGAGAGGAATTGGGACGACTGAATACTCAGAGTCATTTTGCCTCTAAGACTCTATTTGTTCCTGAAAATTCACTTAGAAAAGCAACAGAAAATCTTCTATCCCTGCCACCTGGTTTCCTGTGAGCCCCTGACTAAATCAGCTCGAGTGTCTATTTTGAGCCTGTCTTGGCTGTTTCTAGCACATCAGAGCCAGAAAGGGTTTCCAAAACTGTCTTCTCCAAATTCATGGAGGTCCAGGACAAGGGTTTTTTGGGTTTTTGCCCACAGACCCCAGCACAGAGCTGGGAACCTGGTGCACTCTAAGCCCACATCTGCTGAACTGCAGACAGACCTGACGTCCGCGGGCAAGCAAGACTCAGCAAGAGCCAGTGACCTGCCTCTGTCACACTACACAAAAGAGCCAGAGCCAGGACGGGGTCCCAGGCTCAGCCCCCAGACCACTGCCCTGTCCCCCATCCCTCCGCCTGCTCTCTTCCAGGCAATGACCCCATCCACACATTCCACATGCGTGAAGGCAGCAAAAAATACGTGCCAAGCTCAGAAATGAGCAAGGCCTTATAGTGGACAGCCTCTCTTCCTGGGTCCAGCCGACAGCCGCCCAAGTCTAGGCTGGGCAGATGAAGGGGACCACCGTCGTTTCTCTGGTCAGAAAATTATATGGGTCCCCAGCATTGGGTGGGAGGCACCAGAAAGAAGCCCCAAACAAAGAACACACATCAAATGCCGCGTACACGTGTTCCAAGGGGAGAAGATTCTTGGTATTTCATTTGAGGGGCCTGGAGCTGAGAAGGGAATTTTCAGACCCGGCGTCTTCTGAGGGTCACAATGTCTGTCTTTTTATTTTTGATCTAAAAAAGAAAAGAAGAAAGGAAGGCAGAGGAAGAGGGGGGAAGGAAAGGAGAAAGCCTCCTCACCATAATTGAATTACTGAGCTGGCCTCTGGGGCTGACGCTGGAATCCAAGACGCCTTTGTGCAGTGTCTGAAGGGACCCGGGACAGCGGCAGGGATTTCAAAGGGGAAGAGGAAGAGCTGGGGTGGCCAGGAAGCTAATCGGGATGGAATGGGCCAAAGAAAGGAAGGGGGAGCGGCAGAAATTGAAAGCTGAAGGCCCGCCTTGCTCCAGGCCCTGCCCTGACCCAGGGTGGCCGCCCTGTACCAGAAACCTGGGTAGAGGCTGGGGCAGAAGGTAGGCTGCACAAGCAGAAAGGTCCCAGCAGGGACCAAGACCTCCACAGGGGCCGCGCCTGACCGGGGCAAGGATGGAAGGAACTAACACCCAGGACACTGCCTATGTGCCAGGCTCTGTGCTAGGACCTGGGAGCATTCAAGTAGCACAGGCTAAGCACTCATCAGGTGCCAGGTGCTGGCTTGGGCTCTTTTAGGTGCATTGTCACGGTTAATCCTTAATTCTCAGAACAACACGCTGAGGCAGGTACTTCGATGTCTCCCGATTTACAAGTGAGGAGACCAGAAAGGTTCAGAAAGTTACGCAATTTTTCCTGAAGTCACACAGTGAGTGGCGGAGCTGGGACTCACACCCAGGTCGCTTGGACACCACAGCCAGGATCTTAACCAACAATCTCATCATCTCATTTCTTTTTTTCTTTTTTTTTTTTTTTGCGTTACGTGGGCCTCTCACTGTTGTGGCTTCTCCCGTTGCAGAGCACAGGCTCCGGACGCGCAGGCTCAGCGGCCATGGCTCACGGGCCCAGCCGTTCCGTGGCATGTGGGATCTTCCCGGACCGGGGCACGAACCCGTGTCCCCTGCATCGGCAGGCGGACTCTCAACCACTGCGCCACCAGGGAAACCCTCATTTCATTTTAAAACAGCCCAGCCAGTGAGGCGCGGGCCCTAGCGGGGGAAACTGAGGCACAGAGAGCTTAAGAACTTTGCCGGAGGGGCTTCCCTGGTGGCTCAGTGGTTGAGAGTTCGCCTGCCGATTCAGGGGACACGGGTTCGTGCCCCGGTCCGGGAAGATCCCACATGCCGCGGAGCGGCTGGGCCCGTGAGCCATGGCCGCTGAGCCTGTGCGTCCGGAGCCTGTGCTCCGCAACGGGAGAGGCCACAACAGTGAGAGGCCTGCGTACCGCAAAAAAAAAAATAGCATCTTGAGAACTTTGCCGGAGCTCACACAGGCAGCTGAACTGGGATTCGAACCTCTACTGGCTTCCGAGCCTTGCATCTCACCTCCTGGAGTGGAGTCGTCCTGACCACATGAGCGTCCTCTCCTGGCCCCCTGCCCAGCCAGAAAGCAGGCAGCAGAAAGGACATGGCAGGAGCCACCTGCTGACATGAGGAAAGGGTTAATCGTGGCCAGCCGGGCCCCTTGGGTGTCATGTTGAAGGCCTTGAAGGCCCCTGGAATTCTCATAGACACCCGCCCCCCCCCGCCAGGCCAGCTGCCATCACCTTGATTCCCAGGTTAGGTTGAGGTCTGTATTGTTGGAACAAAAAGGTAGAGGTTTATCTTGTAAATAGAGATTCTAGTCACTACTACGTCCTCTGAAAATAACAATTTTCGAGACTTTTGTACATCACACTAAGAGAATCCCATCTGGAGCAGGTTTTTCAGCCTTGGAACTATTGACATTTGGGGCTGGATAAGGCTTCACGAAGGGGACTGTCCTGTGCCCTCGAGGGTGTTTACCAGCATCTTTTGACTTTATCTACTAGATGCCAGTAGTACTCTCCCCACTCTCTCTCCACCCCGTTATGAAAATCAAAAATGCCTCCAGACATTCCCAAAAGTCCCCAGGACAGACAGGAAGAGGAAAACATTGCCCCACCTGAGAACCAGTGGCCTAGAGGATGAAGCCCAAACTCCAGTGCTGCTCATTCTCCTGCCTCTTCCCGTCAATGACTGAGCCCAACACACCTTGCTCTGGGGGTGCCTTGGGGTCTTTGCACATGCCATACACATGCCTGGAATGCCTAAGAGTCCATAAAGACCCAGTTCTGAGTTGCCTGCCCTGTGAAGCCTTCCCAGCCTTCACTTCATCGCCACATAACCCCTCCTCCATACCAGGTTGTGACCCCTTCCACTGTGATCCCATAGCACCTAGAACATTTCTCCAGTGTTGTGCTTTTCCAACTGTCCCTTTCCAGGTCAGTCTGGATCCCTGGACTCCCAGCCCTCTCTGAGGGTCAGGAACAAGAATTCCACATTCCTGATATACAGTAGGTGTTCAACCAATGTTTGTTGAATGAATACATGTAATGTGTTCATTACAAACAGCATTACTCAGTAACAAAAGCAGATCTAGTAGATCATAATGTGGGCAGTCCCTGTATTTATTTAATGAATACCTTCCAGATATCAACCAGGTGAACAAGACAGACCCGGGTCCCTACTCTTCTGGAGATCAGGGTCTAGTGTGGATGACCATTACACAGTTGATGAACTGACTGACTGATGAACTCACACAGTTGATTGACTGACAGAGTTTTTGTGATGAAGGCCATGACCATGTCACAGAGGGCATGGTGGCCGTGTCTAACAGAGGGGCCCTGAGGTGCCTGAGTGGTCAGGGATGCCCTCCGTGAGGAAGTAACATTTAAGAGGGGACCTGAAAGTTCAGTACACAAGGGCCGGCTAAACAGAAGGAGGGGGGTTCCAGGCAGAGGGAACTGTACTTGCAAAGGCCATGAAGCAGCAAGGAGTGAGATCAGTAGATGGATTTGGAAAGTCAGTGTGGCAGAAGTATGTGAGGGGACTGGGGGTCCTCACCAGTAAAGTTTGGCGGTGATTCCAGGTGCAGGGTTTCTGCCCCAAGTTTCTCCCAGCAGCCCCATCCCCATTTTCCCAGGCAGAACCTCCCTAAATTTCTCCAGCAGCCCCCCCTCCACTTCACACACACACAGAGTCTGATCGGCGAAGATCCGGCTGGGCTCCAGGAAAAGGAGACTGTGAGGGAATAGGGGCACCGGGCAGGTGAGTGTGTTTCTTAGGCAAAGGGTTTGCTTCTCACTCAGACTTGGCCTGAGTGACAGTGACAGGTGGAGGCAGAAGGGCCCCAGAGGCAAAGCTGGGTCACACTCTCCACTCAGACGTAGGAAACTGATCAACTTGACCCACGTAGACTGGGCACCAGGTGCTAAGACCTTACCCGCATACTGTTCTTGATGACGTGGATTAACTCCCCTCATTGTATAGATCAGAAAACAGGGATCAGAGACGGTCGGTCTTTGCCCAGGATCACATAGCCAAACATGGCAGGTATGGGGAAGGAACTCAGGCCAGTGACAATCCACAGTATGTGCTCTGAACCACTTCAGCATGCACCTTTTTTTTTTTTTTTTTTGGCGGTACGCGGGCCTCTCACTGTTGTGGCCTCTCCCGTTGCGGAGCACAGGCTCCGGACGCGCAGGCTCAGCAGCCATGGCTCACGGGCCCAGCCGCTCCGCGGCATGTGGGATCTTCCCGGACCAGGGCACAAACCCGTGTCCCCTGCATCGGCAGGTGGACTCTCAACCACTGTGCCACCAGGGAAGCCCCCAGCATGCACCTCTTGAAGTTCAGAGAGGGCAAGGAACATGCCCACAGTCCCACAGCCAAGAATCCCAGTGGCTCCCATTTGCTAGGTAACCACTACCCACCTCTGTGTCCCATCCTCTGCTCGTCACAATACCTCAGTGAGACAAATCCTATCCTATCAGCCCCTTTTTCAAAAGAGAAAACCAAGGTCAGAAAGCTAGGAAGGGGCACAATTTGAACCGAGGCAGTTGGACTCCAAAACCTGTTTTCTTAATAGTTACACCTCCCTCAGGGAGCGCTGGGACTAAACCCTCCCCCTTTCCCTCTGACGCTCAAGATGAATTTACAGAGGCTGTTTATCTTTCCCTGATGAGAATGGAAACTTCCACAAATAACCTCGCAAGGTGACACACTGCCTGAAATTCATACTACAGTGTCAATGACTGTTCTGGGATCCTTCCCTCAGAGGAAGTTTTATCAGGATGTTATCGGGGGTCGGGGGATGCCAGGGAGGAATTTGTGGAACAAAGATGTTTGTTGGAAGCAGGTCTCAGGCCGCTATGAGGAGCCGGGTCTGAAGGGTAGGCCCATGGGGATGGTGATACCGGTGACCTTCTGAGAAACCTAGTGGCATCTTTAGAAGATGGTTTCCCATCTCATCTGTCTCTCCATTGAGCTCCTACCACCGGCCAAGCACTGCTCAAGGCACTGGAAATACAGCAGTGAACAGAACATTGATATTCTAGTGAGAAAAACAGATAAAAATCAAACAAGTAGGAAGAAGTGTTGGAGAGACAGTGGTGGCCCCAGGATCGGAGTCGAGCTGAGCGGGCCCCCTCGGCCAGTTGGTGGCTTATCCCAGAGGAGACTTATCCCAGGCCTGGGGACACGCCAGCCAGCCAGACCCGTCTCCGCCCTCCGTGAGCTCACGGTGGCTCGTGGTCCAGTGAGGGACAGACGTGTGTCCCTCCCAAGCCCAGCTGTGCTCCCCACAGAAACAAAGCAGCCTCGGACCCTTCCTTCAGGCTCGCTGCTGGTGGCTATTTTAAGCCCTCGTAATCACTTGAAGTGACTAACACTGATTAAGTCTTTAAGAGAAATGAGGAAATTCCTCCCCAGTCTTGGAGCCACTTTATTAACTCACCCAGCCTGGAACCAGGCTTGTCTGGCACAATGTGGATTTATTTTTCCATTGGGTCTTGGCCCCGTGCTGGCTTCTTTCTAATAACCAGCCCGTCAGCTTCACTATCACAGGCAAGCCCATCCCTGGGATCCGGCTCCTTCTGCCGAGCTGGGATGGCTGAGATCTTCTCAGCTTTGAGGAATGAGGACCGCCTGTGTCTCCAGGTGTGTACAGCTGGCCAGATGTCCTTGTTTGTCACGTACACACACTAGTCCATCCAACGTAAGTGACTAGGCCCCCCCACCGCTACCTCTTACCAAGGCACACACTTCCCTCCATATCAGTGCCTCCCATCCCCCCAGCCCGCCAGCACATGCTTCATGTACGTGCTTCATGCACAAACTCATCAGTATTCCTTAAAGATGGATTGGTGTGCCAGGCTCTGCAGACCACTGAGGAATCAGGCACAAGACAGCAGTGGGGCTACAGACCCTATAATCCTGTTACAAGGTAAAATGACCTGAGTGATAAAGAAAGACGTGAGCAATGGCGTGTAAAATGCGTGCTCTGGTGTATAAAATGAGGAACTTCGTTCAGTGATGAAATCACAGAAGGCTCCGGGTTGGAGGTGGCTCTGAGCTGAGGATGAAGGACGGGGAAGGCATCTCACAGGTGGAGATGATGGTCACTGTTTATTAAGCACTTGCCATGTGTCAGGCCTTGTGCTAAGCACTTCGATGCATCCTCTCATCTTGTTCTTATAATGATCGTATGAAGGGGATATTATCCCTGTCCCCATTTTAGATTAGGGAAAACTGAGGCTTAGAGAGCTTAAGTAGCTTGCCCAAAGTCACACAGACCCAAGGGGGAAACTGGGAAGGCAGCACCCTTACTTTGGACACTGTCCTGCCTCAGATGGAGAAAAGGAAAGGGCTTCTGAGAACCCATTCTTGTCATCTCTTCTCAACTCTCCTTTCAATGGTATCAGGTTGGCAGCTTGAAATTGGCCATGGTGAGAGCATTTGCACCACAGAAATTGACAAATGCTACAAATCAGGGCTTTTTATTTTATTTTTTCCAGAGAGCTGGTTGACCAGCACGCCACTTGCATGTGAAGTGGCAGGAGAGAAGGCATGAGTACCGATGGTAACAAGCTGGAACATAGGGTTCTAAAGAAAAAATGTAGGAGGAGACTCAAAAGACAACATGGGGCAAAGCAAAGAAGCTTGGAGTTTATCCTAAAGGCACTGCGGAACCACCGAAAGTTGTTGAGCAGGGGAGGGATGTGGCCAGATTTATGCTTTAGAAGGACCACTCTGTGGATGGATGAAAGGGGTGGGCTGTTGAGACAGAAAGCTGGTTAGGAGGCATATCCATTTCCTAAGGCATTAGGGCTTCTGTAACTCCTCTCCCTGACAGGAAAGGTTGCCAGCTCAGGGGAGAAGCCCATAGCATCACATCAAATCCGGAAGGTCCTTAGACATCTCCCCTTGACTGTCTGAAGCAAGTTCCTGCCTTTCCAATTCCAGTACCTCCTGGGGAGCCTGAGCCCAACGTAGAGCGCCCCCAGCCTCATATCATCATTATCACCATCTCCACCAACCCCTTCCCCGTGCTTTCTCTTCTCTTCATGCTGCCTGATATACCACAACAACCAGGGCCTGTCAGAGCAGGCCACCCATTGTCCATCCTTGTAACACCTAGAGCACAGTAATGACTGTAAAGATGGATGGATGGATGGATGGATGGATGGATGGAGGGATGAATGGATGGATGGATGAATGGATAGATGGATGGGTGAGTGGATGGGTGAGTGGATGGATGGATGGATGGATGGGTGGATGGATAGGTGGATGAGTGGATAGATGGATGGGTGAGTGGATGGGTGAGTGGATGGATGAAAAAAGGAAAAAATAAATGAATGAGGGGATGAACTTCCTGTCCCACTAAAGCTCCTGGGAAGGACAGGAGGGATGCCGAGGAAGGGCAGGAGGACACTGAGAACCTTGGCAAAGGCAGCAGATTAATGGCCATGAGATAAGTGGAGAAAAAGAATGTGAAAAGAGAGACTGACAAACACAGCCTTCCAAGGGACCGAGAGGAGTGGGTTAATGAGCCCGTGTCTCTTCTCTTGTCAGCTCGTAACCCGCTTCGTTTCCTGTCTTGAGGCAGGAGAATCCCAGGGAGAGGAATGTCCCTGTCATACTGTGGGGGTGTGTGTGGCTGCTTTTCTGGTGGGCAAGTGGCTTGGCACTGGGGTGTGCCTGACGTGGCTTGGTTAACCACAAGGGTGTCTCCCCTTTGGGGCAGTCTCCCTCATTCATGCACCCCTCCCCCAACACGCACAAACAGGGAATGGGAAGAGGTTTTCCTGGGCTCTTGGGCTAGGAGGTCAAACCCTCCTGCATTGTGAGTACTTAGCAAATTCCTCAGCTTCTCTGGGACTCAGTCTCCCAGCTGCGGAATGGAGTACCTTACCCCCTCCCTCCTCCTCCTCCCTTAGAGAGCAGTTCTGATCAAGTGGGAGAAAGCCCTGTACAAACTGTAAAGTGCTGCTCTAGTGTATCAAGACAATCTACCTCTTCCTGGACTCTGAGGGCTTTGGGGGGTAAGAAGAGGACTGAAGGAGAATGAGAGGGACACAAAGGCAATCAGGGACCATCCAACCACTGGCCACAAAAATCACTGCTTTTCTCCCCGGGGCACCCAGCCCTCTCCCAATAGCAGCAAGGGCAACAATTTGATAATAGAAACCATCGAAGGCTTCCCCTTATCTCAAACTAAAGCTCCATTTCCTTAATCCAGCTTGTCAGGTCTGTGGTGATCTGCTACCATTGACCTTGAACCTTCCTTACTCACCACCTCCCTGACCTTGAATCCTATAAAAACCACAGCCACCATTGACTTCCTATGTGCCAGGCAAGAGGTTTTATAAACATATCTTATCTAAACTCTCCTTTCCCCCCACACCAACTTTGAATTACTGAATTTCTTTCTTTTTGAGACTTGGCTTAAATGGCCCCTTCTCAGAGATGCCATCCAGCCTAGCCAAAGTAAGGCCCACTTGTTATCGCTCCAGCAACACCCTGTTTGTTTCCCATTTAGTCTGTGTTGCCATCTGTAATTATGTTATTGTTTACTTGTGCACTTATGATCTCTTTCCCCAAGTAGAACACAAGCTTCAGTGAGCTCTGTCTCTCTCAGCACATAGTCTGGGGCCTAACACTAAGGAGGAACTCAACACCTGTTTGTTGAATGAGCGAACGGCATCTTTCTGATATAATACCATCATCAACCTCAATTTTCAGATCAAAAAAGAACTGGGGGGCTTCCGTGGCGGCGCAGTGGTTGAGAGTCCGCCTGCTGATGCAGGGGACACGGGTTCGTGCCCCAGTCCGGGAAGATCCCACATGCTGCGGAGCAGCTGGGCCCGTGAGCCATGGCCGCTGAGCCTGCGCATCCGGAGCCTGTTCTCCGCAACGGGAGAGGCCACAACAGTGAGAGGCCCGTGTACCGCAAAAAAAAAAAAAAAAAGAACTGGGACTCAAAATTCAGGTCCTTTGCTGAAGGCCACACAGCTAATAAGTAGTAGATATTCTACATGACATCTCCTCATGGTGGTTTGTCCTCAGGAGAGGATGGCTGGCATTTCATACAGAGATGAACTCTGTCATCACATAGATACAATCTAAAATCCCTTCAGTGGCTAGAAGGCTCTGCCAACCTCTCCCCTCTCTTTCCTCACCAGTTTCTCTTTCCTCTGCTCCAGCCACACTGCATCCTTGCTCTTCCTCAAATGCACCAAGCACACTTCCACTGCAGGGCCTTTGTACATGCTGTTTCCTCTCCCAGGAATGCTTGCCCCAGACACCCACAGAGTTGTAATCAGCTGCTGTTTTATCAAAGGCCTCCCAGACCACCTGTGATATAAAGCAGCAGCCTTGCTCTCAAAGCCCTTATCCTGCTTTATCTTCTTCACTGAACTTGACAATTTATCACACATTTATTTGTTCATATGCCTACTGCTCCAGGAAGGCAGGGACTTTGTTTTCCCATTTTGTTCACTGATAGGTATTCCTTGTACATAGTCCCTGCCTGACTCATCATAAGTGTTTAGTAAATGCGTAATGAATGAATCCATGAATGAATGAGCTGACTCAGGAGCAGGTAGCCAGACAAGACCAGGCCAATGGACGATGCAGGGAGAAGCTAAGGGGAGGGTTAGAGTGGCGGTGGGGGCAGTGTGCAGGACGGGAGGGCAGAGCTGCAGAAGCAGGCAGGACTCAGGGACAGAAAATCCAGCAGAATTACAGCCAACAGAATGAGGGAGTTAAAAATTCGCCCAATTCTTCTAGGGCTTCCGCCCCTTCTACTTAGCAGCTCTCTAGTGAGCAGCTTTAAAGGCTGGGGATGCACTCGGGTGCCCGGCTATGGAGACTGCCTAGGCCTAGACACTTGTGGTCATCCTCTTGGTCCCAGCCAAGCTCTGAAACTGCAGAGAAAGTCTTCGGGGGAGGGAGTGGAGTACGTCACCAATCAGAGATTTGCAAAACAGGCTCAGCATCACAGAATTCAGGCAAGGAACTGTAGCCCCTTATTCATATGGCCATTAGAACCAAGCTCAGTGAGGCCTGAATGGCATGCTGGTTGGACTCTTGACACACATGGGTGTCTTGAAAGTCATCAAAGCTATCCCTCTGCTCCTGCAAAACTCCACCAAGAAGCACTTGAGGAATAATCCTTGTGGCAAACATGCCCTAGAGTGACTCCCCCATGAGTCATGTCCTTTTGTAATGCCCTCCCCTTGAGTGTGGGAAAGGACCTGTGACTTATTTCTAACCAATAGAATGTGGCAAAGGCAATGGGATATCACTCCCATGGTTACGATTTTTTATAAAAGACTCCATCTTAGCAGACTACAGAAAGAGACGCCTTTGCTGCTTTGAAGAAGTAAATTGCCATGTTGCTGTGCAAGGGCCATGTAGAAGGAACTGTGGTGGCTTCTAGAAGCTGCCAGCACTCGCCAGCTGACAGCCAGCAAGAAGATGGGCACTTCAGTCCTACAACCACGAGGAGATGAATTCTGCCAACATCCTGAGTGCATTTGCAAGTGGATCTTCCCCCAGTCAAGCTTCTGATAAGACTTCAACCCCAGCCACCATCTGGATTAAAGCCTGAGCAGAGGAGTTAGCTAAGCTGTGCCTGGACTCCTGACCCACAGAAAACATGAGATGATAAATGTGTGTGTGTTTTTTAAGCTACTAACTGTGTGATCAATTGTTATGCAGGAATAGAAACCCAATAGAATCCTATTTTAACAGATCTCTAAGGAAGGCAGCCCGATGCAATGCCCTTTCATCCTCATACCTTCACAACATTCCATTCTGTACTCAATTCCATGAGTATTCATTTCTACCATGGTGCAAGATGTCACCATATTTTCACCTATAACGATGTCAAAAGTAAAGAATTCAGTGCTTCCCTGGTGGCTCAGTGGTTGAGAGTCCGCCTGCCGATGCAGGGGACGCGGGTTCGTGCCCCGGTCCGGGAAGATCCCACATGTCGCGGAGCGGCTGGGCCCGTGAGCCATGGCCGTTGAGCCTGCGTGTCCGGAGCCTGTGCTCCGCAACGGGAGAGGCCACAACAGTGAGAGGCCTGCGTACCACAAAAAAAAAAAAAGTAAAGATTTCAGACTTTCACCTGGACAACTTTAATTTAATTTAGAGAGAAAGAAAGAGAGAGAGAGAGAGAGAGAGGGAGGAAGAGAGAGAGAGAGATGTCCAGGTAGAAAACCTGAAATATATACATATGTATGTGTGTGTATATATATATATATATATATATATATATATATATATATATATAGGGAAGTATGCTAGTGTCTTCTTGAAAAGTTTTTCTCTCCCTGATAAAAGCCATGTTAGCAAGAGGAAAGATTCTTGCATCCTTGCTTCTGAATGGAATCATGATGCAAAAGTCACTACAGCCATCTTGCCACCATAAGGCAACAAGCTCAAAGACAAAACTCCAGCACAGTAATACCAGAAGAATGATAAAAATCTGGTCTTTGATGATATTGTTTAGCTGTTACACCAAACTTAGAAATTTCCACTTCCAGATTTTTTTCCTTATGGGATATAATTAAATGTCTTTATTGTTGAAGTTCCTGTTAGGTGTGCATTCTATTACTCGCAGGTGAAAGCATTCCTAACAGAGACACAATGTCACATGCGAGCCACTATGAAGGGCAGGGGAAAGTTTGGGAATGGAAATCTCTGCTAGAATCACATGGAACAGAGGGGGAGAGATCCCCCAGAGGAAAAGAAAAGTGTGTCACCAGCAAAAGGGGAAATAAAAAGATGCTGAGCCAACAAGTCAGTAGCTGTCCATCTCCCACCCTGCCACCCGCCCATCCCCCCACTGCACCTCCCCAAAGAGGCTTCTTGGGGTACATGTTACTTACAGAGGGTCTAGAAAGAAGAGCAAGTCTGCATTCCCAGGTTATCACCTGGAAAGGAGACACGGTCCCTCCAGCTGGCCCCTTGCCCCTGACTCTCAACCCCTGGGGGTGCCTCTGTGACCACAGCCAGGGCCTTCCCTGTTGGAGGTACTTGCGATATCTCATGGTGCTCACCTGGACAGCAATGGCCAGGAAAGCAGGAGATCTGAGGTTTAAGTCTTGACTTTGCTGTTTGCCAGGTGTGATCTTGGACAAATAGCAGGGCTCAGTTTTTCTGCCTATAAAATGGGGCTACCCCATAATGAACAGGTTAAGTCGTAGTAAATAAGTAGGTTAAGCAACAGGACGTACCTCATAGGGTTACTTTGAGGGTTACAGAGAATATTTGTAAGGCACTAGATGGGGCTGGCCTCGTCATGTTCTGGAAGGGAGTGCTATTATTATCCATTTCCAAGAGCTTGTGCAGTTCTGCACGTCAGAGACCTTGAGATTTCAAGTGAAGACCTGGGATCCAGGGCCACCCCAGGGCTCCCTTTTACAGCAGAGCAGATGGGCTCCCTCTGCCATCTTGGATTAGGGGCCCAGCTCATGCCGCTGGATGATGCCTTAGCCCATGGATTTATTTTTCCAGCTGTGAGAGCTGCTCTGTTTAATAGCTCCCATCCAGCTTCCCTCCGTGATTGAACTTGAAAGAGTATGTTTGCTTAACACCCACAATGTTCCAGCTCCCATAAAACACAGAAAGAGCATGAGGCCTGCTTTGAGGGCTCTTGCTCACTTCTGAAATTGAGCTGGACAATCATAATTTTGGTTTAACCGAAAGAACCGCAGGTTTCTCTCTCTCCATCCAACGCCTTCTGAGGCCTCGCATCTCTGCCTTGCCTTCCAGGCCCTCACCCCAGGCAGCTCTCTGGGGTGTGCTGGGGTTTGCTTCTCAGCTACTGTCTTTGAGCGATCAGAACTGCAATTATAGGAAGATGTGGCCCAATCCCAGATAGGCTGCCTGGGCAGCCTCCACTCCTACCCCGTTTAGGTTCTCCATCCTTCTGGCTTTCTCTCCTCTATCTTTCTTTTTCTTCTTCTCTTATTCTGCCTCTGTTTCTCTGATATTTCCCCCCTACTCCTTTCTCTCTCCCTGACTCATTCTCTCTCACTCGCTATCTCTCTGTATAACCATTTGTCTCTGTCTTTCTCTTTATATCTCTGTCTGTTTCTATCTCTCCTCTATCTCTATTTCCCTCTTTTTCTCTCTCCAAGGCAGGGCCCACAACTTCTGGCTTACACATGAGGTCCCATCCTCCTCCAGGAGGCTGTAGTCCACGACCACAGGAAGACCTGTGGTCTTCCCCAATAGCCACATTCAACTAATGAAAAGTAAGGACTAGAACTCATCCTCAGGACACAGCTTTATCACCTGCTATGGAGAGGCACCTTCTGAAAAATTGCCCTGGGACCTGGGAGCTGTGCTGCCAAAGCAAGGATGCTGAGTACCTCTTCATGGTCCACCCTGCCCTAACCAGACGAAAATTACATCAAAGTTCATGTGATTCATACCAAGAACCAGAAACACTTAGCTCAGCCTTGCCATTTTGCAGATGAAAATAAAACAGAAGTTCAGAGAGATGAGCCTTTGTGACCCAGGTCACACAGAGGAGTGATGTCAGCTGTGTGACTGGAGAAGTGACAGGGTACAGAGTCTCTGTTTCTTCATCTGTAAAATGAGGACAGCTATTGTGAAGATGAAATGAAACCATGCCCCTGTGCCAGGCACAGACCTGGCACACAGTGAGCTCTCGGTATGAGCTATATTAATCATTATGATTGTTATTATATCTATCAGGGAGGGCGGAGCACAAGGTCCTGGTTCTTTCTCTGGCAGGTGTTTTGCAAACCAGAGCCCCTTCTTCACCTGACCTGGCAGAGAACTTTCCTTTGGGTCCTCACCATAAGCTCCTGCCTTCAGTTCACACCCCCAGACACATCTCAGAGCTCCCCCACACCACTCCATTATGGCTGCTGCTTCTCCTGGACAAGAGTCCAGTTCAAAAGGTTTCCCCATTCCTCCCGCCATGGACACAGTAGCCCAGTCCCCCTGGACCCTGAGCTGGCAGAAGAAAGCACAGGCAGGAGATCAAGCGTGGGCTGAATGGAAGACAGAGGAGACAGAATGAGGGGCGAGGTGGGGCAAAAAGAATAATGACTTCCATCCAAGTCTCTTCCCATAAACCCACAGCTCTTTGAAGCCAGCTTTCCTTTAATTAAATGCATTGTTATTAATGACCCTTTCATTAGAAGTGGAAGAAATGGAAGCTTTCTGGGCAGGACAATGCCCGGCTCTCCGAGGCCTCCATGGGGCCTCACGCATGGGAAAGCACTCCATGGCCTGGCAGATACCTCCATGTGCCACATGCCAGTGGGCATGTCAAAGGGGTTTGAGAGTGGGTGGTGACTGCACAGACACCCGTGGGTGCCCCCTGTATTTGGAGCTGCCTCTGTTGTCTCGCTAACAAGGCTCTTAGGCTGGGGCTGGGGTCAGCAGAGTCTGTACTGCTGCAGTCCAGTTGGTTCCTTTATTCCACAAATATTTATTGAGCACCTACTATGTGCCCGGCCCTGTGCAGAGTCTAAAGGGCAATTCAGACACAAATCTTGCCTTTGTAGAACACAAATCACAAAGCTTGTAGTCAGAACAGAAGAGACCATATATAAGACAGGAGCCCGGGTGTTGAGAGGTATAGGGTCCCACATTCTAGACTTTATCTGACACTTTATATTCCCCTGGGAAGCTCCACAACTTTTCCTGGCCACCTCGTATCACGATGACGGTCTCCCGCACTGAACTTTCTCACACGGTAGTCCAAACTCAAAGTCACTGGTTATTGGTCACTTGCTGCAGCAGACCCTTGGCCATGCTCCCTTCTGCCCTCTCCCATCCACCCCCAACTAAAGGGATTGTCAAGTCACTATCACTCTGCCATCTCTGTGGCCAGCTGACTGGGGCAAGTGACTCCCCCAGAGAGTAAGAGAATGTGTTTTTTTGGAAAGAAACAAATTTTTTGCATTCTAATCCTGGAGGGAACTATGAACTAGTGCCCATTCAATGCAACAAATCAGAAGATGGAGGCCCCAGGCCACACAGCCTGCCTCTGACACACTGAACCTAAATGTGAGAACTTTTCTGATGGCTTGGAGGTGCTCAGCCCCGAGGGGACAGACACAGTGTCATGTGGGACTCATATTTGAGCCAAGGGAAGACTCACCACACTCCTCCCATGTTGCAGCCTTAAGTAAAAACACTTCCCTTCACTTAAGCTCTACTGACCCCTGTGTGAGGGGGAAATGCTAGACCAGCCAGTGTGTGGTTACCACCTGCCGTGCGGTGGGGCACTCGACAAGCAACCTTGCTTAGTACAAGCACAGACATGGGCCATGAGCCTTATTTCTCCCCAATTACAGATGAGGAAACTGAGGTCCGGAGAGCTCAGGTATCTTGACAAGATCACACAGCATGTGAATGGCAGGCCCAGGACCACTGTTGTACAGGATTCCCAGCACTGGGGTGAGAAGGAAGATCAAGATTCTGGCCACCATTTCCTGGGAACTTGGGCTGGCCCCTGATCCTCCCTAGGCATCTCCTTCACCTTCTGTCAAAAGAGAGAATTGGACAATGAGGGGTCCATGGAAAGATTCTAGGGGGTTGGAATTCCTCTAAATCATATTAGAAGCTTTGAGGGTGTGTGGGTAGGAGTATGGACTGGAGAAAAGGACCAGAAACTTCATCAGATTCTCCTAAAAGTGCCTGACTCGAGAGAGCTCAAGAACACAGAACTGGGTAATCTCCACGGGTCCTTTGTGTGTGCCGTTCTGTGATTCTGAGTCCAAGGGTCATTTTGTTCCTTCATTCACGCAAACCTTTATCAAGCTCTTACTTTGTGTCAGGCCCAGAGGGGCCCTTCTTATTCCCAGGATGGCCGTAGGAGTGGAAAAAGAAGGTAAACGTGAGCTCCCCATACATTTCTTCTGCTGAGAGCCAGTGGGAGACTGGCCCACACCAGATCCCATCCCACGTCAATCACTTCTTCTGGGACCTCCCCCTAATGGCAGCCTGTCCCTCCAGAGAAACCCTCTCCTCCCCTCGCACCTGTGCCCGGCTCCCTGACTTCCTCCTCTAAGATGTGCTTTCTGAATGGTGAGCTGCAGGATGGCGGGAGAAGAGCTGGTGTCGGTCCCAGCCCCACCAGCCTGGTCACAAGGGACTTTTGGAAATAATTAGTAACAGGCCAGAGACACCTCCCCAGCTCATTCATCCCATGGGGGTAGGGCTGGGGGGAGGGGTTGGGGTGGGGTCTGCAGAACAAAGGGGTGAAGTGAGAAGGGAGAGAATGGAGCAATGAGGCCCCAGAAGGCCCTGCCCTGGCCCTTGATGTCCTGGTGGAGCATTTTAGCTCCAAGCTGTGGTCAAGGGGCAGATGCCAGCCTGGTACAGCCAGCATGGGTGAGACAGCCAGGAGCTGCCGGCCAACTTTCCATGACATCAGAGGCCAGCCTGGGCCAAGCCTGCAGGGGCAGAGAGGTAGCTCTGCACTCCCCCTCCCTCCTGTCTACAGGGGGCCCTTGTGCCACGGTTGGATGGATTGTCAGAGTAGAGGAGTGTCCCCGCAGAAAGCTGCCAGGAGCATGAAGAGCAGCCACTGGCTGCCCCCAGATGGAAACAGCCCAAACCTCCAACAATGGAGAGATGACTCATTATACCTCCATCCACACGGTGGAGTACTACACAGTCCTTCAAAATGATGTCTACAAGCCCTTTTTAGAGAAGCTGGGCCCCAGGCTAAATGGAAGAAGAACAGGGCACAGAATGGTGGACACGTGTGATCTCTTTTTAGACATGACTGCCTATAATTTGTATTCAGTCTGCATGGGAATTGCATTAAAAATCTTCAGGGACACTGACAGGGCCCCTCCAGCCCCATCTCACACCATTCCTCTGTCCCCGTGCTCAGCTGCGTTTAGCCACAAAGGCTGGCTGTCAGCACCTCAACACACCCAAACCTCCTTCTAGCCGTGCCCCTCCACTCTCTGCCTGACACCCCTCCCCCACCCCTGCATTGCATCTTATTCATTGTCTTTCAGGTCTGGCTGAAATGTAACTTTCTCCTATTCTTTATGTTTATAAGGCTCCTGGTAACACATGATTATAAATTCAGTAGCATGTTATTTGGACCATGTGTGCCTCCACCCTCACCCCAAAGAGGCTGTGAGTTCCCCCAGGGAAGGTAACATACTTGTTTTGTTCACCGCTGTACGCCTAGCTCCCCAGACAGTGCTTGGCACACAGTAAATGCTCAATAAATGTTAAATGAATGACTGAATGGGTTTGACACAATAGTGGCTAACATTTATTCAGCAGTTACCATGGGCCAGGTGCTTTATATGTAATAGGTCATGACATCCTTACAACCATTCTAAGAGGCAGGCACTATGGATGGGCTAATGCTCCACTTTACAGATTGGAAAACAGAAGAGTTAAGGAATTTGCCAAAACCATGAAGCCAGCAAGAGGCAGAGTCAGGATTTGAATTATGGCTGTCAGTCTGCAAAACCGATATTCTTAATCCCTCAATTCCCCAGGCTCTCCTAAGTGAACAAGGGAGGAGTAGGAAAGACAGGAAAGAAATATGGCAGCATGGAACCAGTGAGATCTCTGGGCGATGGGAAGGGCTTAATGATTTTATTGTTTTCTTTTCGACAACTGCATGTATTTTATTTACAATCAGAGAGAATCAACAGTACAATAGTATTTTTTAATAAGAGATCAGCAAGCAGCCCTGATGGCACACTGTAAATTCTCCCAGAAGCCCCAGCAGCCCTACAGTCATGAGAAGACACTGTCGGTGCCCATCCCCTCCATGGGGCTGCCCAGGAGACCAGCCAACATCAGCGAAGTTCCCACTGGAAGTGGAGGATCCCTAGACCTTCTGCGTGGCCTGCCCCCCCCTCACTCTCCACCTCCTCACATTTCTCAAACGGAAGAAAAGGTGGCCGACAAGGAGAAGATTGTCCTCTCCCTCACCTCCTCTCTCTCACCCACCCAGCTTGTCCTCCAGCCTTGACTTGTGGCCCCCCAGACTCGGGATGAACAGCACAGCCCACCCCAAAGATCTTGCACATGATTCCATTTTGCTTTATGCATCCCAAATGGTCTGTCCTTTACGGGCAGGGTTTGCAGCAAATTATTGCTGGTGAAAACAGGAGGCTGGGGTTTGGAAACCAGATGAAGCTTTTACTTTTACTGGCTATGGGGCCAGGGTGATTCCCAATAGGAAGCATCCTGTACAGACAAGCTCCATCCACTCATTCATTCATTTAACAGACACATGTTGAACATCTACTCAGTCCCAGGCACTGTGCCCAGCTGTGGAGGGTGAATGGTGAAGAGTGATGCAATCATGGCTCTCATGGAGCTGACACTGTGGTCAGAGAGAAAAGACAAGATGCTAAGATAGAATATGAGGGTGGGGGAAGACTTGGAGAGGGTGACGGAGGAAGCCCACCCTGGGATGTGAAGAGCAAGAGCAAGTGGAAGGGAGAGCTGGAAAGGAGGGGCGTGCCCATGGGGAGACAGCAGTGCCCGTGGGGAGACATTTATGCCTGAGGTCCTAGGGGCAAAGACACTGGTGTGTTCAAAGAACTGAGAACAGTCAAGCCCACTTAGACCCCAATCAAGCCCACTTAGACCCATGCAATTGGCAAACATTAACGAGTCTGACGATATCAAATAAGGAAGGGGTCATAGACCATTCATATTTACAGCGGTAGACTTAGGACTGCTACAGTCATTCTGGAAGGTTTGGCATTATCTCCTAAAGTTGAACATTTAAACCTATGATCCGGAATATTCAACTCCTGGTATACACACAAGAGAAACTCTTGCCACTGTATGGCAGGACATACGTATGAGTGGTTTCACAGCAGCACTGGTCATGAGAGCAAAACCTCATAAGCAACCCAAATGCTCAGCTATGGATGAACCAACATAGTGAATTCAAAGAGTGGAATATCATACAGTTGTCAAAATAAGTGAACCAGAGAGGAGCCATCACAGATGGGGGACTAAGGAGACATGACAACTAAATGCAGTGTGGTGTGCTAAATTAGATTATGGAACAGAAAAGCATTAGAGGAAAAACTGGTGAGATCAGAATAAAGTCTGTAGTTTCATTACTACTGTTGTACCAATGTTAACTTCTTAGTTTTGATAAATGTTCTGTGGTTACGTAAGATGTTACTATCAGGGGAAGCTGGGTGAAGGGTAGATGGAAATTCTGTACACTTTTGCAACTTGTATGTAAGTCTAAAATTATTTCAAAATAAAAAGTTTAAAGTTTAAAAAAATAAGTGAACCAGGGTAACACACAGTAATAGAGATGAATCTTAACAATAGAATATTGCCAGGGTCTGAATGTTTGTGTCCCCCTCAAAATTCATATGTTGAAAACCTAATGCCCAAGCTGATGATACTAGGATGCATGGCCTTTGGAAGGTGATTAGTGCCCTTATAAAAAGAGCTAGCTCACCCCTTCCACAGTGTGCAGACAGAGCAAAAAGTCAGCAGTCTGCAACCAGGAAGAGGGCTCTCAAGAGAACCTGATCATGCTGACACTCTTATTATCTTGGACTTCCAGCCTCAAGAGCTGTGAGAAACAATTTTCTGTTGTTTATAAGCTACCCAGTCTGTGGTATTTTGTTATAGCAGCCCAAACAGAGTAAGGCAAATATTCAGTGAAAAGAGTAAGTTCCAAAAACTGTTACATTGCAGCATTATAACCATCTTTATAAAGATTAAAAAGAGATATAAGATAAAAATATATACAGGTCTAGTTCTGTGATGAATAAACTGTGTGCACCTGGGCAAGTCTCTCTGTTTCTCAGCTGGAAAGTAGAGCTCAGGATCCCAGCTTTGCTTTGTTGGAAGTTATTAACCCGGTAGATTCTCCTTAACAGAGTTCCACTTGCCCGGTTCATGGGATGAGCCAGTGTTATCTCTGCTCTTGTAAACATCTGGGTGATGGGGGTGGTGTGCTGAAGGTAAGTGACTGTGACTAACGTGTCACTGAATTTCCTCCCCATCACTGAGTTCCAGCCTTACCAGGAGGCAGTTGTGTGGTTACCACACCGGTCTGCATATATCCCTTAAGCTCGATATCATGGACTTGAGCTTAATATGAGGAAAATCATGAAATACAAGGATGAAACAAAATAATGTTAATATTTCTATGAATGTGTATTTGAATGTTTTGGAAATATTCAAAAAAAGGGTGAGTTCCCCCAAATCATGGCTTTCAAATTAGGTATACAGAAGATGACTCTAAAAGATGGAGGTAGGGGATTATAAAAATCCAGGACTCTGCCATCATATTATTTCCAAATATCTGTAAGTTCTCCCTTCTTTTTAAAGAAATGGAGATGCTGCATCATGGGTGTACTTTATACAAGAAAGAGGAAAAGGATTCCAGTAAGTAAACCTATATGCCAAGAAAACTCTTGGCCTCACATCAACATGGAGGCCCATTTGTAGTTTTAGCCAAGGTAAAACATATATGACTGTTAGGATTCCCCTCTGACCGGCTGCTTTGATTTCCTAAAAGGTTCTGGACAGATGGTTTCAGGCAAGGCTTCTCTTCTAGAAAGAATTCTCTAGACAAAGCACCTACTATGCACCAGGTACTAGGTGATTTACATGCAGCGTTTACCATCTTTCCACTTAGTTACTAGTCATCTCATTTTATAGATGCCAGAACCGAGGCTTAGGATTCATGGTGACAACCCTAGTGTGGACAAAAATCATGGCGTGGGGTTACTTCCAGTCTCCCCCCAAGGGCAGTGGACAGAGACCTGGATTATACCACTCGCTCTGCTCTCAACCACCATCTCTACAACCTTAGGTGACTTACCTTCTCTCTGGCCTTCGTGGTCTCCTGTGGGAAGTAGAAGGTTTGTACTTGTATTGGTTATCTACTGCTGCATAACGTATGACCCCCCCAAAACATAGTGGCTTAAAACAACAGCACTTACTATCTTAAAGTTGCTGAGGGTCAGGAATGAGTCAAAGTTAATCTGAGTCCTCTGGCTCAGGGTCTCTCATAGGCTGCAGTCAAGCTGTCCTCCAGGGCACAGTCATTCTCAAGGCTCATCTGGGGAAGGGTCTCCTTCCAAGCTCACTCATGTGGTAGTTGGCAGGGTTCAGTTTCTCCTTGCTGTTGGCTGCTCACCATGTGGGCACCTCCATAGGGCAGCTCACAACATGGCGGCTGGCTTTGTTAGTGTGAGCCGGGGAGAGAGAGCCAGAGAATACCCATAAGATGGAAGTCACAGTCTTTCCTAACCCAGTCACGGTGGGGACATCCCATCATTTCTTGCATATTCTATTCTTTAGCAGTAAGTCACCGGGTGTAGCCCCCACTCAGGAGAGGGCATGACACAGGGTATGAATACCAGCAGGTAGGAATCTTTAGAAACCACCACAGTGCTTCATCTCTCAGAGGCCTCCCAAGTTCTTGGATTCTTGGGGAGAAATTTCCCCCAAAGTTCTGGTTAGATTGACTTAAGATTTGGGAGGAAATACGGAGAGACGTACATCCCAGGAATGCCTCTTCCTTGGTTCTGGCATCTTCTATGAGCATTAGGCCTTGCTTCTCCCTGCTACCTCTACCCTCTGCCAGGGCTCCTCTTCCCTCTGTGCTAGATGAGACCACCACGTGCAGGTAGAGGTGGGGAGCGCAGGGTGGGGGCAGCGAGGGGCTGTTGCTGCCCTGTCAGTGCCAAAAAGTAGGAAGGCTCTTTACTGAATTATTTTGGAGATGTAAAGAAGAAAAACCCGAAGGCAGATCATTCAAATGTTAAAAATGAGAAAGAAACATGAAGAAAAGAAGAAGCCACGTGAAAATCTGTGAAGATGCACCAATTACAGTGTTGCAGAGAAAGGCAGGTCCCCGAGAGCCAATCCCTCAGTAGCTTAGCCATGCATCACCTGTGACCTCTTCCTTCTGATACTGTGCAGCGCGTACCTCCTGCAACTTGCAGGGAGCTGGCCAATGTGTGTGGGACAGAGGGGCCCCCTCATAGAGCCTGGAGGACCGTCTGCTGCTTCCCCTGACACTCTCAGCTCTTCTAGGAGCCATGTCTATAGGCCCATTTAAAGGAAAGTGCAGGTTAAGGTCTGACAATATTAAAGTAAACTTGCAGATAGCATTGGCCTGAGCGAGTGAGAATGTCCTGCAGTGAAAGTGGGTGCAACCATCAAGAACACCTGTGTGTTTCAGTGTCTTTTTCGTACAGGAGAAAATAAACAAGTAAAAATTCACTGCAGGGCTTCCCTGGTGGCGCAGTGATTGAGAGTCCGCCTGCCGATGCAGGGGACGCGGGTTCGTGCCTCGATCCGGGAAGATCCCACGTGCTGCTGAGCGGCTGGGCCTGTGAGCCATGGCCGCTGAGCCTGCGCATCCAGAGCCTGTGCTCCGCAACAGGAGAGGCCGCAGCAGTGAGAGGCCCGTGTACCTCAAAAAAAAAAAAAAAAAAATCCACTGCAAGTTAGTATTTCTATTTATTTATACGCCCTGTAATTCACAAAAAGTTTTGAAGTGACTATTTCCTAGGAAGCCCTTGGCTCTAGCAGGGCTGGGTAATAAGGATCAGAACTTGAACCTTGTAACTCCAAAGCATGACTCTGTGATAAAGGGCCCATCTCACTTGTCTGCACCTTTCATCCCACCACTATTTCTGGTGCTGTTTGTCACTAGCACATTTCAGAGCAGCACGACTGGCCTGGGCCAGTCAAAGAACTCTCAGCTCAAGTTCAGATGACCCTGGCAGGGCAGTTCTGGGCCCTTCTTGGCTACATGGCTAGGACTAAGCAGGTCAGCAATATCCCTGGGAAATCACTGCACCAAGAAGGCATGTACAAGGTGATAAAATCCTGAAGAGGGCTTGGCCTCAAACATCCTTGGGACTTGGGTCAGGCTCCGTCTCTGGCCTGAGGGCTTGGTCTAAAGCAGAATTTTCCAGTGTGCCCACTGGTTCCACAGAGTGTCAATTAGAGTGATGGGAACATGTCAGCTCCTTGAGGGCTGGGGCTGTGTCTGCCCTCTTCACTGCTGTATCCCCAGCACCTAGAAGTGTGTCTGGCACATAGTAGGCTTTCAATAACTCTTTGCTGAAGGACTCTGAGATAAGGGTTCCATAGTCCAGTAAGTGTGGGAAACGTGGCAAACCAAGATAAACAAGTTTCTTTCGTTCAGGACTTCTTATATATACTTCAATATACTAATGTGTACTCTGGTGCCCCAGGAAGGGGTACAGATGCAGGGCTTTCCAGATTCACTGAGCCATGGACTCTTTCCTTGTAGAGCATGGGTTCTACAGCCTAGAACCACAATTATCCAGTCTTTCCATCTATATGTCTCTCTTTATCTTCCTCTGAGTTCCTCTGGAGAGAAAGAAGACAGCTCTGTGGGTTCATGGCTTCAGTTTCAGGTGGGTTCTCTGCAAGTGATGTCAAAGACACCTGCCAGCCTCTTCAAGTTTACGTTCTACCAGCTTAGCAATCACAGAGGAAAAAAGGCTGCATAAATCCCAGCCAAGTTTCTCATTGGCCCAGCCTGAATCACATGACCGTCCCTGAACCAAGCACTTGGCTAGAGAGTGGAGTGTTCTAGTTGGGCAGGCTGGATCACATGCCCAGTCTTAGAACCCAAACAAAGTCAGGTCTATCTGAGCCTCAGGAGCCCATGGCTCCCCAGAGAAAAATCTCAAGCCTATTACCAGAAAAAAAGGGAGAGGAGAAAGACATGCAGGGCTTGGAAAACAAGGAATGCCCCCAACTTCTATATTGGGCGCTGACATATGGCCTAGTGGAGTGAAGGCTCTGGAATGGTGGTTTAAGGCTCCTGCCCTACTCTCATGCCCTCCCCCAAAGGATGACAGCGTATGGAGAATGATAGTAACAGTCAGGCTTGATTTGGGGCAAAGGGGAAAGAAAATGAAAATGACACATCATATTAACCCTCACAACAGCCCTGAGAATTAGATGCTGTGATTATCCCCATTTTACAGATGAGGAAACTGAGGTTAAGAGAGATGAAATCACTTGCCCAAGGTCATGAAGATAACAAGAGGCATAAAAGGGTAGGTGAGGTGTAAGAGTGTGTGTTGGAGGCTGTGGTAAATCAGCAGAGAGAAATTAATGTTTTGCAGGCTGTACCTTGGGATTCTGAAACCCAGAGTTTCAGAACTTTCTGGACTGTCCAACCGTTATTCCAGGGGAGAGAACAGAGTTACTTCAAGAGAGTCTGGATCCCAGCCAGAGGGCTGCCCTAGGTTTCAGAGGCCTCAGTTCAGCTCTACAGCGTCACTGCAGTAGTTTGTAATTGGAGCCACCATCACTGGAACCAGCAGAACGAGGAAGCAGAACTGCCTCTTTCTCACTGCGGAACCCCTTGCACAGGGGGCTTGAGGGCAGCATAGATGAGAAGGATCTAGAACTCCGGGGGCACCTGTTCTGGGGCACATGGCCACTGGGAGCCTGGAGTCCAAGGGGAGGCAGGAGAGGGAAGATGGGCCCTGACCGGGCAAGCAGACAGCCCTGGGCTCGAGTCTCAGCTCTGCACCTCCTGTCGGTGTGACCTTGAGGATCTTCCTTAGTGGCTCTATGCCTCAGTGTCTTCACAAAATGAGGATAACAGTAGTACCTATCTCAGAGTTCTTGATTAAATGTGATCTTCAATGTAATGTGCTTCATTTTCCTCCCTGAATCACCTGAAAATATTATGGGGCAGCTTTCAGAAGGTCCAGAGCCTTCCATGGTCCTTTGCCGTGATAACTACTTTGGGACAGTTTCCTCAGCTGGCCCCTTGACCCAAAGGTCTCTTGCCCTATGGGCTTGGTAGGTAAAAAGCATGGGCCCCTTTTCGGTGGCAGCAAACATGGGCTTGTGGGTTTGCACTGACCCCTCACCATGGGCCACACCTCAGGGTCCTCCTACACTTGAGATGGGCCGTGAAGGTAATGAGGAGGGGGTCACTAGGGCCTCTCCACACTGCTTGGTTTCTGCCTCTGTTCTGTCCCAGGTGCCCCAGGTGCTGAGAGGGCAGCCGCCTGGAGTACAGGGTCATGGCATGACCTGTGTCAGTGACCAGCCCTGCTTAGATGCTCTGTGGAAACGCCCGCCCATTGCTCCTACTGAAGGTAGGACGTTCGCTAGGGGCCCCATTTTTCCATGGCTCATCCTAATGCGCAGCAACCTGGCAGCTCCCATGCAAGGCTGGGTGGGGCAGCAGGGTGTGGGAAGGGGTCCCTGAAGAGTCACCTTGGTCTCCTGCCAGGCCCAGGCATCACAGAATGACAGCCACTTCTGTTCATTCTGGGGAGAAGGGAGTCCAGTTCCCCCTGCTGCCGCTCCCTGCCCGCCTGCGTGTGGTAAACGCTTGTGCACCTTGGCAAGGTGGCCCCAACTAGTGAGGTTCCCATGGTGGGATCTGATGCCTGGAACTGACGAACCCCTGCCAAGAAAGTGAGCTTCTCAGCAGCGCGGCCAAAAGCAGGAGGCTGGGGAGGGGCTGAGCCCCATCCAGGGAGCACCAGCATGGTGGGGAGGGGACTTCCAGACAGTCAGAGCCACAGCCCTCCCCACCACCTCCATGGGATGGGATTTCAAAGCCAAGACCCAGGAAGGGGTCCAGGGAGGAGACCCACGCCTTCCATCAGGATTGCCTCATTAGCAGTTTTGCATTGTTGGAAATCTCTTCCTTGAGGGCCCAGGATTGCAGCAACGTGGGGTTTTAATCCAGGCTGGGCACAGGGACTTGTGGCCAGGAGCCCCTAAAGGAGGATAATTAATATCTGCAAAGCTGGTCCTTCTGATAGGCTCCATTTCCCCTTATACCCCCCCTGAAGCAGGTCTCCTATGGCCCTGTCTGAACCACATGGGCTCATGTTCTGGAAGGCTCGCAGAGACGTTTCTCACAGCTTCTGCCTGTCTCAGCCTCCTTCACACCTGGAATCGTGAGGTTTCCATCACACGCTGAGGAGAAGCAGAATGAAAATTTGCTCACTGGACAGAATCTGGAAACCATGGCACTCAGTGTGACCTTCGACCTGTGAGCCCCAGATGGTCTCGTTCCTCACAGAAATCACTGCTCTGGGCCTCAGTTTCCTCAGGTATATATGAGGGGGTTGGAGCTAAGCAGTTGCTTTCCAGGGTTTTTGAGCCATGGATGCCTTTACCAGGGAAGTTGGACCTAGGACAGCGGGACCAATGGACGAGACCTGTGCTTCCACCTCCTTGAAATTCTTTCTCCTGGGCCTCAGGCCACCACCCTCACCCAGGTTTCCCCTGATTTCACTGGATGCCCCTTCTTGGTCTCCTTTGCCATTTCTCTTTATCCTAACTGATCCCTGTCCTGCAGTCTTTTTCCTCTAAACCTCTCAAAGCAGCCCAACTGATCTTCCAAAAACTGTATATCCAATCGTGAACCTCACCTGCTACTATGGACTGAATTGTGCTTCCAAAATTCATGTATGAAGCCCTAACCCCCAAAGCAATGGGGTTTGGAGATGGGGACTTTGGGAGGTTTAGATGAAGTCATGAGGGTGGGGCCCTCATAATGGGATTAGCACCCTTATAAGAAGAGACACCAGAGAGCTTCCTCTCTCTCTCTCTCTCTCAGACATATGAGGGCACAGGAAAAAGTGCCCATCTGCAAACCAGAAAGAGAGTCCTCACCAGGAATTAAGTCCTCTGGCACCTGATCTTGTACTTCCCAGCCTCCAGAATGGTGAGAGATAAATGTCTGTTGTTCAAGCTACTTGGTCTATGGTATTTTATTATAATAGCCCAAGCCAAAAACCTTCCATGGGCTGAAAAACCTTCCATGGCTACTACCTAGTTCTCCAGGCCTCCACTCACACTCTCCCCCTCACACTCTTGGTTCCAGCTTGGCTGGATATATATACACTCCAGTCAAATAATCCAGTCACACAGTCCAGGTGAAAGGTGCTTCTAAAATGTCTCCCAGTGATCAGGAACAGCTGTCTCCTTGGGACTCATGCGCTTGTGGAATCCCCTCCCCTTGAGAGTGCGCTGGACCCAGGGACTCCCCTCTAACCACTTCTGACCAGCAAAAGTGATGGGTGTCACTTTTTGTGTGTGTGTGTGTGTGTGTGTGTGTGTGTGTGTGTGTGTGTGTGTGTTACGCGGGCCTCTCACTGTTGTGGCCTCTCCCGTTGCGGAGCACAGGCTCCGGACACGCAGGCCCAGCAGCCATGGCTCACGGGCCCAGCCGCTCCGCGGCATGTGGGATATTCCTGGACCGGGGCACAAACCCGTATCCCCTGCATCGGCAGGCGGACTATCAACCACTGCGCCACCAGGGAAACCCGATGGGTGTCACTTTTTGAGGTCAGGTCATGAAAGACTATGGCTTCTGTCCTGCTCTCACACCTCCTTGCTCTGATGAAGCCTCCAACCATATTAGAGTTGCTCTGTGGAGAAGCCCAACTGGGCCAACCCCTTGGGAAGAATGGAGGTCCTCAGTCGAACAGCTGAGGGAGAACTGAATCTGGCAAAAATCCAGTTGGTTGAGCTTGGAAGCAGGTCCACTCCCAGTTGAGCCTTAAGGTAACTGCAGCCCCAGCTGAGACCTTGACTGTAGCCTGTGAAAGATCCTGAGCCAGAGGACCCAGCTAAGCCATGTCCTGATTCTGGCCCACAGACACTGTGAGATAATAAATATTGTTTTAAACCACTGACTTTGGGATTTATTTGTTATGCAGCAATAGCTAACTAATATACCAGGCTTTGCACATGCTCTCCCCTCTGTCCAGGACACACTACTCTCCAGTCAGTTGCTTCCTCAACAGGATAGCTTAGTCTCCTCTGGTCATCAGGTGTCTCCTGAACCATCACTTTTTCGGTCCCCTAGACAGTAGTATCTGTTTTTCTTTTCCTAAATGCTCACCCTACTTGATTGTAACAACTTGTCCTTCAGATTCTAACTCCATGAAGACAGGGGTTACATCTATCTTGTCCACTGCTACATCTCCAAGGTCTTGTATAATGCCAAGCACATAGTAAGTGCTCAGTAAACATGAGGAGTATGAATGAATGAGTGAAACTCGATGAAAGAGATGCTGCTTTAAATGGGAGTGGGGTCTCCTCCTGGCCACTGCACCCCCTGAGTCCCTCACACAGCCCCAGATGTCCTCTCCTGGGCAGGCTTTTTATTCAAGATTTGCCCTGCCCCTTTGGATAGAGACAAAGTCACAAAAAAACTGACAAGCTCCCTGCCTTCCTGGAGCCCAGCAAGAAGGCAGCCAAGAACAGAATAAAAAGAACACGCACTTACATACATGAGTTTATCTCCACGCCTTTCTAAAATGTCACTCAAACAGCAAGGGCAATGAGAATGGAAGAGGATAAACCACCAAAGACCAGAGGTAACAAATTTCTGGAAGATGGAAAGTGGAAGAAGGAGTGGGAACTGATTTTCTAGTCTGGAGAAACTGAAATCCAACTGTCAAGGGAAGTGCCTGAACAAGAAAAGCCAACATGAACCACCAAATCCAGGAAAGGCCAGGAATTGGATGCAGCAGATATGACTGAAGATGGGGGGGAACCAGAAAGACCCTGGACTTGGGGAGGCAAGAAGAAGGTTGAAGTGGAAGTCCACAGCCAGAAAAGGGAACTTCCAGCTCTTTTTCCCCACTCAACTCTCAAAACCTAGGGACTCCAATTTTTCCCTCCCCACCAACCAGGTGAAAGATTGGGTGATCCATCTCTTTAGGGACCTTCAGCCAAGGGCAGAGACCCAGAGATACTGATCTGGGGGGGCTCCCAACTAAAGGTCTGGGTCGTTCTCCAATAATCCCACACAAACCCTGTCCATTCCCAGAGACCTCCAGTCCACTTTACAGAGTCTCACCTTTATACAGACAGCCACGATCACCAGGGACCTGAGAAATCCTCTAACATGAAAAGTAGACAACAAAACAAACAGAAGGAGAGGAGGCAGACGAGGAGGAAGAGGAGGAGGAGAGGGAGGAGGACAAAGGCAAACAGACGAAGTGAGTAATTCATGGAACAAAAGAAAATGTCAGAAAATTATCATTTCCATCCTCATAACATATGGGAAGATATTTCATCCATGAAACCATAGGCAGCTATAAAAAGGAACACATTTAGAAATAGCTCTTTGAAATTAAAAATGGGAGCTACAATAAAATATTCAATAGAAGATAAAAATAAGGAAATAATTCAGAGAACAAAAAGACAAGAAAAGGTAGAAATTATGAGAGGAAACAAAGTAAAAATTAGTGGATCAAACCAGGAATTTCTACAACCAACTCACAGGAATTCCAGAAAAAAGAGTGTAGAGAAAATCGCCATGTGGGAGCGGGTAGACAGTTAAGAGATAATACAAGAATGTTTCTTCAAACTGAAGCCCATAGATTATTAGGATAAATTTTGGGGAGAGCTATTATTTTCCCAGATAATAGATTAAAACAAAAATCACCAAGGAATGTCATCAGGAAATTTCAGAATCTCCATTATACAGATACCCTAAAGACTTTTAGAAACAAAAAAGTAAATTTATGCAAAGAATCAGAAGAGTATCAAACATCTCAATAGCAACCTAAATCTCTAGAAAACAATAGAGGAAGGACCTAAAAATTCTGAAGAAAAGTTATTTCCAACCTAGAATGAAATTCCAGACAAACTATCAATCAAACACAGGCTAGAATGATGACATTTTTAGGCATGCAAATTCTTTTAAAACTATTTCTCATTTCCCATGCATCCTTTCTCAAGAAGCTACTGAAGGATGTACTCCACCAAAATGAAGATGTAAACCAAGAGAGGGCAAACTATGGTCTGCAGGCCAAATTCAGCTTACCATCTGTCTTTGTAAATAAAGTTTTATTGAAAGATAGCTGTGCCCATTCATTTACATGTTTTCTACTGCTGCTTTCACACTGCAATGGCAGAGTTGAATAGTTGCGAGAGACCATATGGCCAGCAGACTCAAAAATATTTATTATCTGACCTTTCACAGAGATGTTTGTCAGTCCTTGGAGTAAACAACAAAAATAAAACTCCAACAAACAAACCCCCCACCCCCAAAACCCGGGATCTGGATCCAACATAGTGGATGGGAGGAGGAGGTTTCTAGAACTACAGCTATGCTCAAAGAGCGAACAGCCCCCATTAAAACAGAAGATAGGTGTGCTCCAGGAGCTATGTTTCCAGGAATTTAAAAACTAGAGGTGATAGACTACCTATACTGAGAGGAGTTTTAAATCTGTCAGAGAGTTTAGGAGAGAATTAATGATAGGCAAACAGAAAACTAAGAAAATGAGGAGGAAACCATAATTCAGAAAGATACATGCACCCCAGTGTTCATTGCATCACTATTTACAATAGCCAGGACATGGAAGCAACCTAAATGTCCATCAACAGAGGAATGGATAAAGACGATGTGGTACATGTATACAATGGAATATTACTCAGCCATAAAAGGAACGGAATTGTGCCATTTGCAGAGACATGGATAGACCTAGAGACTGTCATACAGAGTGAAGTAAGTCAGAAAGAGCAAAACAAATATCTCCTATATGTGGAATCTAGAAAAATGCTACAGATGAACTTATCTGCAAAGCAGGAATAGAGACACAGACGTAGAGAACAAATGTATGGATACCAAGGGGGGAAGGGGGGTGGCATGAATTGGGAAATTGGGATTGACATATATACACTATTTTATACTATGTATAAAATATATAGCTAATGAGAACCTACCACGTAGCACAGGGAACTCTCCTGAGTGTCCTGTGGTGACGTAAATGGGAAGAAAATCCAAAAAAGAGAGGATATATGTATAAGTATAGCTGATTCACTATGCTGTACAGCAGAAACTAACACAACATTGTAAAGCAACTATATGCCAATAAAAATTAATTTAAAAAAAGAAAATGAACACAAGAAGCCATTTAATAATTCTCAAGTCATTGCAAAAGAAACACAAAATTATGCAAGAAAGAGAACAATGTTATTATTTCACATGGCTTATCTGTGAACAATATTTACATAGTAATGATCCTAAAGAGTTGAATAGTGAATTTTACCAAAAGTTGTGATAAATTATTCAAGGAGGATGGAGGGAAAGGACAACCCTATATATGTTGTATGTAAAAGTTGAACAATCTGGGCTTCCCTTGTGGCGCAGTGGTTGAGAGTCCGCCTGCCGATGCAGGGGACAGGGGTTCGTGCCCCGGTCCGGGAAGATCCCACATGCCGCAGAGCGGCTGGGCCCGTGAGTCATGGCCGCTGAGCCTGCGCATCCGGAGCCTGTGCTCTGCAACGGGAGAGTCCACAACAGTGAGAGGCCCGTGCACCGCAAAAAAAAAAAAAAAAAAAAAAAGTTGAACCATCAGTAGAAATACCATGAATTGTGAATAAAGTAGAAAAATCAAGGACTTCTAATACAAGGATATTATTCAGAAATATAGCAGTAAATAGAAGCAGCAGCTAAAAGAACTAAAAATGCTTGCTTCTGAGAAGCAGAGAGGAGGGGGGCAGGAGACTGCTGTTTTTTATGTAACCTTTATTTGAATGTAAACTTCTAAAGTCATGGACATGTATTACTTTTTTACAAAACTAGACATTCCCTCTCAAAAAAGTAAATAAGAAAGAAAGAAAGAATTCCCTATCATCAAACACCATAAAGAAAATAAAGCGGGTAATGAGAGTGACTAGTGTTGGGGATGCTTCTTGAGATGAGTGGTCATTGAAGGCCTTTTTGAGGAAGTGGTCTTTGACTCAGCCCTACATGAGAAGGTGTCAGCCATGAGAGGGTGTGGGGAAAACATTCCAGACCCAGTAACAGCACAGGCAAAGGCTCAGAGGTGAGACCAAGCTTGGATGTTTAAAGGACAGAAAAGACAGTGTGTGTGCAGTGTGGAGAGCACAGAAAGGGGCTGGATTGAACTTGGAGAAGAAAAGGGGAGACTGGCTGTGGTGAGGTCAAGGGGTTCTGGACTGGAAAGGTGGCCCAGAGGACACATCAGAGCTGGTAAGTCCACATGGGAAACTCAATTTGTAGATGGACGTTAAAAGTCACGGGACCAGAGATCAGCCGGGCAATGAGCAAACATCAGGTCTGCCTTGTGTACAAGAATCCCTGTAGGAAGCAAAAAAAAGAAAAAAAAAAAGAAAGAAAGGAAAAAGAAAAAGAAAGAAAGAAATTCAGGCACAAGTGCCCTTTTTGCAACCTACGAAGATAAATATCAGAGAGAGAAGCTAACAGCCCCTAATGAAGAGTTCATCGATCACTTTCCACTGCAAACCTCTTCTACTATTCAAAGCAATTCCCCATCTACTATCACTACTTCATTTCACTCAAGGAATGAATGAATGTAATTAGAAACACAACTCTTTTGCTAATTGTTAACCTGCCCAAGGCCCTTTGTTAGCTCCTCTCTCCAGTGCCCGCAAGCTCAGCCTCCCCTGATTCTGATCCACTTCTTGACCTCTTGGTCTCCTTTGGTTATACTAATCTCTGCTCTAGGCTCTTTCTTTCTTCTGTGTTTTTGGTGGAACAGGCAGTTAGACACCCGTTCCCTCTTGCTCCAACTCCAGCCTTCCCTGTCCCAAGGCTCAAATTCTGGTTCCCTGAATTTTCTCCCCCTTCCCGCCGAAACTCCTCGACCAGCGTCTGAGTCCTCAGCCCCGTCTGAGCTGGACATTGCTCAGACCTGCTCAGAGCAGGTGAACTACTTTGATAGCGAGAAGTGGGTTAAGGACAGAGGCTGAGATCTGGGTGCAAATCCTACTCTACCACCCACTGGCTGGGGGACCCCTGTTTCCTTCCTCTTTACATTTAAAGACATATTCTGATCCTAGGGGCCTATTCCAAGGGACAAGCTAGCATCAGCAAGGTAGCCTCTGGTTGCCACACAGTAGTGGCTCAAAATGTTGTCCTGAATGAAAAAATAAGAAAGCCTTGTTTTTGTCCTATGTTTAGAGGTGAGGCACCAAATGAATTTTATACGATGGTATAAATGACTGATGTATTAGAGATTGTTCTTAAGTTTTGTGTTTTATTCTTTAAGGCCTCGCTCTGGGTCTGCCTCCTCTAGGAAGCCTCCCTTAACCACCCCCGCCCACAGGACTTCTCCTTTCTCTGAATTCAGATCTCTTGAGTGAGACAGTGTCTACACAACTTGTACAGCCCAATTTATTCTCACACACATCCAAAATAACAGACAACAGAAAATGGGGTAAAGTAAGTCTCACTTTCTCAGCAGGACTAAAACTCCCAAAGGCAGGGACTGTGTCTTCTGCTCTTTAATAGTGCCCACTTTAAAATCAGAAGACTTCGTTTCAAATCCCAGGTCTGCCAGCTACCTGTGTGACCTTGGGCAAGCTGCTTATCCTCTCTGTTTCCTCACTGATGGAATGGAGAATCACTATTCTCTTCATGGGCTCTTCTTAGGAATGACTGTATAACTGCTTTGTAAACTGTCAAATGCTGAATAGATGTCAACTTACTAGTTATGATTAATACACTATTCAGGTTGTTCAGGATTCTAAGTATTTAAATAAAGAGCTTCTAATGACCTTAGGGCTGAGAGTTCATCGTGGGGGTTATACCACCCAAGGAGGGTGGCCTAGAAAGAAGGGAGAGTTGAGGAAACCAAGGACCCCAGAGAGCATGTTGGCCTTGACCAAGGGTGGAGCTGGGAGCCATACCCAGACATCCTGACTCTGCACAGGCAGGGGGCCAGAAGGGAAAAGGCTCCTCTGATGTGGCTTGGGGTATTGTTCAGTCCGAGGGTTTTTGTTGATTGGTGTTTTGTGTTTTCGTAGCTGTTGTTCTTTCTAATCCCAATAACAGAGGCAAGAAGTCCGGGCAGTGGAAAGGCATTATTTGGAAACTGGGAGCTCTAAAAACCCCACCGCATGGCTGGCAGGTCACTCCAACTTCTCCCTGGTGGAGACAGGAATGGTGTGGGGGACGGATCTTGGCCGGAAGCCTCCCGTGGAGGAGTCAGTCCTCTTGTCCACCCAGGAGAGGCTGGCCTGGGAGCCGGATGTCTCCTGGGGTTTATCGATCATCAGTGCATGAGTTGTCGGGATGGAAGTCACCTTCACCAGCTCCCAGTCCAGCATTTCCCAAAAATGGGTTCTTCAGGAACCAATTCTGCTGGATCTCAACACATGTTGTATGGAGGTAACATACCAGAGTCAAATGTATTTGAGAAATGCTCACAGTCAGGTGTATTCTTTTTTTTTTCTTTCTTTCTTTTTTTTTTTTTCAGTATGCGGGCCTCTCACTGTTGTGGCCTCTCCCGTTGCGGAGCACAGGCTCCAGACATGCAGGCTCAGCGGCCATGGCTCACGGACCTAGCCGCTCTGCGGCATGTGGGATCTTCCTTGACCGGGGCACGAACCCGTGTCCCCTGCATCAGCAGGCGGACTCTCAACCACTGCGCCACCAGGGAAGCCCAGGTGTATTCTTTTTAAGTACAGGACTTCTCAGGACTTAAATTTGCACATGTAATATTGTGACTGTCCAAGAAAAGGCTATGAGGTGTTATTGATTGAAAATTTGTTTAACTTGATTCATATGATTTGTGTGTGTGAAGATCGTCCAGTAGCACTACTATTCTAGGTGAAGCAAATTTGCCACAAACATGTAGTTTATTTCTCTAAAGCTACTCTAAATTTCCTTATGAGTTTGCATGCATGGGTAGAAGGAAAGAAGGGGAGAAAAGAAGAAGTCAGAAAGGGGGAGTGAGACAGAGAGGGAAGTTGAGTTTTGTCCAGTCTGGTTTATGACTCCCTCCAATCCAATCATTTTAACAATCTCTTTGCATCAGCTCATTCTGTTTACTGATGCTTCAATTCCTCCCCAGCTCTCCCTACTTCTCTTCAGATAGCGACTGGGTATTTGGGGAAGGGACTTGTTTAACCTCATGACTCACAGGGAGGTGGGCAGTGAACGTGGAGCCAGGCCGTTTGGGGGTGGGCTGGCTGATGCCCACCAAGATTCCATCCTTCTGGTGGCTGCCGCTGGCCTTTTCAGTCAGTGGCCTCGTGGTCATAGCATCACTTAATATTCCCCTTGAATCAACTCACAGATTATTAACATAAACACCTCTTTAGACCTTGTCCTCAGCATTAATATCCTCAAAATTGCAGATTATGCAATTATTTTCATAATTATTTCATGCATTATTTTCTTCCAGGACCCACTTAAATCAATACATCAAAAGATGGTGGTGTGGGAAGATGCAGAGTTCACATCTCCCCACAGCTAGGGTGCCTGCTGGATGCTGTTGGGGGACCCCAACGCCCAAGGAGATGGGAAGAACCCCCCAAGAGAATCTCTGGGTTTCAGGCCGAAGCTCCTGTGGTGGGAGCTCCAAGTCCAAATCACTGGATTAACAGAGAACCTCAGACCCCAGGGAATATTCATCGGAGTGAGGTCTTCTGGAGGTCCTCATCTCAACACCAAGACCCAGCTCTACCCAACAGCCTACAAACTCCAGTGTTAGAAGCCTCAGGCCAAACAACCAGTAAGACAGGGACACAATCCCACTCATTAAAAAAAGGAAAAAAAAATGAGATGGCAAAAAAATATGTCACAGATGAAGGAGTAAGATAAAAACCCACAAGACCAAATAAATGAAGAGGAAATAGGCAATCTACCTGAAAAAGAATTCAGAGTAATGATAATAAAGATGATCCAGAATCTTGTAAATAAAATGGAAGCACAGATTGAGAAAATACAAGAAATGTTTAACAAAGATCGGGAAGAACTAAAGAACAAACAAACAGAGATGAACAACACAGTAACTGAAATGAAAAATACACTAGAAGGAACCAATAACAGAAGAACTAATAAGTGAGCTGGAAGACAAAATGGTGGAAATAACTGCCAAGGAGCAGAATAAAGAAAAAAGAATGAAAAGAATTGAAGACAATCTCAGAGACCTCTGGGACAACACTAAACGCACCAACATTCGAATTATAGGGGTCCCAGAAGAAGAAGAGGAAAAGAAAGGGTCTGAGAAAATATTTGAAGAGATTATAGTAGAAAACTTCCCTAACATGGGAAAGAAAACAGTCAATCAAGTCCAGGAAGCACAGAGAGTACCATACAGGATAAACCCAAAGAGAAACACACTGAGACACATATTAATCAAACTATCAACAATTAAATACAAAGAAAGGAAAAATGTTAAAAGCAGCAAGGGAAAAGCAACAAATAACATGTAAGGGAATCCACATAAAGTTAACAGCTGATCTTTCATCAGAAACTGCAAGCCAGGAGGAAGTGGCAAGACATATTTAAAGTGATGAAAGGGAAAAACCTACAACCAAGATTACTCTCTCCAGCAAGGATCTCATTCAGATTTGACAGAGAAATCAAAAGCTTTTCAGACAAGCAAAAGCTAAGAGAATTCAGCACCATCAAACCAGCTTTACAACAAATGCTAAAGAAACTTCTCTAGGCAGGAAACATAAGAGAAGAAAAAGACCCACAAAAACAAACCCAAAACAATTAGAGAAAATGGTAATAAGAACATACAAATCGATAATAACCTTGAATGTAAATGGATTAAATGCCCCAACCAGAAGACACAGACTGGCTGAATGGATACAAAAACAAGACCCATATATATGCTGTCTACAAGAGACACACTTTAGACCTGGGGCAAATACAGATTGAAAGTGAAGGGATGGAAAAAGATATTCCATGCAAATGGAAGTCAAAAGAAAGCTGGAGTAGCAATAGTAGCAGATAAAATAGACTTTAAAATAAAGGCTGTTACAAGAGATAAGGAAGGACATTACATAATGATCGAGGGATCAATCCAAGAAGAAGATATAACAATTATAAATGTTTATGCACCCAACATAGGAGCACCTCAATACATAAGGCAAATGTTAACAACCATGAAAGGGGAAATCGACAGTAACACAATAACAGTAGGGGACTTTAACACTCCAATTACACCAATGGATAGATCATCCAGGCAGAAAATAAATAAGGAAACACAAGCTTTAAATGACACAATAGACCAAATGGACTTAATGGATATTTATAGGACATTCCATCCAAAAACAACAGAATACACTTTCTTCTCAAGTGCACCCAGAACATTCTCCAGGACAGATCATATCCTGGGTCACAAATCAAGCCTCAGAAAATTTAAGAAAATTGAAATCATATCAAGCATCTTTTCTGACCACGACACTATAAGACTGGAAATCAATGACAGGAAAAAAACTGTAAGACCACAAATACATGGAGGCTAAACAGTGCGCCACTAAATTACCAAGAGATCACTGAAGAAATCAAAGAAGAAATTAAAAAATACATAGAAACAAATGACAGTGAAAACACAATGACCCAAAACCTATGGGATGCAGCAAAAGCAGTTCTAAGAGCAAAGTTTATAGCAATTCAATCTCACCTCAAGAAACAAGAAAAATCTCCAATAAACAATCTAACTCTACACCTAAAGCAACTAGAGAAAGAAGAACAAAGAAAACCCAAAGTCAGTAGAAGGAAACAATAAAGATCAGAGCAGAAATAAATGAAACAGAAACAAAAAAAAACAATAGCAAAGATCAATAAAACTAAAGCCTGGTTCTTTGAGAAGATAAACAAAATTGATAAACCCTTACCCAGACTCATCAAGAAGAAAAGAGAGAGGACGCAAATCAATAAAATTAGAAATGAAAAAGGGGAAATCACAACTGACACCACAGAAATACAAAGGATTATAAGAGACTACTACAAACAACTATATGCCAATAAAATGGATGACCATGAAGAAATGGACAAATTCTTGGGAAGGTACAATTTTCCAAGACTGAACCAGGAAGAATTAGAAAGTATAAACAGACCTATCACAAGTAATGACATTGAAACTGTAATTAAAAATCTTCCAACAAACAAAAGTCCAGGACCAGATGGCTTTACAGGCAAATTCTATCAAATATTTAGAGAAGAGCTAACACCTATCCTTCTAAACTCTTCCAAAAAACTGCAGAGGGAGGAACACTCCCAACTTCATTCTACAAAGCCACCATCACCCTGATACCAAAACCAGAAAAAGATATCACAAAAAAAGAAAATTATAGACCAATATCACTGAAGAACATAGATGCAAAAATCCTGAACAAAATACTAGCAAGCAGGGCTTCCCTGGTGGCGCAGTGGTCGAGAGTCTGCCTGTCAATGCAGGGGACATGGGTTCAAGCCCTGGTCTGGGAAGATCCCACATGCCGCAGAGCAACTAGGCCCGTGAGCCACAACTACTGAGCCTGCGCATCTGGAGCCTGTGCTCCGCAGCAAGAGAGGCCGCGATAGTGAGAGGCCCGTGCACCGCGATGAAGAGTGGTCCCTGCTTGCCACAACTAGGGGGAGCCCTCGCACAGAAACGAAGACCCAACACAGCAAAAATAAATAAATTAATTAATAAACTCCTACCCCCAACATCTTAAAAAAAAAAAAACTAAAACTAAACAAAACAAAAAAAATACTAGCAAGCAGAATCCAACAACATGTTAAAAGGATCATACACCATGATCAAGTGGGATTTACCCCAGGAATGCAAGGATTCTTCAATATATGCAAATCAATCAATGTGACACATCATATTAACAAATTAAGGAATAAAAACCATATGATCATCTCAATAGATGCAGAAAAAGATTCTGACAAAATTCAACTCCCATTTATGATAAAAACTCTCCAGAAAATGGGCACAGAGGGAACCTACCTCAACATAATAAAGGCCATATATGACAAACCCACAGCAAACATCATTCTCAATGGTGAAAAACTGAAAGCATTTCCACTAAGATCAGGAACAAGACAAGGATGTCCACTCTCGCCACTATTATTCAATATAGTTTTGGAAGTCCTACCTACAGCAATCAGAGAAGAAAAAGAAATAAAAAGAATACAAATTGGAAAAGAAAAAGTAAAACTGCCACTGTTTGCAGATGACATGATACGATACATAGAAAATCCTAAAGGTGCCACCAGAAAACGACTAGAACTAATCAATGAATGAATTGACGAACTAATGAATTTGGTAAGGCTGCAGGATACAAAATGAACGCACAGAAGTCTCTGGCATTCCTATATGCTAACAATGAAAAATCAGAAAGAGAAATTAAGGAAACAATCCCCTTTACCATGGCAACAAAAAGAATAAAATACCTAGGAATAAACCTACATAAGGAGGCGAAAGACTTGTACTCAGGAAACTCTAAAACACTGATGAAAGAAATTAAAGATGACATAAACAGTTGGAGAGATATATCATGTTCTTGGAATGGAAGAATCAATATTGTGAAAATGACTCTACTACCCAAAGCAAAAATCCACAGATTCAATGCAATCCCTATCAAATTACCAATGGCATTCTTCACAGAATTAGAACAAAAAATTTTACAATTTGTGTGGAAACACAAAAGACAATAGCCGAAGCAGTCTTGAGAAAGAAAAACGGAGCTGGAGGAATCAGGCTCCCTGACTTCAAACTATACTACAAAGCTACAGTAATCAAGACAGTATGGTACTGGCAGAAAAACAGAAATATAGATCAATGGTACAGGATAGAAAGCCCAGAGAGAAACCCATGCACATATGGGCACCTAATTTACAACAAAGGAGGCAAGAACATACAATGAAGAAAAGAGAGCCTCATCAGTAAGTGGTGCTAGGAAAACTCGACAGCTACATGTAAAAGAATGAAATTAGAACACTACCTAACACCATACACAAAAATAAACTCCAAATGGATTGAAGACCTAAATGTAAGACCAGACACTATAAAACTCTTAGAGGAAAACACAGGAAAAATACTCTTTTACATAAACCACAGCAAGATCTTTTTTGACCCACCTCCTAGAGTAATGGAAATAAAAACAAAAATTAAAAAATGGGACCTAATGAAACTGAAAAGTTTTTGTACAGCAAAGGAAACCCTAAACAAGATGAAAAGAGAAACCTCAGAATGGGAGAAAATATTTGCAAATGAAACAACAGACCAAGGATTAATCTCTAAAATATACAAACAGCTCATGGAGCTCAATATCAAAAAAACAAACAATTCAATTTAAAAATGGGCAGAAGACCTAAATAGACATTTCACCAAAGATGACATACAGATGGCCAAGAGGCACATGAAAAGATGTTCAACATCACTAATTATTAGAGAAATGCAAATCAAAACTACCATGAGGTATCACCTGATACCAGTCAGAATGGCCATTATCAAAAAATCTAGAAACAATAAATGCTGGAAAGAGTGTGGTGAAAAGGAAACTCTCCTGCACTGTTGGTGGGAATGTAAATTGATACAACCACTATGGAGAACAAACAGTATGGAGGCTCCTTAAAAAACTAAAAATAGAACTACCATATGACCCAGCAATCCCACTACTGGGCATATACCCTGAGAAAACCATAATTCAAAAAAGAGACTTGTACCACAATGTTCATTGCAGCACTATTTACAATAGCCAGGACATGGAACCAACCTAAGTGTCCATCGACAGATGAATGGATAAAGAAGATGTGGCACATATATACAATGGAATATTTCTCAGCTATAAAAAGAAGTGAAATTGAGTTATTTGTAGTGAGGTGGATGGACCTAGAGCCTGTCATACAGAGTGAAGTAAGTCAGAAAGAGAAAAACAAATACCATATGCTAACACATATATATGGAATCTAAAAAAAAACAATGTTACTGATGAACCTAGTGGTGGGGCAGGAATAATGACGTAGACATAGAGAATGAACTTGAGGACATGGAGGGGGAGGGGGAAGCTGGGGTGAAGTGAGAGTAGCATTGACATATATACACTACCGAATATAAATTTGTTAGCTGGTGGGAAGCAGCAGCATAGCACAGGGAGATCGGCTCGGTGCTTTGGGATGACCTAGAGGGGTGGGATAGGGAGGGTGGGAGGGAGGCTCCAGATGGAGGGGATATGGGGATATATGTATGCATATGGCTGATTCACTTTGTTGTACAACAGAAACTAACACAGTATTGTGAAGCAATTATACTCCAATAAAGATCTATTTTTAAAAAACCCAACCAAATAGCATTCATAGTCTAAATAAATAAATAAATACATCACAATTCCCTTAAGTTCACCCAAATCATATCCTGTATCACTAATAATTCGTCCCCCACCCTCAGTCCAGCACCAATCTGGACCAGTCTTGTAGTCTAGAAGCACCAGTCAATTCCAAGAGGGCCTGCGTCTGAGTAGGCACTTGCCCAAAAGAACTACTAATCTGACCCCAAAACTCTATGGTAGCCGCTGGAGCTTGACTGAAGCTTCTGCAGGGGCTCAGGGGAGGCGAAGTACATGCCGCGAAACTTACTTGAAATACTCCTTTCCCACCTGGCCCTCCCCCTGGTCCCACTTCCTGGCAGGTGTCAAACATCTTCCTCAATTCCACCCAGTCCCCAAAAATAACCCTCATTTTTTTTTAATTAAAGTTTTTGCAATCTCTCAGCCACACAGCTGCCCCCGGAAAGTTCCACACCTTCCCTGAACAGAGAACATTTTGATCCAGCTCTCCAGTTACCCGCCTCTGTCACAGCCTCACATGTGTGGGAGCCCAGAGACAGGGACCCCTACTCGGAAGGTAAGAAAAGAAGGGAGGATGGCAAGACTCTTCTTTATTTTCAAATCCTTGTCACTCAGGAGACTGAGGCCCAGAGAAGGTAACAGAGCAGCCTCAAGGTCAGCCATAAACCGATGGCAAACCTGGGGCTGGAAACCTGGTGGCCAGATTCCAAGTCCATTTTCCCCAGTGGAGGCATTGAGCCCGGTCCCAGGCACGGCAGCAGGGAGAACCCGGGCCTTCCTCTCCAGGAAATGAAATGACCTCCTTTCTTTCCCCCCCACCCCAGTCCCTGCCTGAGCCCCACTCTAAACCCCCCACCATAAGAAACAGGATTTACAAGCCAGCTGCTATAATCCCTTTAAAATGAGGTTTGGGGACTATAGGGACTCTTGGGGCATTTAATTTTTTCAAAACAATATTCCTGGCTCAAAAGCTAAGATTTCACCATTCTCAGGGGAGTCAAGACAAAGATGGGCCAGGGTGGCCAGGGCCCCAGACTCCCTTCAGGGGCGAGAGGACACCCCCTGAGTTTCTCCCAGGGCTCCCGGGGCAGGCTTTGTAGGAAGAGGTGCTATTGCTATGTGGGAATCCAGACATGTCTTTCCAGTGCCTACCACCAGGCCCTGGAACAATTGCAACAATATCTCCGCCACCCCAAAAAAGCTCTCCCTTCCATGCTTAAAAATGAAGCTTCAGATGCACAGCTCACATACAGAAATTAGTTCTGAGGTGTTATAACTGACAGCTCATCCATCCTGACAGAGTCAGTCTTGATAGAGCAAGGGAGGCATGAGACCCCCCAAAGATGGTAAATGATGGAAATGGGAATAACAAGGAGATGGGCAGAGACGGAGAGGGAGTAGAGGGGGTGGGTAAGGCTGCCTAAGAGAAATACTGTGAAGTGTCCCCTCCACAGGACTTGAAGACCCTGGCTCTCATGGTTTGTGACCTGGGGCGAGTCACTTCAGCTGAGCAGTATTTTGGGAACCAGGCCTCTGCCTGCCAAGCCATCCCACTGGATAGCTATTATAATGAACAACTTAGAATGACCAGCTCACTCCAGTTTGCCTAGGACTTTCCTGGTTGTAGTGCATCAATCCCAAGCAAACAGGATGAGGTGGTCGTCCTGAGCCACACCCACCTCCACTCTGGCCCCGCCCCCTTTCCCCGCTGGCCTGATGAGCCTTCACACAGCTCACCCCATCCTCTGCATGGGTGATTCAGCAGGTTTGGGGTGAAGCTCAGGGCTGTGCATTTTCATCAAGCTCCCCTACCAGGGATTCTTCTCCCCTACCAGGGATTCAACTGGGGAAACACTAATTTAAAAGGAGCCTCTAGCAAAACACTGAGTAAATGCTGCCATTTACTGAGCAATGGCGCATGCCCAGCACCAGCCAGGCTGAGTGCTGTTCTCCTCTGTGCCCCCCTGTGAGGTAGGTGTGGTTATCCCTATTTTACAGATGGGAAAACTGAGGCTCTGAGAGGTTAAGTGACCTGCCCAAGGTCACAGGGCTAGGAAGTGGTGTTTCCTCCCAGGTCTTTCTCATTCTGGAACCCACGTTCTTGTTTTCAGGGTATAAAGCAAAGCAGGGATTGGCAAACTTTTTTCTGTAAATATTTTTCAGTTTTGTGGGCCACCAGACCTCTGTTGCAACTACTCCTCTCTGTGGTTATCGTGTGAAAGCAACCGTGGACAATACATACTGGAGTGGATGTGGCCATGTTCCAATAAAACTTTATTTATAAAAATAGGCATCAGGTGGGATTTGGCCCCCAGGCCGTAGTTTGCTGAGCCCTGGGGAAAGCACGCTCGCAAGCTTGTCCACACCATCACCCACCACAGGCGCTCCTGAGAACAAGAAGAGGAAGACAAATCCAGGTTGTCTCGCGGATCCCAGACCTGCCCAGGTGGCCACAGCTGCCACCCCCCCATCCCCCTACTCCACTTTCTCCCCTTGGCCCTGAAGGTTTCCTTCTCTGAAGTGTTTAGACCCAGCCCCTGGGGGCAGACAGGCGCATATGCACGTCTTTCTGCTAGGCCCACTTCACTAGAGGATCAGGCTGTCCTGAGGTCAAAGATAGCTCTCTTAGCCTCCTGGAGTCCCCTGCACTCTGCCCCCAACGCACCCCAAACCCTGAAGGACTGGATTCTGGGACAGGGTCAGCCCAAAGACGCAAAAACTCAGGATACAGTAAACCCCACTAAGGCCACAGTCACTACCTGCAGGGGAGGTCTGGGGGAGCTTGCCTGGCCATCACCATCTCAGAGGCAGAGGTTGAGCCTCAGGAGCCCACTGCCTCCCCCGTTTATACCCCAGGCTGCGGCAGCTGATGGTCTGACGGCCAAGAAGCTGTGACCCAGTCCGTGTAAGTTTCCAAGCGTGGGACCTTTCACCATCACTGTCCCCTCTAACCGCCTGCTAATGTGCACCCGGGGTGGGGGGTGCGGTAGCTTCAATCAGCCTGCTTAGTCCGGGGCTCACACATCCCTCCCAGCGGGCGGAGTAGGCCCGGAGCTGCTGGAGGGCTATTTGCCCTCAGGTCCCGGGTCCCACCTTCCCCGGGGCATGTGCTACACTGTTTCCCCAGATGAATTAAGTCCCAGTTGCCCATGGTAATCAACTTGATCAGTCACCCTTTACCGGCTTCCTCCCTTTCCCTCTCTCAATTCCCCACTCCTCTGCTGGTGTTTCCTGGGGTCACCCCCTACATCAACTACTTGCAGTGGACACCTTGTCTCTGGGTCAGCTTCTGGAAGAACCTATACTTAGAGACCTCTGGAAAGGACATCTTTTCTCCCCTGAGAGCCTGGCAGGAACTGGTCCAGACCCTGATGTCTGAGCTGATTCAAAGAATCCCAGGGCAGGGGACGAGGGGTGGAGCACACGCACATCCTCTAGAATCTCCAGAGAGATTGACTTCTGCTCACCCCCTTGAACAAGGCTGGAGACCCCCAAGCTGGGGGCAGCTTCATCTTGAGCCGGGGTCATTTCTCACATGGGGATGTCCCACAAGAGGTCACACTTGTGGCCAGAGCATAGCTGGGAACAAGCACGACACAGATGACCGTGCCAGAGGCCTCACTTCCTAAGACTTTCCTTTGCGTGTTGAGTGGCTCATACACAGGCCTATAAACAAGGCCACATCCGGACCAGCGCCTCTCTTGACCTGCCAGGTCCTGCCAGACAACGGGGCCCAGGGTTTCTCTCCCTGAAGGGAAAAGGAAAGTTCCAATGTCCTCTTGCTCTTCTCTCTCTCTGGGCCCTCCAGGGCCTTTCTGACCACTACCCAACAGATAAGGACTTTCCTACCTCAGAAATGCCCTCAAAATCAGCAAAACGCTAAGAACGTGCTGACCCCGAGCCCACGCTGCTGGACCCAGACCTCGGCAGAGTCTGCTCCCGGGAGCATCTCCTCTCTGTGGTGGCTGGATTTTCCCAGCCCTGCCAGGGATGGCCAGTAGATTTCTCGTAATCGGTTTCTCAGCCCATGTCCCTTTTTAACATCATAAGTTTTTAAATGTTCTTTTATTTAAAAAAAGGGGGGGAAGTGGAATAACAAGGGGAAAAAACGGGCAACTATAAACAAAACAGAAAAGCTGTTTAATGGACGGCATAATGAGGCCGCCAAGAAACAGCTTGGCATTGATTTTCCCTGACATTTCACCTATTAAGTTATGAGCTTCTTAAAATAAATAAATAAATAAATAAATAAATAAAATTATGAGCTTCTTAAGGACGAGCTCAGATTTTTTTTCTTCTTCTTCAGTCCAGTAAGATACTTTACTGAAGAACAAAGCTGCTGTTGTCTGAGCTCTGCATGGGCCCAAGTTCCTTGACAGGCAAATGTCGGTGCTTGGAGAGTGAGGGGGCCTGGAGGTATAAGATGCCTCCTGATTTGTGGACCTGGTGGTGAAGCCCAAGCCAGGACCTAACCCTGTAAGCCTCTGATGGGCTGTCTGGTTCTGTTTCTGAAGTCAAGGTCAGGAGCCTGGAAATGTAGGGGGAATCCTTTGGGTGGGGTTGCTATGAGAACACAGAAAGATCTAGAGCCACCCAACTGCTTTCAGGAAAATCTAGGTTGGTAAGTCAAAATACAGGGTCTTGAAGTATAATTCACAAATCCTGGTACTAACCCTGTCAGGGAGGCAGTAGGATCCCCATTTAACAGATGAGGAAACTGAGGTTCTGAGACGTTAAATGACTTGCGGAAGGTCAAACACTGTGTTTAATTGGCAAAGGCAGAATTCTCTTCCCGTCCCAGATGCTTCCAAAGCCCACCTTCTTTTCATTACACGTGCTGCCACCATCTGCATGGCCCCAGGCACCAGGGAGCGGCAGGGCAATGTGAGTAGCTGGCTCCACAGCGTGGGGCAGTGCCCCGTGGAGGAGAAGGCCACAGCCTCCCTGTCCTAAAAGTTCTCCCCATCTGTAGGGCCCAAACCCACTTCCTTTTATACCCAGTGCCCCCTTCTCTCCCTCTCTCATTTCCCTTATAAATCTTGTTTTCAGTGCCTTCATTTACAGAGAGGTGTCAACAGTTATTAACTGCTTAAAGTCAAACCTCTCCCAGGAGTATTTATATCTTGCAAAGGATGAAAGTCTACAACTGAAGTCACAGAGCCGTGATAGGGCACTTCAAGCATGTGGCAGGCTTGGGAATAGACAACTTCAAGCCTTTTTGGCTGCTGAATAAAATACCATAGGTGTCTTGTGTAGGTCAGTCTGGGAGTGTGAGCCAAGGATGGTTACGGATCCCAGAAGGGGCAGCCTACGTTAGGTCTCCTGAGTCATTCTGCCCACATGCGTGACTTTGACATGTGACTGACAGCGGGAGTAGGGGGAAGTGGGGGGGCACGCCCAGGCTCACGGACTCCAAGGAACCTGCTTTCCCCACCCTGATATATAGCTCCAATGGTAGGTATAGCCAGTGGGCTGGGACCATTCAAACATTTTACCTACCCAAAGACGGAAAGATGGTCCTTCTGACAATCCAGGAATCAAAGCTTTGCCACTTCACCCTTAAAAGGACCTCACATGGACCAGTAACCACAAAAAACCTCCAGAAAGGTTAGAGCTGTCATGGGCCAGCCCCAGTGCCAGGTGCTGTACTTGCTTGAGAACACTGATAATGCTGGTGCCATTTATTCTTGACTTATAAATGGGGAAACTGAGCCAAAGAGAGGTAAAAGAACTGGCCCAAGATCACACAGGCAGAGCTGGGACTTATTCTAGTTCTTCATGGTCTGTAACCCCCGACCTTTCCAGGAGGAGCAAGAATGCAGACTTGCCTTGCCCAGGAGGCCACACGGGCTTAGCTGAGTCTGCCGCTTGAGAGAAAGCTTTAGTCAGGAGGAAGTGGATCCCCCTTAGTGGGCTCCTGCTGTTTCCAGCAGTCCAGCTCCACTTCCCACTGTGATAACAGCACCACATTTTTCCCCTTTCACTCCCCAGCCCCTAATATGGGCACATGACCCAGGTCTGGCCAATCAGGTGATTTCATCTTCCCAGACCACAATGATTGGTTCAGGAAACGGCGTGTGATAATTCAGGCCAATGAGAGTCAGGCCTGAAACTTGTGCTGGACCTGGCTGGGAAGGAGGCGTGCTCTTTTCCTGGGTTCGCTAGGCTGCGTGGAAGGAGATCCTGGAGCTGGTCGTGAGTACCTTCATACTGTTTGGGAATGAAGCAAAACAGAGGAAAGCAGAGCCAAGAGACAGAGAAAGACAAATTCCTGATGGCATAATTAGAGCTCTGGGTAGGCTGCGCCGCCCCCCACTGGCTTCAGGTTCATTAGCCTGAATCAATGGGATCCTCACACTTACGTTCCCCTGACCTAAAATATAGGATAAGATACAGGAAATTTGAATTTCTGATAAACAACAAAAATAAATTTTTGTATATCCCAGATATTGTATGAGATACACCTATACTAAAAAAAAATGTTATCTGAAATTCTAGGTTAACTGGGTGTGCTGTATTTTTATTTGCTAAATCTTGCAAACCCTCCCTGACCCACAGGTCATAGTGCACTATGGGAGGCCATCTCCTACCAAGGCCACTCGAGGGGTCAGGGTTCATCTGTGTCCCCTGTCCTTCCTCCCCTGTGCCAGTCTTGCTGAGCATAGCTCCTGGAACTGTTCTCCCTTCCCCCTTTCTCCTTTCACACAAGGATTATCAATAATTTGCTCAGGGGCTTCCCTGGTGGCGCAGTGGTTGGGAGTCCGCCTGCCGATGCAGGGGACGCGGGTTCGTGCCCCGGTCTGGGAAGATCCCATATGCCGCGGAGCGGCTGGGCCCGTGAGCCACGGCCGCGGAGCCTGTGCTCTGCAACGTGAGAGGCCACAACAGTGAGAGGCCCGCGTACCGCAAAAAAAAAAAAAAAAAAAAAAAAAAAAAATTTGCTCAGTCCAGGGACATAGATATTTATTATCCTCCTTTTACAGATGAGAAAACTGAGGGTCAGAAAGGTTAACCAAGTTTAACAGTTACAAGTAAATGGCAGAGTCCAAGTAGAGAATAAATGGCAGAATTCCATCACTGGCACCGAGATCTGCCCACTCCCTCGTGGCTGCCTGAAAGCTTGGCCAAGGCCTTGACACTTCCACCCTAACTCCATTATCTTGTCATCCACAGACACCGTAGCCCCAACAGGAGGCTCCCAGTGTCCTCTTCAGGCCAGTGACATGATTGGAAGAGCCCTGGACCATGGATAAGGACATTGGGCTGAATTAGACTTTGCTTTTCAGCCCTAGGGTGACACCAGGCCAATCGCTTCCAGGGCTGGGCAGCCCTTGTTCATCTGCAGGAGCCCTCTGTCTATTAGGGCATCTTCACCACATTCCAAAGCACAGAGGGAAAAAAATCTCAGTGCCCTGCCTATCCCCGGATGACCGAGGTGGGAACAAGATCCACACCTACAAACCATGGAACCCTACCCTCCAGTCCACTGTGATTGATCCAAGAATTGGGCTTTGCTATATGGATGCTGGCAGAGATCCATATGAGTATCTCCTCCTCAGGATCCCGAGCTGTCAGCACCATGCATGCCTCAGGCTTCCAGTGGGTATCTTTTCTACCACAGGGAGAAAGGTTACCTGAGAATGAAGCTACACAGAGGAAAGCAGAGTCAAGAGGTGGAAGAGACAAAGACATAGAGCTCCTGGATCCAGCCATGCCTGAAGACAGTGACCCCTGGAATTCCTGGTTACAGGTAAGCAGGGCAGTGTTTATATGGCCTCTGAAACCCAGACTTTAGGAAATCTAAGCCAGAGGCAAGGAATATCAGGACCTGACTGCTTTAGGGGGAATTTAAAAAAATAAAACTATAAAATCTTGATTTTCAAAATACCAGTATATGACTTATTTTTTACTTCTCCAGCTGTGAGTTTTGGCAAAAGCTGGGGGTTTTGTGTATTTTTTAGTTTTCCTGCTTCTTTTCCTCAGTGTGGAGGTATTTTGAAAGCCAATATTGAGGTAGATAAGAGTCTGGGGAAGGGAGATGAAGGAGAGAGCTACTCCAGGAAGAAAGGGGGTGCAATCCCCCAGACCTACCTGCTGCAGGCTAGGGGAAGCAGAATGCAGGGAAGAGATGCATGGAGCAGGGGACGCCATGTCCTTTACTCACGGCTCCTGAGTACCCAATGCCAGCTTAAGCTCCCTGAAAAACCTTCTCTCAGGAAAGATTGGATCCCAGTTTTCAGCAATTTTGTATTAAATTTATTGTCATTAATATTAAAAATATTTTCACCAGTTTGGATTAAAGTGCAACAACCCAGCTCTCCTCTTCGCCAGGTATTCAGTCCGATCTCCAGCTGTAATGAAAGTGTTAGCACCTGGAAAAACAATATCAAGTCTCAGATTTGGTTGTGGGATTGTTTCTTTAGGATGAAGAGAACTTTCCTCCAGAATCCTTTGGGCCAGTGTTTCTCAGGGTGTAGCCTGTGGACAGCCTGCAGCACGGTTACCTAGAGAGGCCTTAATTTCTAGGCAGATTCCTGGGCCCTACCTCAAACCTACTGAGTCAGAATCTTTCAGGAGAGGGCCCAGGAGTCTGCAGCATAATCACTGATCACTGGCCCCCCTTCACCCCTACCCCTAGGTGATTTTTTATTTTTTTTTTGCGGTACGCGGGCCTCTCACTGCTGTGGCCTCTCCCGTTGCGGAGCACGGGCTCCGGACGCGCAGGCTCAGCGGCCATGGCTCACGGGCCCAGCAGCTTCGCGGCATGTGGGGTCTTCCCGGACTGGGTCACGAACCCGTGTCTCCTGCATCGGCAGGCGGACTCTCAACCACTGCACCACCAGGGAAGCCCCCTAGATGATTCTTAAGCAGAACAAAGTTTAAGACCTGCTAACAAAAGCCAAGAGGCAGCTGTCTCCCTGCCCAGGTCCACAGGACCCTGGCTGAGGTTAACATGGAGGATGGAAGTAAAAGCTGGAGTGACAGCCTGAGCATGTAATGCCTAGGAGCCAAGAGGCTGTCTTCCATCCGGATTGGAATCAGCCACATTCTCTCCACAGCACAATTTTGCTGTTTTTTGGGTGTGTGTGTGTGCGTGTGTGTGTTGTTTTGGGGTTTTTTTGGTTTGTTTTGGGTTTTGGGGAGCTGCACCAAGTGGCTTGTGGGATCTTACTTCCCTGACCAGGGATCAAACCTGGGCCCTCAGCAGTGAAAGTGCAGAGTTCTAACCACTGGACCACAAGGGAATTCCCCATAGCACAGCTTTTAGATCACAATAGAGAATGTGCCTGATTGGAGTGATCCAGGAATGCAGTACCAGTGCCTATTGGGCAGAGCCTGAGTTTGGTCCTGGCTCTGATACCAGCTAACTGTGTGGTCCTGGGCAAGTCACTTCCCCTTGCTGGATCTCCCTTCCCAGTTTGTCAAATGAGGAGGCTGGACTACACTAGTCATTGTCAAAGGGTTTTTAAGCAGCAGAGCTTTTTCTCCAGTAAAGCCTGACATGGGCCCTGATAAGTGAAGAGGACCTACTCTGGTTGAGGCAAGTTGGGGAGCTGAATCAGTTAGAATGCAAATTCCCCTGATAGGAACCTATCTGTGTCTCTTTCTCTGTCTCTATCATCTCTAACTATGTCCCCCTATCATCTAACCACAAGCATTCCAGGGCGAACTTGATGATTCCCAGTCTCCTTCTGCCGTGTTGCTCTGCCATCCCTAGGCAGCTGCCCTTGTCCTCATGGTCAAGACTGGATAACTAGCAGAAACTAACACACCATTGTAAAGCAATTATACTCCAATAAAGATGTTAAAAAAAAAAAAAAAAAAAGAAGACTGGATAACCACCAGCAAGCTCAGATTCCAGCCAGTGAAGGGAAGGACATGCCCCTTCCTTTTAAAATCATGACCCATAATTGTACACATCATTTCTACTTATATCCCCCCTTCTTTCTTCCTGGCAGGGCCCCATTTTATCAGGGGGTTATCTATCCCCTACAACTCAAACAAGCATGGCCCCATCTCCAGCTGCAAGGGTGTATCCCCACTGGTCTAAGCCAACCACTGTAGTCCATTCCCCTGTCTGGGATTGATTTAGACATGTGCCTGTGACTCAATTCTGACCAGCAGGATTGAGGAGAAATATACTGGGGGTTTCTGGGAAGGATTTCTCCACTGATTTACAAAAGACACCCTCTTATTCATCAGCAAGTGTCTTGTCTGCCTAGGGTGCCTGGAATTGCTACAGCTACCTTGACCACCATGAGGGGAATTATCTGGAGGAGAAGCCAACCCTCTAAGGATGCACAGCAAAGAGGTCTCAATCACTCCACTCCAAGTACTACCCTACCCCAGGGACTTTGCACATGCAGTGCCCACTGCCAAGAACACTTTCCCTAGATCTCTTCGAGCACATTCCTGTACTTCATTCAGTTCTCTGCTCAAATGTCAGCGCCTCAGAAGGATTTCTCTGACTTCTTTCCCCTCCTTTACTCTCTTTTCCCGTGGCTTTTTTTTTGACATTATGTTATTTATATATATAATATATATATATATATATATACACAATGTGGGTATATAATATATATGCACACACTGTTTATGTATATATATACACAATATATGATATATATTTATATAAATATAATGCATACATATATATACACATTATATATGCACATTATATATTATAAATGCACATTAAATATACATATACATATGTATGTATTGTGTATATATATGTATAATGTACACACACTATATATTATACAGACACACACACACACACACACACACAGTGTATGTTGATTATCAGTCCTTCACACAGGAATACAAGCTCCAAAAAGTCAAGGCCCTTTTTTTTCACCACTGTGACCCCAGGGTTTAGGAGAGTGCCTGGCATCTAGAAGGTACCTAGTAATATCTGATGGCTGGAAAGCAGGAAGGGAGGAAGGAGACCTGTATTCTTGGTGACACTGTGGAGCCTCTAAATTAACCAGCCCTCCGGACTCCTGGTTGCTTGTAATAATAAATAGCCCTTATTAAATAAGTTTAAGCTGGTTGATTTGGGGGTTTTGGTCACTGGCAGCTGAGAGCTCCCTATCACAGGCGTCTGTAGAGCTTCCTCTGTCTGGGATGCCCTTCCCTAATGAGTCTCCCTGGCGGCATCCTCCCCTTCCAGGTTTGGCTACCATTCTGTGTGCCCTCCAGAGTGCTCCAGTAGAAGTTGTCGCACAGAGGCTTTGGAAGCAGCAACATCAGGGGCAAATTCCATTTCCGCCACTCACCAGCTGATGATCTCTGGCAAGTTACTTAGTCCTCTGAGCTTCAGTCCCCTCAACTGTAAGAGGAAATTCAGTGAGGTACTGAGAGGGCCTCAGAGTCCAGTGGATTTGGGTAGAAGACCCCACTGACCACTTTCCAGCAGTGTGGCCTGGAGCAGTAGACTTCTCTCCGTGCCCACTGCTCCTCATCCATCAAATGGGGACAAAAACGGTGCTGACTTCAATGAATTAAATGAGGTGATGCGTAAGAACTGCTTCGCACAGTGTTTGGCACATAATAAGTACTAAATAAAAGATGAGGGCTTCCCTGGTGGCGCATTGGTTAAGAATCCGCCTGCCGATGCAGGGGACACGGGTTCAGGCCCTGGTCCGGGAAGATCCCACATGCCACAGAACAACTAAGCCCGTGAGCCACAACTAGTGAGCCCACGTGCCACAACTACTGAAGCCCGTGCGCCTAGAGCCTGTGCTCCGCAACAGGAGAAGCCACCGCAGTGAGAAGCCTGCTCGCCTCAACTAGAGAAAGCCCACGCGCATCAACGAAGACCCAACACAGCCAAAAATAAAAATAAATAAATAAATAAAATTAATTTTTTTTAAAAAAAGATGATTATTAGGTGTGCATAGGCACATCTGTAATCACCCCCTTTCAGGGAAAGAGGGACCAGAAGACGCAGCCGCTGCCTTCAAGAGGCCACAGAGAATGGAGCCGAAGAGGTAGGTAGGGCCAGCTCTTGTAGGATGTGCCCAGAATGGTCCCAGGAGACCTGGAGGGATTCATTTCTGACCCTCCCCAGGTGGGGTCAGCCTCCTCCCCACCAAGGAGTCTGCACTAGGAGAGCACCTTACTCAGGTGGGCCGCCCAGGAGCCCCACTCGGCACTGACCTTGGGAAATTTCAGTCCCAGATCAGCACCCTCCACCACCCACAGGAAGTAGCCAGGGCCACTTGCTCATCCCTCCTCTAGGCTGGGTTTTAACTGAAGGCATTAGGTTTGCTAATCGCCTGTAATCACCTTGTTTGAATTAGCATGGCAAGTGCTTCCGACTAAACGGGTCTGTTATTCCAAATAACCCTCGGTGGTTTTAATTACATTCCCTGGAATGCGCGGCCTCCTGGCCCTCGGCTTTATTAGGGAAAGGTCCTGTAAACCACAGGATGGGGCGTGATTCCTGACCTCGCCTCTGCAGACCCCGTAATAAACAGAAGCAGGAGAAGGTATTTTACCCATCCAGACATGGAATGCTCCCTCAGCTCTATTTTTAAACCCAACACAGGATGGAGGAGATGACCCCACTGCCCATCCCCCAACCCACTCTTGGGTTCCATCTGCTTCCAGCAACCAACGGAGCTGTGGCCCACAGACCCGCAGAAAGCCCTCAGTCTGTTTCTGTTTGGCTTTGGAACAGGCCTTCCCAATTCTCCCTCATTCCATTTGGCTTATGCCAAGGCTGGAGAGCTCTTATTAACATCACCACGACTTAGAGTTGCAGAGGAGAGGGCAGCATGCTCCTCAAATTTGGGTGGTACAGAAGCACCTGGAGATCTTGTTAAAATGCAGGTTTGGGGCTTCCCTGGTGGCGCAGTGGTTGAGAGTCCGCCTGCTGATGCAGGGGACACAGGTTCGTGCCCCAGTCCGGGAAGATCCCACATGCCGCGGAGCGGCTGGGCCCGTGAGCCATGGCCGCTGAGCCTGCGCGTCCGGAGCCTGTGCTCCACAACAGGAGAGGCCACAACAGTGAGAGGCCCGTGTACCGCAAAAAAAAAAAAAAAAAAAAAAATGCAGGCTTGGATGCAGTGGGTCTGGGATGATACCTAGGGATCCTGTTTCCAGCCAGCTCCCAGGTTTGAAGACCACAGTTAGAGAAACAAGGTAGCTGTCACGCTGGATGAAGAAAAGGAAACTGACATGATGGAGTCCTCTCCCAGCCAGGCCCTGTGCCAGACTCTTGACTGTGTTCACTCCCATTTCACGCCCTGGTCAATACCACATGTCACCCTGGGACAGAGAAACGTTTATCCCCATTCCCGCTCCTGAGAAAGCTGAGGCTTCAAGAGCTGCGGGCGATTTTCCAGACTGGAGCCAGTAACGGGTAGGTTGGGGGCTCATGGCACACCCAGCCTCTGAGGTTGCTAGTGTGGGCACGGGGGAGGGGAGACATTTCCTAAGACAGGAGGGCTGCCAGGATGCAAAGCTCCGGCTCTTCCCAGCCTTCTGACCCCGTGTCCCGTGCTCCATCCACAGTGTCTAACTAGCTTGCCAGAGATGCCCTTTATCAGAGCTCAGCTCTGCAGAAGTGGGGAGAGGAAGAAGAAAACATTCGTTCATTCACTGGCTGTTTCCTGGGCTCAGGGCCTGGCATAGAGGAGTGATTAAAGAAAGGAATAAGAAAGTCCCTTCTGTGTCCAGGACCTCAGCAAGATGCTGGACACACAGTGGTGAGCAGAGCAGATGCTGTGCCTGCCCCCATGGGGTTTACAGTCTGGGGAAAGTTGGGCAGAGGGTAGGGGCTAGAACTGAGGGCTTGCTACGTCCGGGCCATGTGCCCCTTGCCTTGCAGACCTCATCACATCAAATCCTCACAAGCACCAAGTGAAGTGAGTGTCAGTGTCCTCAGAATTGAAGAAACTGAGGGTCAGAAAGGGTGAGTCACTTGCTCAGGGTCACACAGCTGCTCGTCCAATGGCAGAGACAGGGTCTGAAGCTGGGTACACCCCACAGCCCCTCCTCTCAGTGCAGCCATCAGAATCAGGCTGAGGAGGGAAGGATTCCAAAGTCTTCAGGGTAGAGCTGACCACAAAGGGATGGTTTTGCTTAATGGCATGGGAGTGGGGGGACATTTTCCCTGTCCCCACCCTGGCATCACGGTGAACCTTGAACTGCTAAATTGAGTGAGACGGGGCAGGGCAAAAGGTGAAGGGAGCCTGCTCACAGCCCACGGGGCTGGGGAAATGAGCTAATTAGGAACTTTCAGCTGTGCTGGCCCACAGCTGGGCAGCCCCAGCTGGTTCTGGGTGGACGGAGTCCTCCCTGCCCTGAGTTCAGAGGGTCAGCCCTGTCTGTCTGCTCCCCTGGGCCCACAGGTGCTACAGCCAAGGGAAGAAGCTGGACCCACGCACCTCTGTGGAGAGATGGCTCGTCTTCATCCTTTTTCTTTGGAGATGCATGGTCGTCGTGGGGATGGTGGGTTCCAGCAAGTGTCTGGTGGGGAGGCTTGTGCCCTTCTGCTCCCTGGTTTTGTTTTACCCTTGCCCATGAATCCACTGGCCCAGAGAGAAGTTCCAGGGCTGCCAGGACATAAGGAGAGAGTCTGCCTGATTTACCACTGGCTCCCAGCACCCAACATGGGGTCCGAATTGGGTGCTCAACAAATATATTTTGAATGAATTAAGAAAGAAACTAGCTGTGTAAATCACAAGGGTGTATACTAGCTTTTTCTGGGCAGTGTGGAAGTGGCTTGGGTTTGGTTTTGCTTTGACAGGATTCATTCAATTAGCACTTACTGGTAATTATCTCTGTACCAGGCGCTTGGAAGCCAAAGCTTCAGCGAGCCCCAAGGGAGCCACAGTCCAGTGATCAAGACTGTGCCTGTGTTCATAAGTATTTTCAGATTTTTCAGTCTATTACAGAGAGTAAAGGAAGGCTTCTCAGAGGAGGAGCACATCCTAAACGGGGACTAAGATTGATCGGATAGAGACATGGGATGGCCGTCAACTGCCAAGCCCTCAGCAGGAGCAAGGACACAGGGATCTTGTACGTTTCAGTCAGGAGAGAACATCTCTGCATGGCTCAAACCTCCATAAAATGGACATGAAGTCTCCACTCTGTGGCCTCTGCTGCTAGTCCCTGATACACGGCTCTCAGGAGAGCAAGGGAACTTTTGATTTAATTCAGAAAAGAGACCCAAGGGAGATGAGAATGAATGTTTATTAAGAACTTATCCAGGCCCTAGATCAATAGTGGGAGTGAAAACAGACAAGGCCTTGGCTTTCTGGGAGCTCTAGTGAGGAAGAATGATGTCAACCACTCACACAACACACAGTAGATACAAACTGGGTTGCTGTGAGGGGAAGACACAGAGTGTATCACAGAGGGAGCTGACCCAGTGGGGGCAGGGACATGGGAAAGACTTCTGGAATAGCTGATGTTTGAGCTTCTCATGTTTACTTCTAGGCCTAGCAAAGCTCAACAACTGGGAGCAAATGCAATGTTCCTGAGAGCTCACTTCATCGAGACCATACCCAGGGAAGAAAGGCATCATGATGATGCCCATTTTACAGATGAGTAAAGTGAGGATCAGAATGTCCCACTGCAAGTGTGGGACAGATGGAGCTGGGATTTAAACCAGGGCAATTTCCAAAACACACTGCCTCCTGTTTCCCCAAACGTAATTTTGGGAAAACTGAATAGATTTATCAATAGATCCATAAATTTTTTAAACAAGGCAATGCATGAGAAAGCTTCCAGCATAGGCCAAGCACATGGAGACTGCCCAACAAATTTGAGGATCACAATTCTTGGGACCAGAAGGGGCCTTCAAGAGAAAGTGACTCAATGATTATTCTGGTTGTCTCTTGGGAACACTTTTTATTTCTCTAAGGGAGTCACCGTTCAAGGGGACGGGTAAGAACACAGGTTAAAACTTTTAAATGTTGTGATAGTCTTTAAATCACTACTGCTATTATTTGCAAACCCTTTGCTAAGTCTGGCTGAGAAAGAGCTGGGGATACAAGCATGGAAAAGGCTCACATCCTCAAGAAAATCATACCTCTAGCTAAGGAGAAAAGCCAGAAATGTCTGGATGTCTGAAAAATTAAATAATGCAAGAGAGAAGGGATGGTTCAATTTTTTAAAAAAGACAACAACCCATTAATTGTAAAGAGAATGGTTCAGATTTAACCCTGGGGCTGGAGCCATCACTGAGGGGTTGCGGGTGGAAAAAAGTTTCCCAAGGAAGGAAGGATGTTGCTAGGTCTTGAAGGATGGGGAAATCTGATTAGAGGGCTGGGTGGGGGGAGCCATCCTGTTCGTTTCTATCACCCTTGAAACAAATACCTTTGGCATGCAGAACAAGCCACATCAGCTCTCCTTAAGAACAAGACGGTTTTTTATTAAGGAAAAAAAGTCCAATTTGGGGTCATAGAGAAGAGAAGAGAAGGACAAGCAAAGAATGCCCTGTGCCTTTCTGGTCCATCCAGAGAATGACCCTTCCAGAGAAAGTGGTCCCCATCAGCAGGAAGGCTGAGCAGCCCCTTCGCTGACCAAGGAAAGATTTTTCCATTTTCCTAATGTTCTACAGGAAGCCTGGTCTCACGGAGAAGAAATGCCCAAAATTGGCCCAAAAAGTAAAAAGTAGGAGTTTTCTGCTTAGAACAGCTCGAAAAACCTAGAACCTGGAGAGCAATGTGGCTCCCCTTGGGACTGGTTGATCATGCCTTATTATCATGCCCATGATAGGTAAAAATTACTCAGTTCACAGCTCTGATCATGACTTGAGCCCCCTGCCCCCCATAGGCCGCCAGCACCCCGGCTGCCAGGCCAAGGAATCCTGCTTTCCCTCCTTCAAGGTCTTAGCTCAAGCTCAAGTCTCAAGTCCCTTCATCAGGTGAGATGCATGCCAGGCTGAAAGCCCCCCTACCTACCGGGCTCCCCAGACACACCAACACCCACCACAGACATGGGACCATGGGTGGGGGAGAAGAGAGCTGGCGGCCTGCCCTGCCTATCCCATCTCTGCAGCAATCAGCCCCAACAAGGCAGCGAGCAGGGGGCACAGAGTGACACTGGAGTCAAATCCTCACATATCAGTTTTGATTTCAGCTGGAATTACCTCCCTCAGCTGGATTTCAAAAGACAGCGTTACTAATGAGAAACACACAAGTTCTTGAAATGAAGTTAACTTCTTAAAAAAAAGGGGGGGAGCCTTTTCTTTGGCTCTGTTGATATATATTAGAACCACATTGTCTAAGGGGGGAAAAAAAAAGCCGTTCTGCTTCTGAACAGAAATTCGGGAGTCCTATACTTGGGAAGATGCAGGAGGCTGGTGTCCCGGCCCATTGTATCTCTCAGGACTTGGAGGGTCATTTTTGGTTTTGGTTTTGGTTTTTCAGGGTGCTAGAGATTTGCAAGTTCCATTTAAAGCAGGAAAAAAAAAAAAAAAGGAGGGAGGGTAGAGAGTGTCTGAAGTGGGCAAAAATGAATGCAAATGCAGTTAGGATTTTTAACGCCCTAGTTTGATAACTGTTTTCGTGAGAAGCAGGAGGTGCAGAGTCGCGGGTGGATGGGTTTACAGCCTGCCCTGTCCCCTTCCGTTTGTGCGCCGGGCAAGTCAGCGCACCCTGCGTAGCTCTGTCTCCATCTTTCCACAGGACCGTGATAATACCTCCCTCACAGGGCCCCTGGGAGAACTTAAAGTGACCCTTGAGGAAGTGCCTGGTGTGTGTGTGACATTCCATCTGTGGCCAGGACATGGTACTTGGATTGGGGAGGTCACGGTCATGGGAGCTGTTGGACCCTGAGAGTGCTTTGGGGCTGTTTCTTTTGAGGACACCCTCATCTAGTTTTCTCTGGAACCCACTGGAGATGCGCGAAGCCCTTCAGCGGAGAAAGTTCTCCTGTTCAGAGCTGACAGAGCCCTTTCTCTTCCCAAAACCTCCGACCAGGCCCCTGACTATCCACTTCCTCCCTACCCACATCAGCTCTTCTCTGGAAAGGCAGTGTGGACTCCTGGAAGGTTCTCCAGCCTGGGAGTCAGGAGCCCCACTCCAGCCCACACTCGGCAGTGCCTTCCCCTCTCTGGGCCTCAGTTTACCTGTCTGTGCTATAAGGGATTTGGATGAGATGATGCCCAGGGTCTCTTCCAGAGCTGGTGGCTCACCAGTCTGTGAAGGGCTGAGATGCTGTCTGGCCTGCAAAGGCTTCCAGATGCCCAACAGGGGGACTTACAGAGGCTGGGCATCCCATCTGAGTCGGCTCACCACCTTCAGCATCTTCTGCAACTTCCTGATGCAGCTGGGCCCCTCGAAACACTCATGTAGTCGGGAGAGGGGTGGCTTGGTCCCCATCCTGGTGGGGCTTCCAGGGGATGAAAGATGCCTTTGTGTGCATAGCTAATCAGAGATTCAATCCCAAGGAAAACCAAGCTTCCCAAGGGAAGAAAGTGGACTGTGTGTGTCCTAAAACACACTGCAGGGGCCCTTTTCCCTCTGGAGGGATGAAGACCAGGCATGATGAAATCGGGCTTGGAAGAGGGAATGGGGGTCCCAGCATGATCCAGGGCCTGTTCTTGGTTCCATGTGGCTTTGATCTATTCCTTTAGCTTCCCTGGGGCCATAGTTCTAAGAAACAGGACCTTTGCCTTTTGTCAAAGTGACCTGAGGACAAATCACAGGCGCTCTTCAACCCTCCGCTCTGCTCCTCCCTGCTTCGCTCCAGGCTGGGGCTCTTTTCAAGGTCTCTGGGCCTTTAGAGGTTTTCCTGGCATCTAGAAGGAAGTGGGGAGAGGCGGTGTAAACAGTTAGGGGTTTCTTCCCCTGGGATCAGAAATCTAGTCCCAGCCCTGCCCTTTCTCAGTCGAGTAGCGTAAGGTCTTAGCCTTTCTGAACCTCAGTTTCCCCAGCTGTGAAATGAGAATGGCCACCTGTCAGGTCTATCCTGAGGACAAGTTCAGTGGCTGACTTTCTCTGATTGGGAGGGGCCCTTATTCGGATGCTTGTCAGATATTACACACTCTTTGCAAATCTGGAAATTGCCTAGTAGCAAAGTTAGGAGTCGAGTTAGGAGTTGCCCCAAGAAACCCATCTTAGCCTTCCCACCTTGGAAGCTTCTTCCATTTCTCAGGCTGGGCCTGGCATGTGTCATCTCTGGAGCAGGCTAGAATCCTCCAGCAGACCCCCACCCCCACCCCTTGTGCCCAAATGTAGTCTAGAGGCAGGCAGTGATGAGGGGCTGGAATCTGCAAAGCGAGAGGAAGGCCACAGGCAGCACAGCGCTGGCCCCAGGATCTCACAGCTGCCCCACCTCAGAGTCAGGGGTCTTTGGGAGTTGTCCGCCCCTGAGAGGGTCAGTCAGCTGGGCTGGCACCAGCCTCCTACCCAGCAGCTGTGCCACGCCTGGCGCCTCCGAATCTGAGGGACTTATTTTCAGCCAAAGTCAGACCCTGACCCAACCAGCCCCAAACCCTTTCAGTCACCTTGAACGAGGAATGTTTTTTTCATTAACGTCTTCCTTCTCTGCTCCCCTCCCCAGCCCCCCAAAGAGGCCCCCAAGCTTGAGCTTCCTCTCCATGTCTCTGCAACTTCATAATATCCCCAGGCAGCTGGAAGGGAGAAGGCAGTGATCTCAGCTGACAGCCATGTGCTGCAGCCCCTGCCGCCCACCCCGACCCCTCAGCTAAAAAGCTGTTTTCCTTCCCTTCGCCCACAATGGAGACAGCTCTGCGCCCAGAAGACTCCCCCCCCGAGAGGGCTCTGGAAGCTTCTACCCCAGAGATGGGCTCTGAGGCAGGAAAGGCAACCTCCGTCTTATCTGCCAGGCCTGTTATCAGACACTGCCTTTTTTAATCCTCCTTGTCCCCATTTGACAGATGGGGAAACTGAGGTGTCTTGTTCTGACCTTCCTTCCGGAGTGTAGACCTTTCTTGGTGGAGGGGGGGCTGGGCCTAGTCTCTCTGGGCACTGCCCTGGCTACTCCCAGGGGGCCCCGGCCTGTCCAGCTGCTCCGCATCTGTGCTGATCCAGCACTTCATCCGCCTCTGCTCACCACCCCTGTCTTCCTCTCCCCTCCCTTCAAAAATGCTGACTTTAGTCGACAACATAACTTTACTTTGGAGGAAACTAACAGGCCTGTGGCCTAAGGAGTCAGAATGGAGCACATTTTACTTTAAAAAAAAAAATGGAGAAACATAATTTGGCTTTAGAGTCTAAAAGCCTTTGGTTCAAATTCGGGCTCTACCACTTACTGTCTCTGTGACTCCCCACAAGACACTTATCTTCTTTCAGTGTTGGTTCTCTCTCCTGTTAAATGGGTTTATTAGAAAAAGCACCTACATCCAAGGATTTGGGGGAGAATTAAGTGAGAATCTTAAGTGCTCAGAAAATGTTAGCTATGATGATGAAGGAAAAGAAAAAGGATGGAGAAGAGGAGGAAGAGGAATTTTTGAAGGCTCTGGATAATTATTGCAAATTGTAATCAACTACACTACATTGCCCTGAATTGCCTTCCTACCAACATCAGGAATGGAAAGAGGCAGCAAAGCCTGGTGGTTTAGAGCTGCACTGACCAATACAGTGGCCACTAGCCAATTTAGCCACTAAATTTAGCCACTAGCCAATAGCCAATTTAAATGGCTATTTAAATTAAAATTATGTTAAATCTAAAATTCAGTTCCTCAGTCACACTAGCTAGGTCTCAAGTGCTCAGAAGCCACATGTGGCTGGCAGATCCTCTATTGGACAGCACAGAAAAGTCCTAAAGCACTGATCTAAAATCTGGGCTCCGGAGCCAGGCTGCCCAGATTCAGATCTTGGCTTTGCCACTTAATAGCCATGTGACTCTGAGCAAGTTACTTCCTTTGCATCTACCTCAGTTTCTTCATCTGCAAAATGGGGATGATAATAGTCCGTACCACCTAGAGTTGTTATGAAGATTAAATGAATTAATATTTATAAAGCACTTCATCAGCGCCTGGCACAAAATAAGGGCTAGTCAATAAAATTGGATTACAAATTATGGAAGTTGGCACTGTGTCCCTATGTATAAATGTCAGAAGTATTGCTCCTCCTCATACACACACACACACACACACACACACACACACACACCTCAGCACCTATCAAATTGCATACTAAGTGAGTCATGCACATGTAATATTGCCTTTAATTTTAATGCTTGAACATAATTTAAGTGACAAATATTAAGGGAAAAGAAGAGGAAAATGTATCAGAAACCAGAGATCTGAAAGATACAGCAACTGAACACTAGATCTTACCCAGAGCTTCCTGGTGGCCAAGGTGAAAATGAAAACATGGCACATGGTTTTGTTCTTATTGTCTGATGATCGAATGACCTCATGCGCTTTCTTTTATATAAGATCTGATCAAAAAGGAAATCTTGATATGTATGTGCATCAACGTGGAATAAAAGTCTATGATTAGACCTCTCTTCTGGCAAATTCCAGGGTTTCTCAGCTCCTACACACAAATAAGAGATACAAATCCTACTAGTGTGTGGCTTTGTCTCCCCATAACCTCTGCCCCAAAGAGGCAGAGTTTTTTAATGGTCCCTGAAGTGTTTCCACCTGACCCTGATCCTACCCCCAAGCCCCTCTCTCATGAAATAAGCATAGTGTGTTTCAGCTGCATCAGAGCCTGGCACCATCTGTTACAAGCACCATAGAGGAATCACCATAGAGCTTCTTTGTCATGCAATACAATAGTATCCACCAGAGGAAATGGATTCACAGAGACTCAAGTTTCTTGCCCTCAGCAGGGAGCAAATCAGTTTCTGGACCTGTCAGAAATGGCAAGGATGCCCATGGCGGCGTCTCTGAGGCCCAGAGATCTGTGCCAACCCTGGGTCTTGCTCATGTTTAGTCTGCCTTCTGCCTGGGAGTGGGCCTCAAGCTCTGGGCAAGAGGGATGTAGAGGAGCCTCATGAGATGCAGGATGTGGCTGCCAACAAGATAAGCCTCAAGCTCATGCCAACCCACCCCACTCTGCAGGAGGTCTGCCAGTCTGCCTGTTTCACCAAAACAGTTGGCCCATCTTCTCCCCAATGCCCCCCACACCCAGGCCTGGCAGCCTAGCGAGTGGGGAATGAGACTGACATTTACAGGCATCAAAGTCGGGTTTGAAAAGACCCTGCAGGAAATGTCTGGGCCCAGGCCCAGCCCAGGGGACACGTGTAGCACTCTGCCATAGCCGGACATCCTGCCTGGCCAGTGAGCATCCCTCCTGGGTCTCTGTCCACCATGAAGCCCATCCCAGTGACTTCAGCTAATCTCTGCTTTTACTTATGAGCTAGCTGATAAGAGGACAGCTCCACCCTAGAGATAGGCCCATTTGGAGAGGGAATTCTTAAAGCTCAAAATTCCTTCAAGGGCCAAAGCAAGGAAACTCTGCAGGTGAATGATGGGCAGGCAAGTTGCTTTGGTTCAAGACCCCTGTTATGGGCTGAAATGTGTCCCCACATGATTCATATATTGAAGTTCTAACCCCCAGTACCTCAGACTGTGACCATATATATATGGAGGTCAGGCCTTTAAAGAGTTAATTAAGGTAAAATAAGGGCATATGGGTGGGCCCTAATCCAATGACTGGTATCCTTATAAGAAGAGGCAATTAGGACACAGACATGCACAGAGGGAAGACCACATGAAGACACGGAGAGGATGGTCATCTGCAAACTAAGGACAGAGGCCTCAGAAGAAACCAGCCCTCCTGACACCTTGATCTTGGACTTCCAGCCTCCAGAATTGTGAGAAAATAAATTTCTGCTGTTTAGGTTGCCCAGTCTGTGGTACTTTGTTATGGCAGCACAAACAAACTAACACAGCTCCAATTTAGTCTCCTGACCCTCCGGAGGCAATGGGTCAAATGTGCTGGGGCGGGTCCCCAGCACATTTCCAGGGCAGCCCCCCCTTCAAGGAGTGCTGAGGAGACAAGTTCACTTGCCTAATTTAAGCATACTTCTGAAATTAAATTTATGGCATAAAGGCTATCAGGGGAAAATGCCCAAGATTTATTAAGTGGAAAAAATATTACACAAGAGGGAGCACTGTAATGTCCACACTATGTTAAAAATCATCTTTGTATCATATGTATATACATATATATTAATATATTATAATGAACATTCATTCACCCTTCACTTGGTAACCGTATCTTGATTTTTCTCTGGGAACACTCTCGTCCCCACTCTCCAGCCAGGTACTTTTTAAATCTCAGTATAGCTTACATACAGTACGGTATAAATATGTTAAGGGTCAATTCAATGCATTTTTACATGTATCTATCTATCTATATATAGATCTATCTATCTATCTATCTAGATATCTGCGTAGCTACCCCCAGATCAAGATATAGAACATTTCCATCCCTCCTGAAAGACACCCTGTGCCCTCTCTTAGTCAATCCCACCCCCCACCCCAGTTCCAGAGGTAACCACTTTTCTGACTTTCATCACAAGAATTTGCCTTTTCCCAGGCCATATGCTCATATGCTCTGGGAAGAGTTGATTCCATGCCCCCTGTGGAGCATGTGACTCAGGACTAGCCAATCAGAGCATCACATTCCTCTAACCACAACGATTGGTTCGGGGTTGGCAGAAGGTGAGCAGGGCTGAAACTTACATGCCAGCAGCGGCAGGTACTCTTTTTCACTGAGGTGCAGGTAGAAAGATAATGTATGAGCACCTGGTGCCACAGGAGGCCTCACATGGGGCCTCGAAAGAGTCAGCAGAGCAGGTGACAAGGCTGAGAAATGGAGAGAAACTGGGTACATTGTTTGAGCCCCCAGATCAAGCTGCAGCCATATGAGCCAATACAACTATCTCTTTTGCTTAAGCCATCCTGCTACAACCTTAATTGATGCATGTATGCACCAAGAAAAATCAAAAAGAATATATATCAAGTGAAAACTTAATCATACCCATCCTTACTTAAAACAGTTTATGGCTTTCTTTGCTCTTAGGACAAAGACCCAAAATTCTTACCATGGTCTTCACAAAACCCCAAATACTTCTGCTGCTTCACCATAAACCAGTCCCTCCGGCCACATTGATCTTCTCACTCCTGCCACAGTGCCTTTGCATGGATGTTTTTTCTTCCTTGACCACTCTTTCTTTCCATCTTCACATACTTAACAGATCCCAATTCCATCTTGATTCCCTCAGCAAAGCTTTCCCAGACCTCCTCATGAAAGTCCCTTTCCCCAGTTTTATGCTTTCATATCTCTTCTTTTCAATGCAAAACACAGTTTAATTTTTACAATGGTGCAATGATTTCCCCTCTTCCTCATTCAACTGTGAGTCCCATCAGGGCACAAATGTCATCTGTGTTTGTTCACAGTTGCCCTCCCAGTGCCTAGAATAGAACCTGACACTTAGTAGGTTTGAAAACAAATTAGAATTAACTGTAGTTGGCGGGAGGGGGACAGGGATAATATTGATACTCGCTTTCTAAGTCATGTACATTTCTCTAAGTTCTACTTCTCCAAAAGTACCTATTACATACTTTTGTAATCAGAGAACAAATGGAAGACATTTTTAAAGAGTGAAAACTAATGGTTCTTCTTCCCCCTATACATTGGCCAGATGTATTTGTTCCAGCATCAAAGTATATGAGAAATGGTCCTTTTAATTTTTTGTCATACTCACACACCTACACACACCCCATGAAACTAATGGACAGAATTATTTCCCTTTTCCATTTTGTTCCCACAGATTTTTCTAAACCTTCACTGCTTGCTGCTGTGTGTCTGCTAGGAGCACCTCCAGACAATAATATAAATGAACAAGTAGCCAATGGATATCAACTGAAAGACTCAAAAGAAAGTCAGTTTTGTGTGTTGAGGTATTCCCACCGAGTATGTGTACTCGACATTGTGATTTTTACTGCATGCATCTAGGAAGTCATGTCTTTGGCAAGTAAAATGATTCCTGATTTACAGATGGGATTAAAGCTTAGTGATCCCTGGAGGTTTTCCATGAGCTCCAGGACATCCAGGTGTTTGGCCACCTGGTCACAGCTGAGATGACGTGATGCTCTACCAAAACCAGAAAGGGGGGCTGGGTATCAGGAAATAGGCCCTGGGCGGGGGGTTGGGTCCCAGTCCTGTTGCCCTTTACTCTGTGATCTTGGACAGGTACCTCTATCTCTGGGTCTCAGTTTACTCATCCTTAAAATGGGAAGGAGGTGTTTGATCAGACCAGCAGTTTCCAAATTTGATTTTGGATGGAAACCTTATTTCCTTTCAAACAAAATCAGGAGTAGAAGTTCAATACCTAAACAGGTAAAAGCGGAACTGCTCTGTTTGAAGTGGGAGGGGGTCTGAGATCTGTCCATATGCCACTCCTTCCACCTCCCTGACCCCCAGACCCAACGCCTTGTGTGTGTGCACACACACTTGCACACATGTGCACATACACACAGGAGCACATGCTCACACATGTACACACACATTTGCACATTCGCAGCAGCGGCCTGTGGGACACCTCCACAGATTTCCCAGAATTCCCAGAGGCGCATTTCCAGGGCACCAGGGAGCACAGTCTGCAAGTTGTGGACTAGAGCATCTCTAAATGCCTTCCCAACTCTGACTTGCCATAGCGTCTGTGCTTTTGTTTATTTTCATATTAACTGTGCCTGGTTCCTCTCTTTCCCCAACTGTTTTTTTTTCTTTTTTTGCTCATTTCCTCAGCAGCTATTTACTGAATCAGTGAAAAGGTGCATGTACCAGGCATTATGCTGGGGATACAGCAGCACCCAAGAGGAGGTCCTCCCTGATGGAGCTCACAGTCTTTGGGGGAAATAAGTACGAAACCAGCAATGGCACGGATGTCACATGACTGTGGCAGCAAGTGCTATCAAGAGAAACTCCAAGGTCCTACAAGAACACACAACGCCAGGGCCAGGCTGAGCACAGGCAGAGAAGCGGCATTAAAGTACAGTTGTGGACTTCCCTGGTGGTGCAGTGGTTAGGAATCCGCCTGCCAATGCAGGGGACACAGGTTCAATCCCTGGTCCGGGAAGATCCCACATGAGGTGGAGCAACTAAGCCCATGCACCACAACTACTGAACCTGCGCTCTACAGCCTGCGAGCCACAACTACTGAGCCTGTGTGCCACAACTATTGAAACCCACGCACCTAGAGCCCGTGCTCTGCAACAAGAGAAACCACTGCTATGAGAAGCCTGCACACTACAACGAACACCCAATGCAGCCAAAAATTAATTAATTAATTTTTTTAAAAAGAAAATAAAGTAGCGTAGTCCCTCAGTATCCACAGGGGATTGGTTCCGACCCCTGTGGATACCAAAATCCATGGATGCTCAAGTCCCTTACATAAAATGGTGTGGTAGAGTCAGCCGTCTATATCTGAGGGTGTGGAGCCCACAGATGCAGAGTGCCCACTATAGAGACCTGTAGGATGAGGAAGCCAAGGGGAGAGACAGAACATCAGGGAGAGGAAGTAGCATGTGCAAAGGCCCTGAGTCTGAATCTTAGCACATGTGGGAGCAAACCGAAGGGCAGGGCCTTGAGGGTGTGTTAAAGAGGCTGGTCTCTATCCTAAGAGAAATGTGAAGCCTCGAAAGAAGTATGAACCTGGAGTTGACATACATACATACAGCAACATTTACTGAGCTCCTACTGTGTGCAGCCACTGTTCTGGATCCTGGAGATACAACAGTTTTTTTACAAAAGACAAAAACCTCTGCCCTCATGGAGTTTATGTTTTAATGGCAGAGGAAGAGACGTAATAAAATAAAAGCAGGTAAGTTGTCAGATGTAGGACCAGGCTGCTCCAAGCTTTTGTGGGACCTGAGACTTATACAATTTTGGGGGGAGGGTGGACTCCTTATGAAAAAAGAATGAAAAATTATAAATATCGATTTAGGTGTAGGGCCTTGGAACCTACTGATGAGGAGCCCTGAAGCTTAAGCATCATTGGCTTCATGGAGAGTCCACCTCTAGGCAGACGATGACCGATATGATGAAGAAAACTCAAGCACGGGGGGATAGGGGACTATCAGGGGTGTTGGAGAAGGCGGCTGCCATTTGAAATGGGGTCGACAAACAAGGTCTGAGACGATGACCTTGGGAAAACCTAGAGGAGCTAAGGGAGCCACATGGATATTTGGGGGAAGAGCATTCCAGGCAGAGGGAAGAGCATATGCAAAGGCTGCTGAGCCTGAAACCTGCCTGGAGGAGACCAGAGCAGAAACTCATGGGCAAGAGGAGAAGAGACAGTCCGGGAGATAGTTAAGGCCCATAGAATCAGACGGGCACTTTTCAAGGTCATCCTGGTCACTGTGTGGATCCCAGGAGGGCAGGAGTGTAAGCCCAGAGAGCAGGCACCAGGCTCATCTCAGGGAGAGATGCCGACCAAGAGCCTGAAAGAGAAAGACACAGGCGCATTTCAAGAGGCAGTAGACTCCGTGGGACATCTCAGCGCAGCGAAGTGGGTGGCTGGGCAAGAATAAGGGAAGGGAGAAGCAGGAGAAAAAAGCTAGGAGAGCATGGAGAAGGGGGACAGACATCTTCCTGCATCATTTTACTCCCACCCCCTAGGGTGAAGGGAAACAAAAATGTTTTTTGACAAGTTAAATTGTGTCTTTCTGTCTGCCAACATGATTCTCTCGTCAAAGGTTGTTTATCATCCTCCAAGGTGGCAGGACCACAAAAGCCCTTGCTGCTCCTGCCCCAGCGAACCCTGAGGCCTGTAAAGCCCCCGTGGGGGGTAGCAGTCGATCCTTTCTGAAGAGGGCAAAGTAATCCCGATGTGGGTGTCGCCGCCCAGAACCCTGGGGCAGTGACCGGGGGCCTGGGCTGCCCCCCTGCCAGGGAAGGAGGAGGAAGGCCAGGGTGATGGGACATGGCATGGGGCTGCTGACCTGAGGCTCGTGGTTTGGTGGCAAAACAGCCCGGGGGACTGAGTGGGACCACGCAAGCTAATCAGTGCGGCCTGTGGGGAAGGCGGCCTCCACCCAGCGTGCTGCTCAGAGCGGGCCACCTTTCCCGAGCGTCACACCTTCTGAGCGGGCTGTGACGACCAGCCTGGAGAAGCAGCCAAGCATTCATGTCTTCCAAGGCTGCGGATGTTCCTCCCCTTCCCTGTTCCCGATGGGGAAGGGATCCCGGGAGATTCGAGGTGACAGACCAAGTCAGAGGCAGAGGCGTCCTCGGGACACCAGCTTCCTCTCATTCCAACCTGTGCATTGTGTTTGGGGCAGAATAGATGGCTCACCACGGGGCCAGAGACCTGGCTTTGTGTCCCAGCTCTGCCACTACAAGCTGTGTGACCTTGGGCATGTTACTGACCTCTCTGAGCCTCCATTTCCTCGTCTATAAAACAGCGATAGTGCTATAATGCCACGCCCCCAGGGCAGCCGTGAGGCTTAAATAGGTGCCCAGACCACAAAGTTGAGGAAGTCAGTAAGTTGAGGCCAATGTTATTATTTACAAACCAAAATTCAAGGCTACTAGGCTGACACAGGGACAGTGAAGCCGAGGATTTAAACCGTAGCTGGAAACCCAGAGCATTCAGGCACTCTACTCAAGCTCTAGCACGCTGTTCCAAAAACTGAAAACCCAAAGACTGTGGGAACTCCTTGTGACCGCGGAGGGAAGTCAGGCTCTTCCAGCCCTGGGAAGATGGAAATGCATTGAGTCAGTTCAGAGGCAGGAGGTGACAGGCCTTGGTGGGCATGGGGAACACCCTTGGGGGATGACCAAAGGCTAGTGTCCATTGCAGGAAGATGGCTGTGCTCAGAGATCAGGGTTTCTTCCAGTGTAAGTCAGGGCAGTTCAGGACTCCAGCTCTGATCGCCAATCAGGGAAACAGACTTGCCGTTAAAACTGACAGCAGTGACCGCAAGGCCAGTCCCCATCTGGCTTCGAGAAGGTCTCATTGAGTGAGCACAGGGCAAAGCATTGTGCTAACTTGGGAAGAACGTGATTAATGAGGCACAGCCCGTCTTTGTAGAGCTCATGAAAACTAATGCATTCTGACCTTCTCTGTGAGTTTCTACAAACAGTATCCCCTTGCATCCTCAGAACCTCCTTAGGAAGAGACATGAGGAAATGGGGGGTCAGAAAAGTTAGGAGGGGCCCCCAGTCACCCACAGGGGTCGGGCCGACAACTCCCAGCCCTACCCCCTTTCTTCATGCTTTTCCCCAAATCACCTCTCATGTGTCCATGAAAAATCACATCCAGGTGTGCTTGTGGTAAGTTTGAAGAGAGAGCAGGACCAGGGCCATGCCCCTGCCTCGGGCCTCAGCTGCTCACCCTGTCGCTGGGCCCAAGACCAGTCCCACCCAGAGGGACACCCCCAAGTATCTCTCACTCAGATCCCACGGGGACCCTGTGGAAGCCTAGCTCAGAGCCCCCAGGCCACCGCTGCCATCAAGCAGGCAAATCAAACCCAACCATGACCCAAAACCACAGTGATTTTCTGAACCTTGAAATGAACACAAACCTTCCTGATTTCTAGAACCTCAAACCCAGTCGGAGGTTCACACCTCCTGCAGGCAAAGCCAGCCAACAAACACAAAACATCCAGATGGATCCAAGCCCAAACATGTGCTCCCAGAAACGATGTCAGGCCAAACCCATTGCCCCCAAACTTCTGGTCATGGTTTCGAGCTTTAGAGTATGAGAAGGAGGGTGCTGAGGAGTCAGACCAAATGGGGGCTGAGAGCAAAGCAGACAGGAGGAAGTAAAGACGAGGTGTGTTAGGGTGCAAAGACAAGGCCTCTCTCAGCCTCGGGGGTCTGTGGTACAGATGAGGTGGGTGCTTCTGCTGGGAAGCCACCAGTTACACCCCAGAGCCCCTGGGAAAGGAGGGAGGGAGCAGCGGAGGCAGTGAGGAGGGTCTGTGGCTGAGGGCATCTCCCTGGCCGGGCATGGGGGCACCTCACCACCAAGCCAGGGGCGTGGGGCTGGACCTAGGCTGCCATCTTGCAGCCCCTGGCTTCCTGTCCCTCCCAGGCAGCAAAGGGAGCGGAGGTAGAGGTGCAGGTGCAGAGAGCCTTCCCCCAGGTGTCATGGAGGTCCTGCCCTTGAGGACTCCTGCCACATCTGGTCTAACTTGGACACCAGGTGAAATAGCCATCTGGGAGATGGGAGAGGACGTGGACTCAGGCAAAGGGGGAACGTGGGTCCCTTGGAGGCTCCCGATGGTGAGGTGAAAGGGGGAGCAGGCAGCGTGGTGCTGTGTGTGTTTCCCGTTCACGTTCAGCTCTGCGGGGACAGGTGCAGAACAGAAGAGTGGAAGGGAGACGGGAGCAGGTGATGATTGAAGACACTGAAGCGGGTCTTTGCATCTCTGGAGCTGGGAGGCTGGGAGGGGAGGCCTGGCACACACAGAAGTTGCCAGGTATGGAAATCACCAAGCCTTTCCCCAAAATGAGGTGCCTGCCCCTCCCGGCCGGCACCCTGAGTTTATGGTTGAACGCTGTGTGCACCTCAACCCTGAGTAGGGGGCTTTCTCAGTCCTACCCGCCCCCTTCCTTTCCTGCTGGAGCCGCGTGGGAGGGGCAGGAGCTGGGGGCTCAGAAGCCACTGAAGGATGAGCTCCAGAGCATGGAGGTGGGCAAGGAGGTAGAGGGACAAGACCCCCTTCCATGGTAGCAGGAGGATAAGGGGGAGGGGCTTAAATCCTCAAGGGTTCCAGAAATGGGATGGGGCTGGTGGTCTCAACAACCGGATGCTGCCAACTTAGGTCACCTCAGTCAAGGCTCAGGCCTTTCTCTGGGACAATGAGCCACTCTCTTGGTGAGAGAACCTTCTGGAAAGTTCTGGCATAAAGTAGGTGGTGTAGAGCAGGCCACCAAGAGCCAGATAGGGCTGTGTCCAAGTCCTCATTTTACTCCTGTGTGGTTTTGGCAAGTCACTTAACCTTTCAGTTCCTCAACATCTCCGTCTGTAAAATGGGGATAATGAGAGCATTGGTGCGGGGACTAAATGAGGTTGCACATATAAGGTGCCACGTACAGAGCAGGTGCTCTAAATGTTTTATTTATAGGTCACTCCTGTAGTGGTTGGTTGCCCCAGGTGCCCAGAGGGGCTTGGCATCCTGAAACACTTAACCCCTCAAAAGATTGCAGGTTGCCTCCTCAGCACAGGCTCTGAGCCCCGACATCTCCAGCCTTGCCCAGCGCCCAAGGCCAGTTTAAAGAGGGCAGTCACCCAGTCCCCAGTTTGCACGTGCTGAGCCCCTCCATGGAAAAACTTGGATGGGCTGGAAAATCCCCACTACAGTTACATTTTCAAACCTTCTCACAATCCAAATGTCAACACCAATCGAAACAATATGTTTATTTGCAGACCTCCTGCCAGACCGGATTAATTTCTACAGGCTCAAAGCCCATTTTGGAACTGTAATGTCTCAATTTTACAGATGAGAGGAGGGAGGGGGAAGAAAAGCCAAACCTTCTTTGCCTTCTTGATCTGGGAAGTGTCAGGGGCAGGAAAGCACTGGGGGCAGGTTTCATGGTTGGCCCTGTCACCCAGAAGGTCCCGTCACTCAGAAATGGCATCTGGGGCCCCAATCACCCATGCGGCTCACATCTGCAAACACATCTCTTCTCCTGGCTTCTACCTCACAGCTTCCTTCTCCCTCTGCCCTTATGGGTCACCAATTTCTCTGCCTGGTGGGGGTCTGGAGGGGTGGCCAGTGAGTGTGGGTATTCAGCCAGGGTGGGGAAGATGGAAGCCAAACAGAGGGATGAAATGTCTCTGGAGCCCCGGGGTTCACATGGGCCTCAGATGATCTTGGACCTGGTGTGTGGCTTTGTAATAAAGAGAAAGATGTCTTGAGTCCAGACAATGGGGCCTGCTGACAGAGGAGCCAGCCCTGTCTCAGACGTCCTGGCATATGCTAGGCATTAAGTGGGTGCCTTGCCCCATCTAGAATCCTCAGAGCAGCTTGGCAAGATGGGCATTGCCATTATACCCATTTTGCTGATGAGGAAACTGAGGCTTGCACGAGCTCTCCAACATGCATGTGACATAGTCAGGGATGGGGGCTGGCCTGTCCAAAGATCTTGTTCTTTCCAGCCCTCAGAATAGCAGCAGTAGAAAAATGGAAGAGAGGTCTCCTGGGGAAAGCTCTCTCTGGAGTGGCTTTAAGCTCTCCCTACGTCGCAGGTGAAGAGGCAAACAGTTCCCCCAGGATGAGGGCAGAGGAGGCAGGAGATTCGACGCTTCAATATTGTTTGGTTTTGTCCGGCACATGCCCCTCTGCTTACAACTCAACCTAACTAAAAAATAAATTCAATCTAACCTTCCCTCAGCAAAAGTTGAATTCTAAGACTATTGTTAGAAATATGCAAAATCATACACATGGAAGGGCTGTGAAAACTCCTAATCTTCCCTTCCCAACTGCAAGCCTCACCATGTCAGAGCTCCTATCCATCCTTCAAGAAGCCTCTCCTGCTTTCCCATGCTTTTACCTCTGGAGAGCATTTCTTCTGTCCTACCTGGTGTCCTACGTAGAGGCTTATATGTCTGGAGCTCTTGTGAGGTCCAGTAAAGAGCTTGGCACATGAGGCCCTCAGAAAATTCTGTATTGAAGGAATGACTTAAGAATGAAGATATGTTAGCACCAGGAGGCAAGTACCCTTATTGCCCCCATTTCAGAGGTAAAGAAACTGAGGCTCAGAAAGGTGAACTGACCTGCCCCAGGTTCCATAGCAACAGCACCTGGTTCATGGCCCAGGTCTGTTTGATTCCTCCAGACTTGCATACAGAGTTCGGAGCAGTCGGCTGTGCCCACTCAGGACCCTCTCCCAGGATCCCTGCTCCACTGGTCACTACAGGGATCAGACTAGCCTTCCTGTAAGGCAGGTGGGAAAACTGGAGAGCCACTGGCCGGCCTGTTCACATCTCAAAGGCACACCCAGAGGGGGCTGCCGACAGGTCCAAAGGACCAAAGCCATGGGACTCAGGGGCTCAGGATGGACACGTAGGTAGATTCACTTCAAACGGGTCTCACCCTCGTTCCCTGATGGGGAGGTCAGGTCCAACCAGGCAGGCCCCCCAGGCCCAGGCCGGCAGAGGGAGGAGGGTTTCTTCCCCTAGAGTGGTGGAGGCATATGGAAGCAGCAAAGCAAACAGTGAGAAGTGGGATGCATGTGTCGGACAGCCCCACAAACTTTATCCTGATTGGATCATCAGCCCAGGGGCCTGAGGGGAGTCCTGAAGCTACTGGGCAGAGCCAAATGCAGATCAGGGTTCAGTGTCAGCAACAGAGTGGCCGGTCCCAGAGAGCAAAGGGGAGGTTGTCTGGGCAAACTCCGTGATGGGGATCTCAGGGCCCCAGCAGGGATGTCAGCCGTCTTAGAACACGTTTATATGAGAAGACCGGGTCCATGTATTCATCCACTTATGTATTTCTTTATATGCACTCCTCTCGAACCAGTTTTTAGAATTATAGAAGGAGTGAACAGAAAGACAAAAAAATCTACCCATCCCACCTTTTGGAGATAATCACTGTTACCACTTTGATATACCTGATTCCAGATGATTTTCTATGCATGTTTGTTTGTTTAAAAAATGGGATCAGGGCTTCCCTGGTGGCGCGGTGGTTGAGGGTCCGCCTGCCGATGCGGGGGACGCGGGTTCGTGCCCCGGTCCGGGAGGATCCCGCATGCCGCGGAGCGGCTGGGCCCGTGAGCCATGGCCGCTGGGCCTGCGCGTCCGGAGCCTGTGCTCCGCGACGGGAGAGGCCACAGCAGTGAGAGGCCCGCGTACCGCAAAAAAAACAAACAAACAAAAAAAACAAAAAAACAAAAAAAAAAAAAAAAAAATGGGATCATATTCTTCAAAGCTATTTTCTAACCTACTCTTTTCACTTTACGATGTAAAAATTATTGTGTGTACCCACACGCTTACATTAGCACACAAAATTTCTGGAAGAGCATGCAAGGAAATATTAATCTGGTTGCTTCTGGAGAGGGAGACTGCAGATCTAGAGTGGGAGAAAGAGTGACTTCTAATTCCATATATTTTTATTTAATAAGCGCTTCTAGTGTTTATTGTGTGCCAGGCACTTTTCTTCTAAGCACGGTACAAATATAAATGTGTTTCATTTGCTTTAAAAATATTTCTGTAGAGTTGTGGGGTTTTTGTTTTTTTTTTTCCCAGTACGTGGGCCTCTCACTGTTGTGGCCCCTCCCGTTGCGGAGCACAGGCTCCGGACGCGCAGGCTCAGCGGCCGTGGCTCACGGGCCCAGCCACTCCGCGGCATGTGGGATCTTCCCGGACCGGGGCACGAACCCGCGTGCCCTGCATCGGCGGGCGGACTCTCAACCACTGCGCCACCAGGGAAGCCCTCTGTAGAGTTTTTGTTTCTTACCAGATGAACGCGTTACTTTTGCAATTAAAAAATGAGTTTAAATTAGTGCATGTAGTGAACATCTCTCCACATCAAATAAAATCTATTTCTATATCACATCTACCAGCCGGCTGCAGTTTTCCATTGCCCAGCAGCCTGGGCCCAGCCTATCTAAATGGCCAGCCCAGGGTGGAGAAGATGAGACTTCTCAGCTCCCTTGAAAAGGAGCAGAAACCAAGAGAAATGCCACCAGCATTGGGCAGCCGTGTCTGCACTTACTTTATAAACAGAAATTTTCACTGTCCTTGAACCAAACTGGGTGGCAGATAAAAACCCAGACAAGCCACACTGACTTGTTGAACCTCAGACCAAAATGACCCAAATCCTAATTTTTTTTAAAAACCAAAATGTCAGGGAATTCCCTGGCAGTCCAGTGGTTAGGACTCCACGCTTTCACTGTTGAGGGCCTGGGTTTGATCCCTGGTCGGGGAACTAAGATCTCACAAGCTGTGAAGCCAAAAAATAAAATAAAATAAAATGTCCATGGAACCAGAGCTACTTCCCTAAACCCCCAAGTGAGCCCACTCAGAGTGGCACCAGATATTTTTCACAAGCGTTTCAATTAGACCATTCCTCAAATCTTTTTCTGAGAAGCTCTGTTTCAGGATCTCAGGGCCCTGCATTTTTATCAGCGTAGTGACAGCATGGGGCATCCTTCACAGAGGTTAGGTTCAAGGTTCAGAATCAGAAAGACCTGGGATTGGGGTGACATTGAATGGGTTATAAACCATTCTGGGCTCAAGTCCTACCTCCTAGGACTGTTGTAGGAAAGAATAGTCCTAGGAAGAGGGTCCCCAAGATGCTGTGGCCTTGGAGTGGACTCCAGGCCCTTGGTGAAGCCCCAGGTCTTTCTGAGACAAAGCCACAAACCTGGCTAGAGTAGCCCAAGGCCTCGAAAGACAGCACCCCCAAAGATGTCCCACAGGCCTCTTCAAAGCCATTCAGAAGCCAGGGCTCAGAGCCTGGATGCTGCTGCCTGGTTCCAGGCCCTGAAGGTCATGGGGCAGGAGGGAAAGCAGTGCCGACCCCAGCTGTCCTCCTTCCTGAGGTCACACCTGCCCTCCTCAAGCTGCCCATTCAAGATTCCAGGCTGGGACTAGATGACGCAGCATCAGGGCCACTTTGCAAATGGGAAAGAGGGTCCAACATGACAAAAACAGAGCCTGGGGTTTGGCCTGGGGGTGGGGCTGCCCCCCCACCCCCCTTCCCTCACACTCACACACTCCCCTGTCCCCACCCTATGCAGAGGGACAGCCTCCCACCGCTGAGCCCTCCACTGGCAGCTGTCGCCCAGCCCAGCTCTGTTTGCACCCGTCTCTCCCAGCTGGCCAGGAGGAGAAGGGAGAGGGGCTGGAACTCTGTGCTCTGCGGCCCTGAACTCCCCTACGGGGAAGTGGTCCAGACCTTCCAGACGGGAGCAGAGGCTTCGAGGGAGGAGAGTTCCCAAAGCATATGCCCAGGAGGACTCATGAGAGACCCCAGCCCCCCCCCACCGGGCCCCCCTGAGATGCTGGCGGCCCTCTGCCTCTCCTGGAGCCTCCCCAACCGCAGGCTAAGGCGGACCCTGGGCAGCATATTCTGAAAAGCTATTTATTTTTAACAGGCTTTACTAATACCATGAGCCCGAGTAGCCCAGGGCAACCTCACAGTAGAGACCTCTTCATGGGGGCAAGAGTGCCCCCACTTCCCTGGGAGGGGCCGCCAAGCCAGAATCCAGGCCCAATTGTCTGCTTAGAGGGAAAAAAAAAACAAACTGTGCCACAAAATAAGCCAGCACCTCAGCCCTCACGCCCCACCTCTTGTCACTGCTCAGGACCAGCTTCTTTCTGTGTTCCTGATCTGTGCTGGGGATGCTGGCAACTAGACATCAAAATGGGAGCTGACCCTGAGTTAGACCTGTCTCTCCAACCTAGCTGGGAGAAAGGGTCAGGCTGGGGCCCTCCAATCTCAGGCACCAGGCCCCACCTCCCAGAACTATTGTGACAGCTCAGGAAAGCAACTGAAACACAGTCCCCATCCTCAGGAAGGACTTTGATCACTGCAAACTCCCAATGAAAACCGTCTTTATGCACCCAGGAGACACCAGGTTCCCCATCAACCGACAGGAGACAGGCCCTCCAAGGAAGGTTCCAGAATGCTCCCACAGAGCCCCAGCTGGCAAGTGAGTTCCGGAGAAGCAGAGTCCACAGTTCCCGAAGGCATCCAGTGGTAACACCATCCCAGGAACCCCCCACACACACACACCCATCCGAGCTCGGCCTGCAAATACCTCACATTCTTCCAAATTAGAAGGGCCAGTCCCTATTTCGAAGAAAATGCAATTTAAGACTAAAATCCCCCCAGTCAAAAGGAGGCACTAGGCCCCTTGGGAGCCGAGACTGTGCCTTGTCTGTCTTCCCTCTCCCCAGCTTCAGTTTTCTGGCCGTGACTGTGGCTGCCCAGAAGTAATAATGGTAATCACCCAGAAAAGCTAATGCTACCTGGACATAGCTTACCAACCTGTAATTTAGGGTTGTTGACTTCTGGGCTAAGCAAACACAAAGAATGTCGCTTTGGCCTTGCCATTCATCTCCACAGCAGATGTGACTTTCATTTCCGAACGTTAAGTGAAAAAAAAAAAACAAAAAACTTCCATATCAAGCCGGGGATTGGGTCTGCTCTAAAATGCATACACAATTCATAATGATGCATTTGATTAATGGTAAATGAGCATGGAATACTGATGGCCAACCCATGTGACAGCCACATTAGCACCAGATGAAGCTGTCATGTGGGTGATGTGACAAAAAACCCGAGAGCAAGGGACTGAGATCGGGGGACCAGGGCCGTGGTGCAGGCAGAGGCCCAGTTTTCTGCAATTTCTTTTCTTTTCTTTTTCTTTGTAAGGGGGGAAAGTCAAAGAATCCTCGCAAACGAACATCAAGGGAAATGAATCCAATTCACATTCAGAAGTTGCCATTGCAAATGAAAATGTGAGTGAGATTCAAACGTAAAAGGGTGAATTTCTTTTTTCTCTCCTATCAACACAGGTGAGCTGATAAATCCCCAAAGAGATCAAACTGGGAAAGCGGTCTCTTGTGGTTCTCTGATAAGCTCAGGTATTCCTGGTGGTCAGGAAAGCCATTTCAAAAAGACAGAGCTCTTAAAACCAGTTGGGCTTTTAAAACGGTGCTGAAAAACAAGAGAGACGGGGACTGTGGAGAGTCAAGCAGCCGGCTGGCCTATGGCCGGCAGGCCAGCCCGACACCCGCGGCCAGCGGGTCGGCGTTTCAAATGCCTGTGCTTGGTTGGGTGTGGAATGTTTCAAACTTCAGCCCTGGCCAGTCTTATTGAAAACATTATCTTTTCCATCAATAATACCTCTAGGTTCTTTATTAGCAAACTCCCTGGCAAAAGCTGACATATTTACAGCATGCAGTAAACTTTACGTATCTGCAACAATATTAGAGGAGAGAGGGAGAGAGCCCCACTCAGTGACCACGACAAATCATTCCGTCTTCAAATGATCAAGTGAAAGACTAATTGTCCCGAAGAGAAGGACTCCTACGACTCCCATCCCATCCAGCGGCCAGAAGGAGCGTTTACAAAGATGAAAAAAGTATGTTTGAGGATTGGAAACATAAGAATACATATTTTTAAAAAAAGAAAGAAAAAAAGGAAAGAAAAGAAAAGAAAACCCAACTGATACCACCGTCTAGGCTGAAGGAGAAACCCGATCTTGAGATGGAATGGTTAACATTTGGGGTTGTTTGGAGAGAATTGCTCCAAGCTGTTTTTGTTCAAAATGTATAGATTTAAGGTAAGAAGCTCTGTGTAGGTCATAACCACTCTGGAAACAAGTCCCTCATTACTTTGCATCTGACAAAGGTAGGGACGAATTTTGCTTTTGCCTTTCTTTAACCGGGTAGCTTGGTCGGTTTTAACTTGGAAATGCGCTAGGAAAATATTTACTAGTCTTGTTCTTTTTATCTGCCAATGTTTTCTCCTTTGGGGTCGTGGCTTTCTCTCAGCTCTGTCACCCCTTCCCCTCTTGCATTCGGGCCAATGAAGTGTCCACCCAGGGTCCTGACTCTACCCCAGTCCCCTAGAGAAAGAATGCCAACCTTATAGAAATGGATGGCAAGGAAAATTACATATATATATGTCTAGTCAAATCTCAAGGTTCCCAATGAAGGGTACTGGAGAAGCAAGGGGCCCCGGTCTGCAGAGAAAATTATTTGTTTTGATGAAAATAGGAATAGATGCATATTTATTGGGGAGGAATCCCATCAGTGGTCTTATGGGAAGTATTTGATTTTTGAGTTGTTATTTGGCAAATCCAAAGAGAGAATTGGGTAGCCATTTGAGGCTTCTGTTCACCATCCATTTTGTTGAATGAGTCTCTCTCCCCCCTTGAACTTTACATTAAACCGTTTTCCTCCAGGAAAAAAGAAAAAAAGAAGAGAATATATTTCTGACTCTATAAAAAGCATAAGTACTTCTTTAGAAGAAAATATCAGAGGTGTCTTAGGAAGGAAATGAAAATAATTATGTTATAGAAGGACAATTTTTTAAAAGGTTTTTGGACTCTACATTTGAACAGAAAGATTTTGGAAACTTGCCTAAAGAACCGGCTTCCCCGGGGCTGTTCGTTTGTAAGAATCTGCTCCTACGGCCAGCATTTTTAAACCCCGCTTCGAAATATATGCATTCTTCCCTAACTTCACAAATGAACTGTCACACACCTTCACCATTTACCAAAAAAAAAAAAAAAAAAAAAAAATAGGAGAGTGGGATAAATTTAAATCAGAAAATTTATCTCCAGGTGAAAACTTTTGATAAAGAAATCTATATTAAGAGTTCTGTTTTTAAAGGCAGTGGTTGGGGCAGATTAAAACTCAAGTTGGTGACAATAAAATGTCATCAGATTCTTATACTTTTGCTGTACAGAACATCATCAAAGTCACCCCATATGTTAACATGGTTTTTATATATCTTTTGTATGTGGCATCAATTTAATTTTTATCAACAATGACAGTCCCAATCTCCAAATATTTGTGTCAGGGGCAGGAAAGGGATACACACCCAAAACTACCCTCAAAATTATATACTGATGTCAACACCACTCTTTAGAGCTGTTTTGCTTTTGTGGTTTTGCTTTTGTAAAAACATCTCTTCCACGGGCTTTTTGTCCATACCATATCTATATAACATTTTTTTTTTCTTGCAGTAATGGGGACCACAGCTTTTGGCAATATCTTTTAATTTGTTCTTTCAACCTCGGGGAAGCCATACTATTTCTTTCTTCAGTTGTTCTGGGCTGGAAATGAGTTCCACAATTTGCAGGGTCCCCGGCATCCCTTATCCCATAACAATACAAGATGTGGAAAATGTGCTTAAGATTGAAAATCGCATTTCGAAAATCCAACCATTTCTCTTTCTAGACTTTTGCTAAGCAGCTTATTGTACAAATCCAGGTATTGCTTAAATATCTCTAGGGGTTAAAAAAAAAAGCATGATGTACTATTTATTATATTTCATTAGCTAAACCTCAAAAAAGTAAACATTTTCTCCCCTCGACTCACCCACTGCCTGTTTCAGATTTTAATGCAATGATATGTTTTCTCAGGATCTCGAATATTTATATTTCAGAACTTAAATATCTTTATTTAAACCATACAGTCTCAATCTCCCAAACCCTGGATTTTTAATATTTTGGCGACTGAAATCTGGCATGTTTGAAGGTTTGCTTCTCCGCAGAAGTCTCTTGTTATCCAAAGTAGAAAAACAAACGAGGGACAGATTCTAAACTGCCCAACGCTGGCTGCTAGCACAGCAAAAACACTTCAGCCGACCCCCTTCACTCTCTGCCCCAGGGACAACTACTTTCTTAATAATAAATAGGGAAAACGTAAAATGTTTTCTTTAAATTAAAAATCGAAACGAATTGTTTTAATGAATATCTCTGGTTATGAGGCTAAAGCATGCCTTCGTGTGTACACTTTCTGAAGAAAAATTTCCTGTGTGGTTTTCCCTGTGAGATCAAAAGGAACTAATTAACTTTTCTATAAGGTAAACAAAACTTTAACTTGAAATATCCCCATGAAGTATGTGGGAAGTGAGCTTTTGTGTGAGTGAAAGCATGAGGTGGGGGGGGGGGCGGCGGAGGCAGGAGGGAGTTGGATTTAATTTTATATTTGAAATCGTCTCATGCTCGGAAGGTATTGGAAACTCAGTGCTGTCCAAGAGTCAGCCTTCTTTTTTCTTCCCCATTACCAAAATGATATTTAAATCAAAGGCTGAAATGTTGCCAAGTTCAAATCCCTCGTAAGATTAATCGGGCATTGTTCTGTTCATAGGAAATTCGTTCTTCTTAGAGCCCCTTTAAGAAGAACTGGGTGTGTGAAGGAGGCTGCGGGAAAGAGTGTGGGAAAGGGAGAAATCTGGAAAACCGGCCCGTGGCCTGAGTGGGAGGGTGGGACAGGGAGAGAATCTTCAAGAGGACGACAACCTCTCACCCCACCCCCAACTAGCAGTAATTGGGGTCAAGGGGACTGGGCCCCCAGCTGGAGCCCCATTTCCCCAGAACTTGGCTCGTTTTCTCAGGTTTCTGGGGCAAACGAACAGGAGGAGGAGTCAGCTCTGAGGGGACCGAGAGGGTCTTTGGGGTTGTGCCCCTTCTGGGGTGAGGACCCCTGGGCGGAGAGGGCTGTGCTGAGAGATGAGAGCCGTCCCCCGCTGCCCCTCCCAGGAGGAGCAGCTGCAGCCCAGGGCCGGTCCCCTCCCAGGACAGAGAGTCCTTGGCCTGCTGTGGGCGAGCCGCCCGGGGCCAGGGCCCCCTGGCTGGGCCTCCTCTCTGCCCTTGCCAGGGAAGGGACGGGCGGCCAGCCCAGAGGACAGAGCTTGCAGGAGGCAGCCTGTGCGCGGGAGGAACAGGCTCCTCGCTGGAGGGCTCGGCAAGGCAGGACACCGTGTGTGTACCTCCAGAGTCTGCCCCAGGGCCTCAGCATCCCCAAAGCGGAGGCGTAGGTCACACACACCCTCCCACACTCACACAAGGACACACACCCCTGCTCACCAGCACCTCCATCACCGTCTCCAGCTGCTCTGTGGATGATGCTAACTGTAGTCATCATAGCTAACGTGTATTCAGAGCTCACCACGTGCCTGGCTCTGCGCTAAATGCTTGATCTAAAACTTCACAGCAAGGCAGAGGCAGTAATATTATCCACATTTAACAGGTGAGGAAACTGAGGAAGAGAGAGCTGGAGTAACTTGCTCAGGGGCACCAGCAGCTTACACAGGGCATCACTAAGCTACAAAGTGTAGCGGGATTTAATGACAAAGGGCTCTGCTCCACCACAGTCCCAGTTTAGTAGCCAAGGATCTAGGCAAACAGCCTGGTTTAGTTATTATAGGAAGTGTCTTTGACCAGGTTTGTCTGCCTAGACTCTCTGCCACTAAGCTGGGATTTGGGCAGGGGGGTCACACCAGTGTGACCTGCAGGGACCTTCTGCTGGGGACATTCGCACCCCACCCCACTAGCACAGGTTCAGTCCACCTATGCAGGCCCTTCTGGATCAGTCCCCAGGTGTGTACTGATTATGTTTTTAGTGATGAGGGACCCACTTTAAGTTCTTTTATTCATTTATCCATCACCTAAATTTGCAAACGATTTGCTTCTGTGCCAGCTGACAGGGGCTAGAGGCCACCTCTACAAAACATCCCTCTGACTTACAACAGCATCCAGGGAGCTCTCTTGAAGGACCAGGAAGGGTACACTTATGGGGGAAGAGGAGCATTGCAGGAAGCCCATGTTGCCTTTTTAATTTTTTTTTTTTTTTTTTTGGCTGCACTGGGTCTTCGTTGCTGCACGCAGCCTTTCTCTAGTTGTGGCGAGCGGGGACTACTCTTCGTTGCAGTGCGCGGGCTTCTCATTGCAGTGGCTTCTCTTGTTGCAGAGCACGGGCTCTAGGCATGAGGGCTTCAGTAGTTGCGGCTCGCGGGCTCTAGAGCGCGGGCTCAGTAGTTGTGACGCGTGGGCTTAGTTGTCCCGTGGCATGTGTGATCTTCCCGGACCAGGGACTGAACCCATGTCCCCTGCATTAGCAGGCGGATTCTTAACCACTGGACCACCAGGGAAGTCCTCATGTTGTCTTTGATGGAGCCCTTGGAAGAAGCCAGAACAAATATCCTTCCTAATGGTATACTAGAGGGCAAAAAAAAAAAAAAAAAAAAAAAAAATCCCCAAAGTTTGAGTGCCCCAAATGTATTCTTTTTGCTCTGGAGAATAACTAAATCCTCACAGAAAAAGACAAAAAGGCGAGGTCAAGCAGGCAATACGTAGCTATTACCTAGATTCAGTAGCAAGACCAGTATGGGAGTTGAGTCCAACCAATGTTGCCACATCCTGGCTGTGTGACCTTGAGCAAGTTTCTTTACCTCTCTGAACCTCAGTTTCCTCATCTGTTAAACAGAGATCATTCCAGCTACCTACTTATAAAGGAATATGGTGTGTTCAGTCCCTAGCATCAATCTTCACAGGAGCTTAAAAAAGATTGTTCCCTTCCCTCCCCTTTCCAGCCTCACCTGGAAATAATCTTCACCCCGAACTGCCCTCCTGTATCTAAAATCACTTACTGTGGTTAAGCTCTAGTCCTTTCAGAAATGTTTAGTTATTATAGGAAGTGTCCTTGACTGAAACCCCTTTGTCACAGACAAATCTCGCTCATTTTCAGTTAACCCGGCAGCTGATTTCTGCCCCTTGCTGATTGCCCACCCTCCCTTTCCCTCAAGACACTGCATTGGCTTTAAGGTCTTAGCAGGAGAATTCCCTGTCCAGGAGGACAAAAACACTGTTCCTCTGTGCCCTCACCGTCCCTAAGCTCCAGGGCTCTGTACCCAGGCCCCTAAGTCATTCATTCTTTCACCAAACATCTGCAGAGTGCCTACTGTGTGCGTTTGGTGTGCTGGTTGCTGGGAATTTCAGGTGTGAACAAGCCAGACAAGGGCCGCCCCCCCTGGATCTCACGTTCCGGTGGGTGGGGTCACACAAGGCCTGTAGCCCATGGGGTCCTGGTCCAAGGCTGGTGGCAAGCTGCAGCATTTCTAAAGCAGGGAGTCTGCTGAGTTGGGGCGTGTGTGCAAAAGCCCCACCCCACTGCCTGGCTACCTTGGACACACCCCTTCACCTGTCTAAACTCCTGAGTTCCCAGCATTTTCTTAAGGGCCTCCTAGGAGGCAGGCTCTGTGCTGGGCTCTGAAGGCAGAGCAGCCAAAACCCAACAGCACCCTTGGAGTCTAGTGAAGGCAGGGGATGAATGAACCACTTCGGTTATGAGTGGAAGGATGACAGCATAGGGGCCCCCTTACCTAGCCTGGCCCCATCGTGGAGAGAAGTGCCATCAAGGAGGAGGTGGGGCTGGTGGGGCGCACAGGAAGCCTCCAAAGTGGTGGCTGGTGCCAGGGAAGAATTCCATGCACCTGTATCCAGGAGGAGATGCTCAGAGTGGGAGGGGGCAGGAACAGGTGGCCGTGCACCCCAGATGCTACTCTTCTCAAAAGGTGCTTCATTCCCTGTCCCCACCAAGATGGACACAGTGACAGCTTGGGGGACACTGACCAGAGGGCCTGGCAGCCCCAAGCTTCACTCCACTTACATTAAAGGGGACCCAAGGCCTTCCACCTGCACCTGCTGTCTGCCCAGTGCTGCCTTCTCCCTCCTTTGGGTGCTGGTGTTTACCTCCAGGCTTTGGTCTGTTCCCAGCCAGGGAATCTGGGGTACACTGTTTTCCAACAGCAATGCTCCCACACTGGCATCTAGATATTTGGTTGGCTTCTGGTATAATCAGCTCCATGTATATATTATTTATGTACAAACACATATTCCTCTATCTGCGCACACACATACACACACACACACCCTGCATAGGGTGAACACTGAATAAATATTTGCTGCATGGAATTGTTGAGGAGATATATATATGCATCTGTTATGAATATATAAGCATCCGACACGCATAAAGAGATAGACACATATGGTTTTGTATACAAGGTTAGAGATAAGTTTATATGAGTGTGTATACAAACATAACTTTATTTCCAGTTGGCATCAGGCAGTCAGCTGGCATCTGGTATAAACTAACTGTTCATACAGTTGGTCCAAACATGTAATCTGTGTGTGCCGAGTGAAAAATATAGCTGTTTTTTTTTCCTTTTTCTTCAAAATGTTGAATATACAACTTGTGAGACTTCTGATAAAGATTACATAAATGTGATCAACTTTTAACCTAATTGTTAACTTGGAATTTCCAAAATTAACCATAAAGAATAACATGCGGCTGTCGGGCCTTCCAAAAGGAACTATGGAGCCCAGCTCTGAAGAATCGCTGTATTTAAACATACCAGAGTCAAATTCCACTGCCGTTTACTGAACCACTTCGGCCTCGTAGACGTTTCATCTAATCCTCGTGACACCCTCTGAACTAGGCATTATCACACTCGCTATAAGGATGCTCGGCAAGGCTTGGAGAGCCTAGTGACCTACACAAGTGAATCCAGCTCACAAGTGATGGAGCCTGTTTATTAGCTTCCTAGGGCTGCCATAACAAAGTACCACACACTGGGTGGCTTGCAACAAGAGAAACTTATTCTCTTCCAGTTCTGGAGGCCCAGAGTCCAAACTCAAGGTGTCAGCAGGGCCATACTCTCTTCAAAGACTCTAAGGAAACGATCTTCGTTGGCCTCTTCTAGGTCCTGGTGTTCACCAGCAGCCCCTGTGATTCTTTGGCTTATAGACCCATCACTTCCATCCTTGCCTCCATCTCCCAGGGCCTTCTCCCCTGTGTCTGTGTTCAGATTTCCCTCTTCTCATAAGGATGCCAGGCATGGAAGTAGAGCCCACCCTAATCCAGGCTGACCTCATCTTAACTAATTACACCTGCAAAGGTACACACCCCTGTCCCAATAAGGTCATATTCATGAGTTCCGGGTGGAGGTGAATTTGGAGGGGACACTATTCAACCCAGTTCAGCTGGGATTTGAACCAGGTCTGTATGACTCTGGCATTCCTGCCCTTCCCAGTATGATGGGGCCCAGGTCCTCCATGTGCTGCAGTGCCCTCTGGCTGACCCTTCCTCTTCCCTCTAAGTCAGGGTCACACACAACCAAGAGGAACACAAGCAGCTGTCTGCCCTTCCATGGAGTTGTGGCCGAATTGCACGGGAGGCATTTGCATGTGCCAAAGCTTGGGGGGTGAGGGGACAGGGAGGGAAGGGCTCTTGGTGGCAGCTGGTCTGGAGGCATCCTCCCAGAATTCCCCCATCATGTTCAGCCTCGGTCCGCTGTCCCTGCAGGTCCCACGAAAACAGCTTCCTCTCCACACATCCTTCCTCATCCCCCTCCAGCTGCTCACCTCTCCCCAGGACCACACTCAGGAAGCTGCGGCAGAGACCCCATAGCTTCAGGAATCGGGGGATCAGAGCTGGAGCAACAGCCAGGGACAGGCACCCCAAGTGGTCCTGGGTTCATCTGGGGCTCCAGCCCCTGTTGCCACCTATGTAAAGCAGAAGAATGAAAACCAGCAGGACTCATCCCCTGGGTAGCACACAGGGCTATCCTGGAGCTCCCTGCAGTTGCCAGTAGACCGACAGCCATTGGTCACTGGGGGTGCCTATTCAACAGTTGCTCTAATTATTTGTGGCGTCATCACATTTGTCATTAGTATCTCTATTAGCCATGAAGAGTTGGGTGTTCTGGAGGCTGACTGTTGGGGTCTGACAGCTGGGCCTGGCACTTACTAGCCGGGTGACTGTCAACAAGTTAGTTGACCTCTCTTTGCCTATGTCCTCCCCTATAAAGTGGGCATAACAATGGTATCAACCTTATACAGTGATGAAAATTAAGCAAGTTTCTGCATGTAAAACACTTAGCATAATATCAGGTACTTGGTAACACCCGTTAGCTGTCGGCAATTCTCATCATCAGCGTCGTCGTTACTATCATATAACAGTCCTTGTTACTGTAAATGAATTGGAGCAGGTTGGTGGAATGAGGCAGAGAGATTCTGGGTCACGGACTTATCATGGTTTCCATACATGGAATTGTTTTGCAGAATCAGATTTTTATAGAGTAGGAGACAATGGAATCCACTAACTCTCAACACCAGTGGTTCCAGGTCCTGCCCATGTCACATCTCTTGCCTGAGCCTCTGTTTCCTCATCTGCAAAATGGGATAACAATTCACACACACACACACACACACACACACACACACACACACCCATAGGGTTGTTAGAAGAGTTAAAAACAGTGAACATGACTGTCTGGCAAATGGCAGAAACACAATGTGCGGTGGTGAATGTTATCATTCAGGGTCTGCTCACCTTCCAAGGTAAAGCTGTGGAAGCTCCAGGTCATGGCCTCTGGGGAGGGGGATTCTAAGTAACAGAGTTAAGGGGTGACTGCCACACACATCCGCCCCTCCCCTCCGCCCCTTCTGTCTTCTAGTGTGTGTGTAAGGGGGGGATCAGGGGCAGAGCATCAAATTGGGAGTCACGGGCCAGGACCAGGCACTGACTGCAAGCCTGGGGCTTGATCTCTGGAAACCCTGAGGGCAAGTGTGGGGAGGATGACGAAGCAGCCCTCTAGAGGGGGGAACACTCATAAATTCACTGGCGAGTAATTTATGGCAGCCAAGTGTAACACCTAATGCCTGCCAGTGTGAGAGGTTAATGGGGAAGGTTAAGGGGCACAGGCCGGCTGATTTATGGGCCTGGCCAGTGGCTTTCATCCTTGCCAAGGCTCTGGCTCCAGAGACAGGGCTGGGGAAGAGGGAGGGGAAGGGGGCAGACCAGGTTGAAAGGGCGGTAGGGAGGGAATGAGCGGGGAGAGGGAGGGTCTGAGGAGACGTGTGATAGGAGAGGCGAGGGAACAACATAGAAAAAAGACAGAAAAGGATCAAGGCAAAAGGGGTACCGTTATACACACCTCTGCAAGGCAGTAGTCACGGAAACCACTTGCTCCAAGGCTTGTCTCGTGTGTAACCATCAAATGATGGGTTTCAGAACAGTGTGCATCCATCAGCGGGGCGAGAAAAACAAAGTTTAACAAAGATGTTCAGTGGGGTAAACTAGGGAATGATTTATGTTTGCAAAGAGTCAGGTAATTGACAAATAACTTCATCATCCACGTAGTATTACAGCCTGTGGCCGAGACCAGACCAGGAGACAAAAGGCATTGAGTCCCGCCCGCAGGTTTCCCACTTGGAGAGGGTGAAATGCAAAAGCTGGGTCTGAAGGGACACGGAAGGCAGCCTTTTAAGTTAACACCAAAAAGAGCAGTGAGTAGCTGGCATAGGCATCAGCCATCCCTTGGCACTGGAAGAGTGATCACAAGGTAGCTGAACAGGCACCCGGACAGGCCTCCTAAAAGAGGCTGATTTTGTCAAATTCAAGGAGATTAAATACAACGAACTTAAGGCTGAGAGGATTTTGGAGACAACCCTATAGGTGCCCTGCTTCCTGGACACCAGACCCAGAATTTCCAGAGAGCCCAGGGTAGGGTCAGAACTGGTGGTCACAGTAAGAAACCCAGACCCCAAACGCCAGCACCCCAGAGTTCACACAGCACCGTTCCACCCACCAGTCCATGCAGTCCTCCAGCCCCCAGGGGGCGCCACTGTGAGGAAGCTGGGATGAGCGAGGCCAGGTGATTTGCCCAAAGTTGCACAGCTCGTCGGTGTGAGCAGAGCTAGGATGGTAACCGGGTTTCTTGGCTCTAAGTACAAAAGCTACTCCTGTGCTCAGCTCCTTGGCTGTAGAACCCCATGCACGTTGCCATCGTTTCCCAGAGGGCCCAGCATCCTTTGCTCCTGGTTGGTGTGAGTGGGAGGACCGGGGAAAGGCAAGGATGAGGACGGCCTCGCTGGACACACCTCACCACCTCTAGAGCATCCCCACTCCCACCCAAGGACCACCACCCCCTTGTCTGGGTCCTTCCCTCTCTGCTCTCTGCCTCTCTCTCCGCTAAATCCCCCCGCAGGCCTTTTTGTGTTCTCTGGCCCTGTGAGCCCATCCCCACACATGCTGCTCTGTCCCCCACAGATGCCAATTCCTCCAAAATGGAGGTGGGGCACTCCTCCTGATTGAGACCTTCCCCCGCCAGTCATCTGATGCCACTCCTGGGTGGCAGCTGTGCTCACAATTCGGAACTGGGCAGTGGGGATGGACAGGCCGTTTGTACCCCCTGCCACATACACAAGCACACATGCCTTCAGTTAGAGCAAACTCCCACACACATGTGAACACACACATGTGCAGACGTGCACACATGTGGAGAACCACACAGACGCATGGACCCATGAAAACTAGGCTAGCTCATAGCCTCTCTAGACACAGAGCCTCAATCCAAGAAATAGCGGCCAGCATCCAGAAGTAACTTGAAATTCTATTAAAATGTTGCCTGCAGACCCACCAGAAATGGGGGATTATATTCCTAAAATATTACATGGAAAAACACCTTAAAGACTCTCACTCTCCCCTCTGCTCCCCCCCAGCTCCTAGACCTGGCAGCTTCCCTCCAAGTCTCCGTTCTCTGACTCCAAATCCCCAAAACCTCGCTGTTTCAACCGCAGCCTGCACCTTCACCCTTTCTGTATATTTTCCTACTTCCTACGTCTCTGCAGCCTTTCCCATATAAGCCAGGTTTTCTAGCCTCTCTGCCCCTTGTCTTCCCTTCACAAATACTCTGATCCACAGTGGGGTAGGGTGGGGTGAGGCCTTAGTATTTTACACACACACACACACACACACACACACACACACACACACACACACACACAAATGACCTTGTGAGTCTCCTTGATAGAGGCTCCATCACCTTTTGCCAAGTCCCAACCCTCAAGGCAACCACACCATGTATTCAGTCAGGACCTTCATGCCTTCCTTCTGCCCACTGGGTTTCCAGGCTGTAATACTGAGAGCTGGGGGGAGGAGAACTGGGCATGGCAACCCAAGACCTGACCGTGTATCTGCTTTGTCACTTCCTGACTGTGTGAGTCCAGAGGGGTCACTCAGATTCCCCGGGAGGCCATGTGTCTGAGAGGTGAGATGAGCACGACCTTTCCAGCCAGATCCGACTCGAATGCCAGCTCTGTCACTTCCTTGCTGTGTGTCTTTAGGCAAGTGCACAACCTCTCTGAGCTTTGATATCTTCATTATAAAATGGTATAGAAGGATAGCAACCTGACTGATTTCTATGAAAACTACAGAAAATGAGATATTGTAGGATCATGAATACAAATATTTGGGAAATGTTTCTTCAGACACAAGGGCCACAAGTTTCCATTTCTGACAAGGCCTTCTGTTCCCAACAGAGTACTCACCTTATGGGAAGCCAGGGGAGCGGGGTGAGGTGGTGTGGGGTAGAACAGCACAGATTTCAGTCAAACATTCCAGGGTTGGAATCCCAGCTCTGCCCTTCTTGACTTTGTGTGCCTTTTGTCAAAGCTCCTGGCCTCTTCTCTGCCTCAGTTTTCTTATCTGTAAAATGCGGATAATCATAGTGCCCTCCCATAAGATTGCTCTGAAGATTATCCATTAATTCAGAAAAAAAATAAAATATTTTCTGAACACCTGTACTGTGCCAAGCGCTTCTCCAGGCCCTGGTGTATGAACAAACAGACAAGGTTCCTGACATTATAATAGGGGAGACAGACAGTAGACAAAGGAAACAAATAAATGAACCAGATCATTACAGTTAGTGATAAGTGTTCTGAAGAATTAAAGCAGGTAAGGGACAGTGAGTCCCTGGGGAGGGAACTAACTTTGATTGGTGGCCTGGGAGAGGGAATCAATGGAACAAGCTGAGAATTGGGTCTGACTCATAATAGTTACTCAATAAATGGTACTACCTGTCGATTACTACTACTGTAGGTCAGACACAGCTTGATCAGGAAGGGCCTCTGGGAGTTGACAGGAGTCCCCAGATGCAGCAGGTCTCACTGCCCTATTTGGGAAGGGAGAGATGTTTGCGGGATGGGCCAGCTAGGGGAAAGCTTACTCCAGCTGCCATGATGTTTCTGGAAGCTCCTTCACTATCTCCCCCTCCAGCCCCATCAGGCTTTCACTTCCTCAGGCAGAGGCTGAGTGCCAGCGCCCTGCTGCCAGCCTGGATGGCACATCAGAGACCAAGACCATTTGCCGAGGGTTTCACGGGTGTAAAGTGATCAGCACCCATTAAAGCTAGAGGGGTTGCAGGGTCAGGGCTGGGATCCTGCTGAAAGGCTCAGAAATACTTTGGAAAGAGCCAAGATCAGCCCTGATGCTTGGCTTTGCCCTGGAACTGTTTATCTCAGCTTTAAAACGCCGTGGGCCAGGCTGAGAGTTTGTAAAAGGGAAAAATGCATGTGGTCCTCACGAAGCCAGGATGAGTGAGGTGATCTTCCTGAGAGCTCCCCATTATGGGCAATGCAGCTTCCTGCCAGTCCATCCATCCACAGCAGCTAGTAGGCACTGTTTGTGTGTGGACCCTAAGAGAGGCACCCAGAGCACCAGGTACTGTATCTGCTTGTCATCTACTTGGGGAAAGGAAGGAAAGGAAAAACACGTATCAAGTGCCTGCTATGTATCAGGCCTTCCCATCATCTCCTTCAGTCCTCAGAGCAATCCACCCAGGCCAGTATTATCATCCTCATTGATCAAATAAGAAAACAGGTTCAGAGATGTTAAGTAATTCACCCGAGGTCAACCAGCAAATAAGTGGCAGAGGCAGCATTTGAACTCTTGATGGAAGAACAGTTCTCCTCCATAGAGAAGGCAAAGTAAAGCAGCTTGGAAGAGGCTGTTCCTCCCTTCCGGGGAGGGCTGTGGGGTGGAGGTGGGGGAAGGAAGGGGACCCCAGCCCAGCCAGCTGACCATGCCCAGAGTTCAGGGAGTGACAGATACATAGCCAGGTCCTCTCCAATCTGGACAGTGAGCGTAAAGCGCTTCCCATGAATTTTCTCAAATAATCGTCCCCCCCTCACTTCCCAGGACCCAATTACTAAGGTTATTCCCAGTTTACAGATGAGAAAACTGAGGTCTCATGCCAGTAAGTGCAAATCATCTGACTCCGGGGTCTGATCCACCCACCACCTGCATGACTCACAATCACTGAAACATACACATGTTAGGTGCCACTCTCCATGTCCCAGGCACTCTGCAGTTTACCAGCATTTTTTTTCTCCATTCATTATCTCCACCGACTATTTGAGCAAGCCTCGGGAATAGCCAGGCTTTGATCAGTGGCCCCATGGGAAGACGAGCAGGGGGGCTGTGAGGTCCTCAGAAGGAGAGGCTGCTGGTAGAAGGGTATTGGGGAAGCCCCATAGCCAAGGCACAGGGAAGGTGAGCCTTAATCAGCTATCATTCAATGGGACCCTTAGCCTCAGCCTCTAGGAAGCAGTTCCCACATCTGTGACAGTTTGGACCAGCATCCCATCTTTTGTTTCTATCTGGAGTCAAAAGAATAAACTAGAAGCCTCCCTTCTGACCTTAGGTGTAAGATGACTGGAATACAGCACCTTTGAAGGAAAAGGGGTTGTGACCTGATTTCCACATGATTTTGAACTATTCAGATTCCTTTTTAAGGGAGAAAATAATTAACCATTCCCCAAAGAGCTGCCTTCATGGAGGTAACTCAGATGTAGTGAAACAGGATTCTCCAACCGACTTAAGTTCACTTGTTCGTTCATTCATTCATTCATTCCTTTAATACTCCTTTGCCTGAGCCCATTCCAGCCAAAGATTCCACTACAGGTGCTAAGTGGATAAAATGAATACTCTTCAAGGGAGGGGCCCATAAGTGGTGGAGAAAGGATGTGGGGGAAATTCCAGAAGATGAGAACGCTGTGCTTCAGAAGCTGCGGGAGAAGAGAAAAGGGCACCTCAGGCTGAATGCATGACATGAGCAAAGGAGACATTCCAGAAATCCTCTGGGGACCCACACTGGCAGGACCCAGCCAGGGCTTCACCCCAGCTACTTCATAGAGCTGAGGCCATTGGCACTTCCTGATAGGGTGTCATGATTTCCCTCCTTCCTTTCCAAGTGTTGGCTCTCCAATTTGTGGGGACTTTTTATTAAAAACACACAGTTGATGGCTAGGAAAGAGGAGGCATTTTTTTTGGCCTTCTCCCTCCCCACCCTGAGCCCCAACTCCGACTGGAATGTAGCCGTCAAAATAAACATTAAATGCAAAATGCCAGAGCTGAGTTATTACTTGTGAGGGTGCTGGGAGAAAAATTTATAGCAACATGACGGTGTTTTGTTAGAAATCTCTTAATGCACCAAAATGGGAAGGTGTGTGTGTGTTTTATTAAAATGTTGCACTCTATAAATCCAATCTGCAGGAAGGACACAGGTGGCGACCCAGGGACTCAGCTGAGGAAGCTGTCACTTCTATCTTTGGAGCCACCCTGTTCCCTGGCTCGGGGAATATCCTCTCCCCAGCCCAGATCCCCCACCTCCACCTCCACACCTGCCTCCTTCCCTGGAGAAAAGCTTGCTCCTCCCTCACCACCCCAGAAAGAGAAGCCACAAAGGGGTGTGAAGATCTTTGTGAGACTTCCCTCAGGGTCTGACTAAAAGTTGCAATTTTCTTAAAAGACCTCTCTGAGCAGTAAGGCCCCTACAGGGCCTTTATGAGGTTTGCCTGACGGGGCAAAATTTCCTGTTGGTCCATTCTCACAAATTTAGATTCTGGCTGATGTCGCATTTTTCAAGGCCTTCTTTGTAAAAAGGAAACCGGTTTCTGTCTCTAGAATGTTCTGGAATGTCCTTCCTCAAGAGGGTAGATGATATCACAGGGGCAGAATGGCCGGTTCATTTTCTCCTTTTAACCACATGTGGGCATGTTCTTCCTTAAAAAGAACCATGGAAACAGGGGTGATCTCTTTTCTCTCCACCTTTCTGACAGTGACATCAAAGGATTCCTTTGTGACATTCAATCAGAGATTTCTGATTTGACAGGAGTCTGGGAGCCCCTGAAGTTGTACATGAAATTGGGTGTATGCACCTGTACCGGGGTTAAAACATAGCCCCCAAAATATACCTCCAGGTCCTGTCTCCCAGTACCTGTGACTGCGAGCTTACTTGCATAAAGGATATTTGCAGCTTAATTAAGTAAAGGACCTCAAGAATAGCTAATCCTGGGTTCTCCAGGTAGTCCCAATTCGAATGACGAGTGTCCTTACAAGAGACGAAAGAGAAGACACAGAAAAGGGCTTCCCTGGTGGCTCAGTGGTTGAGAGTCCGCCTGCCGATGCAGGGGACACGGGTTCGTGCCCCGGTCCGGGAGGATCCCACATGCCGCGGAGCGGCTGGGCCCGTGAGCCATGGCCGCTGGGCCTGTGCGTCCGGAGCCTGTGCTCCGCAACGGGAGAGGCCACAACAGTGAGAGGCCCGCGTACCGCAAAAAAAAAAAAAAAAAAGAGAAGACACAGAAAGTTCATGAAGATAAAGGTGGAGATGGGAGAAGGAAAGCCACAGGGAAAGCCTGAAGCCACCAGAAGCTGGGCAATGAAAGGAAGTACCCTCTCTGGAACCTGGCCCCGCTGATCCCTTGATTTCAGACTTCTGGCCTCCAGAGCTAGGAGAGAATACATGTCTGTTCTTGTAAACCACCAAGTTTGTGGTCATTTGTTATAACCCTCAGAAACTAATACAGCATCTATCTGCATCTTTCCAGGAAGAGGGTCCTCGTCTTTCATCAGATGATCAAAGACGTGGCTCCCCTAAAATGATTAAAAGCCACTGATGTAAAATGCTTGTGTGAAATTAAATAGAGTCCTCACTCCTGCAGGATGAGAATTGTATGTATAGTTTTTGGATGGGCAGGGCCATCATAAACCCTCTACCTGGACCTGGTTCTCCAGTTCCCTGTCCCATAATCCCTCACCCCTACCCCATGCTCTCACGCACACACTGATTCCCCGTGGGTTCTGAATAAACACCCTACTCCCATCTCCTTGGCTCCCTGGTCCTCTGAGATCAACTTTGCAAATCATTTGGGAAACAGAGCTCTTTTTAAAAGGCATTGAAAAGACGAGTCGAAAGGGCATGAAGTGCTGTTGTCTCGCTTGTCTGCCTGCACACAACTCAGTTCTGGAGAAAGCGCTGAAAAAGAAAAATAGGTCCTTTTGGGGTGATGGAAATGTTTTGGAACTAGACAGAGGTGGTGGTTGTACAACACTGCAAATGTGCTAAATGCCGCTGATCGTTCACTTTAAAATGGTTAATTTTTAAGGACTTCACCTTTAAAAAAAGAAAAGAAAAAAGGCATCGATTGATATTTTCGGCACAAAAATCATCAATGCTCACTTTGCCCCCTAGCTTCATCACCAGGAAATTGAAAGGGAGTCCAGTTAACTTGGGAAGGGTAAGGACAAGACCGGTGAATTTTTTTAAAAGGAGACTGATCCTGAAAGGACTCGATTGGCCATCAAAGAGCGAGTCACGTGGCCCCCGGTTAGGCGCTCCGGAAACCTGATGAGGGGTAATCTGAACGCGACTGGACTCGAGGTCAGGGTGGCCACAGGAACTGCTTGTTCCTCCACACCCCCGAAGATCTGCAACTGTCCCCTCAAAGAATAAGAACTGAAGTTAAGGGAGCGCCTACCCACGTGATTTCTAATCCTCACAACTTTCGCAGGAGATCGGAATAATCACTGCCATTTCACGGATAAGTACGCTGAGACACAGGAGGAGAATGACTTGCCCAAGCTCTCACAACCGCAGTTGGGGATTAGCACCCAGATCTGCCTGCCTCTAAAGCCAGCCCGTTTTCAACTACCCGTTGAAAAACTCCTCTACAACCTGGAAACGAATTCAAGTTGGAGAAAGCAGCTAGGAGTGCCCGCGCTCCTGAGGATGGCAGAGCAGCTGGGGAGAATTGTCTGAGAGAGGAATCCCGGTGTCCAAGGCCCAACAGCGGGTCACTGCGCAGTTGAGGCGGGAGCGCAGGGTCTCCCGGCTCTCCAGCCATAGTTCCTTCCACCGCCAACTCTGGAAGGGTTGCATTTCCCTGGGTGTTTCCGGTGGGCAGCTCGTCTACGTGGCCTGGCCCTGTCTCTTTCATTCTCCTAGCCCTTGGGTGAGGACCGAAGCGGGGTGCGCGTTGCGCGGATCAGCGGAGGTACTGGGGGCCCTGAAAGGGCACCCAATATACGCAGCGAAAGCGCCACCTGCCAGGGATGTCCGCAGCCCGGTTCCTGGGGCCTCGTCTCTGTCCCCTGGTGGCAGCCGGAGTCTGGAGGGAGAGTACAGATTTGGTTTTCTTTCAACTCATCAGCTGCCTTTTCTATTTTCCAAGTCGATTCTCTCCGCTCCGGGGGCGAGCCGCGAGCCGCGAGCGCTCGCCGTAGGTTCCCACGAAGGCTCGGGGTTGGGGAAGCACACGGTTGCACTGCTTTTCTGCCCTTAGCTTGGCAGTCAAGGCCCCTCCCCCCACCCCCACCCCTCGGCTCGGGGAGGAGAGGTCGACTCCAGAAGTGACCACAGTCTGCCCGCAGCTGTGCGCTCTGGGCCGGGCTCCGGGCAAGCCGGGAGCGTGGCGGCGAGGCCAGCTGTGCGCCCACAGGTCCCGAGGAGAGAAGGACCCCAGGCGAGGTGGAAGAGAGAGGGTGGAGGTTAAGCCACAGGCATCCTCAGATGGAGGGGGTTGCGGTGGCTGGGAGACTGCTAGTGAGAGCAGGAGGCAATAGAAATATAATAACCACCACCATTTACTGAGCACCTACTATGTGCCGGGCGCTGAGCCAAGCGCCATTTGTAGAAGTCTCTCCTTCTGTCTTGGGCATCTAAGGTTACTCAAGAAGTATATCTCTCCCGCATTCCCCTTCACCCTCCCCTCCTCCCAGCCAATCACAAACTTTGGGATTATGTGGATCAGAATGTGTGCTCCGGCTGCCTCCTATGACAGGTGCTGGGGCGGGGACCTCTCTCTCTGGAGGCAGGTGGTGGGGCACGCGGGGGAGGAGGTACAGGCAGGGGATGCTGATGCCAGACCCCAAGCCCGTCCTTGAGGCCCCAGTGCACTGTGGACGCTGGGACAAAGATACCAGGCGTGGGAGCAGTGAGACCCGATCTCGAGGGTCATCCTGACCTCTTGCTACAGTGTGCTTTGGGCAAGGGGTGTCCATTTCCCTGCCTGTAAAGCAGGGACATAAACCCTCCTCCACAGGACAGTGGTGAGTTTACAGAGAATCAAGGTATGTGAAGGTGCTGCTGCTGAAAGTGCTGAGGTGGGACAGAGCCGGAGCTGGAGGTCGGCGGCCACCCTTCTCCCCAGTAACCTCCCCCCAAAACACAACACACAGCCTCTACCTTGCCTGTCCCAACTAACAGGAGGGGCTGGACCATGGGGCCTGAAAATTCCTTTGGCCTTTTCACTCCTGGTGCCTTAAAAGACCCTGACCAGGGAGGAGCTCTGGTCTGGAGGATGAATATGACCCATTTTCACAATGGTTGAAGGGCAGGAACCCCAACTGGTCATTTCTGGTTCTTTAAGGCTGGGCTATAATGTTTAAAATAGCAGAGTGTTCCATATGGAAAGGAAGCCATTATTGCTGATACTAGAAAACACCTTAAGTGAACATGATCTCATTTAATCTATGCAGCTATTCTATGAAGTAGGTACTATTATTATCCCCATTTTACAGGAGAGGAAACTGAGGCCCATGAAAGAAGTCACATAGCCCATGTTACACAGCCAAAAAGTGGCAGAAGTGGGATTCCACCTTGACTCTAAAGCTGGGCTCTTGACCACTAATGGAATGACTATCGGGACCCCTTGTTGCCTGCTCCCTCCTCCCACCTTTTCCAGCCCCAGAGGCCTCCCCACTGCCACAGACAGACTCCTGAGCCCAGCTCTGTCCTAGAGAGAATCCAGAAGCCCCCTCCCACCATCCATGAGAACAGCACTGGGGGGAGTGCTGGAATTGGAGTCAACACAGCTGCCACTGGCTGCCCACGAACTCTTGGGGCTGGGGGAGGGGACAAGTGGACAAATGAAACCTAAGAGGAGGAGGACTCTCAGGGTTGTGGGAGAAGAGAAAAGGGAATTAAGGGCCATGCTCCCCCCACTCTGCTCCCAGTGATGGCAGCAGAGTGTGCTCAGGGCACTGAGGGTGTGCGGATAGGACAACAGGCTCTGGGGATTGGTGGAGAGGAGAGGAGTGGGGAAAGGAGGGGCAGAGGGGAAGGGCCCTGGGCTGACCCCAAGGATCCCTGGAGAAGGAGAATCAAGAAACCTTTCCTACCGCCACAGAAGCCTGCCCCATTCACCTCTCCCTCTCCCTGGCTCCATCTTAGTCTTCTGAGTGGCAGGTTGGGAAGACCACCCCTTACTAGACCTGGAAGGGACCCTCTAGGCCAGAGGTCCCCAACTTTTTTAGCACCAGGGACCGGTTCCGTGGAAGACAATTTTTCCGTGGACGTCGGGGGTGGGGGGCGGGTGGGAGGGGATGGTCCAGGCAGTAATGGAGCGATGGGGAGCAACGGAGAGCAGCAGACGAAGCTTCGCTCGCTCGCCTACTGATGTCTGTGGACCAGTACCGGTCTGCGGCCTGGGGGTTGGGGACCCCTGCTCTAGGCTGTCAGTTGGGCAGTCCCAGCCTGGACATTGAGGCCTCTCTGTTGCAGAGGGAAAGGGTGTGTGGAGAGGAAGGGGGTACAGTCCAGGTCTGAGGGAACAGAGAGGGCTTTGGAAAGAGCCCTGTTTTGTCCCAAGGGATCAGCTCTGCCCAAATGAGTGAAGTTTAACCCTCTGGGGTCAGGATTCCCTTTGAGGCTGTTGAAAGTTTTGAACACGCTCCCCAGAAACCGGCACATGCAGACACACAGTGTGAGGGAGTCCTCAGATCCCTCTGGCCATCAACACTCCTTTCCCTCCATCACTGAAGCCTCCATCTCCCCAGCCGAGACATGGATAGCAAGTTTCTATATGCTTCCTTAGAACTAAGGCTGAGCAAGGACAGATCCTCTCCACCCTGCAAGCACCCCAAGAAACTGAAGCTGCATTTCTGCCCACGGGGTGCCTCAGGACTCCTGTATATGTGAGGTGGTGTGTTTTGGCCTCCACCTTCCCACGGCTGATCTTTCTGAAATCCTAGAGGGCCGGCTTCCGGGAGAGAAGGGACAGGGGAGAAGACAAGATGGGACACGGGGCTTCGGTACAAGCACCTGGCTGGGGTTTTGGCTAATGATGTTTGGGAATTATCTGTGGATGTAAATGATCTGTGTTCTCCTGGGCTGTAACCGATATGCAAAGGGTGCACAGGCTCGGACCCCAGAGGGGGACTTCCGGTTCCAACTTCCTCTCCGGATCAAGGATTAAGGCGGTCGCCCCGGCTATGTGGAGGCCTCCCCTCACGAGCTTTCCAGCCAAGCCGGGTTTTCCAGGGGGTTCGCCAGACCCCTGTTTCGCCTGCTGTGGCCCTCTGAGTTCTCTCTCCCTGCCCTGAGCTCTTTGCCTTGCCCTTGGGTTAAGTGGGGAACAGGGAACTAGGCTCCGTCGCGCGCCTGGACCGCGCCTTCGGACCGGAACCCCAGCCCTGCTCCGAAAGGTACCCGGTGCCCGCGGCGCCCGGAGATCGGGGAGGCAGATCCCGGCAGCGCATCGTGGGGCGGGGGAAGGGGGGTGGAGGTATGCGTTCCGGCGGGCGGGAGCGTCGGGGTTGGTCATTTTAAAAACCTTCATCCCTCCGGCTTTGTATTTCATTGACCCTCAAGACCGAACAGTGTGCGAGCGACTAGAACTCATTAGAACGCCTCGTTCATCCGCAACTCGGAAGTTCGCGCTTTTCCCATATGAATGAAGACATGCCCCTGAATGCAGCCTTCCTTTTGGCCCCCTTACTCCGCGGCCTTATAAAGAATAGAATGGCGGGGTGGGGTGGGCGGTGTCCCTCTCAGGCCTCTCCGCGTGCGCCAGCCCGGAGCCGACCGGGGGCCAGACTCCGCGAACGCTAAGCGCCTAAACTCGGGGTACTGGTCCGAGGGAGAGGTGGGGGCCGTGGGTAAGGAGGAAAGGCGGACGACTCGGCGCTCCCGGGACCTGCTGGCCCCCTGCGAGGTCCTCCCTAGGCTCAAAACGCCTAAGCGACCCGGGCTCCTTCCGCGGGCAGCACTTGGGAGCGGACCTGCCTGTGGTGTGTCCGCACCCGCCCTGGCCTCGGAGCCTTCGGAGAACCTGGGTGGGGAGTGCCTCCCTCCCGGGCTCCATCCCACAAGGGGCGCGGCCGCCCCGGGAGCTGCGCGGGTGCTGGAGCCAAACGCGGGAAGGTGCCTGGGTGTCCGCATTCCGGGGGAGATCGGGGCAGAGTCTTGAAGGCTGGATGCCGGTGGTGAACGCTGGCGCGGACCTCGGGTTTACAACGTGGTCCTCCGCCCCAGGAGGGCACTGTGGGTCAGCGTATGCGGCCGAGGCTGGCGAGCGCCCCGAATCCCTCGCGTCCGCGACTGCGGCACTGGAGAAGTGGGAGCTCCTCTGAGAGCCCTGCAGGCCGAGAGGAATCAGGAACCTTTCGACCCGCGGGGCCCCAGAGATCTCTGAGAACGCGCAGCGGTGAGGAGCGTGGGTTCTGACGTCATATCACCTGAGTTCGAATCCCAAGTCGTCTGCTTTGCTGTGTGACCGTAAGCAATCGCTTCACTTCTCTGTGCTTCGATTTTTTAATCATTGTAAAATGAGGATAATAGTACCACCATAGGGCTGTTGCGAGGACTGCAGAGATCTCAATGTACAAGAGCTGACTTGTAACAGTTGTCCAAAACATGATTGCTTATTTATGTTGTGTCGGGAGTGTGAGGTTTGTGTACTGGGGTCTGCAGAGCAGGAACGTTCCCGCCCAAGATTTGTAAGATCCCTGGCCTTCCCCCTTCAAATCTTGACTCTTCCCGCCCCCTCTACAGGTGTCCAAAATGCCCATTCAGCAGCCCCAAAAGTCTGAGCAGTCTTTGTTGCCTGCTGGCATTTACAGAGTGGCAACTGCAAACCAAGTAGTGTACACGACTCACTGAGGTATGGTCCTTGTTTTACTCACACCGGAAGTCAAGACTTGGGGCAGTCAGAGGAAGTCACATAACAGATAAGGGGGTCTGCTCTCCCTCCGCAGCTCCACTGTTTGTACAAGACGGAGAGAGTGCAGTGGGGGATGGGCCGGAGGGAGCTCAGACCAAAGCGGGTGGCTCCGAATCTGTCCTTCCCTTTGAAATAAAGCAGTGTCTGTTGTGCCTCTCCCTTCTCCATCAGGGACATTCTAACCAACACAGTCCTACACCCCTGGCCTCAAGAGCTCCAGCCCTGAGCCACAGGGACTGAGCAGTTACTCTGGAAGCCTAGGGCAATGCTCCTCCGATAGCCATTCGTTCATTCAACTTATTGGTTCATTCACTCATTTAGTCATTCGCTCAGTAGATATTTACCGAGTAGTGCTATGTGCTGAGCACTGTATTTCCTACTGGGGAGAGAGTAGCCACGGACTCTCATTCCCATAGGAAAACAGACAATAAAACAAGTAAGTCAACAAATGTGGGCGACAATGTCAGGTCAGAATAGACGCTATGGAGGAAATAACCAGGCAGATGTGACAGAGCAGTAGCTAGGGGGTGAAGGAAGGCCTCCCAGAGGAGGTGATACTGGGCATTTGGCCTTGGCAAAGAAAGACTTTGTGTCACCCTTCCCCTTCCCAGGCTGTGTGCAGAGCCCACAGAAGGGGGAATCTGCTTTCAGGAGGGTTAAGCGGGCCAATGCGAAAGCAAGAGAGAAGGCGCAGCCAGGGGTGTGTCTGCCAGGGGGTAGGGGTGCAGGACTTGAAGCAGAGGGGCCTGCCATCCCCAACTGTTCTGGTACCGTGAAGTGACCGGAAGTGTAGAGATACTGCCTGGTGCTTCAGTGGTGGAGGGACAAACAGCGAGCCAGGGAGAACCTTAGCTGAGAGAGAAATGACGCACTGGGAGAGCAGAAGCAGGGGCCAGAACTGGGCTTGAGGGGCGTCCATGTCACCTCTGGCTGGAAGGGTGCCCTGCACCCTCGCAGGGGAACTGGGTGAGGGTGGGTCAGCTTTCAGCTATGGCAGAGGGATGGATGGATGGATGGAGGGATGGATGGGCCGATGGATCAGCAAATGATTGGACACACAGAGAAATAACCAGCTACACTTACCGTCTCTGGGGAAAGACATGTTTGAAGGGACTTAGGAGGGGGATCCGGAGCGATTCTTGTGAGGAAAACAACACACCCAGAATGTTCCCACTCAGTCACAGGCAAACCCACATGCACTTTCTCACTCGCAGGCACACGCTCACTCTTTCTGAGTTCATCTCTAAGGTGACACGTAGGAAGGTAGAAGGCCCCCCTGCTGGTTCCAAGGGCCAGGACCTCGGTGCACCAGGAGGGATTCTGGCTGAGGACACCAAAGTCTGCGCCCGAGGGCTCGGGTTTTGAAACTCCCCCCGGGGTGGCCAGGAAAAGGTTAAATAATGAGGCCGTAATTAAACAGGTCATAAAAGCATGGGGTGGGTAGATGACAAGAAGCAGCGCTCAAAGAGAGCTTTCTGGAACACGGCAGGGTTGTTTTTTGGTTTTGTCTTTTGCACTGAGAACACGGAGCAGCTCAGAAGTTACTGGAGAATATTGTAATTGCCATTGTACCTGTCTTGGTGTTGTCCCCCCGCCCCACGTATTTTGCTTCTCTTAGTTTCCTCCTTGTGTCTAAGCCTGGAATGGGAGGAAAGGGGGAGAAGTAGAGGGATTGCAGACACCCTCTGGGTGCTAGCGGGCAGCTTCAGGGTGCAGGGGACCAGAGTAGCCTGCTAGCTTGGAACAGCTTAGCAAAAATGCGCCTCTAGGACCCCGGACTGGACCACGTGGCATTTTCATTCATTCGTTCAATGCACATTTTATGAGTGCCTAGGATGTGCCAAGCCCTGCGGTGAACAAGGCAGGCCTGGCCCCTACTCTGAGAGAACTCACTGTTCTAGTGCAGCCCGGGAGAGGCCAGCACGCTCTTAATTTTGTCTCTTGATTCATGAAGAGGGGGAGGGAGAGCAACCGGTTGTCCTTGGCTAGAGGAAACCAAAGAGGCTGGGAACTGCCTCGCTGAGCAGTGGAAGGAACCCAGGCTTTACTATTTTATTCCATAAATATTTGTGGGGTGCCAGACGGGGCAGAGGCTTCCCTCTCGAAACCTCAGACTACTGAGGTGGAGATGAACACCGAGCGGGCCACCAGGCAACCATGAAGTCCAGGATGGAGATGCGGCCCCAACTGGGGGAGATGGGAAGTCTTTCTGGAGGAAGAGACTCTACGCTGAACACCAAGTTATTGGCAAGACAAAAGCGCAGGGGTGAGATTGGGGGATTCCAGAACTTGGCAGATTCTAAGAACTAAAACAAACTTGGGCTGAACAGGAGCATTTGGGATGATGGCAGGCTCACTCACTGTTTGCTATCCGAGGTTGGAAAATTAGTTCGTTTCTTTGAGTTTCAGTCTACCCATCTGGAAAATGGGTATGACGAGGCCAGCATCACCAGATAGTTGGGGTGGCCCAAGAGAATGACCTGTGGATGGCTTCTGGCACAACAGGCACCCAATATCTGTAAGATCCTCGTTTGGCTTAGGTCTGCGAGCCAGAGAGGCGCGGGTCCCCATGGGCGGCGGGGGAAGGGTTCGGGCCTGCGCACCCCTGGCCGCGGTTTGCAGAATATCTTTATTAACGAGCACTTCAAGGTAAGCCGCGATGGAAACCAGATGTGGGATCGCGCAGTCGGCGGCAGAGCAAGGAGCAGAGATACCAAGGGAGAGGGGTGGGGGTGAGGATTAGCTAGGATGAGGTGGGGGGTAGAAGCAAGACACCCCCCCCCCATATATTTTTTCTTAGGGAGACCTTTTAGGTGCCGAAGATTGACTTCTGATCCACATTCCTGGGTTCAGGGCGCTCAGGCCCTCTCTCATTTTACTGTGCCCCTTCACCTTTCACCCCACTCCCAGCCTCCCTTGAGATACATCCTCTATCCACGGATTTTCCCCTGCAGTTTATCGAGGGCTGCTCTTACTGGTCTCCTTCAAACTGAGTCATTCCGCAGTCAGAGATCCGTTTCCTCTATTCTGCGTGTTTTCGCTGTCAGCAACACCATCCCAGATCCGCGGAGGGACTGACCTCAGCCTGGGTTTCAAGGCAGGCGCTGCTACTTCCCGGCTGTGTGACCTCAGCCAGGTGACCGCACCTCTCTGAGCCTCGGTTTGCTCATTGGAAAATGTGGGGACCCCGATTTCCACCACTCACGGTTGTTGTGAGGTGCGGTTGATGATTAGCTATGTGGAAAGGACTCGACGCGCTGTGAACGTTCTTTTCCCTGGGGCGCACACAACCCATCAAATCCAAGCCATTCGGTTTACAGTCGGGGACAGAGAGGCCAGAGATTAGAGACTGCCTCACCCCCACCCGAGCAGTGAGCAGGTGACAGCGTGACGAGGCGCGGCCAGCTGGTCTCCCAACTCCACATTCTCAGGTGTGCCAGGCAGAAAATCCCCTCGGCCGGGCGGAGACCTACCTGAGGCACACGCGGCTCCTTCCCAGGAGGGGAGAGGTGGAGGGGGAGGGGGCCGCGTTCTAAAGCTTAGGAAACTGGCCCAGCCTGGGGGTTCTCCAGTGTCTGAGTGACCACGGGCCCCTCCTCACCCCTACCCAGAGCCCTTACAGGAAAGGGAAATAGTTAACGAGACGTGAAAGTGGCCGTGCACAGGATGACTGCTGCGTGTGTGTGTTAATTTCATGGAGGAACCGAGAATAGGGAAAAGGGGTTGGAAACAGAGGAAAAGGCACCAGTGGGAAGACTCGCAGCTGCACCGCCAAATTCGCACGCAAGTGTACAAACGACTTGCCTGCACCCGGACGCTAGCGGCCCATCAGACTCCGAATGCCGAAACCTGTTAGGTTTTTTGGTTTTGTTTTTTTATATTTTTTAAAATCTGTCACTAAAGTTTTGCATACCCCCCTCCCCTAGGCCAAAGCTTGGACCCACCAATTCTCAGCCTGGCCTCGGGAGCCCGGGGAGTCCAGACACCTCCCTGGCCCCGCCTTGAATCGAAAAGGCCTTTGGGCGGCTCTTGGTAGAGTCCCCTCCGAGCGGCGAGAGAGCTAGTAGCATCTCCTTAAGGGGCGGGGGGGTGGGGGTGGTGGTGGAAGGAGAGTAGAGAGAGAGGAGAAGAGGGAGAGGAGGGGGGAAAAAGAGTCAAGAAAAAAAAATTCACTCTCTTTTTCCGCTTCAAAATCTTAAGAGGGTTTGGGAGATCTGGTCAACTTTCCGAAACATCTGAATCTTTTTACAGTCCTCGGTTCTTTCCCTGGGCCAGCTGTGGGGAGGGAGAAGGGAGAGAGAGGAGGGGGTGAGAGGAGAGAGAGAGAGAGAGAGAGAGAGAGAGAGAGAGAGAGAGAGAGAGAGAGGCGTGGAGCGGAGGAGGGGGGAGAGCGAGCAGGCCGGCGCGGAGCGCACAGCCACCGCCTCCTTGCCTCTCCAAACTCCCGGCCAAGGCGCGCGGTGGCGTCCTCGCGCTCTCGCTCGCGCCCCCGCCCGTCGCCCGCCCAAGCCAGGCATGAATGCTGAGACTTGCGTCTCTTACTGCGAGTCGCCGGCTGCTGCCATGGACGCCTACTACAGCCCGGTGTCGCAGAGCCGGGAGGGCTCGTCGCCTTTTAGGGCATACCCCGGCGGTGATAAGTTCAGCACAACTTTCCTGTCGGCTGCCGCCAAAGGGCAGGGATTCGGGGACGCCAAGAGCCGCGCCCGCTACGGCGCGGGGCAGCAGGACCTGGCGGCACCCCTGGAGAGTGGCGCCGGAGCGCGGGGCTCCTTTAACAAGTTCCAGCCGCAGTCGCCGGCCCCGCAGCCGCCGCCGCCGCCGCAGCCGCAGCCACCGCCGCCGCCGCAGCCACCCGCGCAGCAACCGCATCTCTACTTGCATCGAGGCGCCTGCAAGACGCCCCCGGACGGCAGCCTCAAACTCCAGGAAGGCGGCGGCGGCCACAACGCGGCCTTGCAGGTCCCCTGCTACGGTGAGTGCACGTGCGGATCCCTCGGGCTGGGGTCCCCAGGACCCAGGGCTTCGGCACCTTCAAAACCCGTTCGGCTTGCGGGAGGCAGGAGTTGGCGGGCTGGGGAGGCGCGGGGCCGAGCTGCGTGTGACTTCGGGTAGGAAAATGGGGATCGACCGCTCGGAGGAGACCAAGGGATCCCTCCTGCCCCCTTCAGATCGCTCGGCGGAGGGCGCGGAGCGTCGGCTATTAAACTCAACCTGGAGTGTTTCTCCCCTCTTCGCCGTTCCCCCAAACCACTTGCTTTGCGCTGCCCGCCGGGCCGACTTTGAAGCGGATGCTTCGCACCGGCTCAAGGCGTGCGGCGGGAAACAGTCGCAGCGCAGCGCAGCGCTCGGGAGCTGGGCTCCGGGGCTGCCGGGGCCTCGCTCCTCGCCGGCTAGGGGGCTCCTCGGGCGGCGCCGCAGGTGGGAGCGTCGCAGGTGCGGAGCCCGGCCGGGAGCCTGGAGCGCACTCGGCGGAGCGCGCCCGGGATGCCGTGGAACCGGGGCGCCACAAGCGTGCGGGCCCAGAGACGCCTGAGGCCGCGGAAGACCTGAGTCGAGGTGGTTCGCGGCGGGCAGGCGGGCCGACCAGAGTTCCCGAGCGTTTCTCCTTCGGCGATCCCCAGAGGCGGCTGGCCTCGGAACAATGGTTTAGGACCGACCGGCTGGGAAAGCCACAGAGTTCCAGGCGGCGCAGTGCTGGGCAAGAGGTTAGGTTCTGGGTCCTGATTTGGGCCCACGGGGAACCTGAGGCCTAAATGACCTCCAAGCCCCCTTGAAGGTGGCCTCAGGACGCAGGCCTGGGCCCCGAAGCGCCGCGACCGTAGTGGAGGAGAGAGACTCTCAAGGGCGGCCTGAGGCCGGAGCAGCTGAGGAGCCTGGACCTTCTCTCCCACAGAATCGGCATTGGTGAGCCCCAAGCTGGTAGGGAGAGAAACTGAGAAGGGAGGGAAAAATCCCTGGTCTAGGAGCCCTGGGTACACACTCTCCCCCTGGGGCCTTGGCCTTCAGGCAGGGCCCCGGAAATGAGCTGGTTCTGACAGGACAACGGCTTTGGCTGCACTGATCCAGGCCCGATGGAGAGACACCGGGCCTGGGGACAGAGGTGGGACATGGTGGAGGCCTTGGCGACTGGAATAACCTTAGGGAACAACGCATGGCAAATGCTTTCTTACACTCAGCCTGGATCTGGCTCCCCACAGGCTCAGAATTAGTCCACTAAGTGGTCGTTGACACGCACAAACATTCACACATACACTTGACTACACTTGGACTCTACACATACACACACAAACACCTCCTCATGAGCAGCGCGCTCACACACACACCAAGTACGCTCATGTGGCTTCGCACAGAGCCACACACTCTCAAACCCATAGGACAGACTGAGCAGATTTAGAGAGATCCGGCGGCTTTCCCCACCTCCTCCACCTTTCCTCTCCACTTTCCTGTTGGAGTGAGATCAGGCCCTCGGATCACAGACACTCACAGCTCCACACAGGTGCTCCTTCCACACTCAGGTGGAGAGGGGCTCTCGCCCTGTCCACATGCACCAGCCTGCCAGCCCCGGGGATCAGGCTCCCTCCTCCTGGCCTCACCCAGGCCCCTCCTGGTCCCTGTCCTTTGGGAATGTTAGGTGTGAGCAAGTCACCGGACTGAGGGACCGGTGGAGGATCGTTGCGCAGAACCAGGGGACTCGCATGTTTTCTCTCCCACCGCAATGGTTTTTCATGTGTTAGAGAAATTCACCGGTGAGTCTTCTGAGGAGGCTGAGTTAATTAGGCAAGGAGAGATCCTGAGCTGCTTTCAACCTCTCATTTGGAAATGTCTTCAGGTTCAGAGGGAAAGGGGGAAGAGCTAGACCCCTCCAAGCACTGCCTCTGAGCCCTGCTGGGCCCCCACTGCCAGGCTGCATAATGCATCCTCTACAGGCAGTAGCCACTGGGGCAGCCCACACTGTGACCTGAGAGTAAGAAATCCCTCTAAAGCCCTGTTTCCTCATCTGCATCACGAGGAGATAACAGTAAGGCCTCACGGGGTAGTAAATGTTCCCCCACAGAGCAAGAGTCTCGCCTCCCCGCTCCACGTTTCTGCCCTTGGCCTCTGTGCCGTTGGAACCTGTAAGCACCCAATTGTGAGGACAGGGCAGGCCCCCGACCTTGCGCTAGGCAAAGCCAAAAGCTACAGGTTGAGACAAAAGGCAGCTGGAAACACCAACAGAACCCCACTTCCCTGATGCCCAAGATGGAGGCACTGCTCAGGGCAAAGCCACAAACAACAAACAGCTCTGCTTATTCTTTTCCTTCTCTTAGCAGCTGCTGTTTCTCTGGCCAAGAGGAGATTTCTGGCTCCTGTAGGAAGAAAGTTAGGCACATTAGGTCCAAGAGGAGGAAACCGAGGCACCAAGAGGTGAGGTTCTGATCTCTACAGCGGCAGGCAGCTGGGAGGAGGGCCTCTGGAGCGGGCTCTCTAGATGGCCAGCAAGCAGGGAGACTGAAGCACACATTGACATGGTTCTCTCCCACACTCGTGAGAGCATGTACTCCAAAGGGGGGGAAATGGGTCTAAGGAAGAAACCTCGGATGTCCCCAGGAGCTTGGGGAAAGGCAGAGGCAGACACGGCTTTGGTGCTAGGCTTGCTGTGGCTGATCTCGGCCCCCACCCAAGGTAGCTTTGAGCTGGCAACCTCTTTCCCAGCTCTGTTGGTCCCCGGGGCAGGAAGACAGTTCCTCCATCTGGGCAACTGCACCGAGCGGAGGAGAGGGTCCGAGGTCTCCTTTGGGACGTCAGCCCAGGGAGCCAGTCCTTGGGTCCAAGCCCTCCTTGGAAAGGTGCGGGTTTGGGGGCTGTGCTGGGGCCACGGCGGCGAGAGAGCCTGGGGCAGGACAGCCGCCTCAGGTCTCCAGTGGCGGGGCTTCTCGGAGACGGGGAAAGAGGAGGTGAGAAGACTTCCCCGGCTGCAGACGTTCCCTAACTGCGACTCCGTTTCCCCATCAGTGCTAAAAGGGCGACGAACAATGTGACTCCACGGTCCCCCCGGGTGCAGAGACATTCGCGCTTTTACTAAAGAGCCCCACTGTGTCCTCGCGTGTTGCAGTCCCGACCCCGACAGGCTCCGGGTTCACACTTCGGCCCTCCGAAGTCCCTGCCCGCTGGCCCATCCTAGGCCGCATGGGCCCCAGGAGACACGCCAGGTTGGAGACCGATGTTTCTCAGCCGGGCGAAGAGCCTCCTCGCCGCGGGAGTAGGGACCCCGGCACCTCGCTCCCAACGCGGACGACTCTCCAAGCCGCCGCTTGCGCGGCCCGCCAGGCCTTGGCCTTGCGCCCCGGAACGCTACCGAGAACAGCCTTGCTACCTCCTTCTCTTTCGCTTTCGATTCGGTGCACGCAGGTTTTCGTTGCTAGCCCACTGCTACCTTCCCATCCAGCCGTCCGCGAAGACAGCGCTCTTAGCGCAGAGGTCTTGGGAGACGAGGGCAGGGCCGGAGACCCCTGGGGCACAGCCGAGGGGCTGGTCTTGATTTGGCGAATTAGACGCAGAGTTTGAGTGCTAGAGATATTTATTTTCTCCCACCAGCACAATCCACACACCACAAAATGTGTAAACTCCTCCTGGGTCATATTCGAATCTACTCAAAGAACCGGGGTGTGTTTTGTGTAAGAGAGACCCCCCCCCGCCAAAAAAAGACAGCGAGAAACCGAAGCTTGCACATTAGCCGTAAGAGCCCGTGGGTGATTGTGGGATGATGGAGGGAAAACTCAAGCCTGGGAGCTGTGACGTCGACCCCCGGTCAGTTTTGGCGGTGGGGGAGGAGAGGAGAAAAGATGCTTTTAATTTTTTACTTTGTTCATTTCTATAGCCGCCAGTCTGCTCTAACAGTCCAGCCTAAACACATACAATCTTAAATAGAAAAACAGAAGGCCTGGATTAAAGGTCTAGTATTATGTTAAATCAGTCGATGCGCACACAGTTTTCTTTATTATAATTTATATACAGTGAAGTACACAGTTAAGTGGAAAGCTTGAAGAATTGTTATGTACGTGTTCGCTGTATAACGACCACTTGGATCAAGACACAGACCGTTTACGTACTGTATCTGTAAACGAAAACTTTGGGTGGGGGGATTTTTTTTTAAGTTGTTGTAAGGAAATTTCAGAAGAGACTTCAGGGAAGCCAGAGAGCCTGCCCTCCCCCCGCCTCCGCCCCCGCCGCGCGCCCCTTGTTCGCGATAGCGGCGTTTCTTGAGTGGGCTGACCTTGTACTCCCGGATTTGCGCGGTCCCTACTCTTCAAGGGAGCTAGGGGCTGCGCCGGGAACCTCGCCGCGCAAGGCTCTCACGAAGTCGCCGAAGCCCCGAGTTTTGCCCGCTGCAAAGAGGGACCACAGCAGGAAAACAAGTTAAAAGTACCATACATAAATTTTTGCCGTAGTCCCCGAGAACCTTCGTTTCAGAAAGCAGCTGGGCGCTCTTTTCCGTGGGCATACCTTTTCACCTTGGCCTCAGCTCCTTTCTCTCTTCCCGCAAGTCTGCCCTCGGCTTTGTTTTGGTGGCAAACTGAAATACGAAATGGAAATGTAAGGGCCTTTGCATGTTGGTGTGAAAGGAGGTTGGAGTTCCGGCATCTGTGTGGGGTTCGGGCTTCTCCGCCGACCCCTGGACCAGGGTGCCCGGAGCAGCAGGCAGAAAGAATGTGAAAGCTGTCGGGCGCCCGCGAGGCTCCGAGGGCCTGGGATGGAGAATGGGGAGGCCGCGCTGGAGTGGGTGTGCCTTTCACTGCAAGGAGAGGGGAGTTGGGGGCCGGATGCGAGAGAATGCTTGGCTGGAGAGAACTCTCAGCACCCGCAGCCTCAGCGTCCTCAGCTCCCCCCCGCCCCCAGGAAACCGAAGGACCTAGGCACAGGCACTGTTTTGGGTGAGACGGTGAGATCGAGGCTCTGCATCGGGACCCCGCCTGCCAGGTGCCACCTGGTCACATGCTCCCGCAGCTACGGGGCTCGCCAGGCGTTGTTGAGGTGACAAGGCAGGTCGTCAGATTCGAAAACCAAGACAGGGAGGACTCAGCTATGGGCTGATTACCACCCAGCAAGTTTAGAGTGAAAGGCACTGCCCCACCCTCCCCCTTTGCTCCAGAGCTGTGGGTGCCAAAGGCCAGCCTTCTGTTCAGACTGGACAGTGAGAAGAGACCCTTTTTTCAAAGCAGGGCTTTTCTGGAGAAAGAGGAGGCACTTCTGTGCGGCCACCAAGGCCTCCCAGCTGTAGGCTGGTGCTTCTCAGAGATCAGAGTTACTGGTGGCCCCCAGGGACCTTCCATCCAGAGGTGCAGCCCGGTGCCATCTTCTCTAGCCTACACATGTGCAGATGGGCGGCCACACCCCCAACTCCATTCAAGATGCTCCTTCTTCACCCAGTACAGGGGTGCGGGGTAGCCCGGGGCAGCTAATGCCATGCTGCCTGGAAGCTGGTCTCCCTACAAAGGCTGGGCTCAGTGGTGCGACAGAAGCGTCCATTGTGTCCAGGGAGGTGTCGCGGGAGCTCCAAACGCGCAGGACCTGCGCACCCGCCCATCCCCAGTGCATTCTGGCACCTTAGCAAAGACCCTCTTCTCTACCCCATCCCACCCCAGACCAGCAGCACCAAGGAAGAGAGGGAGCGGTGGAAGGGGAGTTGAGGCTCAGTAGAGAGGAAAAGAGACGCGCAAAGAGGATGCTCAGAGCAGCGAAAGGCTGGGGAATGGGTGGCGATGCTGAGCAGCGGGCAGTTTCGGGCAGCTAGAAGGGTCACTGCGCGTGAGGAGAGGAGGGTTACTGGGAGATACCGGCGGGTAGATGGGGCGCTGAAAGGAGTGCCACTGCCTGCCAAGTACCTGTCTTTTCCGAGGACCACGCCGCGCGTACTGGGGACCACAGGATCGGGGCTGCTGGGTGCGGGCGACACTGCACTTTGGAGAAAGAGAGGGAGCCGGCGCGTGTTTCATCGATTCTTAAAGCAGATTGTCTCAGAGTGGATTCTCCTTCCAAACTGGGGGTCCCGAAGCCTGGGCGTCAGCCCCAAGCACCTCGCAGATGGACTGCCAGGGACCCAGGTCGGGGCAGAGCAGCAGGTTCTCCGAGCTCTCCAAGGGCCGTGGCGGAGAAGATTGAGAGGCTGTAGAAAGTCTGGGCCGGGCGCGAAAGTCCAGCTCTGCACCCGTGCGAGGCAGGGCGCACATTCGGGGTTGAGATGGCGGCGGGTCTCCACCACGGTGTTCTCTGCTCCCTGCATGGCCTTGGGAAGATCCCTCCACTTTCCCTTTCCCTTTTAGGTCCGAATTTTAGTTCTGTGAAATGCAGGAGTCTGGACGATTTCCAGAGGCCCTCTGGGGGTGACTGTGCTGGTACCAGTTTGGACCCCCCCACCCTGTTCCCCTGCCCTCCTCACCCTTACATGCATTTTTTTAAATTTTATTTTAATTTTTTTGTACAGGAGAAATCGGGGTAGAGTGTGCCGGGAAAGGCTCTCCTGGAAGTGGAAACCTGTCCCGAGGGTTTCCTGGGGTGTGCTAAGGGGCGCAGGAACCAAGTAGGCAGCAGTCCCAGGACAAGTGGGCAGGCGGTCCTAGAGCATCGGAAGTTGAATGCAGGCTCTAGATTCCATCCAAGCTGGGGCTTCACAATGGAGAGGGGAGAGGGACGGGTGTCTTTTTGCTCACGAGTGACCAGGCTCAAGTCGGGGGCTCAGGGGTTCCTGGCCCCTCCACCACTCCTGTCCCCTGTCTGCACCCATCTTCCCTATCTTGGCATTTACTGATCGCCTACTATGTGCCAGACCTTCTCCTAGAACACACCCAGCGAGCGGCTCCCTGCTATCCTATACCTTCTGTCCTTCCAGGTGTATACATTTGGGCATAGGAAATGTTTACTGGCTGGAAGGATGAATGAAGAATCAGTGTCTCATTTGGAGTGTTGCCGGAGTGTGATTAAGTGCCCCTGTAAGCATATCCCAGTACCTTGGCTGGTGCGGGTGGAGGCCTGGGGGTTTGTGTGAGCGCATGTCCATCGTGAACGCGGAGCGGTGTGTCCCGCCCATACTCATCGGGTCCGGTCCTGCTCTCCCAGGGTGATGCAGGGGACCGTGCATACTAATTTGTGTGCGCTCCTACGTGGAAGGCATGCGTTCCCCAGAGTTTCCGAGGGTGCAGCCAGTGTAGATGAGCCGTGTGCGGGCAAGGGTGAGCACCTGTGCACGATCCCGGACACCCCGACCCCCTACGCCCGCCCCCGGGGACCGCTCGTGTTGTAGGCTCTGCCACCAGATTCTCGGGCCAGGAGGCGGTGACGAAGAACCTGTGTGTCATGGCCTGTGGCCTTCTCCGTCACTGGTCGCGGCTTCTCAGGGAGGCTGACTCACCGAGTGGCAGGCAGAGTCCCCCTGTGGCCAGCTGGGGCTGGGGCGAGCCCAAGCATCTTCCTAGGGCCCTCAACCAGCCCACCCACACTGCAGCGGGGCCTCCTCCTACCTCCAGGTCTTGAATGTGCCCCGCGGTCCTGTGGGGCTGGCTGTGGAAGAGTCCGCACCATCTTTACGCACACTGCAGATCTCATTTAACAGATGAGCAAACTGAAGCCTAAAGAGAAGTGGATCCCCACAGACCAGTGGGAAGGGGAGAACCACTGCTGGGGGCAGGGCAAGAAGGAGCTGGGGAGTATCTGCCCCCCTCCGGCCCCGCCCACTGTCTCCCTTCGCTTGTAACCCATCCAGTAAGCCGCACAGCCTGTGCGTCAGGCAGGGTAGATGTTTGCAGTCTCCTCCTCCTTCAGAAATAAGGTGGGCTCCACCATGAGCTCCTGGGGTTGCTGGGGCAACAGAAGAGCACCCGGTGGGATTGCAGGAACTCATCCCGAATGTGACCCAGTGGGGCAAGGACTCCTGCTCTCTGCTGGACTCCCTAAACCAGGTTTTCTTTCCTAAGTGCATGGAAACCATGCAGTGAGAGCCCAAGGGGGTGGTTAGCTGAGGCCACATGACCGACTTCCTCCTCTGAGGTTGACCATCTGCCAGGCTGCAGACATCGGTTGGGTCTAGAAGCCTGGTACTCAGCCCTCCAACGTGATGGGTCATGGTGTCAGGATGGGTGCCCCACCCGGTCCCACATGCCCTGCTTCACAGGGAAGGGGACTGAAATGCCTAATTCCAGTTGCTCTCCAAACTTTGCCTGTCCCTGTGCCAGGCCTCATGGGGGATTCTGTGAAGCCCTGGATGCAGCCCCTGCCTTCAGGTCCAGAAGTCCTGCCTTCAGAAGACAGACTAGTGACTTGGCTGTTTGCAGTTCACGGGGGCAGTGCTGGAAAGGGGAAGCCCAGGTTCAGGCTGGGCAGAGGGGGCAGCTTGGCTCACCCCACTGCCCCTGGTGGGCGGAACCTCGCCCAGGAAGGTGAGGGCTCAGAGAGGTTGAGGGAAGTTGGGAGTTGCCACGGACCAGCTGGATCTCCTCTGCTGGCTGAAAAGCTGGCAACTTCTTCTCTCTTTTCTCCTTTTCCCCCTCCATGCCTTCTCTGTAGGTCAAGAGATCTGGCTTCAAGTATTGGCTTTTCCCTGGAAATGGCCCTGTGCCTTTGGAACAGTCCCCTTATCTCCGGTTCCACTCAGTTTCTTCATTTGCAAAAGGGGATTTGTTTGGGCCTGTCCTGCCTACGTGGGAAGGGAATATGAGGATGCAGAGAGGTAGTATGCTTGCAGGTGTACCCTGCAAGGTCACATTCTCCACCTGGGAGGACTAAGGGCCCCACCCCCTTAGTCATCTTGCGGGTACTAAGGTATTTTGAATGGGGCGGTGGGCAGGGTTCCGATCAGGTTTCAGAACTTTGGTGCCTCCTAGATTTGTGGGCCTCCCTGATATCCAGGGGTCTCCCTGGCCTTGTCTGCAGCCCCACCACTCAGCCACATGGGTTGACGTCTGGCTCACACCCCAGCACTGAGCTGGGGTGGCTCCACGGCCCCCGCTTCAAGGAGGGAGCTCATCGAAGGGCAGAGAAGACAAGGATGCCCACGGTTCTATGCACAGATCTCCTTGCAGGGCCTCGGGCTCCCATCTGAAACCCCCTGCCTGGGACTAGTTGATTTCTGAGGCCCTGGGGTTCTGCGCTCTTCCAGGCCTCTTTGTACCAAGAGGTTCCTTGTTCCAGCCTGCCAAACAGGAAGAGTCTGGCGGTCTTGCCTGACTCCCTGCCTCAGGACAGGGACAGCGAGGAAGTGAGGCTGATGGGGTGTGAGACAAAGGGAGGTTAGAGTTGGCAAGGTAAGGGCTCCTGCTGAGGACCCCGTGTGACAGCTCATGTTTCCTGAGCACTTCTGCCTGCCAGTGCGCTTCCTGGTGTGATTTCACTGAATCCCCATCTCAGCCCTGAGAGAGAGATCCTAGTATCATCCCTATTTCAAGGATGAAAGCAGACTCATAGAAGATGAGTAACTTGCCCAAGGTGGGACAGCTCAGAGGCGAAAAGGTAAGCACTTGACGGCCAAGGGCTCTGAGAACCCAGAGGGCATCCTTCTGTGGGATGATCCTAATTAGATTTGAGGTCACTCTCCTCCTATCCCAGATGATATGGGATTGAAAGACTGGGTTTTACAAATATGGCCCCCAAAGAGTTTCTCTCATCTTCCCATCTGGGGATGCAGTGGCAGATGGGAGGTCAAGGATGGGCTTGGTGCCTGGCAGGTTGGAGTCTAGACCTGACCTTTGACCTTGGGCCCAGCTTCTTCCCTGTTCAAGTGTCCTGCTGCGCTGCGGTGAGAACACGGGGCCAGGCACTGCGTCGGGACCTCATAGCTGTTTTGAGGGATTACTCCTTGAGTTCCTGGAGGCCCCAGGAAAGTGCCAGAACCTCTGGTCAGGGCAGGGTGGAGCTGAGGACCCGGTGTGGGAGCAAACAATGGGGAAATACCTTCCTCCTGGGGAGGAAGAGAGACTGCGGTGAGGCTTTTGTCTGTTTTGTTTCAAACTTTTCCCAGAGCCTGGAGAAGGGCTTGCTATACATGGCAGGTGCTCAGTGAACATTTGGGAGGGAAGGAAGGAAAGGAGGGAGGGAGGGAGGGAGGGAGGGAGGGAGAGAGGAAGGGAATCAGGATGTGAAATGCTAGGGACTCTAAAAATCTTTCTATCTTCTCTTCCTTCCTCCTTCTTTTGAATCTGAGCCTGGGTGAGAACCCAACTTGTAGCTCTCTTGTACCCTGGTGGAAAATAATTTATTTCCCTCAGGGATCCCTCTGGGGAGTGGGAGTAGGGAAGTCTTGGGTCGCCCCGTTTTGCACAAGCCTGGAGTCCTCTCAGCCTCTGGCAGTTCGAGGAGCACCTTTTCCCCCCACTGTTCTCCTTCGCTGTCACCTCCAAGGCCGCAGCTAGGGTCTTGCTGCTTCCACCAGGCCAGCTCTAGTCAAATAGGCATCCCTCTACCTGCCTCCCCCGCCACATGCACTCCTCTCAGGTCTCCCCCGCTTCCCTGCAGTGAGTTCTGGGCCCCTGGTTCTTTCTGCCATCTGCCTAGCGGAGCGGCCCCAGGGCTGCAGATGTTCCTCCCTGGGTACCCCAACCACTCAGCCCCGCCCCACCCCAGGATTCTGAGATTCCACACCCGCAAGGGATGCAGCACTGTGTTCTGGCCAGGATGCTGTCCTGAGCTTACAGCCCAGGTGAGAAGAAACATTTAGACCTGAGCCTGGGGTGGAGTCAGCACTCGGCAGGTGGTGGCCACCACTATGCAGGGAGCCAGGCACTCTGGGAGGTGGATCAGAGAGGTGGAGGAGACTCGGATGGAAGCGCTTCCTCCTGACTCTTTAGAGAGGGGATTGGGCTTAAACAAAGCTGTGAGAGGTGCCCTGCCAAAGACTCCCCCTCCCTTCCAACAATTCCTGCCGGGTTGTGGCCCTGTGTCATCAGGTGTGGAGCACTTGGCAGTGAATGAGTTGATTCCTGCCCACGGGAATGTGAAGACATGGGAGTCCTCGGGAAAAGTGCAAATGGACTGAAACTTAGTGAGTACAGGCATTTGAGGTGGGCCTTGAAGGTTGAATAGGAGCTCACCAACTGAACGAGCTGGAAACAGCACTCTAGACTCAGCAGATAGCACTTGGGTCAGGAAAGTACATGGAGTGTTTGGGAAAGAGCAGGTGTGTGGCTTGCTGGGGGCATGATGGACACAGGCAAGAATCAGCCTGAGGAATAACAGGGGCAAAACCGAGAGGGCCATTCACTTTCTGGTGAGGTATTCAGACTTCAGGGAAGACCCTGGAGGCCTCTGAGCAGTGCAGTGAGAGGCTGAGACCCCAAGCTTAGTGTGCCTTCTTTTGAAATTCAAATCTTTGTTTTAATTAGGGATAATTTTTATTGTGGTAAAATATACATAACATAAAATTTACCACTTTGAGGATTTTAAATGAACAATTCACTGGCATCAAGTACATTCGTAGTGTTGTGTAACCATCACCACTATTCCCAGAGCCTTTTCATCATCCCAGACGGGCCCATTAAGCAATAACTCCCCACCTCCCTCTCTTCCCAGCCCCTGGAAACCTCTGTTCTACTTTCTGTCTCTGAATTTTCCTACTCCAGGCACCTCATAGAAATTGAATTATACAATATTTGTCCTTTTGTGTTTGGCCATTTGTCTTTCTTCTTTGGAGAAATGTCTATTCATATGCCCTTTTTTTTTTTTTTTTTTTTTTTGCGGTACGCGGGCCTCTCACTGTTGTGGCCTCTCCCATTGCGGAGCACAGGCTCCAGACGCACAGGCTCCAGACGCACAGGCCTAGCGGCCATGGCTCACTGGCCTAGCTGCTCCGCGACATGTGGGATCTTCCCGGACCGGGGCACGAACACGTGTCCCCTGCATTGGCAGGCGGACTCTCAACCACTGCGCCACCAGGGAAGCCCAATATGCCCATTTTTGAATTGAGTTGTTTGGCTTTCGTTGTTGAGTTGTAGGAGTTCTATGTGTATTCTGGATAGTAATCCTTTATCAGATATGTGATTTGCAAATATTTTCTCCATTCTTGTCTTTTCACTTTCTAGATGGTATCCTTTGGATGCACAAAAGTTTTTAATTTTGATGAAATCCAATTTATCAATTTTTTTTTTGTTGCCTGTGCTTTCATTGTCATATCCAAGAAATCATCGTTAACTCCAATGCCAGGAAGAATTTCCCTTATGTTTTCTTCTAAGAGCTTTATAGTTTTAGCTCTTAAGTTTGGGTCTTTGATCCACGTTAATTTAATTTTTGTAGATGGTGTAAGATAAGGGTCAAACTTTATTCTTTTGCATGTGGATATCCAGTTTTCCTAGTATCATTTGTTGAAAAGACTGTCCTTTCCCCATTGAATGGTCTTGGCAGCTTTGTAGAAAATCAATTGACCATATGTTTGAGAGTTTATTTCTAGGCTTTCTATTCTGTACAGTTGGTCTGTCCCCGGCATGGCCTTCTGAGATGAAGGTCCAGAGTTCCAGAATATGGGGAACCTCATTAAGTCATCCTGTTCAGCCCCTCGCCTCCAGGCCAGAGACTGAGCAGCCAAAGAGTGTCAGCTCTGGGACACACTTGTTTTCCAGGAACCAGAGCTGGTGAGAGGGGGTGGAGGGCAGAGCTAGTGGTGAGGGTGCCAGAGCCACGACCTTGGCCTCTGAGTAGGCCCCTTGCTGTTTGGGAGCCCCATGTCCTTCAGCTGACCCTCCTGTGAGGACATGGCCTTGGGGGAAATTCTCCTGTGCTCTTAGGGTCCATACACCGCCTCCTGAGAGGACCAAATCTGAGACTACTCCTTTTGGTAAGGTGATCCCAGAGCCCTTTCCGCATGGAGCTGGGAGGAGCTCTAGGAGGGAAGTCCCCTGTGCACGCCCCCCCCGGCTCTGTACTGTTGGCCCTGTGAATATCTTGAAGATTTTCTACTTGATTCTCATAAGAGGCATTTGCTGCTCCCTGTTCTCTGCCCTCCATCCCAAGTGCTGTCCAGTGAGCGGCTCAGCCAGGGACTAGATAGTATTCTACACCCCTGGTAGGTAACCAAAGGGGAGGGGGGCTCTGCCCCCCACTGTCACTGCTGGTGGAGCAGTGGGAGCCCCAAAGGGGGCTCTCGTGAGACCAGTGCTTCCTGCCTTGGAATCCCCCAGCCTAGTTGAATAAACAGAGGCCTAGACTCCAAGCCAGGTGCCCAAAGGCAAGTAACAGGCACAGTGTCTAATGTTCTTGGAATCTTGTAGACACTGTGTTCATCCTACAATTCAGCTGCACAGGCTGCCTGAAGCTTCAGATGCCTTGGATTCGGTGAGGCCAGTGTAGCCAGGACCTGGGAACAGATTTCAGCCTGTCTAGCTGAGTGACCTTGGGCAAATTAGTTGACCTCTTTGCCTCAATTTCCTTATCTGTAGAGTGGGTATATGAATAATATTGTGAGGATTAACTAAGATGATATAGGTAAAGAGCTTAAAACAGTTCCTGGAACGGAGTAAGTGCTCAATAAATATTAGCTGCTATTTTTGATAGGATTTTGCTGGAACTTTGAGTAGGTGAAGCTGGAAACTTTGACAAAGAGTTATGGTTGACTTGAAAGCATAAAATTGGAAAATGAGCCATTTATTACTGAGTCCACGCTGTGTGGTTGACAAAACGTTTTAAAATACAGATGAGTGATGAAAGGGGTGTAGGCTGGCTGTCTGCCTAGCATGGGGTCAGGAGGGATCAAGGACGGGAGAAGGGTACCCCCGGGCCCCTCAGACCCTTCAGGCCACATCTCCCCAGGCTGCTGGGGAGTTTAGGCTCCCCCTCCCTAAACTCACGGTAACTGACTGCTCGTGGACCAGCCTCCTTGCTTGCTCAGCATCAGCTCTGCACCAGGGATCAGGGGCCGCCTTGGAGAAACATTGCCTGAGCCGAGGCAGGTGGACAGCCAGGGCTGGGCTTTACCTAATAAACTGTACAGGACTTAGCCCCTCAGAGGAGATTACACAAAGCCATTTTTGTGCTACACAAAGTACATTCTCACTGTTTCATGGGATGATTCATTTCCCTGAGAAGTACTAACAGAGGACTGAAAAGAGATGTACTCATCACATATCCACTGCGGTTTTCCTGGTAGAAGGTACACACCGTACACTTTAAAGCAGAGACATATTTGACGTTTTCTTCAGTCCAGATGAGCAGAAGGCAATGAAAGAATCATTCTTCACCAACATGTTTGTTGCAAATATTGAACATTGTTTATACTTATTACACGTGATGGGCAAAACACTTGGACCCCACCTACTCCAAATCCCAGCCATTTAGATGGAAACTCTAACAGCTTAGGTATAATTTTGTTCTAGAGATTTTGAATTTTAAACCACTTTATAATTTTAAAGATGGAATTTTGGGGCTTCCCTGGTGGCGCAGTGGTTGAGAGTCCGCCTGCCGATGCAGGGGACACGGGTTCGTGCCCCGGTCTGGGAAGATCCCACATGCCGCGGAGCGGCTGCGCCCGTGAGCCATGGCCGCTGGGCCTGCGTGTCCGGAGCCTGTGCTCCACAACGGGAGAGGCCACAACAGTGAGAGGCCCGCGTACCGCAAAAAAAAAAAAAAAAGATGGAATTTTGTTAAGCCAAGATTGAATAATCTTATCCAGCCTTATCAACCTCAAAAAACTTTAACTAGCAGTCTCACAATTAATTCAGCCATTATTTTTCCCTTCTTGTCCAAGGAGAGAAACATCTTCTTGCTTTTTTGGCTTATACATGATTCTTTGGGTTATGAACACAGCATGAACACATCTGGAGGAAGAAAACACATGATTTTGGTGGGGAAAAAAAAAATTCTCTCTAGGCCGACGTGGTCATTCTGCAGGCTGAGACATTTAGTTGCTTAACAAGATCCATCTAATTCAGAGGGTATTTGTTGGGTGCCAGATGTGGGGACCAGAGCTTGATAAGATATTTTCCCTGTCCATGATGAAGATACTGTCTAATGGTGGAGGCTGCCATGCATCCACGCTTGCAATGCTTTGTGAAAAGTAATCTAATTATTAGGGGCCATTAGGGGAGTTCCGAGGAGGGCATGGCAGGAAATCCGCAAAGAGGTAGTGATAATAGACTCCGGCCTGGAAAGGTGACCTGGGGTTCACTGGGCAGAAGGGGCCCCCACATAGTCCTGAATCACCGAAGTTGGTTTCTAAATGACAGCAGCAGTGGTGGTGGCGACGGTTACCTTTCTGGAACGATCCGTCTCTCCACTCCCCACCCCCAGAGAGCTTTCAGGTCTGTGCTCCCACAGACAAAAATTCTTCCGGAGCCATTAAATATTGGTGTACCTCCATAGGAAAGTTGTCCGGATGCTCCAAGAGTGTAAGTGGGGGTGGGGTTTTTATAAGGAGCTCACGACTGCTCTGACCTTTGTCAACTGGTTTGTAAGCCACACTGTCCTCAATGCAGTGATTAAAATGACAATTCTCATTTCGTGGCTATAGCTTCAAGTTGCAACCTAACTTAGGTTAAAAAGTATTTATGGAAGGGCCTTTCTTTAACATCAACTAGCAGTTTTAAATATGTATGTAACAAATGATAAACAAAATTTTGTCAAATGTTTCACCCCATTTATCGTCTTTGTTACATGTATGTAAAATGGGCCCTGATTGGAAGGGGACTGGGTGGGGGGGCTACTTGGGACAGGGGTTTGTGGCATGTTCTGGGCAGCTGGAGCTGGGGAAACTTGAGCTAAAACGAGTACACCTGGGGCGGGGGCGGGGGCAGGATGAGACACTGCAGCTTGAGTGACTTACTCTGCTTTGCTCTTGCAGCTGCCCTGGCCTACCTTGCCTCCAAATAATAAGTGTATTAAGCTATCGTGGAGGATTCCCATTGATAGAGAGTGTGCTGTGTATCAGACAGAGATGTGCATTCTTGCACTTGACTTCATTGAGACCTCACAAACATGCTGGGATGTGGGTATCATCCACCTCACTTTACAGATGAGAAAACCGAGGCACACAGAGGCCAAGTCACTTTGCCAAAGCATGAGTGGCTTGGAAGCCTCCTTAACAATCTCCTTTAGAAATTTCCCCATTTCTTTAATGGGGAAAACTGACACTTCCTTATCATGCATAAAGAGCTGGCTATACACAGACCCCTCCAAGGAGATCGCTGCCTTGAAGCCTCTCCTATACAGAGATCTGGAGTGGTCCTGGAAATACTGCTTCCCCCGCCAGGCTGGCCTGGATGCCCCTGCCCTGTCCACCTCCCTGCACCATAATCACTGCCTCCCTCAAGAAGGGGGACTTTTGGAAGGGAGGGGCCATGCTTTATTAGGCTTCGTATTTCCATCACCTGGAACTTTGCCCAGCACCTAGCTGGCACTCCAGAAATGTTGCTGGGGCTTCCCTGGTGGCGCAGTGGTTGAGAGTCCACCCGCCGATGCAGGGGACACGGGTTCGTGCCCCGGTCCGGGAAGATCCCACATGCCGCGGAGCGGCTGGGCCCGTGAGCCATGACCGCTGAGCCTGCGCGTCTGGAGCCTGTGCTCCGCAACGGGAGAGGCCACAACAGTGAGAGGCCCGCAAAAAAACCCCAAAAAACAAAAAAACAAAAACAAAACGGAAATGTTGCTGAATGAACGAATGCAGCAAATAAGTGGTAGAATCAGGAGTCCAACCCAAGCCTGTCCTGCTCCAAAGACTCCTCATTCATTTCACCTAGAGCAGGATTTAAGCTTCTCCATCTTGCCTCCCTTGGATCCAATGGCACTATTACAGCGTGTCTCCGTGGGGATGGTTGGGAATGCACGTTTTCTCCCTGCTCTGAGGGATTAGGTGGGAGATATTTAGGGACATACCCAGGGCCACTTGGTTAGGTGAAGGTAGAGAGGGACAAGGGGCAGACAGACCACCAAGCTGAGTTGAAATCGGGAGACACACTCCTTCCACTGACAGGCCTTGTGATCGCTCGGGGTCTCCGTATCCTGCCGGGAAGGTGAGTAGTGGCCCCGGGTGACCCCTGAGCTCTGGGACTTCTTGTTGGGCTTAAGGGAGAGTATGGAGGCTCCTTCTGCTTCTGTGGCAGTGGACCCAGCCTGGGCCAGCGCCCCTTCCCCTGCGGGGTGCTAGGATCTCCTCCAGCCTCATGAGGCAGGGCTTGGGGATGAGACCTAGGCTGGACCAGGAAGGAAGGAGCCAGGAAACCTCAGTCTCCATGAGGATAGCAGCTCACAGGGGTGGTTAGAGTCCCTGACTGAGGTCACGACCCCAGCTCACCCCAGCGAATATCAGGAGGTGATGTTCAAGTGTTACATCATAAATGGGGCTTCTCATGGTCACCTGAAAGTTCTGTTTAGATTAGTCCTCTGTGATGGAAACATCTCCAGTGGCTCAGTTGTGTCTCCCAATGACAGGACTAAGTCTGCCTGCAATCCCTTCAAGATTGCCTGTCTACGTAAGAGAGACAACACATCGTTGCGTGAGAGGCCATAGACAGGACACTGGGCTTGGAGCTGGACCATCTGGGTTCAAATCCCAGCTCTGCCCTTCCTAGCTATGTGATCTTGAGCAAGTTAAGCTTCTCTGGACCTCAGTTTCCTCATCAGTAAAATGGGGGTAAAAACACAGACCTCCTAGGGATCTGGGGAGGATCAAATAAGATAGTGGATGGGTCAGTACTACTCAAACACGAGTGATTATGTGATTGTCCTTATTATTGTCACCAGCCTGGGGGGAGGCCCCTAAGGCTTCTCACTTAGTAATTTAGGACCAGCTCAGTTGGGAGTTGGGGTGTCCTGTTTTGCCGTAAAATGTAGCATGCCTTGCCAGGACCTCTGTAGTTTCTGATACTCAGTTCAAGGTCACGCTCTTGCTGAGGCCTCCCCGACCTTTTCAACAAGAACCGACGGCTTCTTCCTGTGGACACGCTGCGCCCAGGATGCAGGGCTCTTGCCACTGGGCCCCATAACACTTGACCACACTGTTACATGTCTGTCCCTTCCATGAGGCCATGACTAAGGGGAGGCTCTGGGGAGGTGGTTGGTGAATGAACAAACAAGTAAACCAAGGAAGGAGCACAATGAATAGATGCAAACCAAGTCACATCATCAGGGAAAAGACAAGACAAAAGAATTTGGGGCGTAAGCTGGGGGACGGAGGGGACCTCGGGGGCTGAAGGCAGGATGAAGGCCCTGAGGGACACTGGCTAGTGGGCTTTCTTTTCTTTTTTTCCAATTTTTTTTTATTGTAGTAACATACAAGTAATAATAAAATTTACTATCTTAACCGTTTTTAAGTGTACAGTCCAGTGGTATGAAATATATTCATAATGTTGTGCAACTGTCACCACCATCCATCCCCTTTTCATCTTGTAAAACTGAAACTCTGTCCCCATTAAAGACTAACTCCACACCCCCCGGGCTCCAGCCCCTGGCATCCGTCGTTCTGCTTTCTGTTTCTATAAACTTGACTACTCTAGGGACTCATATAAGTGCTATCATACAGTATTTGCCTTTTTGTGACTGGCTTGTGTCACTCAACATACTGTCTTCAAGGCTCATCTGTGTTGTAGCAGGTGTCAGAATGTCCTTCCTTTTTGAGGCTGAATAATACTCCACCATATGGACGTACCAGTTTGCTTCTCCATTCATCTGCCAATGGACACTTAGGTCACTTCCATGGTCCAGCTATTGTCAGTGGGCTTTCTTTTTAACCCCTTCTCTTTGGATACAAGGAAACCTCACTCATTTAGACTAATTGTAGGAGAGCTGAAATTATAATAGGCTCAAACAACAAAAAGTACTTTTATTACTCTTAAGGTCCAAGAGTAATTTGACCTCAGCTAACAAAATACTGCTTCCTTCGGGCCTTAGAAGAGCATTTAGAAGAACCACGTGCTTTAATGGGGTCACCAGTTACTTACGTGGATGGAAATGTGGGTTTCCATAGGGTTGGGGAAGCAAGGTTTGTTCCTAGAGTTGGCTTCTGCCTTGTGATTTTGATTCCAACGTGCAAGCCCATTTGTAGAGGCCGTGGATAGTGCTGGTGACGGGAGGAGGGGAGGTTGCTAACTAAACCCAGTCTGGGTCCTGTTCAAATTATGACAAATGCTGGCTTCAGAACTGGGATTCCTGGATAAAGCGGTCTGCAAACTTCTTCTTTTTAAAAGCTTTTCGTTTGGACATATTTTCAGACATCCAAAAAGTTAAATGTAGAATACAAAGAATTCCCAGATCCCCTTGACACCGATTCCCCAAATCTTAATGTTTTACTATATTTGTGTTATCACTCTCAATCTCTCTTGTTTATATGTATGTATCAATATACATACCTATACACAGATACGTATTCTTTCTTTCTCAACTGTTTAAGAGTAAGTTGCAGACATATGCCTCTTTACCTCGAAATACTTCGGTATTTAGCAGAGAACAAATGCAAATTGAGACCCGGTGTCCGAATGAAAACAAGAAAGAATTAGTTGGGTGTAAGCTGGGGGATGGAGGGGACCCTGAAAACAAGGTCCCAAGAAAAGGCATTGGTCCACATTTGAGGTCCCAGATGGTCGATGAAATTCTATCAGGACAGTTTCATCAGGGCCAGCACTGAAGGTCGGCTGTGATGGGGCAGATTTAGAGGCGTCAGAGAGGAGCCATTCTCCTGTGACGCCCACTTTTTCCCTTCCTCCCTGACCCTGTCTTCTGGCTGTCCCGTCCCAGCCCCACACAGGGTATCCACTCCAGGAGGGCCCAGAGGAACTGCCGCAGGCTTAGGGGTCAAACCTCAGCTCTGCCTCTCACCAGCTGTGTACTGTTAGACAAGTCCTTTACTCCCTCTGGCCTCAGTCTCTGGGGCTGTCAAATGGGCATATTTCACATGGTTGTTGTGAAGAGCAGCAGTGGTGGCATGACAGGTGTGCTAGTACTGGGTAAAGCATGAAGCATCCCAGTGCTAATTCCTTTTCCTTCCTTGGTTCTGGGAAGCGCCCTCCATCCTCTGGACCACAGGAAACCTCCCCACCTCAGTGTGTGGGAAGAACCAAGAGAGCTGTGTGAGAGTGGAGTGATGGAGGAGGGGGCTGCAGCCCCCGCCTCTGCTGATGTTTCCCTGGGGAAGAGCCCACAGAAGAGCTGGCAACAAATCCGCCAGCTACATGGACAGCCACCTGGGCAAAACCGGGGTGTGGGTAGCATTTGCATGGCTCACTTGTAAGTAGCTAGAAGACCGAGGATTCCCCAGGGTCTCCACGAAGGGAGGTGACTCTGGGGAATCAGAGGAGCTCAGGTCAGGCCTGGCACCCAGTGGTGGTGACATTCAATGGGTTCCTTCTCTCTGAGCCTCAGTTTGCCCATCTGTAAAATGAGGGTGCTGAAGAAAGCCACCATGTGGGAATTCTGAGAGACTGCTGTAAGTCAAGAATGTGAAGGTCTTTCCTGGTGGCGCAGTGGTTGAGAGTCTGCCTGCTAATGCAGGGGACACGGGTTCGAGCCCTGGTCTGGGAAGATCCCACATGCCGCGGAGCAACTAAGCCCGTGCGCCACAGCTACTGAGCCTGCGCATCTGGAGCCTGTGCTCCGCAACAGGAGAAGGCCGCGACAGTGAGGCCCGCGCACTGCAATGAAGAGTGGCCCCCGCTCGCCGCAACTAGAGAAGGCCCTCGCACAGAAACGAAGACCCAACACAGCAAAAATAAATAAATTAATTTAAAAAAAAAAGAATGTGAAAACCCTCAGAACGGGAGGAGGGAAGAGCTCTTCGGGGAAGGGCAGGGACCCACCTCATCCACCCGTGTCCGTTGTAGGGCTGAGACAGCGGCAGACACATAGTAGGACTGAATAACTGCTTGTTTGGCCAACCCTCCCAGGGAGAGCCTGTGCCTTTAACCAAACTTGGAGAAACTTCATCTGACGCCGGGACCCTGGGGCATCACCTCTGGCCCCGAGGAACTTAATTGGGACTGCAGTGCCTCCTGGTGGCCAGTGTGAGCCACTGCAGCCTTGATCATGCTGGATTGGGGGGCTGCCTAGAGCCTTCAGGCAGGGACCCGGGAACCTGCCCTGTGGGTGCGCATGGCGTCCCAGGGCCCCGCGACTCCTCCTCAGTCTTGGCTTCCTGTAGGGGCTGCGCCTTCTCCATAACCCCTTCTCTCTCGCTGGCAGGAAATCCGGCAATACTTGTTGACATGAGGAAGCAGAGAAGCCAAAAGGTTTGCGCAGGGCCCGAGCAGCAGCGGGGCCACCTTTGGCCCTTCATGCCCTGCCCCGTGGCTGGTTTCTCTGGGCCCCATCATCCCGCAAGGCCCACACACAGCAGTGTGTGCTGAGGGACCGAGGCCCCCCGGCTCCGGAGTCCAGCCCCGTGGCCTTGGGTCCCTTTCCTATGGGCGCCCCGTCACCTCAGCAGGGTGTGCAGAGCTGCCCCGGCGCTACCAAAGGCAGAAGGATCCCGGGCCCAGCTCAGGACCCAGCTGTGCATCAGGGCAGTCCTGCTCTGAACCGCTCACAGTGGAGTGGGAAGCAGGACCACACACCAGTGCTTTAGAGCAGAGAATCCAGTGTTTAAGAGGTAAGCCCAGCCCCCGGGGTCAGGGAGGACGAAGGGGTCAGCCTTGCACTGAACCTTGGAAGCCCAGGAGAAACAATTCAGCAAAGAAGAAATACCACAAATAAAAGGTTAACTTTACTAGTAATAAAAAAATTGTAAATTCAAACAAGATTTCACTTTTATCCTTCACGCTGGCAAAGATTTTAAAAAATAGTATAATGACTGGTATTGGCCCTGAAGCAGGTGGGCACATGGAGGAAATAGGCAGATTTCTAGAAGACACGTTTATTGGAGCTCTTAAGGTGTGACTGTGATCTAACTCGGTATTTCTAGTTCCTGGAGCTTCTTCTAAGGTAATTACCATGAAAGTATCAAGGGATTTAGCTGCAAGGATATTCATCCCAGGCCTGTTATCATTTCAAACAATCAGCGATCCACGTGTCCAACAGTAAAGGACTGATGAAATAAAATAGTTTGTCCATGTGGTGAAATACTATGCAGCCATTAAAAACGATGTAGTAGAAGAATATAGAATAGGATGGAAAGATAGGCAGGATAGTGTTAGGTTAAAAAAAAAAAAAGACTTGTACCAAAAAAAAAATTATGTGTCCCTTTTGTGTTTGTGTGTTACAGTTTTCTTCTTTTGGTCTGTCTTGATTTTTTTTTATTTTTAAGTTCCATATAGATCATAGATAATTATATGTAACGAGGGGGGAAAAAGCCATAAAATTTACAGAGGAAGATACGCAGGGAGAGGAGGAGTTAGCCAGATGCATGAGGGCAGAGGGGCATTCCAGTTAGAAGGAAGAGCACATGCAGGAGTGGGGTAGCCTGAAGCCGCTCGAGCAGTGTGTTGGAGGCATGAGGGCAGGTCTGTGGGACCGGAAGCGAGGTGCAGAGGTGGGGTGTGGAAAGATGTAAGTCTGTGAGGAGAACGGGTGTCAGTCCCACCTGGGGAATCCTGAATGCCACAGTCAGCCTGACTTGCAGGGTTGGCAGATTTAGCAAAAAACTAACAACAAAACCAGGGCGCTCCATTTAATTTGAATTTCAAATAAATAATGAATAAGTTTTAGTATAAGTATGCCCCATCCAATATTTGGGACACACTTACACTTAAAAACTGACTGTTTCTCTGAAATTCTAATTTAACTAAGCACCCTGTATTCTATCTGACCATCCTAATGAGGGCTCTGGGCACCAGTGGAGGGCCTCTAGACAGGCTCACACTAGATGGGATGTGTGCTTTAGACACTCTCTCTGGTTGTAGTTGAGGGCGGTGAGTCTGAGGGCAGAGAAACCAATGAGGTCTGCGCTTAAGCCAGAGCTCCGGGAATCTCCAGCATCCAAGAGGCCTCAGAGTCACGGTGGGGGGGGAGCAGTTTGTGAGGACAGTGGCCGATCCCCACCATGAAAGGGGCCTTTCGCTGAAGCATCCCTACCCTTCCTCCACCCGGCTCCCCCGTGGCGCTCACACCCACCTCCCACATCACACAGCCGAATCCAACACCTGCCAGAGCAGACATCACTCAGGATTCTAATCGCTGCTTCCACATAGCATTTTAAAATGATAAAAGCCATTTCTGGTCATGGTAAGACAAATAGAAAATTAAGTCAGACGAGAAAAAAAAAAAAAGGAACAAAACCCAGATACCAGTATTCTTACCTCTGGAAACCTCTAGTATTTTCTAAGGAGAGATACCCCACCCCTACCTCCCCATTTTTTCAAAATAAGATTTACTTACTATAACACGAACATCTTTCAGTTACTAAAATGCTGTTCTTTCACATCAGTTTCACTCATTTTTCATCAAATGTTTATTGAACCCCTTCTGCATACCAGCCACAATACTAGGCATTAAACAAAAGGGCTAAACAAAAGAAGTATATTCAGATATATTCCCTGTTTTATGGAAGGGAGAGAGGGAGACAATAAATAAAGGAAAAACAAATAGATACAAAATAATGTGTATTAAATGCCAAGAGAGAAACAGTCTGTCGAATAAAGAAAATCAGGAAGGATCTTCCAGTTATGGAAATATCATCCTTTATTTAACCTATCTCCTATTATTGGATATTTTGGTTATTTTCAGTTTTTCCATATAATAATGCCATGATGAACTTTCTCTCTAGTTAATTCTTTGTGCCCATGCATAAGTCTGTCTTTAGTTTAAATCCCTAGAAGTGAGATTTCTGGGTGAAGACATACAAACTTTTTACTTACTTAGTTTTTCTTTACTATATTTAAACCCAGTTTTTAATTTTCTCTATAGTTTACGTATTTTTTATTTTTAAAACAGCATGGTATAAAATTAAAATGGGGTATTATTTTATGTATTTGAACACATTCCTGTACAGACCCATGTACTCACCATCACAACTGGGATACGGGATAAGATAGTTCTGCACACCAGCCCTTTGTGGTCAGACCCACCCCCTCCCCAGCCCCTGGCAACCAGTGATCTGTTCTTCGTCCTGGTACTGTTACCTTCCCCAGAATACCATGCAATAAATAAGTAGAGTCATGTGCTACCTACATTTTGAGACTGGCTTCTTTTACAGACCATCATGCTGTCTTTGAGAGTCATCCATGCCATTGTTTTTATCACTAGTTTGCTCCTTTTACCTCTGTAGCATCCCACTGCATGGCTGTTCCACAGCTTGCTTATTCATTCACCTGTTAAAGGACATTTGGGTTGTTTCCAGTTTGGCGTGATTATGAACAAAGCTGCTATAAACATTTGCATACACGTTTGCAATGAAAATAAGTCTGTTTCTTTAGGGCAAATGCCTAGCAGTGGGATTTCTGGGTCTAGCCATAAGAGTATGTTTAATTATACAAGACAATGCCACACTGTTTTCCCGCCAGCGATGAATGAGAGTTCCGGGTGCTCCATATCCTCGCTATCACTTGGTATCGTCAGATTTTTTTATTTCCATTGCAATAGGTGTGTAGCCATATCTCATGGGGGCTTTAGTTTGAATATCCCTAGTGGATAATCCATAGTGGATAATACATTGAGTAGGTCATCATGCTGATTTCCATGTATATCTTCTTGGGTAAAATGTCCATTCAAATATTTTACCCATCTTTTTTTAGTTTTAACATTACTGCTAACTATGCTCCACATTTTATTCAGATTTCACTAGTTTTTCCCTAATGTCCTTTTACTGTTTCAAGACCCCATCCTGGATACCACATCACATTTAGTCCTCATGTCTCCTTAGCCTTCTGTGATCTGTGACAGTTTCTCGGATTTTCCTTGTTTTGAGAGGCACATTTAGGGCTTGGGTGGGTGCATGTTGGTGACAGGAGTGCCTAAGTCACCTCGTGGGTGGCTGGCCTGAGCCCTTGTGCTTCCTCTCTACAAACTGGCAGTTCCTCCAGGGCAGGAACACCGTCCATCTCTGCTGGGTACACACTGATATGCTCCATGCATGTTTGCTGAAATGTCGCCCCAGTTACTGCTACCCCTTTGGTGTTATTTCTTGGGCCTGGAGCTAACACTAGGGACGTCTAAGCTGAACTCTGGACAGAGTCCAGCAGCAGATGAGGTAGGCTGGGGTTATAATCCATGGCTCACCTTTAACCTCTGCCCCCACCCCCGCACGGCTGTTTGGACAGCGGTGGGTTTAGTCAGTGCCCTTTAAATAGCATGAAAGGGCCTCACGCTGGCCTGTTTTGTTTAAGGAGGTTGCATCGGCGTTGTGCACACTGCCACAGGGCATGCGGCCGGCTCACCCGAGAACAGAGTATGCGGCATGTCCCCCACAAAGCAGATGTTTGGAGGAAAAATAGATGTAATCAAAAGCACGGAGGATAAAATTACTCAAACCCCTTAGACCCTCCATATGCACGGATACACACACACGCACGCACACACACACGCACACACGCACGCACCACCCACGTCCATACCCACCCGCGTATATCTACAGGGTCACGTTCACACACACCCCCACACGCAACAGCACACGTCCGCAGGCACACACATGCCAATTGTGTGCCTGCCCTTGACCACATGAGCCTGCACGGTACACAGACCTATCCGCAGGCCACTACACACGTGTTCCCTGCACCCATTTGCAACTGCAGGCTTGTGTCCCATGCCCGAGGGCGCACATCCGTGCACGCGGAAGGGATACACACAGAGAGGCCTCCAGCACCCTGTCCCCAAATGGCTTCAGAAGTTCATTCTCTTTAAATCACAGCCATAAAAAAAAATTACCTTGAAATCACAGTCATGAAAAAAAATCACGGTCACCTTTGGAAATCTTTCAAGGCCTTTCATGTCAAAAAAAAGTTAGTCTAGGTGCTTCCCTGGTGGCGCAGTGGTTGAGAGTCCGCCTGCTGATGCAGGGGACGCGGGTTCGTGCCCCGGTCCGGGAAGATCCCACATGCCGCGGAGCGGCTGGGCCCGTGAGCCACGGCCGCTGAGCCTGCGCGTCCGGAGCCTGTGCTCCGCAACGGGAGAGGCCATAACAGTGAGAGGCCCGCGTACAGGAAAAACAAAAAAAGTGAGTCTGGAGTAGAGTGACTCCCTAGGGTTGAACCGGGACCCGTGGCTAGAGGTTAAGGGAATGAAGAAAGGTTTCCCATTTCTCGTTGGATTTCTTGAAATCCAACAGCCAGGGCTGTCCGGCAGTGGACCAGGTGGCTCGCAGAAGAGTCCAGGCCTCGTCCCCAGGGAAGTTCAGGCAGACGCCCAAGGGCCTTCTGTGGCTCCTGATGGAGCATATAACCCCGAACCGAAGAACGCTTCCCACTTCATCAGAAGTGGTCGATGGGAGTCTTTGCCTGGGGTTGTTTGAAGGGCCAGCGTCCCTCCCTCGGGGCAGGCGAGGATGACTCATGATGTTCTGTGCGCATTGCTTGATTCCTCTGGGTAGTCTATTTCCAGATCAAGAAATTCTGGGGGGAAGCTGCAGCTTGCGATTACATTGTCTTGGGCCACACAGCCTGGGACAAAGCCTGCCCAGGGATCCCTTCCCACTCTGAGCAGGGTGTCAGCATAGCACCAGGCCAGAGTCCACAGGGGGTTGCCCCAGGGAGGATGAGGGGAAGCCAGGCAGGCAGGCAGGCAGTTGGCCTGGACCCAAAGAGGCTCTGTCACTGCTCAGCTTCATACCAGTGCCAGATGCTATTGGGCCTCAAGAAGGCGGGCCCAGCAGCGGGGCAAGCTGGGAGATCCCAGTGGCCTTTTCTCTCTCCCAGTATAGCAGCGCGATGGATGCAGAGCTGGTTCCTGGCAGATGCTGGACTGGGTTTCCTGGACATGTCAATTCCAGAGCCCCGCTCCATGAAGCCCATCTCTGTGCTTCTCCTGCCTCCCCGAGCCTCTTGCTTGCTGCGTGGAGACATCCTTCTGTGTCCGCCTGCTCTTTCTCTTCTCCTTCCTTCTTCCCTCCCTCCTTCCGTCCTCCATCTTTTCCTCTCTCCCTCGGGGATCTCACCTCCTTCTGTTTCAGCTGTCAGCCTCTGATGGAGGCATTCGTCACTATGTGCCTTTTTCTCATGTATCCTCGCCACCTTTCTCCTCAGTGTTTACGAGGATGCATTCATTCAACAAACATCTCTGCACGTACCCTACAGGTCCTGGCGCGCAGTAGGTGCACAGAGGTAGCTGGACGGAGTGAGAGCTCAGTAATATTTGTTTGTTAGAAATTGTTCGTTGATTCTTCAGTAACCTCTTCCTGCCTGTCTGCTGCCTGTCCCATCCTGGGCTGAGCCCTGGGCTGAGAAGGGACCAATGGTATGAGGTCCCAACCCTCAGGGAACTGATTCTCTAGGAGGAGCTGGACATTTGGGGTTTGATTATATACTAGTCCGAAAACACAGTCAGTAATTGGATGGCGGGGTTGGTATGACTGCCCCAGTCTGAGAGGGCTTCCTGGAGGAGCTGGTGCTTGATTGGACCTTGGAGGTCAGCTGGAAAAAAAGGGACATTCCAGGCAGGTGGACAGAGGTGGGGGTGAGGGAGACCAAGGAGGTCAGTGCTTTCCTTTGTTCAGGAGTAATTCAGCCTGGGTCTCAGGCCCCCTGTTGTCAGTGGCCGTCTTGAGGACGGAGTCACAGAGCGAGCTGGACCCTGACCAGTGCCAGGCCTCGGGCCACGGTACCGAGTCTCCACCCGGCTCCTCTGGATCATCTAGTTGGAGAGCGATCTGCTGGCTTTGCCCAGAGCCCAACACCATCACCCGTCCCATCCCTGGCACCCACCTGTCTCAAGCAGGCCTGTTAAACACAGGACCTCCTGCAGAAGAGCAGTGGGAACTGTAATTATTTACTCAGGAGGATGGAAGATAAGAGGCTTGGCAGCCCTCTCCAGATGTCCGCAGGGCTGGCTTGGGAAAGGCCCCGGGAGGTTTTGAACCAGGACCAATGAGCCAGACCCTACAGGAGACAGACACGGGCTGGACCTAAGGACAGATGGTCCAGCTGTCCTGCGGGCAGTGAGCTCTCTGTCACCAAAGCCTGGATGATAGCACTTTGTAGAGATGCTGTAGGGTGGCAGGAGGTGGAAACTGATGCACTGAGCACCTGAGAGGGACTTCCTTGGCTTGTCGTTCTGACCAGTTGGGTCAGAACCTTGGGGAATTTTCCTTTGTTGTCTAAATGAGGGGCCCAACCTCAGAATTTAATGCAAGATGATCAGTAATCAAGATGGAGATTTGGAAGATTCCTTCCCTCTTCAAGGACCAGAGAAACCTCAGTTTTGCCAGAATTCCTTCATCTCTAAGCCTTTCCAGTTAGCTGACATTTGCCTGGACAGACGTGGCCCCATCCTCTCCCCTCTTCTCCCCACTCCAGATCCCAAGGGGAAGGTCCCACTGGTCCCTAAGGCGGGAGGGCTACTTACTCCACCGGGCCAAAGCTGTGACACCAGACAGGACGTGCCTGCTCCCGTTTGCAGATGAGGCTCTGGGACATAAAAGGCATCCTCTGAAGTCTCAGGCAGACTTTGGGAGAGCCGGGACCGCGAACAGATCTCCCATCTCTCGGTCTGGTGGTCTTTGCACACGCCATGCTGTCTCCCCACTCCTGACCCACTCGCTCCCTCTCAGTGGGGTGGCTGGAGGGGGGAAACTGGATTCTTACTCCTCTTCTTGGAAGACTGGACATTCGGCCGCTTCCCCCCGAGCTGAGCCTAGAACCAGCCCACGCTGGGGAGCTTCTCCCAGAGGCCACGTCCGCACTCTCTCCTCCTCTGGGGCTGGTCCTTCTGCCCCCAGGGTGCACAGACCAAGCCTCTGGGTTATGTGAGGCCCCTGGATTCCTTCTGGTCCCACTTCTCTCCCCAGGAAAGGCCGCGAGACCATGGGTAGGAGTAAAGGACCAACCAAGGGCTGAGAGGCTGCACTCTGTCGCTAATTAGGGCACATTTCCTGTCTCTCTGGCCTCAGTTTCCCCTGACTTAACATGATGAGTTTGGTCCCTACCAACACTTGCTTTTTATAACATGGAGTTTCCCCTGCATGGCCCAGCCCCTACTGTTGTATGGGGTGGTCCCGATCCCAGACTGAAGGCCAGAGGATACGGTAAGGGTCTACGGGGTCATGGGATGGGGCCTGGGGAGCAGTGGTAGGGCAGAGGGGGCAGGGGCTGCCCCCCCTCCCCAGTCTGGCCTCCAGGAAGTTGCATAACAGAGATGTTTATTTTTGGTGAGGCTGGGTGGGATTTCTTCTCCTTAAAAAAAAAAACCCAAAACATAAAACTTATTTGTCTGCCAGGAAGATAAATATCTTTGCTGAAAGCTCTTGGCCCGGCTGCCAGCTGCAGCTTGCGTGATGCTGTCACCAAAGCCGTGGCGGTCTGCCTGTGTCTGGGCTTACATGGGTGTCATATGTGATGTCTGAGGGTCAGCCCCCCACCCTGCTGGTATCGACGCTGCCAGTGGCCCTCAGGAACAGCCTCCCAAAGCTGCTTCCAGGCCCACTCTGGGCATTCACCTCCACCCCGATTTCCTCAGTGCCTTGAAGAGGGAGGTGAGAATGACAGAGCAAAATGTCCCTCTCAGCTTCCCCAGCATTAAGAGAGCCCCCAGTGTACACAGAAAGCCAGGGGCGAGACTGAACCTGAAGCTTCGGCCCTAGGACCTGGACAGGGTTAAGAGACCCGGGCTAGAGGCATCGTCCTGACTTAATGCCTGCTGCTCAGATCTCTTCCTAGAAGAGGAGACCGAGGGTCAGAGTGGTTGGTGCTCACACCGACCACAAATGCTTGTCATAATCAGAGCTTGCGCGTGTGAAAGGTTTTGTCAAATGCTCCCCACACATGTCTTTTTAATCCTGTGTGTTATTTCACTCTACAAGAGTCACAGTCAATGGAATTTGGCTCAGAGAGGTGCTCACACCCCTGTCTCCAGACACCAGTCCAGCGCCCTCCCCACGGCATGCGCACACGCTCCTGCGCTTGGGGCCTCCAGGGAGGGCCTGCCCGCTTGGAGGACTTCTCCAGGGTCAGAACCTTCTGCTGCTCACAAGTCTAGACCAGAACTAGGAATAACTTAATGATACAGGCAGAAGGCTGCCTAGCCGGCACCACGCTGAGTGCTTTATGTGTCAGCCTTTTTAATCCCACAACTACCCTGTGAGGAAGATCCTACAGGATTCTGCATCCCCATTTTATAGAGGGGGAAACTGAGGCATAAAGAGGTTAGGTGAACTGTCCAAAGCACCCAGCTGGGATTCACACCCCTGGTGCCAGTTCCAGAGCCTGTGCTCTGATCCCTGCCCTGAGGCGGGTGTGTGCCCAGGGTGCTAACTGGGCTCTTTGGACTTGGACAAGCTACTTCCCGCTCCACCCTCCCACCCTGGCCTCCGCCTCCTCATCCTTGACCCGTGTGGGCTGACTGGTCCTTTGCAGCTCTGACCATCCAGGAATCAGCCGGCAGAGCCCCGTTCTGTTAGACAGCAGGGGCTGTGGGCCTGGGCCGAGAGCTTTGTGTAAGCCTGCTGGGTCCCCCGTGTCAGCATCCTGGGCATGTCAGGGGGAGGTGCCCCACTTCCTTAGTAAACACGCCCCCCACCTGGAGGGGCAGGTCACCACTTGGACAATAGGTGAGACCAGTGTGGAGGGTGCGGGGACGGGACCCCTCAGCGCTGGATTCTTGGGCAGAGTCTCCAGAGCCCCTGCTGAACCCCATACAGGACCAGGCCAGGAAAGCTGGGGCCTCTCCTCCTCACTCCAAGCCCAGTTGGGCCAGATATGGCTGCTGACTGAGTTTTCCTTCCCACTCTGGGAGTCCGAGGCACTGAGTCAGCATTCTCAATGCCTGAAGAAGAAGTGCTGGCAAAGGGAGTCCTTCGAGAGGGAGGACCCCAGGGTCAGTGGGGTGGAGATTAAATGTTATAGAGGTCAGATTGGCTGACCCAGAGTCACAGAACATTGGTGCTGTAAGGGGCCCATGCTGAGATCAGGACAGAGAGGCTCACAGACTCGCCCAAGGTCACACAGCATGTTAATGGCAAGCCAGGGTTAGAACCTGGGCCTCCTGGCCTCGCACCCAATACTCCCCTGAGCAGGCAAAGGCAAGGGATGGCTCCCCCGTCCCTCGCTCCTCTCATGCTTGGTTCAGCCACTGGTTTTTGACCTTCTTTTCTCCCCCCTCAGCCAAAGAGAGCTCCCTGGGTGAGCCAGAGTTGCCACCCGACTCTGACACCGTGGGGATGGACAGCAGCTACCTCAGCGTGAAGGAGGCTGGGGTGAAGGGGCCCCAGGACCGGGCCAGCACCGACCTCCCCAGCCCACTGGAGAAGGCGGACTCCGAGAGCAACAAGGGCAAGAAGCGGCGGAACAGAACGACCTTCACCAGCTACCAGCTGGAGGAGCTGGAGAAAGTCTTCCAGAAGACCCACTACCCCGACGTGTACGCACGGGAGCAGCTGGCCATGAGGACCGACCTCACCGAGGCCCGCGTGCAGGTCAGTGAGGGCGCCTGGCGGGGCGCGGGAGAGCAGGGCCTGCCCTTGGGATGGTGGCCGGAGCTGGGACCGCCTGACTGTCCCCGGTCACGCCAGGGCTTTCTTCACCTCAGTGCAAGGAGCCCGCCCCTCACGCCCCGGCTCCAACCAGAGCAAGTCTGCTTTTACTCACTTTACTGTCTGGCCTCTTGCTCTGGTTGGAGCTGGGGCAAAGCTCCCAGTGGATGGGAGCTTCTTACAGGAAGCCTGTAAGCTGTATTTCTGAGTTCTATGTGGTGTGGGAGTCCAGGTCCTTTCATGAAGGAGATGGTGACTGGTCTCTGCTCTGGAAGGCCTATATCTTAGAAAGGAAACAGGACGAACTTAAATGCATCCATAGCAGCCCAGTGGGCGGAAACAGAGACAACCCAGCTCTTCTTTTTGCCCAGGATGGCCGCCTTGTCCTCCATCTTTCAGGTTCCAACTCTGTATGCCTCCTCTGAGAAGTCTTCCCGACCACCATGGCTAAAGAAGGGACCCCCACCATCATCTGACCACCAAAACACTCAACCCAGCACAACCCAACAGAGCTCAACACAGGCCAGCAGAGCCCAACACAACACAACACAACACAGCACAACCTAAACCAACACAGCTCAGCACAGGCCAGCATAACCCAAATCAACACAGCTCAATTCAACAGAACTCAACACAGGCCAGCAGAGCCCAACACAACACAACACAGCACAACCTAAACCAACACAGGCCAGCATAACCCAAATCAACACAGCTCAACTCAACAGAACTCAACACAGCTCAACACAGTACAACCCAGCACAGCACAACACAATATAACCTAAACCAACACAGCTCAACAGAACTCAACACAGCTCAACACAGCCCGTCAGAGCCCAACACAACACAGAATAACGTAAACCAACAGAGCTCAACCCAACACAGCCCAACACATCTCAATGCAACCCAACAGAAGCCAACACAACACAACAGAACATAACCCAACATAACCCAACCCAACACAGCTCAACACAACCCAACACAACATGACACAGCTCAACACAGTAACAGAACCCACCAGAACCAACACAACACAACAAAACCTAACACAGCTCAACCCAACCCAACACGACACAGTAGAACCCAATACAGCTCAACCCAACCCAACACAACTCAACCCAAATCAACACAAAACAACACAAGCAAACCAGGTCAACTTCTACCACATTGTCCTATTTTATCTTTTTAATAGAACTTATGATGGCTTAAAATATTTTATCTGTTTTGTCTCCTCTCACTGGAATATGAGCTCCTTGAGGGCAGGTACTGTCTGTTGTTCAACACTGTATTCCTACCAATTAGAGAAGGTCGAACTCAGAGCAACAAAGGCAAAAAATAAATATACGTGGACCAACTGACCTCCTTTGACCAGAGAGGTGTGTCTTCCCTCCCTGCATGAAATTACAGCAGAGGAAGAACCAGAAAGGAATCAAAGTCCTCTAAGTACCCCAAACACAGGCGACAAGGTCCGTGCACTAAAGTTTGAGCTTCAGCGTAACACAAAATAAATGTCATGTTCAGCCTGCCTTTCCAGCCCAGAACATGTTAGAAATAGCAAATCAGGTGTTGGCAGATAGCTATTTTCCCCCTCCTGTAGGCTGTGGAAATCAACAGCTTGAGAGCAAAGAGGAGTTTTTTTTAAAACAAGCAGCACAATTCAGATCAGCTCAGCACAGCTCTGCTCAGGTCTTTTCAGCACCAGGACAAAAAGCCCTGTTACTTAGCAGACCCCAAGAGCGCCTCCTGTTGCATTTGTTCACTAAAGAATCTTCAGCAGTGTTTCTAAGGCATCAATAAAAGGTTCATCAGTCTCAACCATGCTCTGTTTTAAAAGGCAAAGGCATTTGTAATATGGTCCAGAAACGTTTTCATCTAAAATGGCTAATGTGGGGGACTTCCCTGGTGGTCCAGTGGTTAAGACTCCACGCTTCCACTGCAGGGGGCTCGGGTTTGATCCCTGGTTGTGGAACTAAGATCCCACATGCCATGCAGCGCAGCCAAAAATTAAAATTAATAATAATAAAATAAAGTAAAATAAAATAAAATGGCTAATGTGAAAAGGGACTGGTAGTTGTCAGTGAATACACAGCCATCCAGAAACAGCAGGAACCCGAGGGGGTTCGGAACAGTCAGGTCGTTTATCTGTAAATTCCCAAAAACAAGCTTCCCGGTTTATTCCTCTTCAGTTCGCAGTAAGTGTTTAGGGAAGAAAGGCAGGGCAGCTGAGGCCTCACTCTGATTCCAGAAACCTTCTCACACCCATTGTCCCACCTGAGTCATGCGACTTCCTGGTGCCTCAAGAGTCTGGACAGGAACCACAGCATCTGGCCTCAGCTCAGCCAATGGATTTGGGAGGAGCTAAAGGAGTAGGTGGAGAGGCGGTGGCTGTTATGGGGCATTCCTGTAGATGCTGTGTTTGTGTGAAGCAAACCGTTCATTTTCTGTGCAGTACACATGTGTGCACATGTGTGCACACGTGTGTGTCCCTAACAAATGGACAGGAGTGCCAAGAAGTAAAATTCACTTAGTATCAAAAGGAGGATGGTCCTCCTAGTACAACACATGGAAATGACTCTGGGGTACGTTTAACATTTTTCAGGCACCACAATGGAGTGTTAAAATGGAGTGCTTTCCCTGCACACACACACACAAACACACACTCACACACAAACACACACACACATTTATGCCTACTTCCAAAAAGGACCTGGGGCAGCTTACAATGAAAGATTTATTATTTTCATCTAAGAACAAGAACAAAGTCATGAAATGGGAAGGTATTTATGTCAAAGATCTAGACTAAGGATCGTATCTGCCACTGAGTGTAAATTTCAACCCTGAGCTTCCTGGCAGCCAAGGCAGAAAGGGAAACTCTAATGTGTGCCTATCTTATCATCTAAGGGAAGGGCCATAGAAGTATAGAACGCTAGTGCTGGAAAGGATCACCTGGTCCTCTCATTTGATATCAAGGAAGAAGAGGCCCAGAGGCAGGAAGCGATCACCTGTGATCAGGTGACTCAGGAAAGGTGATTCAGTGGCAGTGCTGAGAATAGAATGTGGGACCCTGAGTTCCAGCCCAGTGCTTCTTTTACTTTAGTTTGCCGTAGCAGGACACGTGCCAGCTTGTTCTGAGACTTTTCTTTGTATAAAGGCAGCAGGGTGGGTGGGATTGTCATGTGTGTCAGACCTCTGGGTTGAGCCTGGCAGTGCCCCAGGGATGGGGGACGTGGGGATGGATCCCCCTGCTTGCCTCTGCTGAGTTTGTTTAGGGCCCGTACTCAGCTGGTGGGAAGCCAGGTGCCTGGCGTAGAGTGGCAGTGGGGACAGGGAGGGGGTGATGGAGGCCCCGAGATGGACCTTTCCTGGGAAGAAGCCCGGGGCTTGGCCCCGCTCCAGGGGGCTGCAGGGGCCTCTCCCTGCTGTCTGGGACTCCAGTCTCCGCAGCTGGTGTCTGAAGAAAATACGACAGAGGCCTCCCTGCCCCGGGCCACCCCGCCCTGGCCCAACATGGGCTGCGGTTAGCAAGGACCCTGCCAAGATGGTGGGTTCCTTGGGGAGAGGCCTGTGCTGAGCGGGCCCGGGCTGGGGTGGGCTGGGAGCAGGGTGGTCCTGGGCCGAGACACGAAGAACGGAAGGCTGGGACCTTGCAGTCCCCCTTCCTTCTGGGGTTGCACAGTGGAGACAGGCCTAGGGCCACAGAGCCTGAGGCACAGAGCACCTAAGGGGGCAGCTGTCAGAGCCCCAGGCTCCAAGGGTCAGAAATGGGAGGATGCTCTGAGTCTCAGGACCCTTGAATGTGAGCACAGAAGGGGCCCGCGAGGATACCCCTGCCACCACCCAGTTGAGGCGTGAGGAGGCTGAAGATCAGGAGGCTGACTTAGCTTAAGCCTCATCTGGGCAGAAAACCTCCAGCCTTGTATGCAGGGTAAGGCCCAGGGAGGAAAGACCCGGAGGAGGGAGTGGAGGTGGGCAGCTCTTCTCCCATCAACCTGCTCCGCGCAGCTGTGCCGCCTCCCACAATCTCCCTCTTTAGCCCTCAGATAAATCCCTCAGCCTGACCCTCTCCCACTCCCTCCCCAAGACAGTGCTCTCTCAGCTGCCTCTCCCCCGGCTCATCTATCTTCCCGGAGAACCCAGGTCTCCCCCTCCCCCGCCTCTGCCCCCGCGCTCACCTCCAGCCACCACCACGCACTCCGTCTACCCCCACTCTGCTCCTGCCCTCAACCCCAGGCCCCCTTGCAGGACCCTGGGCTGCCTCCTTCCCCATCCGTGCCCCTCCCAGCCCAGCCCGCGCCTGCATGTCACCTCCACCAGCACCTCTGGATCCCACCACGGGACCGAGTCCACAGAGACTCAACGTCAGCCCCCCCAGTGGCGGACACGTCACCTTTTTCTAGCCTTCTCCCCGGCCTCAAAGAAAGCAAGCAGTCCTATAGCTAGATGCCTCCAGTGGGCTCCTCCCCTCCCGCTGGCCTCCCCCCCCCCAGAGAACCCTGGGGGGCTGAGGAAGGAGCGGAAAGGCTGAGCTAAGCCTGCAGGAAATTAAACATGAAATGAAAACAAGCGCCTCTGATTCATTCTCTCATCCCGCCCCCAGTCCCCCATTCCAGACCACCGATAAAGGGGGATCCCGTTTCAGCGCCGCAGAGAGGAGACCCGATCTGCCCTTGGCTCCCAGTGGGCGGCCTGGGCCCAGACCCCAGGAGCCCCAGGAGGACAGGAAGCCCCGGGAGGCTCTGGGGCAGCAGCTGAGACTCCAGCCCGAGAGAGAGGGCCGGCTCCGGGGGCGGCGGGACCCAGGAGAGCGCTTCTCCTGCACCAGAGTCAAGACAGGAAACAGAGTGACGCTGAAAAGAGATGCCAGCAGCACTCTGTGTGTGTGTGTGACACTCATGCTTGTGTACTGGGATGAGCTGTAGCCTCACCCTCCCTCCTCACCCCCACCCTCCGCACACTAACATGGGCTACACCCCCCACCCCCTTCTTTTCTGACCTCTTTCTTCTAGCAAAAGACAGCAAGGAAGGTCAGGAGCTATAAAATAAACACGTGTGAAGTACTCTAAAAACTCTGTGACAGCATTTCCCATCTAGCTCACCTGCTGCTCTTGGAGGCACCACCCCTGGGAAGAGGTCAGCACAGATATTGGCCCCATTTTCCAGATGCAGAAACTGAGGCCAGTGGTTATGCCAGGCACTCCAGTGGGCACCCGTGGGCCGAGCAGCCTTTGGGCTGCCGCATGGTGAATCCATCCAGGCCTCAGGCCCAGCTCCCTCCTCCTCCGAGGAAGCTCCATGCTCTCAGCAAGGCTGCTGGTGGCAGCGGGATGCTGTTTGAGGTGCCCATGTGCACCGGAGTCAGCAGCGGGTAGGTGCACATCAAGCTGCCAGGAATCTCCCTCCAGGGAGCTCTGAGGTCTGCCCTTGACTCAGCTTGAAGCCCTTTCTGGCTTAGAAGCTGAGCCCTGCTCACTCCCCCTCTCCCACCTCCCCTGTCCCCGCCGCCCCCTCCCCAGATCCCAAGTCACTGGCGGGAGTGACAGGTCCCAAGGCGAGCTCCTGCCCCTGCCCGTGAGCCTTGGCTAAGTTCTCAGCCTGCAGAAACTTTGCTCCTGCAAAAGGAAGAGGACCCACCCCACCTCCACCCCCATGGCCAGAGACCCTGGCTCACACACCTGACTCAGAGCCCGCCCTCCCCATCCGGTACCCGGTCATGCCAACACCCCTCCCCCATGCTCAGGGACAGGTGGGTCTCCCCTCCTCCTTGGCACCAGGCTACTCTTCAGCCCGAGATTTTACAGCAGCTGCCTCTCTTCGAGGCCCCGTGGCGACGCCCTCCACCTGGCATTTGAGACCCCCCACAGTCTGGCTCCCACCTCCATGGTCCTTTCCCTCCCATCACTCCCCCAACTGGCAGCGTGGCCTCCTGAGGTCTCCTGAGTGTGCCCTGCTGTTTCTAAACTCGGCCTGGACTTCCGTCCCTCCAGCCAGCGCTCGGAGCCCAGCCCCAGCCTTCCCTCCGCAAAGCCGTCCCTGACTGCCTCTGGAGCCCGACTGAACCCCTTGCCGCCAGAGAACCTTTAACCCAGGGTGTTCTGAGCCGGGAGACTCTTTCTGACAAACGTCTGCACAGAGGATTCAGGAAATGGGAATCCTGAACCTGGGCGGAGAAGTCCCAGGAAGCCCAGACCTTTTGGAAAATCATGGCAAACCACATGTGTGTGATGGTCCAGGAGAATGATTTTCTGGATGAGCGTTCACAGCTCTTATCAGATTCTCCCCAGGAGTCTGTAGCCCCAGTGGATCAGGCCACCCCCCATGTTGGGGTTGGTTAGATGACCGCTAAGATGACTAGTGGTGTGTGTTTTGTGTGTGTGACACTTGCCTGCTCTAGATTCTGAAGCTTCGAAAAATGAAGCTACTGGCCCAAGATCAGGCCCACATGATAAACTGGAATAAACTGCCTTCCAGGCTCTCAATGTCTACCATTCTAGATTGTAAACTCTTGAGGATAAAGGCCGAGGCGGACACATTACCTGTAGCCCCATGGCCTCGACCCTACACTGTAACTGGTGAGACTCAAAGGAAAGGCTGGCACTGCCCGCAGGCAGGGCCTACAGCTCCTGGCCTGACCCCCGTGACAACTGCTCTGTCCTGCAGGTCTGGTTCCAGAACCGGAGGGCCAAGTGGAGGAAGAGGGAGCGTTTTGGGCAGATGCAGCAGGTTCGAACCCACTTCTCCACGGCCTATGAGCTGCCCCTCCTCACCCGAGCGGAGAACTATGCCCAGGTAAGTGCCTGCCCCCAGCCGCTGGCTCTGGCCCCCAGCCCCTCATCCTCTGAGAAGCATGCACCTTCCCCAGAAAGAGGCCTCGGGGCCCATTCCGGGCGTGTGCGTCTCTCCAGAATGTGGGAGGCCCAGAGCTCCTTCTGTCCAACGTAAGTGTTGACCCAGCCTTGGCTGGACTTTAGGGAAGGAAGGCCGGGCTGGTGAGAATGGCTTTTTCTTCTGCCACTTTGGCCACTTGCGCTATGAGCATCAGAACCGAGGAAGCTTCGCTGAAGGCCAGGGGGCCTCCAGGCCCCCGGGAGCCACTCAGAGTGTTTCCTAGGAGAGGGGTCCTAGGGGTCTGGAGGCCTTGAGGCAAGGCTGGAATGAACATGGAATCCTTAGTCATCCCAACTCCAGAGCTTTCTCACTACAGGCAAGTCACAAGCTCTCTGAGCCTTGGTTTCTTCACCTGTGAATTGGGCTTTATTGTTGGGCATCTGCCTCAACTCTTTTATTGTTGGGCATCTGCCTCAACTCTTTTACGAGGTTGTTGGAAGGTCTAAGTTAGATTGTGCAAAAGTGCTTTGTGACTTATCCAGTTGCAGAAAGGTTGTTTTGCGTGTTCACGGCTCTCCCAGGCTTCTGTCCCGTCTTCTCCCATCCCCACCAGAGCATCTTCCTCCATGGCTGTCAGTCAGTCCCTCGTTCTGGGGCATCTGAGGACTCAGTGGGATGCAAAGGGATGAGAAGTAGTATGAGTAATGTCAGGCAGCCAGGACACTTGGAGGGATGTATCTTGGGCTGAGTCCACTCCTGACACCCCTCAACCTGTCCCGCAGAGGCTGCCGGTTCCTCCCTCTCAGGCCTCGCTGTGGCACGGCCTCCGCCTTCAGTGCAGAGCCTGGCCCCGCCCAGCAGCGAGCCAGGCCACAGGCTTTCCTAAGTCTCCTTTACCTCTCACTGTCCCTGGGGCCACGACAGCCCACGGTCCCTGGGCACCCCACAGGATCAGCTCTGCCCCGCCGCCTCCCAGGATTCACATGGAAGGGGTCAGGGGTCAGGCCCCGGGGTGAGGCTGGGGAATGGGGGTGTCTTATGCACACACGTCATCTGTATCAGCTGCCGCTGCACTCCTTCATCTCCTTCTCCCCTCTCTCCTTCCTGCAATCCAGCCTCCCTCCGTCCCCCAGAGGATGGACCTCCAGCCCCATTCCTTGACCTTGATCTCTGCAGCCTAGGTTCACACGCCGGGGGCCATGCTCGCCCCTCTCACAGCAGCACCACACATCACACGCCCCAGGCCTCTTGAGAGAGGGGATGGGGGAAGGCCGACCCCTTCCCCATCTCCCAGACCAGCTGGGGGCAGTGTGACCAGGCCAGTCTGCAGGTAGTTCTTGTTGTCATTGTGTGCCCCATGGGATCTGGGGCACAGTCCCCTCCTCACTCCTTTTAAATGCCTTCCCTGAATGCATTCCAAACCCTGTCGGGGGGGCGGGTGGTGGGCAGGCCAGCAGAAGCTGCTCCGGGGCCACTGAGTAGCCCATTCGTGCGGCTGAGCAGTGCACCATCACCTCCTCAGATCCCATCATGCTCACGGGCCCCCCTGCCTGGGACACTTGGACAGGTGTAATTTTGGCTGAGTCCCCAGTTCTATCTCCCCATAAACACTGAGAGGAAAATGGGTCCAGAGGTGGAAGCTGGGGAGGGAAGGGATTACAGCTGCACAGATAGAAGACAACATGTCCAGGTCAACCCCACCCGCTGCCTGAACACCTTCCACGCGCCCCCCCACCCCCAGCCCGGCTCCATCCCTCCGCTCACCTCCTGAGGCAGCCCTTTCAGTCCCGGAGTTACTTCTGAAGTCTCAAGGGCTCGAGCCCCTTGAAGCTCCACCACTACCCTTGACTTCTGAGAGAATTTAGGCCCCCGCTGTCCACCCCATCCCCTCCACACCACAGCCTGCAAGCCCACAGCCCATGTTCCCAGCACCAGAGCTCTCTGGGTTCACGTCAGCTCCCGTTTATCAAGTCTCGAGGGCCTGCCAGGCCTGGGGAAGAGCCAGAGGTGAGTGAGACAGTCGCTGACCCTAGGGGTCCACGGATGCAGAGACAAAGTCTACATCTGCCTCTAAAGTTGCGGGCTGCCCTCAGCTGGTGAGCTGTGTCCCCAGGACAGCCCTTTCACTAGACGCTTGATGAAATTTCAAGTTCGGTCTTTAAAACGGAACCTCTATCTGCCGCTCGCTCGCCTGGCCCTGGGAACGGAGGAGCCAGAGTCTAAAACCCAAAGGCTCCTAAGGGGTTAGATGGCCATAAAGGTTGTGAGAGGCTCCCAAGTAAACGCTCCGGAATGGTTTCATCATCAGCGTGGGCTCCTACGTGAGGAGAGGTCATCCGTGGGGGAGGGGGAAGCCCCGATGTACTCCCCGCACCCCAGCCCCCGCCAGCCTATGACACCTCTGCCTCCTCTCTCCCCAGATTCAGAACCCGTCCTGGATCAGCAACAACGGGGCTGCCTCACCAGTGCCAGCGTGCGTGGTCCCCTGTGACCCTGTGCCCGCCTGCATGTCCCCTCACGCTCACCCCCCCGGCTCTGGGGCCAGCGGCGTCACCGACTTCCTGGGTGTCTCTGGGGCTGGCAGCCACGTGGGCCAGACGCACATGGGCAGCCTGTTTGGAGCCGCGGGCCTCAACCCGGGCCTCAACGGCTACGAGCTCAACGGTGAGCCAGACCGCAAGACGTCGAGCATCGCGGCCCTCCGCATGAAGGCCAAGGAGCACAGCGCGGCCATCTCCTGGGCCACATGACAGGGCACCCCCGTCCCATCCCCGTGCCCTCCCCCACCTCGGGGCACTGGCCACGCCCATGCTTCCCAGGCCCCCAGCCCCCCACTCGACTTTCCTCTTAGGAACCTGGCCCGGGCCCGGGGGCCTGACCCTCAGCACTTTCCGCCGCTCCAAGTCTGAGGCCCCGTGGACTGTTGGGAGGGAGGGGGCAGCAGACACTGAGGCCGAGCCCCCTGCTCCCGGCCAGAGGCAGTGGAGGAAGCCAGGCGGCCGAGTTTTGCAGCTTTGCATCCATGATAAGCTGAAGACCCTTTCTCCCCACTCCTGCTCCTCTGCCCTGCCCGGTTTGACCGTTGAGGCGAGGATAGACTCCCATGCAGACCCAGCAGTGGCCACAGTGCAGTCATGTCCGTCCTTCCCTCTGCTGTGTGGTCCCTTGGTCACCAGGCCAGTGACTGTGTCTGAAGAACAGGCTGCCCTGCAGAGTCGGCCTCGGCCTTCCCATCTCCTTTTCTCTCCCTAAAAGCCCACGGAATCCCACCTCCTGGACCCAAGGCACCCGCCTCGCCTTCACCCTGGATGGCGAGGAGTCCCTGTCCTGCTGTCCCCTGTGCTGGGCACACCCGGTGGGATTAGGCAGAGAGAGAGACGAGCTGGAGCTGAAGGATCCTGCTGCCACCCAGCAACGCTGGCCCCGGAGAATGCACAGCTGCCCTCGCACCCCGAGACCCTGGATCTGGGTGAACAGTGCAAGGGAGGCTGCAGACCACCCACGGTACCCATGATGCTGGAAGAAAGCTTCTAGGAGCCGGAGGGCTGCAGGGAGGTGTCCAGGGGAGTGGGGGGCAGGGGCTCGTGCACACACGTCCACTCTCCGGCCACCTGACATCCCGCCGCGGGCAGGATGACGGCGACAGTGGGCAGGTCTGGGTAGCTTTTTCTCCATCCATTCAAGCCCCTCCAGGAGGATCTGGAGGTGCTTGTCCCTCCCCACATCCCATTCTGATCACTCACTGGGGCTGCTGAGCAGTGTCCTGGTGTGGAAGGACTTACACCTCAGACACACCAGCTAGAGCCGGCGGGCACGCTGGCAGAGGGTCAAGAGCAGCTGCAGGACCTGCCAGAGGATGAGTGCATGCTCACTCAGCCTCCAAGCGGCAGGTCAGCCCCTCCACGGCCTAGGTGGCCCTCAGCAGTCTCCAGCGCCACCCCTGCCCAGAGCCTTCCACTCAGGCGGGGGCTGTGTGTTCCTCTGGGCGTAGGGCAGAGAGCGCCTGCCCTTTGCCCTTCTGCCCTAGGGGACGGGAGACCCCAGCCCCTCGCCCTGGCCTCCGGAAGGGCTCGTGGGGCTGAGCTCCTCTGGGTCACTTGCTCTGTTCCAGACACAGTGGTCAGGATGCTCTCCGGAAGCAGATTTCCCTGCCTGCAGGGAGGGGCCTCCTTCTGCAGGGGCACCACCTCTGTCTGATATGAGGCCTGCGGCTTGAGTTTTGGCTCTAGGGCCCAGCCGTCACCTAAGCTCGGGGCACAAGGTACCTGTCCTCCAAAGCAGGCCTTTCAGAGCCCTGGGAAGCCCCCTGGCAGGTAGCCCCTGGGGAGAAGGGCCTGCCTTTTCTCCTTTCCACCCCGATTCTGTCAGTGAGGAGGGCCAGGTCCACCAGGCCCAGGGGCCTGGACACAGGACAGCCTCTCGGGTGGTGGGCAGGGAGGAGTGAGACCCTCCCCCTTGAGCTGCTTAGGTTTTGGGGGACATCGTGGTCTCCACCTCTGTCTCACGTTCTCATGTGCTCCAAAAACAAGACTGGTGAAGGAGCTGGCTTTGACTTCTCTTAACAAGAGTCAGACCTCTTTGGGAACCGTAGCTCTAAAGTTGACCTTCTAGAAGTGAAAAGGGTCTTGGATATTGAATTAAATGTTCTTGGAGGCTTGGCTTAGTGTTTCATACGTTTGAGGATCTTGGACTGACTCTTAGGAAGCCTTTTCCAGTTATGAGGTTGGCAGAAACAAATCAAACTCCCAGAATCTAGAAAGAGGAAGGAAGAAATGGCCTCAGGCTGGAGACGATCCCCCCGTTCCTCCTTAAATGCCCTACTGGCTGGGAAGGACATGAGAGGAACTTTCGCCAGAGGTATGTTCTCCCCTGGGAGAGAATCAGACAGAGAGAAAGAACTAGGATAGCCGCAGAGGTGGAGGGAAGGGAGAAGGAGGGCCCTAAGTGGAATCTTCTGGAAGGGACCCCTGGCCATCAATTCCTCTACATGTCTGCTTTCTGCCTGGGCCAGACCTAAGTCAGGCAACCCAAAGCTTGAGAAGAAAAAGCTTCGGATAGAAGAAGGCTGTGTGGCTCTGGCTGCCTGTCCCACCAACACAGTCAAGTATCTAGGATTAAAATGTTGGTGTAAAATGTCCCTATGCATCTCCCCACAGGTAGCTTCCCAGCCCCAGGCCTGTCCTCACCCCGTCCCAGCCCTCAAGGGCCTGCCTGACACTCCGAGAATCCCAGAATCGCCCAGTGGGGAGGGATTAGAAACCCTCTAGTTAGCCCAGTCCCTTCACAGTGGAGATGACCCTGGCCCCCAGGGGGGGACGTGACCACCCTGAGCCGTGTTTCACTTGAGGCAGAGCTGAGCGAGGGGCTCTGATGGCCGGTGCTGCGCGGAGCTCCCCTGGTCAGGAGGCTGGGCCCAGGACTTCTGCCTTGTCAGCTGCTGGGGCGGGAGGTGCCCCTGCAGCACCTCCTGTGATGACTAAGCAAGCTTGGGTGACTCTCTGGGGCTGGCGGCGTCCTCAGGAGTGAGGTTTCATGAAGGCAGGTGCAGAGGAGAGTGGACCCTCTCTGGGGGTCACTGCTAAGCCAGTAAGCTAAAAGAGGTGGGGTTTTCTTTGCTATTTGCCTAAGATCTCAACAGAGATGGCCACGCAAGCCGGAAGTGATGGGTGGCTGGCAGGCTCATGGGCAGCCTTCCCACACTGCCAGCCTCTGATCCCTGCTGGGAACCAGTCTCAGCAGCCAAGGCTTGACACTACTAAGCTGCTGCTACCACCTCAGATGCCCTCATTGCTCCCAGGGCGTGGGAGGAGAGGGCTCTGGGGACACAGAGAGAGGCTTGTCCCCAAGTCTTCAACGGCACTTGGAAGACATGGGCTTTGGAACTTTCCTTGAATTCGTTCAACAATACTTGATTCTCAGCTCTCACCACCATGACTCCAGCTTGGGGAAGCATGGCGGCCAAGTTAGTTCAAAGACACTGCAAGGGGGTGGGGTAGCAATCGTGAGCGCCCATGGCTGCAGCCACGTTGGGCCCAGTGACAGTGTCCCCCCTGCCCTCATTCCCGCTGGGTGGACAAGAGGAGCTCTTCCAGGAAAACCACCACAAATTCTGCTTCTGCAGCCACTCCCTCTCAGGGCTGGACGCTCTGGGGCTTTGGGTCTGCATGATGGCCTGTCAGGTGCCAAAGCAAACAGGCCTAGCGGGAGTGAGGATGGCTGGCAAACAGGCCCCCAGGGTAATAATCCGTGATCATGAAAGAGAAAAACGGGAAGACAACAAACACCCAACTTCTCAAAGTCATAGGGAGCCCACGTGACTTCCCTGAGGATGCTGGAGGGAGGGAAAGGTGTTCCAGTGAACAAAACATTACCTGCCCTTGCCGTGTCCCTTTTTCCCCTTCACTTACATACATAGAGCTAGGCCTTTATACTACTGATTTTGAAGGACAATTTTCAATGTCTAATAGTCTGTTTGGTGTGCAGTGGTTGAAAAGAGAGCTGAGTGCTGGAAGGAACATGAACCTCAATCAATACTGACTGTTCTCCTTGTAAGATACCGTAACCCTGTATAAATGCAACTTTTCCTTTAGCTTGATGGCCTGGGGTGGAATATTAAAAATATATATGAAAAAGACATTAAAACTTCAGAAAAATGTATAAAAAAATGAGGTCGGTTCCATAAAGTTTTACTGCCTATACCACCATGTAACTACATTATAGCAAAATATTAAAAGAAACGTTCTTGCCTTTTAAAGTAAGTTATTGCACTTACATCTTTGGGGGAGGGGAGGACTGTTGATGAGAAGAGGCCGTAGGGGCCCAGGCACGGGGCCAAATGGAGCACTGATGCCGCTGCGCATGCCCGGCGCACCCTTGGCTGGGCACAGCCCAAACTGTCTGTTTGGTTGTTGTTTGCAATAAACTCCTTCTCCTTCCTCCTCTCAACTGGAACCTGTCTGTTTTGTTCCTGACTTGTGACAGATGAAATGTGATCGGAAGGGCCTCTGAAATCTCACGTTAATTGAAGTCGGCAAAAAATACTAACAGTGCCCTTTTGAACTGCTGACACAGTACAGAATGGATTACCAGGGCTAGATTAACAACAGGTGGCCGGCCAGGGCTCCTGCACAAAGAGGGGTGCGTGGCCTGCGAGGGGCTGCAGCGCCACCCCCCTCATCCCAGACGACCTGCTTGCACAGCAGGCAAGCAGCAGAGGGGGGGAGGGGGAAAACAGGGGCTGCCCCTGCATCTCCAGTGCGCTCATCATGGCCCCTCGATGTCACGGTACCATCCGTGTTTCCAGGGTCTGTTCCGAAAGCAAGGGGCGAGCCAGGGCATGGAGGTCCAGGGCGGGGAGACCTGGCTGCTTGGCACAGAGTGCAGGGCAGGCTTCCAGGAGAGGCAGGTCCCCGTCCTGGCTCTATACTTCATGGCTGAGAGAACTTGCAGGAGGTTTGGTCGGGTGATTTTTAAAGCAAAGCTCTAAATACAAATTATGAAGCAGGGGTGGGGGGCCCAGGTTCTGCTATGGAATAGATGCTCCCTTGCTTTCCAGCCTGAAGGTGACTCAAGGAAGAGGCAGTTACTCTCCAAGGGACCCCCCCAACTCCCTGTGCCGAGGGGGAGGCACCTTCGTTCGCCAAATGACCTGACTGACCCTCAGCTCTCACATCTGAAGGAGGGGGAGAAGCCTGTCCCTGCCCAGTTCACCAATGCGGGGGGAGGATTAAATGGAGATGACACATGCATGGACTTTGTAAGCTGATGTGGCAATGGTGACATGAAGGACCATGATTACTCCTGGGAGAAAAACATCTCCCTCCGGCTATCAGCTCTGAGTCCGACAGGAGACTCCTTTTCGTCTTCTCTTTCCAACTATTTAAATGCTGTTTTCTTGGAGCCACATCTCAGATTCGGTGCCTGTAGGGTAAGTTCTCGTTCAATATGGACCTAGATGGTTTTAGGTTGGCTTGAGCTGGGAACTTGTTTTTAAAAATGACACTTTTCGGGCTTCCCTGGTGGCACAGTGGTTGAGAGTCCGCCTGCCGATGCAGGGGACACAGGTTCGTGCCCCGGTCTGAGAAGATCCCACATGCCGCGGAGCGGCTGGGCCCGTGAGCCATGGCCGCTGGGCCTGCGCGTCCGGAGCCTGTGCTCCGCAACGGGAGAGGCCACAGCAGTGAGAAGCCCGCATACCGCAAAAAAAAAATAAAATAAAATAAAAAAAAATTAAAATGACACTTTTCATCTGTTAGGGTCATGGCAGCTCTTGGACTCTCCACACCAAGTCACTGCCAAGTCCCAGGGTGGGAACAGAAGCAGAGGGAGAAACGCCTTGTGCATGGGAAGCCGCCTGCCTTGCACCCCTGCTTAGCAACCCCAGTAACCTGGAGTCCAGATGAGTGCTACTGCCAAAGGGCAGGATGGCTCGACGGGGTCATTTGGGCCTCCCTGGTGACTCACGTAACCCATCCCTGGGACTTGTGCCTCCAAGGAGTGTCTCCGGGGAGGACCAGGCCAGCAGGGCTTCCTTGAATATCTACTATAGCTCAGCCGTTCCCTGTCTGGCCGCCAGGACCACTCATTTCTCCCCAGACCATCTGGGGCCTTTCACTTGGCCACAGTAGTGGACTTGCCGTCTGTCTGCTTAGAATGCCTGTGCCCTGTCGCCAGCCCTACCGGGAAAACTCCTGTTCATCCTCTGTGGCCTCCAAATGACAATGTCCTCTGTGAAGACCTTTCTTAACACCATGCCTCACCCCAACTTCCACCCCCAGGCCAGTGGTTGCTCCTTCTGTGCTCCCACACAACTGTTTATAATAGTATCTCAGCACAGAACACCGTGTGATTTACCTATGTATCTGCCTGACCAGCCCACATGCCTACAAAGCTCCAAAAGAGGGCCAATTCCGTTCACGTCTGAATGCCTCAGAAAATAGTACAATGAGTAAGTAAGAGAACGAATGGGAAGGCGGGGCCGAGGGGAGGCTCTGTTTTGGTTTAGAATGGGAAGAGGAAGGCTAGAGATGGGCCTGGAGTGAACTCAGAGCCTCTGCTTGGCCGTGGACCCTGCCCACCCTGCTCCTCAAGGGGTCACGTGCATCCCTGATGAGCCAAGGCCAGGACTGGAAGGCTGACCTCTTTGTTTAGTGTTCCCGGGGTTGGGCCAGCACAAGGCCAGCTCCCTAAGATGGCCTGAGAGGTCTTGTGTCCGAGAGTGCTCATCTCAGAGCTTTTCCACTTACCCTTGGGCTCAAATCCTTCCTCTCCCCCGTCATCCCTCCACAATCCTCATGCCCCTAAGCCTTCCACACCTCCACTCTACCTCAGGGGCGGTCTGTAGATAGCTTCTTTCCAACCTCCAGAGAAATTGCTCTTGCTGTCAGCTTCTCACCAATCCCATCGTCCCAGGTCTCGCTACAAGAACAACTGCCAACCTCAGGGCACCACAAGCTGGCTGGTCTGTGATTCAGCAGAAACCCTTGATTAGGCCGGTCGGGGTGATGCAGCAGTGGGGGTCTTTCTCCTCACACAGGCTCAGACTTGCATGCTCAGCTGCTCAGGAACAAGAGGCCCTCCACAAACAACCCATCCCTCAAAATAGGGCTCAGAAGTGAGAAGATGCATGCCAGCCCCAGAGACAATGGGGTGTGAGAGTTGACATTTTCCCAGGAATTCTGTGACTCCAAACAGATTTTCTTTTTTTAGCTCCACACAGACCAACAGGCTTTAGGAAGGGCAAACTTCCAAAAGGAGCTTCAGTCGATGACCCTGTGCACACCACGTGTTAAGGTGTTGCCTTAACTAGCTGGGAATAAACCCACGGTGGGGCCCACGTGAGATGCCCCCAGAGCCTTGGTCGAGGTGCAGTTCAGATAACCCAGGGGCTGCAGCGTTCTCGCCACACCTCCTGAGATTTCTCTTTTGGTTGCATCACAAGCCCCCCACTCCATCCCTGCTCTGTTCTCTACCCACAATGGAGCTCTGTCATTTTTAGGCTCTGGGGGAAAGGGAAGAGCTCCCTGTTGTTATGACACTAAGGCCAGGCTACATTATGGAGAGAGAGAGAATGAAAATAAATGAGTGAGTGAGTGAGTATGTGTGTGTCGGGAGAACAAGGGAAGGAAGAGAAGAGTGCCCAAAGGCAGCCCACATCTCCTCTCTGAGATAGGTTTGAACAGAAAGCTCTGTCCAGAGGAGGGCATAGCAAAGCACGGGCCAGGAAGCCGTGTGGTGAAGTGAGAGACAGGAGAGCTGGATTTAAAAACTGACTTTTCAACTTATTAGCTTGGTTATCTTAGGCAAGCCACTAAAATCCTCTGATTTTCCATTTCTTCATCTGTAAAATTGCGGACAACCAACTCTTTCCTGCTTACCTCATAGGAAGTGAGATAAGTGAGATGAAGTCCAAAAGAGTCAAAATACTTGAAAATAGTGAAGAGCTGTAGAGACAGGAGGAATCACGCACTCTGATGGTTGGGAAGGGCTAACAGGGTTGACTTCTATCCAAGTGGCTAAGGGCAGGATGCCAAAGCCTAAGGTACTGTTTCACAAAGGTGTGTCACCAGAATATAAAGCACTGAGATCCTTGATATTATATTTATGGGATTGGGAATGTGGGTGGTAAGCGATCTCGTGGTGAGTGGTGTATTGGTCTGCTTGGGCTGCCATAACAAAAGAGCACACATTGGGTGGCTTAGACCATAGATGTTTATTTTCTCACAGTTCTAGGAAGCTAGAAGTCCATGATCAATGTGCCTGCAGATTTGGTTTCTAGTGAGGCCTCTCTTCCTGGCTTGTAGACAGCCACCTTCTCACTGTGTCCTTACATGGCCTTTGCTCACGCAGAAAGATCTGGTGTTTCTTCCTTTTCTTATGAGGATATCAGTCCTAATGAATTAAGATCCCACCCCATGACCTCACTTAAACTTTACTACCTCCTTATAGGCCCTATCTCCTAATCCAGTCACACTGGGGGTTAGGGCTTCAATATATGAATTTTAGTGTGGGGCGGGGAGATACGATTTGATCCGTAACAAGCAGTGTGGCTGGTATGTGTTATATGGGTGAAGTGGCTGTTCTTCTCAACCCCATATCCCAAAGGATTTCAACATTCCCCAGCAAGTTCCCCAATGAGTCCAGCAACCACTCGGCTCAGTGCCTTGTCACTTACTACCTAGGCTACTGCTTAAGTAGTTACATCCCATTTCTTTTTTTTTTTTTTTTTTTTTTGCGGTATGCGGGCCTCTCACTGTTGTGGCCTCTCCCGTTGCGGAGCACAGGCTCCGGACGCGCAGGCTCAGCGGCCATGGCTCACGGGCCCAGCCACTCCGCGGCATGTGGGATCTTCCCAGACCGGGGCACGAACCCGTGTCCCCTGCATCGGCAGGCGGACTCTCAACCACTGCGCCACCAGGGAAGCCCGTTACATCCCATTTCTGATCCCTCCCTGCTCCACTCCATCATTTGTGCCAACACGATGGTGTCAAAGACTAGCTCTGATCACGTCCCCAACCAGAACAATCATCTGAAAAGCCTTCACACTGCCCACAGACATTTTAGCTCTTTTGTTTAGCCCTAAACCACTCTCCAGCCTCATCATTTCTAATGTCCCAAGCTGGAGTCAGTGCTCCTACAAATCTAGGATATCCAGTATACTTCCTCATCTTCTTGTTTCCTTTCACTACCCCCAGGTCAAAGTGCCTGACCTCCCAGCACACACCTATCCTTATAGTGCCCATCTCCACCTATTAATTCTCCAAAGCCCACCTCAAGTCTCACCCTCTTCACCAAGTCAGAAGTGACCACAGCAGGGAATGTGTGCAATTCACCCTTAATCGTTCAGTTGTATACAGTAGACAGGACTATAAGGGTCTTATCTCCTGTATTAACTTGATTAAAATCTCCTCGAAGGCGGAAAAGCTATCTTCTTCACCTATTTATCTGTAACGCCTGGTACAGCACTATAGTAAGCATTTAATAAATATCAGCTAGATGGCTGGCAAATCTGCCGTCTACATCAAGAACACAACAGAAAACAGTAAACTGAGGCAATGGAACTGGAGGTAGCCTAGACCTGAGGCCTAAGCAAACGTCCAGGTAAAGGAGGGAAAAAGATGTTGGTCCATGATAAAGCCAAGGAACTGTGAAAGATGACAGTTTTTAACGACCATTGAAAAAATAATCACCTTTATTGAGGTATTACTTACATAAAATGCACCAATCTTACAAGTAGAGTTGGATGAGTTTGGACATGTGACCATCACCACAATCAAAATATAGAACATTCTCCTCACCCCAAAAAGTTCCCTTGTGCCTCATCCCAGCCAATCCCCAGCAATAGATAATGTTGATCTACTTTCTGTCACTCTAGATCAGTTTTGCCTGTTGTAAAACTTCTAATAAGTGGATTGTATTTTTATTCATAAGAGTACGTTTGTATGTATGTATAGTATGTATGTACATATTTCTGTCTGGCTTATTTGCTCACCTATTTTGGAAATGCATCCATGTTGTGTCTCAGTAGTTCATTACTTTTATTGCTTTAGATGTATTCCATTGTATGGATATACCACAATTTGTCTTTGCATTCATCTGTTGTTTAACATTTGAGTTTTTTCCAGGTTTTGGCTATTATGAATAAACCTGCCATGAACATCTGTGTACAAGCCTTTGTGTGGATATATGTTTTCTATGTTTTTTTTTCTTTTTTCTTTTTTTTTTTTTTTTTTTGCAGTACGCGGGCCTCTCACTGCTGTGGCCTCTCCCCTTGTGGAGCACAGGCTCCAGATGCGCAGGCCCAGCGGCCATGGCTCACGGGCCCAACCGCTCCACGGCACGTGGGATCTTCCCGGACCGGGGCACGAACCCGTGTCCCCTGAATCGGCAGGCGGGCTCTCAACCACTGCGCCACCAGGGAAGCCCTTTTTTTCTTTTTTTAAACACAATGGTCTTCTATGTTTATTTTCCACACAAAGGCTTCCTCTTATTTTAAATTCTTAAAATATATTTTAAATTAATTTTTATTGGAGTATAGTTGCTTTACAATGTTCTGATAGTTTCTGCTGTACAGCAAAGTGAATCAGTTATACATATACATATATCCACTCTTTTCTAGATTCTATTCCCATATATGTCATTACAGAGTATTGAGTAGCGTTCCCTGCGCTATACAGAAGATTGTTTTTTTATGTTTTTTTTTTAAGACATTGATGAATGGGTGTTGAATTTTGTCAAATTATCTTTTCTATATCTATTGAGATAATCATATGGTTATTCTCCTTTATTCTACTGCTGTTGTGAATTATATTGATTTTCAAATATTAGACCAACCTTGTATTCTTTAGTCATGTTGTATCATCCTTTCTGTATGTTGATTTGGCTTGCTAATTCTTTAAAAAAGAATTTTGTGTCTATGCTCAGGAGGGCTATTGGTCTGCAATTTTCTTTTCTTGTAATGTTTTTGTCTGGCTTTGGTATCAGGGTAATAATGGCCACATAAAATGAGTTGGCACATATTTCTCTCTCTTCTATTTTCTGAAAAGAGCTTGTGTAAGATTGGTATTATTTCTTAATATCTGATAGAATTTGCCAGTAAAACTATGTGGACTTAGATTTTTCTTTGTGGAAAGTTTTAAACTACAAATTTGATTACTTTAACAGATATGTGGCTATTTAGATTTTCTATTTCTTCTTGAGGTAATTTTTATCACTTTGTGTCTTTCAAAGTTTGTGTCCATTTCATCTATGTTGTAGAATTTAACAGTATAAAGTTTTCATATGTATTTCCCTTTTCATATTTTTAGAATCTGTACCAATACCCCCGCTTGATTTGTGATACTGGTAATTTATATATTCTTTCTTTTTTTCCTTGAACAGTCTAGTTATTGATCTTTTAAAAGAACCAGCTTTTGTTTAATTGATTTTTCTCCATTGTTCATCCATTTTCTATTTTATTTATTTCCACGCTTATCTTTATTCTTTCTTCTACTCACTTTGTATTTAATTTGCTTTTTTCAATTTTCTTAAGGTAGTTGCTTAGGTAATTGATTTTAGTTCTTTCTTCTTTTTAAAAAATATTTATTTGGCTGCGTTGGGTCTTAGTTGTGGCACACGGGATCTTAGCTGCAGCATGCGGGATCTTTTGTTGTAGCGCAGGGGCTCTCTAGTTGTGGCACATGGGCTCAATAGTTGTGGCACAAGGCTCTCTAGTTGTGGCACACGGGCTCTAGAGCACATGGGCTTAGTTGCCCCGTGGCATGGGGGATCTTAGTTCCCCGACCAGGGATAGAACTCATGTCCCCTGCGTTGGAAGGCAGATTCTTAACCCCTGGACCACCAGGGAAGTCCCTCTTCTTTTCTAATATTAGCACTTCAAGTATATATCTCCAAGTACTCCACCTGACACATTTAGATAGATTGCTTTCATCTTCATTCAGCTAAAAATATTTTCTAATTTCTTTCTTTTTCTTTATTAACCCATGCTTTTAGAAATGTTATTTCATTTCTAACTATTAGGGATTTCCCCAGATATCTGTTATTGACTTAATTCCACTGTGATCAGAGAACATACCTTTTGCATGTGTGAGTATATTGGCATTTTGTCGATGAAAGATTAAAGCTTACAAAGATAGACACAAGCCTAATCAAACTCCTTGGTTCTTAAAATTATTTAGATGAGAAAAACAAATACCATTGATTAAGTCATTTGCCTCAGGTCTTACGGTGAAAGGCACAAGCCTCTAACCTCTGAGGCCAGACCTCTTTCTAGTATACCACACCATCTTCAAACCAGCATCAAGTGTTCGTGAATTATACATCTGTTTATACTTCATCCAAACTTATTGTTTGCTTTAAACATTGTCTTGCCAGGAAACCTTCTCAAAGTCTCATTTTATCTCAGCACATTCGTCAAGAAATCTCCTATTCTAATCTAGGACTCGTTGGAATTCCACACACACTCCTCTCATCCTGAACTTTTTTTTAATTTCCATTTTTATTGTATATATATATTTTTTATTTTATTCATTTATTTTTATATAGCAGGTTCTTACTAGTTATCTACTTTATACATATTAGCATATATATATGTCAATCCCAATCTCACAATTCATCCCACCACCTCCCACCTCCGCTTTCCCCCCTTGGTGTCCATACATTTGTTCTCTACATCTGTGTCTCTATTTCTGCCTTGCAAACCAGTTCATCTGTACCATTTTTCTAGATTCCACATATATGCATTAATAGACAGTATTTGTTTTTCTCTTTCTGACTTACTTCACTCTATATGACAGTCTCTAGGTCCATCCACGTCTATACAAATGACCCAGTTTCATTCCTTTATATGGCTGAGTAATATTCCATTGTACATAGGTACCACATCTTCTTTATCCATTTGTCTGTCGATGGGCATTTAGGTTGCTTCCATGACCTGGCTATTGTAAATAGTGCTGCAATGAACAACGGGGTGTATGTGTCTTTTTGAATTATGGTTAGAGAACATACATTTTTATGCTTTAATTTCCTCTAAAATTATCGAGATTTATTTTATGGTGCAACACATTGGCGGTGAATATCGTATATGCACCTGAGAAGAATGTGTATTCAGTTATTGGTGGATAAAGTGTTCCATAACTGTCAATTAAGCCAAAGTGGTTGATAGTGTTATTCAGGTCATCTATAGCTTTCTGACTTTTCTATCAACTTGTTCTATCAATTACTAAGGGAGGAGTGCTGAAATATCCAAATATAATTGTGGATTTTCTATTTCATTTTCAGTTGTCAGTTTTTGCTTTATATATTTTGCAGCATTGTTATTTAGTTCCTACACACTTAGGATTACTTTTTTGTCTTCTTGATGAATTGACTCCTTTATCATTATATATTATTCCTCTTCCTCCCTGGAAATGTTCCTGTTTTGAAGTTTATTTTGTCCTTTATTGATAAAATCACTTCCAGTTTCTTGTGATTCATATTTGTCTAGTATAATTTTTTCTATTCTTTTACCTCACCTGTATTTTACAGTGTTTTCCTCATAGATAGCATTTGGAATGATAATCTCTGTCCTTTAAGTAGAATGTTTAGACCATTTACATTTAATGTAATTATTGACATGTTGGGGTTTACGTCTACTGTCTTGCTTTTTGTGTGTTTCCCATCTGTTCTTTGTTTACTCTTTTCTCAATCAATTCGATCCTTTTTGATTGAATATTTTTATGGTATTCCATCTCCAATATTGCCTTATTAGCTATGCCTCTTTTAAAAATGTTTTTAGCTGCTGCTCCAGGGTTTACAATGTGTATCTCTAATTTATCACAGTCTATCTTACAGATATCTTCCTGGTTTTTTTCCTAACTCACTGGAAACTCCTCAATCTCCTTTTCTGGTTCTTCCTTATCTTCTCTACCTGTAAATCAGGCCACAGTCCTTTTCTCTTCTCTACCTATTCTGACTCTCTGGGTAATCTCATCTAGTCCTATGGTTTTAAATCCCAGCTACATATTCAGTCTTAGCTTTTCCCTTGAGCTCTAGATATCTAACTGCTTAAGTAACACTACACCTAGATGTCCAAAAGACATCTCAAACTTAACGCATCTAAAGTGGAGCTCTTGATTTTCCCTCTCATACTTCTCTGTCCTTACCCCTGCCCGGTCTGCCATACTTGTTAATAGTATCACTCAGTTGTAACAAAAACCTAGTAGTTAGCTGTGAATCCTCTATTGTTTTCATCTCCTATATCCAATTCATTAGTAAGTCCAATGGATTCTGCTCCCAGTATAACTCCTCCCCATCTCTGTTGCTACCATCCTAGTCTAAGCCACTACCGTCTCTCACTTGCACTCCTAAAATAGCTTCCTGATTTCCTTTCTTCCATTATTGTTCCCTACTGCCTTTTCTCCACACAGTAGCTGAAATGATCTTTGAACAGAAATCCCATCCCCACTCCACTCCTCTGCTTAAAACCTTCCAGTGTCTTCCCATCACACTCACAATAAAAATCCATAACTCTTTTGTCCAACATGATCCCAACAAAATTTGGTGCTGGCCTACTTTTCTGGCATCATCTCCATCATGCTCTCCACACACAATAAACTGGAGTCACACGGGAGTTCTTGCTGTTCTTAAAAACAAGCTGAGCTTTTTCCTGCCTGAGGGACTTTATGCTAGCTCTTCCTTCTGCCTGGTATCTCCGTGGTCCACTCCTTCTCAACATTAAGATCTGTGTTTAAATGCCACTTCTGACCGACCCATCTTAAATATCTCTTCATGCCCAAGTCACTATCCATCTCCCCCTTACTCTGCATTGTTTTCTTCATAGCATTTTTTACCATTTGAAATTCTATTCATTTACTCATTTTGGTTGTCTTCCTTCTTAGAATGTACCTTTGACAAGAGTAGGCACTTTGTTCAATGCAACATCTTCATATTAAGAACAGTATTTGGCACATAGTAAGTGCTCAATAAATATGAATCCATCACAATAGGCTTTTTATTTTTTAAAAGAAAACAATCTTTAGGAGTCAATAGACTAAAAACATATGAGTGAAAATTTACTTTCTCCTGGTTCCTTGTCTGAAAACTGTTTGTTAGATATAACTCTTTTCATTAATAGACTACAGGTTCTGGTTTGTCCACAGAAAGATTCCTCTACTGAGTGACGTACCAGGCTAATCCATCCTGAGAAGCAGATAATGATCTTTAGCCCAAGTTCTCATAGACAATGCTGTGTCCTGCTCAGTCTCATTGGATACTTTTGATGAACTGTCAAAGCCTGAAGGAGCCAGAAATCACTCCTTAGGAAATCCTAACTCGGAACACTTCCTATTTCCCAGACATCCACACAGCATATAATACGCTGCACTGGGCTGCCAGATGTTTCCTTTCTATCCCAGCATTGTCCCAAGTCACCCTCTCCATTGAGATGGTGCAGCCATGGTACTAAAGTGAGCATCTATCTGTTATTAATGGATATTCATCTTATAACTTTTAAAGAAGGGCCAAGGTACAACTGGCAAGTGGGAGATACTATGGGAAGAGGGAAAAAAAATCCTTGCATCTTCCATGCTTTGGAGAAGATGGAGTCAATGGAATCTTCATTTGGTCAAGTTGTCAATATATCAAACCAATCTGGTGACAAGAACAAGGTTGTAAGGAGGGAAATTATTAGCACTATTAGGCCTATATCCAGAAAACAAGAACAGAGATTGGGCACAGGGTAGGCAGAATGGAGGAGATGAAGGTAAGCCCCTCAGGATCTACTAGAGAAAGACTATTGGAAATCCTATAGGAGCTGCTGCCACCAATACACAATTTTCATTAATTACCTCAATTGTGGCTGTTATCCCCTGAATGAGAAACATGGCTTTACTTCTAAGCAGGCAGTGAGGCTGGCAGAAAGCTGAAACCTGAAAATCAGCAGATACAGGGCTGCATACAGCCCTTACTATTGAAATTAAGCCACATCCAAAACACAGCGGGAGGACTCCAAATAACTTCAGACAGCAGCCAGCCATGCAGGGCCCTCACCAGGCACCGGATGGACGTGCTCCGGGCTTGTCAAGAGGCCCAGATCCCAAGTGCTCATTTCAATAACATAAGAAAATAAACATGGGGCTTATTTATAGCACAGGAAAGGGACTGGGGCAAAAGAACCACTAATTCAGTAATCCACCCTGACGGGGCCAGATAGGATCCAGACCCCCAAGCTCTCTGGCAACAGGGTGAGCAGAAATAGGGGTCGGAAAAGGGCTGGCTGCCAGCAGCACCAGGTACAATCTGGCAAGGACCCTGGGTAAGGAGAGAGGAAGAGATCCATCATTGCATCTCACCCACCCAGGTCTAAGCGCTCTTGCCATTCTCCAATTTCTGGTTGAGGAAACTAAGGCATAGGAGTGGACTCCCTCAAGGCCAAGGAAGGCCCAGGGTTCAACTCAGAGGAAGATGCTATGAGACGAGGAAATAACACAATGCTTGCATCCTCCAGGCACCGCAGAAGATGGTGTAAATGGAATCCTCATTTACAGCTGGAACTAAAACGTATGTTGTGGAGTCCTAGGCCACTGATGGACTCGCACCATCTCACAGAGCTAAGAACTCCCACTGGAACTGGAGCTCCTGGAGATCAAGATTGTGTCTTATTCCATTCTATCTCCTGGACCCAGCATAGGGTCTGGCAAAGAGTACATTTTGATGAATCAATGATTCATCAATTTCTAATTGATGAAACAATTAGAAAACTGAATGACTGACTACTACCTTACCTGGGTCAGTAACTAGTTGGTTGTTCTTCAGCTGTGATTACCAGAAAACCAGACATTCCTTGAGCTTCTTCTTAGGCATAGTAGTTAAGGAACGAAGTTGGCAGCTGTAAATAAAAGCTCAAATAGATACACTGTGAGGGGAAGGCTCTGCAGAGTGGGTGGAGTGGCTGGAGGCTTGGGTCCAAGACCCACGGATTCTGGTCCCTGCTCTGTTGGCAGCTGTCACTCTATGTGCAGCTCCTGAGACGCTGGAGACGAGCTGGTGCTTTGCTGAGGAAACCTCTAGACACAGCTGCCTGGTACCTCTCAAGAGTGACCCAGACATCCTACCCTTTCTTCGTCTTGGCCTGACAGCTCTGTGCCAGTCAGGAGGACTGGGAAGAAATGCAACCAGGGGCCCAACCAGTTGGGAGCTGAAGAAAGGAAAAAACTCTACCCTGAAAAGGCCGTCAATGTGAGGAAACCAAATGCCAGACACAGATGCTGGTGACTCAACAATTTCTTGAAAAGGAGAGAAGCCTGGAAAGCTGGGAGAGGGGACCAAACTGCCCAGCCACCTTCCCTGTGTTGCCAGCAATGGTGAGCCTGACATTGACAAGCCGAGGCACCACACTGCCTGGACAGACCACACAACCCCTCCCTGGGAACCTGGACGCCACAAAGCCTGTCACGGGGACCCTTGACAGTCCATTTAATAGAGGTGCAGGGCTTCCCTGGTGGCGCAGTCGTTGAGAGTCCGCCTGCCAATGCAGGGGACACGGGTTCGTGCCCTGGTCCTGGAAGATCCCACATGCCGCGGAGCGGCTGGGCCCGTGAGCCATGGCTGCTGAGCCTGCGCGTCCGGAGCCTGTGCTCCGCAACGGGAGAGGCCACAACAGTGAGAGGCCCATGTACCGAAAAAAAAAAAAAATAGAGGTGCAAGAGAGGCTGTGAGTTTACCTTAGGATGTTCCCACCCTAAAGAAGGGAAAACCTTACAACTGAGAGCAGAGTCCACCTGCCTACCTTTCCTCTGCCAGGAGCAGCTCAATGAGGCCTGTTCAGATCATCACACCAGGCCTCCTTGGCAAATTGGAGCCAAAAGCTGCCCCCAGTTTTACTCAGAAGCAAACACTAGCCTAGGACAGGAGCCCCAGGGCTTGGGACAGAGCTCTGGGGTGAGATGAGCAGCCAGACCCCAGGGTTCATATGCCTCCGGGCCCTGAGTGGAAAGCTCAAGTCACTTCCAAAGGCTTCCTGGACGGCAGCCGCCTACCAACATGGCTGGCGCTCCTGCCAGGACTGCTGCTCAGGAAGTGGCTGAAGGGGTGAGGGGCCAGTGGGCATTCTCTGCCTCTGCTGCTCTGAGCCAGGGCTGCTCGGGAAATGGCCTGCTGTGGCTTCTGCTGCTGCAATAGAAGACGACCAAGAGAAATGGAAAAATCAGCCTACCCCCAGAGATGCTACTGTCCCCATAGCGAAGGAAACCCACCAGGCTCAGGGTGGCTGGATGATGGGGAACCTCCAACACCCAAAACCTCCACCCTGTCGGCTGGGTTCCCCCGGGATCCTGGGACTGCAGAGCCAGGAAGAATCCCCCCAAAACTGAACCACTTCCCAACATGTCTCTGCTTCATCTACTTCTTCTTCTTCTTCTTCTTCTTTTAAAGATTTATTATTTATTTTATTTATTTTTGGCTGCTTTGGGTCTTAGTTGTGGCATGCAGGATCTTTCATTGCGGCGTGGGCTTCTCTCTAGTTGTCAGGTGCGGGTTTTCTCTTCTCTAGTTGTGGCGTGCAAGCTCTCTAGTTGAGGCATGCAACCTCAGTAGTTGTGGCGTGCAGGCTTAGTTGCCCCACGGCATGTGGGATCTTAGTTCCCTGACCAGGGATCGAACCCGCGTTCCCTGCACTGTAAGGCGGATTCTTTACCACTGGACCACCAGGGAAGTCCCTGCTTCATGTACTTCTTAATTCTACCATCAAAGGGTCTTGGACTTGAACCCAGCAATCAGACCTTTAGAACTCCATGGCTAGAAGCCTGCTGCCTTTCAGTGGCAAGCATCCTCCAGTCAGGACTGTCCCAGGAGGAAGCCAGGATCACAGAGCTGTTAGCAACCTCTTCAGCAAGTGAGAGCACAGAGGCTGCTGGCCTCTTCCAGCTCCCAGTCCTGGTCAGCACAGGCCAGGATGATGGTCACTTTTTCCAGAGGCAGCAGAGAAACTCCTAAAAACCACAAGCTGGAAGCACATAAGGCTTCAGCAGAGAAGCCAGAGTTCTGACCTTCATGACACTGAGTAAGAAGAGGAGACAGGATAGCACCATTTGCAGGAAAGAACCAGAGATTCTGAGAACAAGAGTTGATATCTTCCTCCTTAATTTTCCCAGAAAAGGAGGTTTTTGCCTAAACATGTGTGAGGTTTGATAAAATACATGAGATAAGAATATTAACAGCTATCTAATGTTAACCAACAAAAGTGTTTCCAACCTTGGCATTCCAAGTGGGACAGCCCATCCTAATTAGATCCCTGGGGGCAAAGGGAAGTGACTTAGAGCACACATTTGGGCCAAGGCCAGGGCCAACTCAGGTTCATCATCTGTACAGGCCAGTAGGATGCAACTCCCTTTTTTTTTTTTTTTTTTTTTTTTTGCGGTTCACGGGCCTCTCACTGTTGTGGCCTCTCCCGTTGCGGAGAACAGGCTCCGGACGCGCAGGCTCAGCGGCCATGGCTCACGGGCCCAGCCGCTCCGCAGCATGTGGGATCTTCCCGGACCGGGGCATGAACCCGTGTCCCCTGCATCAGCAGATGGACTCCCAACCACTGCGCCACCAGGGAAGCCCAGGATGCAATTCCTTAAAAAAGATTTCTTAAATCTAAAACCAGCTGTTGTCTGTTGTATGCCAGAACATGACATTTTAATTAGCATTATTGTTCCACTTCTAAAACCAGGCCCTATGGCATCCCAAGGACAGATGATCCCCGCCCAGGCTTATAGGTGAGCTTGCTGGTGAGCAGTTCAGAAATTCACCAACACAGGGGGTGAGTCCCTAGTCTCTGAATCCATGAATCACGATCACTTCCTATATTCCTGTCCTGAATTTCTGAATTTCTCCTGGTGACCTGCACCCCCTGTCTGTTCCTAGGAATAGAAGCTTTGAGGTTTGCTTCCAGTGCCTAGGATGTAATACTCATTCTATAATAAAAATTCTTTTCTGCTATGTTGCAAGATCTAGCCCCCAATATTTCTGGGGGTAGTAAGGTACTTGAAATAGAGTTTTAATGCCCTTAGAAGTCCAATAACTCCTAAGAAGGTGAAAAAGGCCCACTAACTCAGTCCTCTGGGGCCCCCAATGACTTCAGATTGAAGCATTTCTCTTCCATGATCAAAGGGCAACTAAAGAGGGAGGGAGGATTAATTTACCCTTTGAGAGGGAGAACTGGATTAGAAACCAGCCACTAAGGTAGTGCAGTCGGTGGTGTGAAAAGAGCAGAGTGCTGTACATTGAGGGTGAGGTAACACATATGCAATGTCAGCACAGTTCTTGGCTTTTAGCTGGGATTTAAATGTGAGGCCTTCCTCCCCTTCCACCTGCCCCAAATCTTGGAAAACAAGCTAGAGAACCCCTAGAAAGGTCAGAGGTACTCACTGTGCCAGTTACCAGTATCTGGGTGTACAAGAGAAAACCCTTCCTCTTGGTTTCTATCATACCAGCCCCAGTACTATGAATAGGAGGCCAAAATGCCTTCCCATATCCCCTGCTGACTAGTATCTAATAATTCAAACCATTAGTACTGATTAAGCACCTGTGTTTGCAGCTGCACTACATGAATAAATCACAACTCCAGTGTTTGCATCTGCAAAATGAATGACCTGGAGATGCTATCTCATCCCTTTCACCTGTAACAGTCCGTGATTCTACCGCTCCTTAATATGAAAGATGAGACTCTCAAGATTTCCACTCTCAATTTTGCTACTTCTGAAAGTTTTCTTTGGCCTCTCAAAGTCTATGAGAACACATTTGAAGTGACTCGTTAAAACTGCAAGTTTGAAAACTACAGTGGGAGAACAGCTCACCTTCGTGTCACTCGACAGAACAATGCGTGGTGGTTTAGTGACTTGGACTGGCACACAACTAGGTTTCAGTAATTATACCCATATTCCAAGCAAATTATTATGTATTTTGTGTTCTGGGGACATATGTTATGGCTAAAGCCCAAACTGTGGCTAATCTTAATATTAGAGCCAGATAAATCTGTTTCGAATCCATAACATCTAACATTTGCCAGGGTAGATTTGTTCATCAACTGGGCTTAAAGAGGTATAATTCACACATGTGCAGTATTACTAAATGCTGAAATGTAACGATTTAAATACACCAGCAACTATTGCAAAACAGTTGTTATAACAGCATTTAACATTAGCCAGAACCTCTCTGGCTAATGTTAGGTTTATACCAAGAGAATGAGGGAAATTGTGGCATCCCCTTGGGGTGAGGGTCACAACTGCCTCAACTTTTACAACATGGCACCAGCAGAGCGACTCAGTGTATGGCTATGAGAGGCCTTCTGCTTTTCCTGGAGAAGATCTAGATCTAATCAGGAAGCATACAGATTCCTTTGGAGGTTTGGGGACACATCTTCTCTTAAGAGTGTTTGTAGTCCGGGGCTTTTCCTCTGCTGGATGTACATGGCATCGGATACTCCTCCTGGCTACGTATCTTCCCAGACATGAGGAGGAGACTGGAGTTGAGGCCAAAAGATAGAGTTAAATACACACAAAAAGAAAGGGAGTCCCATAACCAATATTTAAGACATAGTAGGAAACGGAATAAAAAATAATTTTAATCATATCAAAAAGCCAAACCAAAGAGAGACAGTTCATGGAACTTATAGGTCCCATCTCGGCAGCCGGTGCTCTTCTCTGGACGAGGCCAGTGCCCCATTATCCCAAGGCATCAAATGCCACTAAGATGTTTGGATTTTGCACCAAATTCTGGGCATGGCTTTTCCTCTGAAGAACTCACTGATTTGAAATAACGAAAAGTGAGAAACAGGGAGCTCTTACATGATTCCCCAAATCTGAAATGGGCTGGAGGTTTCCCAGCTGTCTTACAGCCAGTGAAGTTTCCTCTTAGACCTTGTATTGAGCTACAAACAAAGGACGCCTGAGCTGGCCTTACCCCTGGAGCCTGCCCAAGGCTTCCATCTGGAGTTTTCAGAGAGAACCCATCAAAAGCATCAGAGGATGCACGAGGTATTCAGATGTCCTTCCTGGGCTCTTGTTCTCGGGTAAGCAGGCTGGGCAGGGGTGTGCCAATCTCCCACTCTGAAATCTGGGCATCAGAGTGCTGGGGGGGACGTGTTCTCTTCCTCCGCCCGGGATTAGCGTTCAGACCTCCACCAGCAGCACGTTTCATAAGCTGCCGATGTTGGGGAAGCTCTTCAGTTTCTCAGGAAAGTCGTCCTTGTACAGGACAGGGTCGGCTCGGTGCTCCACCACCTTAAGAGGCATTGTCCCAAAGACAGAAGCAAACTTGTTGATGCACTCAGACCTGTGGGGTTTGGGGAGGGCAGTGGAGCACATGAGAGGGACAGGGGGTGGGGAAGAGAGAAACCGTTCGAGAGGCTGAGAGATGAGAGCAAAATACCAGTACATCGTCTTCAACATCTACAAGAGAAACGCAAGGATCCCCAGCATGCTCCCAGGTTCTTAACACGGTTGGGAGGGTGTGGATAAAGGAAGTGATCTGGGGGGACTTCAACTAGTATTTTGGTGGGAGAAAGGGAACCAGGGATGCTGTTTGGAGGCCAGGGGCCTGCAGAGGTCAGAATATCTGTTCCCCTCCCCCTCAAATTCCAGTCATTCTTCCAGCTCCGTAGAAGCGGGCCTCAAACCAAGGTGGATTAGCTGCCAACAATCCTTAACCCCATCCCTGCCAGCTAAAGAGAAGACAAAGGGTGGAGAGGCAAAAGGCACTTGGATCTGAGCTTCAGCCCACTCAAGTTTAAAAGGGAGAAGGGAAGATCTTACACGTGGAGCGATGGAAGGCAGGAGGGGGCAATGGGGCGCTGAACCTCAATTTCAAAGGACAAACACTTCAGTCATTCAACCCACATCTACTGCGGGCCTGTGAGTGGCAATCTCTGGGAATTATGGGTCAACTTCCATAAGCTCTTCCATGAAAGCTGAAGTTCACATAGGACGGCTTTCATAATTTTAGCCACTCCTGTGTTAGAACCGGCAGCAACAAAGCAACTTAGCACTGCTGGGGGAGGAGGCAGTTCAGCACCCACCCCCTGAGAGGGGAGGTCAGACACGCTGGCAGGAAATGGTTCTGGTCAATCAGGCCAACTGAGTGTGACAGCTGGCTAATGAGGACACTTTAGCATCAGACCCAAGGGGGAAAACAAGCCCGTAAAAACCACTTTCGAAGCTAAGGGGCCCTCAAGGATGGATTTCAGAGAGGTCAGTATTCTCTCTCAGTCAGGCCCGCGGCACCTGAGAACGGGTTACCAGGTAGGGGCTGAATTTCAAGACACAGACCAGAAGGCTCTTCTGTCCTCAGAGATACTGTAAGCCTTGTTTCAACTTATTTTAATCAATAGCTTTTATTTGAGTCCTTTGAGCTTTAGCAAGAAACCAATAAATAAAGAAGCCAGTTACTATCAATTCTTTTCTCTTGCTTATTCTCTTGGTCAAAACGTGTTACTATTTCATTCTGAGCTCTTCCAGCTAATAAGATCACTGTGTCCATGACCACAAACCAACAGCAATTAACATTTATTCTATGCTCCAGGCTGTGTTACAAGTGCTTGACATGTATTAGTAACTCACTTCACCCTCACAACAACCCTGTGAGGCAGGTCTACTATCCTTCCCACTGTACACTGGGAAGACAGAGACACATCACAGAGAGGCTAAGAGACAGGACCAAAGGCCAAATAACTAGTAAGAGGCAGAACCAAACCCAGGCATTCCGGCTGCTGAGGCTAAAGTCTTCATTATGAGATGATACACATTTATTTATTAACATAATTCTAGGGTCTAAAGGGAGGAGCTGGAAATTAACAACTGTTGAGCACCTATGACGTGCCGGCTAATTTACATACACGATCTCAATGATTCCTTTAAATATCCCCGTCCATATGCCCAAGGATTGGTGTATAGTAGCTTCCTGCTATGGTTTGAGAAATTCAGGCTAAGAGAGGCTAAGGGACTGCCCAAGGACCCCGAGCTGGAAAGTGGTGGAGCTGGGTTTCAAACCCAGTCTTGCGCTGGCAATAGAGCCCTTGCTCTTTCTCTCAGACTCTACGATAACCCACAGGTCACTGAATTTCCCTCCTGTTGGCAGTCTTCTGAGACTCAGGAGGTCGTAGTCCCAGGTACCAAATTGACAGGAGACTGGGGAAAAGACCGAGGGGGTTTAACAAAATGGTATGAAGCAAGCACTGGACAACAGCTTTTCTCTCCTTAAATCATGAGGTCAAGGCAGTGGCAGACTAAGTCAAATGTCCCCAACATCTTACTTTTGACAGTTGTTCTGCCTATAAACATGTACTTCTAGTTTCCAGTTATTCTGCTTGTAGACACTGGCCAGCAAAGCCCAGCCGTGCCCAGCAGAGGTGCCAGCGAGCATGTATTAAAGAAGAATCATGGTTCTTGGCAGAGGATGGGGCTCTAGGGCCCCCTGGAGAGCACTGAGGACAATGTCTCCTCTGTAACTAGACCTGCCAACAGGGCCGGGCCACAGGCAAGAGGCCACTGGGGCTCAGGCCAGCTTGACTTGTTGACAGCTGCCCCGGCTAACCCAGGTTAGTGAGTCCTTCTTTCTCTCCACACAGCCTGCCCTGAAGAAGTGGCTGCTCATGCTGAATGGTAAAGGTCCTTAACTCTCCTGACAGGTGTTGACTGTGTTTCCTACTTTCTTTTCATGCAGGGGATCTGGGTTGGGCAACAGGTTAGGGTAGATTAAGAGTTTGGCTGATTGCTGGTGGCCCACCTGAGTTGTTCTGTCAGGGGTCCAGCTACCATGTCAGTAACTGTTCCCCTGGGTTGGTTTTCTAATCAAGTACAGACAGGCTAAGAACTGCCAATGTCTATCTCCAAAGCGCTGGAAGTGTCTGGGGGAGAAAGGACTAACAGTTTTCAGTTTTCCTTTCAAACACATACAATTACCTAAAGTAACCAGGAGCCTTCAGGATCAGTGTTGGGGAAATTGGAAAGCGAACTAACCTCGCCAGGCCCCGTGCTACAGGCTTTCATGTATTATTACTCCTTTCACCTCCAGCATATAACACACTGTTTGGTACAAAGATGCTCAGTAAATATTTGTTGAACCCCTGAATGTAACATGATAGATAGTTAATATATCTATTTTAAGAAATGAAAAGGTTGGAAATTCAGGATAAGGTAAGTCAATTTCCTTAAGTTGGACAGCTAATAAGTGGCTAATTCATAATCTGAACAAAGACTGGCCTGAATCAAAATACAATGTTTGTTTCTTAAATCAACACTGTCTGTCTGCTGTACTGTCTTGACCTGGGTAAAGCTATTGGCCAAAATGAACAGTCACAAATTCTTCTGCTTCTTAAAGAACTAACAGCAGGTGACAAAGCGAGAGAGTGGCATGGACATATATACACTCCCAAATGTAAAACAGATAGCTAGTGGGAAGCAGCCGCACAGCACAGGGAGATCAGCTTGGTGCTTTGTGACCACCTAGAGGGGTGGGATAGGAAGGGTGAGAGGGAGGGAGACGCAAGAGGGAAGAGATATGGGAACATATGTATATGTATAACTGATTCACTTTGTTATAAAGCAGAAACTAACACACCATTGTAAAGCAATTATACTCCAATAAAGATGTAAAAAAAAAAAACCCAAAACAAAACAGAATCCCTGGCCTATAACCACTAGATGCTAATAGTATTCCCCTCCCCCCAACTTGGAACAATCAAAAATGTCTCCAGACATTGCAAAAAAAAAAGAACTAACACCAGGTCCTGGAAATGGATGCTGGGTAGTAAAAGCCATTCTCCTCCACTACTGAGATTTCTGATCCCAGACCCCAAATATAAGAATAAACAAGCTTACTGAACCACAAAACTCAACACAAGGTCATAACATGCAGAGTGGTTAACTCCTTTCACTCTTTTGTGCAAAAATGTGGATTCTGCAAAGGCAACTATTTAAAAAATAAAACAAATGAACAATTCTGCAGTTGTAACTCCATCTCTTGGTCTACCCAACAGGGCTTAAATCACGTCTTCCTCCCTCCCAATCTAAGTGCCTTATTTAGTAATTCAGTCATTCATCCGAATAGTTCTGCTCTCAGTTTCTAATTAATTTCAAGATTGATTTCCTTCTGTTCCCTATCACATTTCTCAAAAGGGGAGCCTACATTCACTGACTCTACTTCCTCACTACCAGCTCACACTCTTTAGCCCCATCAACCTATGACATCATTTTTTCCAAAGTCACCAATGACCATTTAATTCCAAGACCACTTCCTAGTCTGCATGTTCCTTGCTCCTCCCTGCTGCCGAGCACTGGAGACGCTGGCTCTCTCCTGGCCTCGCCAGTGGCTGCTTCTCTCTTTTCAGTTCCTCTTTCTGTCTCCTAAGTGTCCGAATTTCTCAAGAGTCTGCCCTTGGCTTTTCTTCAATCAACTGCCTTCTCTGGACAGATGTCTTCCAGATCTCCATCTTTGCTTTACTCTTTTTTCTAAAGTTCTAGTTCCATATTTCCAACTGCTTGCCCTGTATCTACACCTGCATATACAGAGGGCAAGACCCAAAACTCACCCGCCTGATTGCTCTCCAGCTTCACACGCGATTAAATCTCCTGGCCTCATTAATTACACTGTTAGGTCCAACATTCATCTCCTTCCCTCCCCTAACTGGCGTTCCTCCTAACTGTATTATTTACACTGTTAAAGGTACTACCATTCCTCCTGACTGTCTTGATCAACTGCTTCTCCATAACCTCCCCATACCTGTTCAGCTGGAAATCAAGTGCCAGCTTTTCTCCTTTGGGGGGAAAAAAAATCCCTTGCAATTTAATCCATCCCTTCTTCTCCACACTCAACTTCGTTCAAGCCTTCTAACTGTTCTTCTTTCTTCTGTCTCTTTACCTTCATTCCGTTCTATGCACCACTTCCAAATCAGCCTCAAAACAACACTTTGATCAAGCTACTTCCTATTCAAAAACCTTCTATGGCTTACCAGAGCCTGGAGAAAAAAGCTCAGCTCCTTAATTGGGCATCCAGGGCTCTCTGCAGTTTGGCACTAATGGGCCAGAAGGCTACGCTCTTGCCAAACTGGATATCTTGACTGCTTGCCAAATGTACCTTGGACCATCCAGTTTCCCTGCCGAGGATCTCCTCTTCTTGCCCAGAGTTGCATCGGTTGGAATCCCAGTGACCTTTGAAGGCTCACTTCAAGTGCCACCTCTTACAAAATTATTCCTAATAATTGACTTAGCAAGAAGTCACTTCTCTTTCCTGCGATCAGGTATAACATTTTGAGCCTTCCTTATGACACTTACCACATATAGCTTTGGATTAAGTTTTACACACACACACACACGTATTAAATATATATACACACATGTGTGTGTACCTGTTATTGTTAATTATAAACTCTGATAAAATCAAGCCTACCAACAACTGGGCAGTTGCCTATTCTATTTTCAAAAGCCTCTTCCCACGAGGAAGCTTCCACATTTCCCATAGTTACTTTCTTCAGTGTTTAATAATAATTATATCTAACTTAGTTGTTTAGCTTTAGCATGAACTTTAAGGGCCATTATTAGGTCAACTTTTCTCCATACAATTCCTTTCTTGGACCCTATAACCCCACCATTTTAACTCAGTCCAGTCAATAACTAATTGCTTAATGCTATGAAATTCTTCCCAACACAGAATGGGGGTAGGTTTACGTAACAAGTGCATGTGCTCTAATATAACCATAATTGGTGTCTCTTCCAAATGAGCTATGACAGTTGATGTCACTGTCCTTGACTGGGTAATACTTGATACCAGTGACAGATATTCCCAAAATCAAAATAATATGTTATTTCATATTGATGGTTGGTAAAAGTCATGTCATTTGGGTAAGACATTTATATATGAAAGAGATAAAGAGATTATTTAGAGAGTAAGAGTAAGAAGTATAAGAAGTAAGAGTAAGAAGGAGTAAAGCATTATAGAAGAATCCAGGCCAAGTGAAACAACTCGCTGTACAAAAAAATCGTCCAGGCTCGAAGGACTTTGATATAGCTGATAGATTTCAGAAATGAATGCCGCAAGCAGATGCATATGAGACCTGTGGAAACCTGAACTAGATATCTCATTCTAATGTCTTTCTCATGACATTCTCTGAATGCATTCTGGTCCCTTGACAACAGTGTTACTGGCTGTCAGAGCTTGCTGTCTTGTGTAAGGGGCTGCCTTTTGGAAGAATTAGGTTTGATTCAGGAGATTCGAAGCTTGGGGACCTTTGGGATACAAGTGAGAACTATTAGGTCTACTCTTAAGATTATAAAGGTCTTAAGGGAAGACAGACATCTCCCACTTCTTTTATACTCACCTACAAGGCCCTGTATTACATCCACACAAAGGGGTGCTTACTGACCTACTGAATCGCTATAAAGGGAGTATTTCAGAGCTGCCCTGCTTCTCTCTCTGTAATGTAAGGAGCTGTGCTTTCAATTCCGTTCTTGGTAGGTGTTTCAGTTGTGTCAACAAAGGTAATTTGTCTCTAGTGGGTTTAGTTTAATTCTTTCTAATCAAACTTTCACTGTAACATGGAGATATTACCCTGGAAAACAATCCAGTATTTCTTTGGAATTAACTCGCTTCCACTTGAATGACTGTGGATAGTTAACTGCCTAGTCCACATGGAGAATCTGGCTTCTGGAGCTTAAGGCCGGCTATATTTTTAAGACCCTTCCAGCCATTACAAATTGAGTGAGTAGCATTCCAAATTAATTCTTTGGGTGACCTGGGCTTGAACTAACCCAATTCCCACGTGCAAAAGGAGGTGACTAGGGCTACCAGCTGCTGTCCTTATATCTGCAACAAAGTCCCATAAACAGGCCCAAGGCAGGAAATGGGGATCAGAGGCTAGGGCAGACTTTTGGTTAGAGGCTCACTCACCTCTCCACCATGTGTGTCTGGTCTAGCGAAAGCCCGTCGATGGCCGTGCACTCAGGACACTTGAATTTCTTTCGTGGTGTTACCTGCCAGAAGAGCACAAAAATATACTTGGCTGCCCGTGCCAAGGACAATAAAATCATGCTCATGACACCACTCTCTGCACACTTCTGTTCTATAAGCTGAGATGCCCACTCCCACTGCAGGCACACATGCACACACACATGCCTCACTATTCCTCCATTCAGTTCTGTCTGGCTCGGCCAACAGCAGAACTCACAAGGGCCCAATAAAAAAGGCTTGGAGGGCTTTTGCCTTCTGTAACTGGAAAGAAGTGGTGATGACAAGCTCCTTAATTCTTGTTTAATGACTGTTTTCTCACTGCCAAGGTCCTTGTATAAACACCATTTGTTCTTGCAGCCATAAGGGCGATGAAATACAGCTTCCCATAACTTTCACCGTAACCTTAGTTCCAATAGGCGCTCATTCTCCTTCTTCCAGCTAATGGCAAATGCTATGAGCAGCACCATGCTCTTGAAAATGCCAGGTTATTTTGCAATCCCGTTGAGTCAGGGAAAAAAATCCAATGGTCCTTTGCCCTCTGAATCCTTTTCCCTGACTCTCCCCACCACCCTCCCATATGTTAAACTTCTAATTTTTTTTTTAGCAAACTCAGGAGGCTGCTATCCTAACCTAGTGAAGATAAGTAACCAGTAGAGAGATGGGAGGGGAAGAAAGCTAGATAACTAAGACCAGGCTAAGAAGCATACAGACCTGAGGAATTACTATCCAGAGTAAGTAGGCACAGCTAAGAACATCTTGAAGCATGTCAAAAAGCAAATTTGGAAATAAGGGGAGTTCCTTTAAAACTAGTTTTGTAATTTACATTCTTTAATTTTCCCTGCAGTGAGCTGTTCACTGAGTTATTTAGAGAGCTAGGGGTTAGGGTAAAGATTGGGTCAAGTCTGAACACATAGTGACTTTTCCTCTTTCCTTAGTCACTTTGGTTTAATCTAGCTTGTCTCATCAATTAATAGCATGAGGAATCATTTGGGGATGCCATACCATGCGTCCAACATAAGCTTCCAGTACAGGAATCTGGCCTAGAAGCATTGCCCATTTTCACATATGGAATTCTAATCCAGAAGGAAAGAAAGATCAAGACGATTCCACTGTTATACAGAAGTGTACTCTCCCTGCATTTCTAGGGGTCTGATTTGAGCAAGATCTACATTTCAGGAACAGACATCTATTACACATACAAACATCCCCATGTGATCTCAGCTTTTAATATGTTACAGGAGAGGTACTGTTACAAACTGGTAATCGCTATCTTAAAATAATGTTTAGGACAACTACAGTTATAATTGTACAAAGTGTACAATCTTCTCAGCATCTATTAAAAAAAATCAGCTACCTTAAGAAAGATGTAAACTGCATTCTTTAACAAAAAGAACTAGATTCCAAGTCACGTTTGAGAATAAAATTGTATTTTTTAAAAAACATGATTTGTAGATTGACCGCCACAGCCTTTATCTCTGATACTGGAGGTTACAAACTATAACTAAAAAAACCCCTGTATATTCAGACTATACTACAAAGCTACAGTAATCAATACAGTATGGTACTGGCACAAAAACAGAAATATAGATCAATGGAACAGGATAGAAAGCCCAGAGACAAACCCACGCACATATGGTCACATTATTTTTGACAAAGGGGGCAAGAATATACAATGGAGAAAAGACATCCTCTTCAATAAGTGGTGCTGGGAAAACTGGACAGCTACATGTAAAAGAATGAAATTAGAACACTCCCTAACACCATACACAAAAATAAACTCAAAATGGATTAAAGACCTAAATGTAAAGCCAGACACTATAAAACTCCGAGAGGAAAACATAGGCAGAACACTCTATGACATAAATCACAGCAAGATCCTTTTGGACCCACCTCCTAGAGAAATGGAAATAAAAACAAAAATAAACAAATAGGACCTAATGAAACTTAAAAGCTTTTGCACAGCAAAGAAAACCATAAACAAGATGAAAAGACAACCCTCAGAATGGGAGAAAATATTTGCAAACAAAGCAACGGACAAAGGATTAATCTCCAAAATATACAAGCAGTTCATGCAGCTCAATATCAAAAAAACAAACAACCCAATCCAAAAATGGGCAGAAGACCAAATAGACATTTCTCCAAAGAAGACATACAGATTGCCAACAAACACATGAAAGGATGCTCAACATCACTAATCATTAAAGAAATGCAAATCAAAACCACAATGAGGTATCACCTCATGCCAGTCAGAATGGCCATCATCAAAAGATCTAGAAACAGTAAATGCTGGAGAGGGTGTGGAGAAAAGGGAACCCTCCTGCACTGTTGGTGGGAATGTAAATTGATACAGCCACTATGGAGACCAGTATGGAGGTTCCTTAAAAAACTGAAAACAGAACTACCATATGACCCAGCAATCCCACTACTGGGCATATACCCTGAGAAAATCATAATTCAGAAAGGTACAGGTACCACAATGTTCACTGCAGCACTATTTTCAATAGCCAGGACATGGAAGCAACCTAAATGCTCACTGACAGATGAATGGATAAAGAAGATGTGGCACATATATACAATGGAATATTACTCAGCCATAGAAAGGAATGAAATTGAGTTATTTATAGTGAGGTGGATGGACCTACAGTCTGTCATACAGAGTGAAGTAAGTCAGAAAGAGAAAAACAGATACCGGATGCTAATGCATATATATGGAATCTAAAAAAAATGATACAGATGAACCTAGTAGCAGGGCAGGAATAAAGACACAGACGTAGAGAACAGACTTGAGGACACAAGGGGGGAAGCCGAAGTTGGGATGAAGTGAGAGAGTAGCATTGACATATATACACTACCCAATGTAAAATGGATGGCTAGTGGGAAGCTGCTGCATAGCACAGGGAGATCAACTCGATGCTTTGTGACCACCTAGAGGGGTGGGACAGGGAGGGTGGGAGGAAGGCTCAAGAAGGAGGAGATATGGGGATACATGTATACATATAGCTGATTCACTTTGTTGTACAGCAGAAACTAACACAACACTGTAAAGCAATTATACTTCAATAAAGATGTGAAAACAAAAAGAAAAAAAAACCGTATAAAAAGTGTTTAAATCATCAAAGCCTAGCTTCAATTTCACAATATGACAGCATCAATCATAGAATCTTAAAGCTAAAAGGGAGCTTAAAGTTCATCTATTCCAAGGCTTCATTTATAGTTATGAAAACTTCTGAGACTCAGAGAACCAGAAGCAAGCCCCAGATCGCAAAGTAAGTTAGGGCAGAGCTGGTCAAGGATGCCTCCTACCTTGATAACAGCTTTCCCTGTGACGTTAGCCACCAGGAAATTCATGGCAATATCTTCACAGTTCATATGAGCATCCACCCAGTTCTTGATGTCCCCAGGCATCTTGTAGGTATACAGGTAATTAAAATACTGCCAGGTGAGACAGAAAAGGAGACACATTCAAATAGCAGTTCCCTGTGGTTGATACACAAAGGGCAACTGAGCCATGGCAGGGGGACAAGCTTTCTCTCGTAAGATTAGTCACAAGCCTGGATCAACAGAAAAGGCAAAGGAAGTATTAGAATGGTTTTTGGTCAGGTGACCAAGTGTCTTTAACACTGTCATTCTTTAAAAAATCACTTATAGTAAGCAGAGGTGTGTACAGTATGGTGTGAAGCCCTTGTAAGATGTAGGCCCTCTGGACTGATTAATATATCATATGTTTAATAAATATTGTTCAGAAACACACTACATACTGATCTTCACTAAATCCTTCCCCCGAGTCACAATGTTCAACCCTGTTTTCCATATTCTTTCTATAGACTGCAGATAGAAACAGATATATTAATGGTGGATTGACATTGCAGACATGTCGTTTTTAAAGTAAAACAAAATAAGGCAATTCTGAAACTACATAACCTATATGTATGAAATAGTACAGAAATTTGTGGGCTAAAAAAAGGTATTTATCAGTCTACCACAAACCCCAAGAATTATAAACCTTATTTATTTATTTATTCTTTGCTAAGAACAAAAACTCATTTCTGGATCTAGAGCCCTGAAAAATATGAGGGCAGCAGTGCTGAGATAACAACACGCAATCAATATAAATACAGCGAAGTCAAATTAACTGTGCTGAGCTGCACAGATCTTTTTCCTGACATCAGTTCCTTATGCCACTGCTGACAATTGACAAGTTATTACTGTTTAATTAAGCCACACACTCCCAGGGAGCACTCCACCATCAAACAGAATATTCTAAAGTCCAATGCATACCCTTCAATCTCTCCCTTTAATAAAAAAAAAAGAGTCAAAAACATAGTGACAATTCTAAGAGAAGAAATACAAAAGGCTAAAATACACACAAAAGGAATTTCAACCCCAATAGTTATCAAATCAAAGTGAAACAATAAGATCCACTTTCACTTATCAAAATAGCTAAGTTTGATTTTTTTAAAAATGTTTTTCATACAAGGGAGGGTATGGTAAGATACTTTTGTAGTTTGCTGGTAAGAATGTAAATTGGCACAAACTATATTGCAAACAACCAACAAATATATATATCAAAACCTCCCGCAAATGTTCATAATTCTTCTAGGAATCTATCATTAATGATCTTAAGTACAAACGGGTATGAAAATGGATATTGCTCATTATTTAAGCATTTGATATAAAGCATTATCTAGCAAAAAAATTAGATACAACCTAAATATCCAATGATAGAGAAACAGTTATACATGATTTATGGAATATTAATATAATGGTATATTAGCAATTATGTTAAGAAGTTGTTTATGAAGAAATGTTAATGATATAAGAAAAAAACTCACAATATAATGCATGCAAAAAGCAAGCTAATGAGAATATTTACAACTGTCTGTACGTGTGAATTAGTAAATCAAAGAGGCAAACTGCAAAAAACATCTAAAGTAGAAAATTTTTCCAAAACTCGTGAAAATTAAGTTGGGCCAAATAAAACGAATATCATACTCTTGGTTTGCCAACTCAGCCCCACTTGCCCCAAGCCTGCCCCCAACTTACCTTGTGATAAAAAGCTGCCCCCGTGAGCACCATGGACACCTCATTGGTCCACTCAGACTCATACTTCCACTTACTCATCTCATGGTCCCAGAGATGCAGGCGACCCGGGTAACCCACCAACCGGTCAGGAAATTCTCGCCAGACCTGAGGACAGAAAAACATCTGCAATCAACTCCCAGTTCAGACAACAACCAAGCACAGTGCTCAGTTCTTTAAACAGTATCGATAGAGTCCCCACATTCAAATCTTCACATACTAAGAGCAGGATTGGCTTCTGAAGACATTTGATCCAACAGATGCTAGTTCTTCTGCCAATATTCAAAGATAGATGTGATTTATAATTTCCTCCAAAACTTCCCCGTGCTTGCTTAGAAATTTCGAGTAATGTAGAATAATAGCTTCCTGAATTGGGCCAAGGTAGGTAATCTCTTAACATGTGATTCCACTCTTAATGAACACACAAATGAAGACTAAATGGAACCCTGATTTATAACAAATTTTGATCATTGTGAAAACTTACAAAGTCTCTGTTTCTAAAAAAAAAAAAAAATCTATCTGGAGCACAAAGACATTTTAATGATCTTTTGGAAGCCTCAAGTATACAGAATTTGTCTGATTCTATAATCTGTAACATACTGAAAACAAAAACTTGATTTCCGCATTTGGAAAGGTTCTTAGATATAGCTTTGTTAAACAGAATTTGGTATATGAGGGGCGGGGTACTCCCAATACCTTTCCCCATGTATTTCCGTATAATTTAGTTTAACCTTTAAACCATTAACCATTAGTGAATACTGACAATTTACCAGCTGTCCTGGTGCCGCTTCTCAGCACCACGAATCCTCATCCTTGACCAGGCCTCTAAACAGCAGAGTTCCAGAGGGCCTACTCCTGGCCCCTATTCTCTTCTTTCAATTCTCCCCTCTAAGTAACATCTAGTTTCAATCACTAAATACTGTCTCTACTCTGATGACCTCTAAATGTACGTCTGGCCCGGAACATTTCTGAGACTACCAACTACTTACTTAATATCTTCAACTGGATAAACAATAGGCACCTCAAACTTAACATGTCCAAAGCATAACTCTTGATTCCATATCCTCAGAAAAGCCATTCTCTCTGTCTTTTCCATCTCAATAAGTCATCTAATCCAACTGCTCAAGCCAAAAGCTAAGAGTCAGCCTTTATTCCTTCCTTTCCCTCTTTCCCCACATCCAGTCCATTACCAAGTCCTACTGGCTTTACTTCTGACTCCCTCTTACCATTTCTGCTACCACTCTCTCTAGCTCAAACCACCATCATTACTCATTACTAGATTACTGTAGGTTACTGGATTACTGTAACAGACTTCCAACTTATTTCTTTGCTTCCACTCTTGCCCCTCCAAACCATCATTTACAGAGCATCACTAAGAGGACCATTCTTAAAAGAACAGTAGGGTATTCTATACAGGGTAATTCAATCAGTGGGCTCCATCCTATTAATTTATATATTTTTTCATTATGTATTTTTTCATTATATATTTACCCAACACCCCAGTGTCACTGAGTCCAGGAAGGATGCTTTATTGCTTTCCCAAAGGCAGAACCAGTATACTAGTACTCCCCCTTTTTTAGTTTGCTAGGGCTACTGTAAAAAGTGACACAAACGGAGTGGCTTGAAACAACAGAAATCTAGAAATCCAAAATCAAGGTGTTGGCAGGGCCATCGCACCCAGGGGAAGGAGCCTTCCTTGCCTCTTCCCAGCACCTGGGGGTTGGCTGTCAATCTCTGGCATTCCTTGGCTTGTAGATGCGTTGCTCCAAACCTCTGTCTTCACATAGTCTTCTTCCCTCTCTGTGTGTCTCTGTGCCCAAATTTTGCCTTTTTATAAAGATTCCAGTCAAACTGAATTAGGGCCTACCCTAATGATCTCATTTTAACTTAATTACCTCTGAAAAGACCCTATTTCCAAATAAGGTTACTAAGGGTTAGGATTTCGACATACCTGTTTTAGATATGTTCAATCCATAACATCCCCCTACAAAAATCTTTAAAAAACAAAAAATGGCTTCCTATTGACTAAGAATAATAACGAAACTCCTTAGCATGTTCTAAACGGCCTTCCTACTCTCCAATCTCTCTCGTACCACATTCTCCCACAATTCACTGGCTTCCCTGTTCTTTAACTGTGAGTAGACTAGACCTCAAGCCCTCTGCACCTGCTATTTCTTCGATGGAATGTTCCCCCAGATCTTCAAAAGGCTGGTTCATGCTCATCAGTCAGGTCTCTGCTTAAATGTCACCTACTCTGAGAGGTCTTTCCAGACCTTCCCATCCAAGGTAAATGCTGTCCCCCAACCAGCCACTCTTCATCACGCCCCCTCACTCCATGCTTTTCTTCACCAAACTTTCATTTCTTGAAATTGCACTGGTTATTTACTGTCTACTCACTATCTCTTTTCCTCCCATAGCGTTTAAGCTCCATGAGGCAGAGACTCTGTCTTACTCACCGCAGCCTCCCAAGCACAAAGCACAGTGTCGGCACATGACAGCATTCCATGCACACTTGTTGAATGCACGGGGGGGGCAAAATCTCAGCAAGCAAAAAGCTGAGTATGAAAGAAGGGAACCCAAGATCCTTCCTCTCTTCTTCACAGCCAGAGCTAGTATACTTCTTAATGCAGAAAGGAAGTCTGCAACAGTACTGATCACCAGTTACCATTCATAATAATGTGATAGCCTTTGTGTGAGAAGATCACAGTAATAACTCACCATCACTCAAGCACATGTTTTAAATTGCTTTTCCAGCAGCGGGTAAAGGGACATTTGCTGAGTCATTACACTCTCTTGCCCAGGCCTTATGATCATCCACATGCTTTCATGGGCTGTCTGACCAGGGTCTTGAACGTGGTCTGGAGCTGTGAAAAGAGGTTTCCTTCGTGCAGAACCAGCTCACCTAACAGGCCTCTCCAACCCACAACCTTGGCCTCATTAACACCATGTTGTAACCAACAGAGTTAATCGGCCACAGGCATCATCATAATAGCTGTAGACAAATGAATCCATGTCAAACATTTCCTCAGATGTTTAATGCTGCTGGTGTGTTCTCTACTCTGGGGTTTGTATTTCAGCAGATTAAAATAATATGATACTATTACAGTTTTATAGAGCCCAGAGCAACAACATAGGCTGTGGGCCATAACTTCTGTCTGGCCTGTGGGCCTGAACACGCCCCACCAAGCGCACAGCCAGGTTCCTTTGCTTGGCACCAAGCACCTGCCTGTTCAAGTCACACCAGGACCACAGTCGTCAATCCATCTCAATGGGATTAAAGAGATTTCTGAAGGGCTCCGAGCGCAAGTAACTACACTCAACACCAGTGACGGGCACGGTGGAGGAGAGTGGGGTAGATGGGGGCATCCGTTCAGCTGGCACCTCTGCTGGATGGAAGCTGCATTCCCCCTCCCTGTATTTGAGTCAACACAGCTCTCTAATCTGTGCAAAGGAAGGTTGAATCACTTTCCCAAGGGGTTCTTTTCAAGCCCCCATCTGCAGCAATAATAATAACACTGGATCAGTTTTAGGGTCCAAGGCTGTTGAGATTTCAGTCCTCTTCCTGTTAGCTGAAGCCACTTACCAGGCTCCTCTCCAGAGACACTTAATTTGGTAACACTGGGTCACAGAACGCTGAACTACGCTGCTCTGAAAGCATCAGAGGTGTCCCGAATCTCAGATGCCTTTGGAGCCTTCGGTGAGAGCTGTTCCTCAGGCGGGGCCTCTCTGCCCTTGACTTACTCCAGGCAGCTGGATGCAATCAAGATACCATCCTTGTCACTTCATCTATAACTCTGCAGCTGACTGCAGGATCAAAACGGAGTGGAACAGAAGGGGATGGGCCTTCTCTAGCCGAGCCCCGGTGTAGGACGAAGTCGATTATGTACACAGTAAAGCATTTTCCCAGCCAGAAGAGCAAGAACTCGACTTCGACCCCTCCCCTTCCCTCCTCGCTACCCATCTCCCACTCTAATTCAAGTTTTTTCTTTTTACTTCAGGGAAATGCTCCGGGGTCAGCCTTTGGTCATTACTAACAGATGCCTTTATATATTGTAGTGCAGGAATTTGAAACTTCACATTATATCCCTATAGTTCTAGTAATAGTGCTCCCAGAGCTACGTTCAAGTCACAAAGCCATCATTCAGTTGTTTGCCTATACTACTGAAGTCCTCCATATATAGCGTCATCCATTTTTAATTGCACACATCTTTTAAGACAGAGGCCTACGTCTGTTATAACAAACTCCATGCCTTGGTTAGGGGCTTAGCAATAATTTGAATAGTCCTTACATTTGGGGCCTATTCTACATCACTATTCAAACAGAAATTGTAATAACCTAATACCATCCTAACTCTTTCCTTCCATTCTAATTTTTATAATCTTGGTCCCAACCACCTCTTACCTGGATTATGGAAATATCCTCCTCTCTGGACTCCCAGCTGTGCTCACACTTCTCTATTTTCAGTTATCTATCCCCTTTTTTTTTCCTTTTTCTTTTTTAAGCTTCCTGAGGTCTTTTGTGTCTTCCCATTACTAGAGGATGAAACTAAGATCTTCTACCTTTTTTTAAAAGGCACAGCAGCCAGCCTTGATTACTGCTTATAGAAAGTACGCGGGGGACGAGGTTAACGTATATCCACGCCTAGCTCTGCCACTGAGGAGTTGTGCCCCAGACCTACTCAAGTTGCCCTGCTTCCATTCTGCCCTCTGCAAAATGAGGGGTTGGATTAAATGACCTCTAATGAACTTTTAGGCCTAAATTCTTATATCTTCTTCCTCACTGACCTATTTCCAAGGAAACGAATTCAGCAACTGTGATCAGTTGCTGGCCTGCATTATTTTTACTTTGTTTAAAATGCCACACCCATACGGGTACCCAATAAATGTTCCTGAAAAGAGGATATAATGCATTATATTCTAAGCCAGCTTAGAGTGCATATTAAACTCAGGGTGTGTGCTAACCACAGTCAGATTCAGGAAACAGACTGGGGGTGGGGTGGGGGAGGGAGAAGGTGAAACAACAGGTGGCGCCCATCTGGGATGTCCGATTAGGAGATCACGGGCTAGCTCCAGGAGGAAAGGAACTCTCTGAAGTGGCTGCTACAGTCATCACACTTTCAAAGGCATAGTTCCCACAGGGATATTGCTACTGGGTGAGAGGGTTGCCACATGTATCAGGATTCATGAATCAAGAGATGGACTAAGAAGTGGTGAGGGAAACGGGGGTGGGGTGGGTGGAGAGGGGGCAGAACATGGACGCAAGGTACCCAGACTGGGCCAGGGTTCATTCCTCTCCTTGCACATGCCCCCTAGGTTTTGTTGATCCCTAACCATCAAAGTGGAACAGAACGCTGTGACCCAGCCCAAGCCCTGCGGCCACATGCGAGGGTCAGTCGTGGCAGAGTTGCAAGGAACCCAGCTTGCAGACGCCTTTGAGTTAGTGGCCGTCCTTCCCATCAGGACTGTCTTGCGTGCTGCCCAGATGGGAAAGGAGGAGCTGGCTGCGGTCCAATTTCTAGCTGGTTTCCACAGAGAAGCCAGTTATCGGATTCACTCTCAGCCCTCTGGGAACAAAGCTCACCTTTTATATTTGGAATTTCCTGAAATGAAGTGGAATGGAGGGACTGATTGGCTTCATTTTCAGCTCATGCTTTTAATTACAATGGTGGTTGGTAGTTTTTGTCAAGGGGGTGCTTTGCAAAAAGCCAAAGAGCTTTTACCCATGCCTGGGACACAATTAAATGCTAATGCTGGGCATCTAGAGCAAGGGAGCCCAAAGTTGTCATCTGGAGTGCCCTAATGCTGATTGGTTTTGACAAATACATGTACACGCTGCATTATGTATTAAGATTTACCTGTTACATCACTTCAGTCTGCCCCAGAGACCTTTCCAACCCAAGGCGGGGTTCTGCTTAAAATTAGCCAAACAGGAAACGCCCCATCATGGGAAGGCTCCTGGGGTTTTGGCAGCAATCCTATTTGCCCCAGTCTGGCTGGAGGTTAGTGCCCTGGCGCTGGGGCTCATGATTGCCACTCCTCTCAAGTTCTCTCTTCAGGCCTGGGGCAGTGATGAAGGTAGGGAGACGGACAAGGACTAGTCACAGCTGGTAGAGGAGCATGTGCGTTAAACCTTTCACGGGTACCACTGTTAGGAAGACACCACTGAAGAGGTTGCTCTAAGACATCTGCCATCTCACCAGACGGCAGAACCACAGGCCTTCGGTGGATGGTAAGAAGAGACTCACACTCCGGCAGTGTGAGCTGTGGACCGCCGCCCACGCTGACTCAGGGGTCACTTGGAAGGTGGAGATCATTTGGTCCAGTCCCCTCACTGGACAGATGGGAAAACTGAAGGCTGGACAAGAAGCGCTGTCCAGAGGTCACACTGCTAGGTCATGCCTAACTCCCCGTCCAGCCTCTGCTCACGAAGTCCTGTGATTTCCCACTCTCCTGATTCTAAAAAGCACTTCCTCTCCCCACACTCAGGCCCTCACTTGTCACACAAAGAGGTCAGATGACGGGGTTTAAAGTCACAGTGTCAGTGTGCTCAGCTGTGTGCAGTTGCTGGCAGAGATGGTTAAGGGTCCTACACACATGCGAATGACCGAGGTGGGGAACAGAATGGGGGAGCGAGAGGCAGTGGGGAAAACGACAAAACCTTTTGCTCCCCTCAGCATCCATCTTCTGAAAGCCGAAGGCTCTTCATGAACGTGGTTTCCATTGAGCAGAGAAAGCCACGTGCTCACGCTGTTAAAGGAAGGAAGTCCCATCAGCTGTGTGGCAAACGAGTGAGACACCACTTAGGACACCGAGGGCCTACTGGAACCTTGTAATCCGGGAGGCTCTGGGGCAGGGAAGGAAGGACAAGCAAAAAGCAGCTGAACAAAAGATTAAACTCAGCTACTATTTTTCATGAGGCAGTGAATCTCCTGAGAGATAATAAAGAAGGGAAGGAGAGACATGAGTTTGAGGGGATGGGAGGAGGCAGAGATGGGTCAGGATCAGGTCACGGGCTTTCTAATTTCGTGCTCCTTAAGACCCACTAAACGTGAAATCATTTTTATTTCCATAACCTCAACTCCAGTGGGGGTGATACTGTTTCTAAGTCTGGTCCCAGGGGATTGTTTAATGACGTTAAAAGAAGAATAGTGATCATAAGCCAAATGGCTATTCCCTTTAAATCCTGCACAAGGTAGAAACAGAGACTTCAGCTTTTATAAATAACCATTACCATCAAAATTTCAACTTGACCTTGGTGAGCCTTGATTTGACTGACTGGAGACCAAAGATATCAGCTCTGTCCAGCAGAAAGGAAGTAACTCTCCTTACTTCACATCACTGCTCTGCCCTATCACTCACAGATGCTACTGCAGAACTGGTCAGGTTTGTTTTCTTACTGTGCAAAGGGAGGAAATGGCATTCACCACAAACTGCAATCCTGGCTGACTCTGAAGCATAAATGTGGTTCCAAAACGATTCTTTAACGAGTTAATTAATCGGAGTGCCCTATATGTGTGCTTAAACTCCATAACCTCTTGGTGGAAAATCAAGAAGCAGAGGAACTCTTTTTAAATCACTTATTTATTTGTATCCCATCTACTTCAAAAAAAAAGATTTGGGATGTCCTACAACAGAAGGCAAAAACTAGAATAAAGTCCAAACTATCAAAACAGATGATGCCCTCAATAACATTTCTTTAAAGATCCAGAGATTCCACCTATCTTAAAAATATTAATCCTGGACTTCCCTGGTGGCACGGTGGTTAAGAATCCGCCTGCCAATGTAGGGGACATGGGTTCGAGCCCTGGTCCGGGAAGATCCCACATGCCACGGAGCAATGAAGCCTGTGCGCCACAACTGCTGAGCCTGTGCTCTAGAGCCAGGGGGCCACAAGTGCCGAAGCCTGCATGCCTAGAGCCTGTGCTCCACAACAAGAGAAGCCACCACAATGAGAAGCCCATGCACTGCAAGGAAGAGTAGCCCTCGCTCGCCGCAACTAGAGAAGGCCCGCACGCAGCAATGAAGACCCAACACAGCCATAAATAAATAAATAAATAGATAGATAGATAAATAAATAAATAAATTTAAAAAATACTAATCCTGCTATCGAGTTCTAGAAAGGCAACCCAACAGCAAGCTGAAGTCACAGTCTAGGGATGGAGAGATTTGGGTGTTCCTATTTATTAATTCATTTACACATTCAACTCTTACTTTCTGAGCTCCCACTATTTTTTAACTAAACATTTTATTTTGAGATAACTGTAGATTCAAAAGTAGTTGTAAGAAAGAATGCAGAGGGAGACTGTGTACCCTTTACCCAGTTCCTCCCAATGGTAACATCTTGCAAAACTATAGTGTGACGTAACATGATATTCACACTGACACAGTCAAGATTCAGAGCATTTCCATCAGCATGAGGGTCCCTCTTGTTGACCTTTTATAGACCCTCCCTATCCAGGTACCTTCTGACAACTGCTAATCTGTTCTCTATTTCTACAATTTCGTAATTTCAAGAAGGCTATGTATCAATGGAATCATACAATACTTAACCTTTCGGGATTAGCTTTTTTCCCACACAGCATAATTCCCCAGAGTTTCATCTAAATTGCTCTGTATATCAACAGTTTGGTCCTTTTCATTGTTGAGTAATATTCCATGGTGTGGATGGACCAGTTTGTTTAACCATTCACCCACTAAAGGATATCTGGGCTAATTCATTTTTTGGAACTGCAAACAAAGCTGCTACGAACATTTGCATACAGGTTTTTGTGTGGGCATAAATTTTACTGCCTCTGGAATAAATGCCCGAGTGCAACTGCTGTGTCATGTGGTAGTTGCATGCTTAGTTTTATAAGAAATGGCCAAAACTGTTTTTCCAGAGTGGCTGTACCATTTTACATTCCTACCAGTAATGTATGAGAGACCCAGTTTCTCTGCATCTTCACCAGCATTTGGTGTTGTGACTATTTTATTTAAAATTTTAGCCATTCTGATAGGTGTATGTAATTCTGGTTTTAATCTTTAATGGTTAATGATGTCTAACATCTTTTCACGTGCTTTTTGCCATCTGTATATACTCTTCAGTGAAATAACTGCTCCTGTCCTTTGCGTATTTTCTTATTGGATTGTTTGTCTTTTGCTGTTCAGTTTTGAGAGTTATATATCCTAGATGCCACCCCTTTGTTGGATATGTTGTTTACAAATATTTTCCCTCAGTCTGCAGCTTGTCTTTTAATCCTCTTCACAAGGCCTTTCACAGAGCATAAGTTTGTTGGTTTTTTTTTTTTTTTTTTTTTTTGCGGTATGCCGGCCTCTCACTGTTGCGGCCTCTCCCGTTGTGGAGCACAGGCTCCGGACGCGCAGGCTCAGCGGCCATGGCTCACGGGCCCAGCCGCTCCGCAGCATGTGGGATCTTCCCGGACTGGGGCACGAACCCGTGTCCCCTGCATTGGCAGGCAGACTCTCAACCACTGCGCCACCAGGGAAGCCCCAGAGCATAAGTTTTCAATGTTGATGAGGTCCAATTTATCAACTTTTCCTTTTATGAATCACGCTCCTCTTTGTCTAGCCCTAGATCCTGAAGATTTTTCTCCTTAAGTTTTTTTCCTGAAAGTTTCATAGTTTTACGTTTTATATGTTTAAGCCCATGATTCACTTCCAGTTAATTTTTCTGTAAGGTGTGAGGTTTAGGTCAAGGTTAAATTTTTGCCTCTGGATGTCCAATTTGTCTAGCACCATGCATTAGCAGAGCTGTCTTTCTTCCACTGTATTGCGTTTGCACCTCTGGTCAAAAATCAGTTGCCCCCAACTATTTTTTAGGGACTGTCTTACACTTCAAAGAGTGAATACAAAAATAAAGATATATCTTGTTACTAAGGTGCTTACCACTGAGAAAATCTAATGACATATGCATAAATAGCTAGAGATGAAAGAAAGCAAGGATGCAGGAAAAAGTACAAAAAGAGTTAAGTCGGGGTTGGGAAAGCAGGGAATAAGGAAAAAGCTTCATGGATTTCATTTTAAGAGGATAAAGGAAAAGGAAGTTAAATTACAAAGTTAGGGCTGAGATCCCTATTGCCCCCAACCAGGTAAATAATTAGTACAAAATTTTACTCTTTGCTCTCTGTTTAAGCAGGCCAGCAAGGAGAAAACCAGAGTTCTCCCTCTGAATACAAAATGCAGGATCATTTAAACTTGGAAAAACTCCTTATAATTTCACTCATAGAAATTATATATAAAAAATTCCATATCCAATCACATTAAGTTCACTCAATCAATCAATATTTACTGAGCACCCACTATGTGTCAAGCACTAGGCATAGAGTAGTAAACCAGGCAAACACAATCCTGTCTGAATGGACCAAGCTAAAAACGGGGTTTGTCAATCCAGCCCCAGATCTACGCCACGGATGTAATTAGTGGCCTCGGTTATAAGAAGTGAGCCCTTTCCTGCCCCTTCCAGGAGCAGAGTGTCAACATGTGATCAGGGCCTCTGCCCCACCCCTCAAGTCTTCAGCCCCAACTCCAGAGGCTGGATGGGAACCTAGAAATTTTGCTTTTAAAGGTTGACAAGTTTTGATCTAAAGCAGCCAACAGATAGTAGCAAATATACTGCAATCACGATTAACCCTACGCGCCAATTTTGGAGGAGCAAGAAATAAATCTGACCTAAGAGGTGAGTTGTAAATATCACACTGATGAGCTCACCTTGTTTTCTTGAGATTCATTCTCCCAGGTGTGACATTTTTAAGGTTTGGGGACTACTCCGTTCCTTTAAAGTTTTCTTTCTTTCTATTCTTCCAAAACAGGGAATTGCTATGTCTAGTGCAATAGCAACCACCAACCACTGTCTTAAACTCACGCTTTTGCAAGCAATTTTACAAGTGGCAATGAACGGTGTGGCTTCACACTTGGGCACCACACCACAGAATTCTGCTCCAAAAGCTGCAGGCTCTGCCCTCCTGAGAGAGCTGCAGGGGGAGTTCAGGGCCTGGATACTGCCAGGATGGCTTTCATTTCCCCTGGTCCCATGCCAAGTCCTGCCCACACGCCTCCTTTAAGCATCCCTATGAAAATCAAGGCAGATAAGCAGCCCATGCAAGACAAATTCCCCCTATTCCCAAATCATAAACCAAATCCTGAAACTCTGGATTCCTGGAGAGGCCAAAGCCTGTAATCAATCCCAAAGAGACAACAGGCAGGTTTTGGAACAATAACCCGTAAACATATGGATCCTCTCAGGGCTGGAATATCATGGCAGTTATCTCCTTTTGAATGGGGGAGGGAAAGTATGCATTCTTTAAACCATCAAGTGTACCAACACCTCTTTAAAATAACTATCCCATATTACAAGCATTCATTCTTGAGGCACAGAACTCCGGGGCCAGGTGGGCCTGCTGGTGCTGCGGACAAGAAGGATGGCGAGGTGTGGTGGGGGGCACGTAGGGCGGGGAGTGGGAAGGTCAGGAGAGCTCTTTCCTCACCGGCACCGCCTGACAAAATAAGTGCTTATGGAAAACTGCAAATCCAACTCACCTGACTTCCGTGGGATGGGAGTCTGTGAGGAGGAGACACCCTTCAACAGAGACACCTGATGTACCAGCGGGCAGCAGGCTCCCTCTTTGGGATAAGGAGCCCGAGTCCTACATTTGATGTTTCATTAATGGCTAGGCAAACAAATTCTGAACTTGCTGTTTTAATTTGCTCAGTGGGGAAGGAAAAAGTGTCACTCTATTGTAATTCCCAACTGGGTGCTTTTTTAAACCATCAGATGTTATTTCAATGTTCAGCAGACATATTCGATTTCCTTTCCTTAATATTTGTTTGACTTACCCTCCGATGGGGACTGGGTGCTTTAGAAAAGCTCCGAGAGGTCAAACCTCACTGCAGCTTCTCTCAGCACCTCCGTGGGCCCCGGCCTGCCACTGGGGGTCCGCTTTCAGCAGCTCGTGCTCAGAGCGGCACACATGAACTATTCTCCCTCCAGGCCCCTCGAGTCTGGGCAGGTGTAAATCAGTGCAAGCTGGAGATAGGACAGACCTATCAGAGGGTTCAGGTCTCCCACAGGCTGGAAACAGGGAGCCTGAAGCGATGTGGAGAAGACCCCAGGGAGGTAATTCTCTAGGAAGAATGACTCCCCTCTGACCACAGTCTTCCTCATGCCTCCTGTGAGGGGAGCTCTGACTGTACCTCATGGGCAAGGACACTCACAGAATGAGCCGTCCGGCCTGCTCCCTCTCCTCCAAACAGCAGTCTCTATAAAGGCAACTCTTCATGTACTTAAGAAAAGGGAGAAAAATGGAAGTAAAGAGAGACAGATGTCCTTTCAATAGTCCACACTATTGATCTGTATGATGGCCAGGCCCAGGAAAGAGACTCAGAGGGGAACTGTCACTCACTCAGATGTACTACACAAGGCTCAAAGAGAGCTTCCAGCCATCAGCTTCTTCAGATCCTAAACGAAGAAGGCACTGCAAGTCCTAGACAATTTTTAGTGTTCAAAAAGCTCAGCTTTGACAGAATGGTTCTATAGCTACTGTAAAGCCTTAGCGTAGACCCAGCACAAATGCTGATCCCGAACAGCTCTGACAAGGTTTGATTTTGCGCATGCCCAAGACAGGCCCGGCTCCTTGAGACAGCCGGTGCCTGCAGCCATGTGGACCGACACCTGTGCTGGCTCCACGGTACACTGCTGCTACAGTCCATCATCCAGAGAGGAGAAGGAAACACCCAAATTCCCAGTCTTTCCAGGCAGCCACTGGGTCAGGCCATGTGAAGGCTCAAGGATCTGAGTCAGCTGAGAGGCCAAGGAACGGAAATCTATGGCCCTGGTTCCCACTGAAGGCCAAGGCACTTCCAGTAGTTAGGTTATCTGCTGCAGGGATGCCCCTTGCGTTTGGGCCCTCCTTTAGGGACATTTCATTTTTATCAGTGTTGGCTATGAGAACCCAGTTTCTCGGTGCTCTAGGTGAAACCAGAGAGTGTAAGCCTGTCGTAGGGCCCATGGCAGGATGAGACAGGTGGTTCCATGTACGGTAAAGAAAACCCGCCCTGGATTCCCAACAACCCTGAGCACAATTTCAGATCTAGGACTCTGGGACTTAAATCTAGAGAGGAAAGCAGCCAGTTCCCTATCAGAAGGATCATAACCACAAGTCTGTGAGAAACAATCTTGAGACCCAGTCCAAGACCTGGTATCTGTGGCACTTTCACTGGCAGACGGCTCAGAGAGGGACAAACAGAAGGACAGAGACAACCTATTTTCTTTTTTAAAAGTTACCCACTAGCTTTTTTAAAAAGGTTACTATTAAGTCTAATTCTAAGATAGGTGTTTCCATCTTTCTGCTCTTCTAGTGAGAAGAGAGAAAGTGGGATAGTTTATTTAGAATCACAGAATACATCATCTCTCCCCCTCTCCCTGGATGAATACATTTAGCTCTAAATTTTACTAATTCTGTTTAAAATGTAACTGTTATATAGAGTCTCAGCTCTGGAATACTCCAGTTAGCCAAGCTCCCTCATTACCAATCAAATCTGAGCTATGACTGAGCTCACCTTTCCCTTCTTGGTTCTTCAATCCAGATGAACATTAAGCTTATAGGTTTTCCACTACCATTATCTAACTGGCTTTCCCTGTCTTCAGTCTGTCATCGCTAATTCATCCTGTGATCTGACTGCCTGGACCATATACCTCTTTGCAAACCTACGACACCTCTTCACCACCTTCGACTTTTCAGCTGACCTCTTAGCCTGTCCATCAGCTGGCCCTATATGGCTGAACCAACCTAGCTTCCAACGTCAACCCAAACACAAGTTCCGCCTCCATCACATCAACTGGCCTGTGACTCCCCCGTGCGACCACACGTACCCAGCTCGTTCTAACTTGGGTTGCCTTTCATCTTGGTGCTTCCTATAGCAGGAAAACGCACTCAGAGGTGGTTTCACGTTCTCATGAAAAAAAGTAGGGCATTCCATGCTATTTTGCTGTCTTCTCATGATTCTTTACTTGCCATTAGCTTGGGGAGTTGTGAACAACATAAAACAAATAAATTATCATAATTTATTAGCACCCAAGAGGGTTCACCAGCCGCTACCACCTAGGGGACGCACAGGCAGTAAAAGAAAGGCATCAGCATTGTGTGCACCTAACAACATACAGTTGCTCTTAGTCAATTCCCACCCCCACATGAAGGACTGATTTTATAACCAGTATTATTAGCCAAGAGTGTTTCACATCTCTCAGGTGAAAAATGTTCAACACTTAAGGGCTACTAATAATTTTTTATGGTTGGAAATGAGGATCAAAGTACGAAAGGAAAAATAAATTCCCGGGTTCATACATCCAGCCAAGTCTGCTGCATGGCTCATTTTCTGCCACATGTTTTAAACGGCCTCTCTTAAAGGCGGGGGAGGGGAGGAGGAACAAGTTGCGTTTTATTTCCCAGCTCTTTAGGTCTGAAATAAAAGCAGACAGACTTGGGGGGAAAAAATCAAACATTCAAGTAACACTATACACTGCTACTGTTCCCCCAGGAGCTCCTTGCAAATGAGTATCAAGAACTCAATAGATACTTTCCTGGTAAAATACATAAACAGATAAATAAATTATCCCAGGCTGAAAAGAATCTCCACATCTGGTAGCTCACTAGAGCTTGTCAAACAAGTCAGAAACACGCAGGGCCAGAGAAGATCATTCTTTCGCTCCTGATTTCGGGGCTGGCGAGGGAATGTAACATTTCCCAAAGCTCTTTGCCTTCCAACAGGGAATATGACCCATTTAAACAGGCAAATGACCCCTATGTTTTCTTCCAATTAAATAAATAATGATACCCAGGCATTAGGTCTTGAATCCACATGTCTGTGTCCTTCAAGTCACAGACACTGGAAGAAAAAAGGCCTTTCCTACAGGGTCTGGCCTTTCATTCCCAAGAACTTGCTAGGGCGTCCCTTAAAGGGTTATATTCAACGTACATTTAACACCCTACAGAAGTAACTTAACCTCTTCGCACCTCAGTTTTCTCAGCAATAAAGCATGAAGTGACAGGATGGTCTCCCAGGTTCCTTCCCCTTCTGATGCCGGGTTTCTTTAAAACAGAGCTTTCTGCCTTGTCCGTGGACCCCAGTACAGTGTTAACGTTCCCTACGTGTGCTATGGTTTTGCAGAGGCTGGCTGAGCACTGCTGTGGCTCCAGCAACTTCCTCCGGGAAAGGGATTCCGGAGGTCGGGACGGGTTTCAAGCTTACAGCCCAGGTAGACCTTCCCCCTTCACTCCTCTTTCATCTCTGGGCTCTGACGGGAGGCCACCTTTCTCTCTCATAGCTCGGGGAGGATGCCATCTGTGAGCTGCCTTCAGACTCTGCTCCGTGTCCCTTAAGCAAGCTGTGGAGCCTGCTACTTTAAAATGGTTTCTGTAAAGTGATGCTTCCAACCCTCTAACAAAAGCTCTGCTTTAAAATGCCCTCTTGTTGTGAGAAACATATGTCAGGCCTCAGAAGAGGCGTCAGCAGAAACACCATCAGAACAGACCCCGGGTCACCACGCTCTCCTCCGCTAAGGCAATGGCTGTGCTCTCCCTTTCACTCCTAAAAAGCTGTTGGCATTGCCTCCAAATACTCCTGGATCCTCACACAAGCAATCTCTCTGGGTTTCACAGGAAAGCAAAGGAGTTTGACACTTTTTATGCATACAAGTTGGATTCTTTTTCACATGAACCCATACCTTATACATTTGCCTGTCCTTCTGATCCCTTAGATTCATTACACCTGAGGGATTTTAGGAAGTCATCTGGTCTATTCTTCAGCTCCAGGAAGGACTAGTAAAACCACCTTAGACACTGGAGGACCGCTGGCTGCCCCTTCCTGAAAGATTCCTAAATGGGGAGACGCCTCTGTCTCTCCAGATTTCTCTAAAAATGCTTTGGAGCCACAGTGAGAAAGGTCTGCTGCATGGTTTCTCTTTGATTCTCACATATTAAATACTGTGTTTAAACTATTTTTTATTTAATCTAGGATAATGAATTTAACTACTACAAAACTAATAAAGGCTATAGACACACACACACACACAAAGCCAAGCCAGAAGAAACGATGGTGCCTATTTCAGAGAAGAATAAGCAGGGGAATATTTTGGTTGTACTAAAAGTGCCAATGTACCTAACATTACCTAATTGACCTAGTAAGATCATTAAATCTACAACTGCAGAGTGTAGACTCTTTTTAGGGGCACACAGAACATTAACCAAAACATAGACCTTCTACTGAGCCATATAGTCTCAACACATTTCAAAATGATGAAATCATATGGAGTATATTTTCTGACCACACTGGAATCAAATCAGAACTCAATAAGAAAAAGGTAACTTTAAAAACTGACAAAAGTAAGCAACATACTTTTATATAACTATGGGTCAAAGAAGATATTACAAAAGAAATTAGAAAATATTTTAAACTTAAGGATAATGAAAATATGACAAATCAAAACTTGGGAAAGTACCTAAAGCAGTAATTAAGGAGAAATTTACAGCTTTAAATGCATATATTAGAAAAATAAATACTGAAATCACTGATCTAAGCTATCAAGTCAAAAGGTTAGAAAAATAACAGCAACTTAAACTCATGAAATTAGAGGAAGAGATTAATCAAGAAAAGAGTAGTTAATGAAATACAAAACAAATACACACTAAAGAAAAATCAACAAAATCAAAAGTTGATTCTTTGCAAAGAATATGACACTGATACACCTCTAACAAGGCTGATAAAGAAAAGGAGAGAAAACAAAAGTTATCAATATCAGGAATGAAAAAGAGCACACCAATCCAAATCTTATAGACTTTAAACAATAACAAGATAATATTATGGATGATTTTATAGCAATGCATTTCACAACTTAAATGAACAGAGTCCTTGAAAAACACAGCTTATCAAAACTAACACAAGAAGAGATAGAAAGCCTGAATAGTACTAGAGCCATTAAAGAAACTGGGTCTGTAATAAACATACTAGAGTGCGGGCTGAGGATAAAAGGATGTGGGATGAGCAGTGTAAGAAAGTCATAAATATCAACTATGGCTCACGAGCAAGCTGCAGAAGCAAGAATGTAGCAGCCATGCAGTTTTCTCGATTCCTTACCATATACACACCAATTTATTTGTCTCTTCTTTTCCAATTTGATGTAACAATTATAGTTATGATATATTCCATAAATACAATGTATATAGTCTATATAACTTATTCTTCAGGTGTCTGTAGTTTCCTCAGCCTCTTGAGTCTATAAGTTTAATGAACTTTGGCAAATTTTGGAAGCTTTCAGCTATTTCTTTAAATATTTTTTTCTGCCCCACATTCTTTCTCTTCTCCTTCTGGGACTCTGATGACACGAATGTTACATCTTTTGTGATTGTCCCACAGGTCCCTGAGGCTCTGTTCATTTTTTTCCCCCCAATCTCTTTTCTCCATGCTGTTTAGATTGGATAATTCCTATTGATTTATCCTCAAATTCACCAGTTCTTTCCTGTTATCTCCATTCACCTACTGAGCCCACCCAGTGAGTTTTAAATTTTGGTTACTGCAATTTTCAGTACTGGAATTTCCATCTGGTTCTTCTTTATATCTTCTGTTTCTTTGCTGAGACTTTCTATTTTTCCATTTCTTTCAACAGTGCTCATAATTACTTATTAGAGGATTTTTTATGATAGCAGTTTTAATATCCTGGTTGATAATTCCGACATCTGTGTCATTTTGGTGTTGGCAACTGTTGATTATCTTTTCTCATTAAAGTTGCAATTTTCCTGGTTCTTGGTATGATGAGTAATTTTGGATTGTTTCCTGAACATGTTGAGTGTTACTATGAGATGCTGCTGCCTTTCACATTTTCTATTTTAGCAGGGAGTTTAAGTTCAGAGTGCATGTCCGGATCCACTTTTGTGGGCTCTGGATTGAATATCAATTTAACTTTCAAAGACTATATCATGCTATGCTGGTCTGCCTAATTTGTGTGCTACCCAGAGGCTAATTTGAAACCTGGGCAGTATTCTACACTATAGTTTCTTTCTCAAAGCTTTTGCTGTGTTGATTCTAGTCAGTTTCATGCATGGGCTGATTTGAAGGGAGAGGGGTGACAGTGTGCCCAGGAGGAATCCCGCCTTTCCATAACCTTCCCTCCACTCTCGAGTTGGGAAGGGATGAGGTGCTGTCTGTTGCTTGGTGCAGGCTGGGGATGGTGGACAGGACACTGCCCCCCAGCCCCCAGTCTCTGCAGCTGCGTCTTCGCTAACATTCACTTCGTGGAGGACATGGAAGGTCAACTGGGTTCCACCCCCCAGTCTCCAGAGTGGAGGGGGGACAGGGGAGGAGTGCTGTCTCTGCTCCTGCCTCCTGGGAGTGCAGGGTGGGAATGGTCAGCAGGGCTCTGAACGACAATCCCCACAGTCACAGCATCTAGTTGGCAGGGGTACATACGGCTTCTTTCATGGTGTTTGCCTGGTGTAGAGTAGGTACAGTCAAAAGGGTTCCATCAGCAGGGCTGCCCTCTTCCCAGTCCTCACAAGAGAAAGTGGGTTTTTCTTTTTCTTTTTTTTCGTTTGTATGCTCGTTCTCTGTGCCTATGAGTGTCATGGCCTTCTGCAGCACTGAGGCTGGGGTATACAGGAGGGAGGGAAGGAGGGAGGAAGGAAGGAAAAAAAAAATCTAAGGGAAATCACTGCTGGAGTATCCCTTAAGTCCTGAGGACCCTAGCCAGTCTGTCTTCTTTCTCTAGGAATAGGGTGGAATGTGCTTGCTCAATCTTGTCCAGAATTGGAAGCCTATAATTTATTCATTAAGTTACAGAATACTAAGTAGAGTTGTGACAAAATTTAAAAAAGAATAAATAATTAACCAGAGACTAATATTATGACTATTGGGAGTCTGTGTCTCGCCTTCTAGGGGAGGGAATGCAAGGCCTGTATATGTATAAAGGACAGCTGCTGCATCCTTCTTCGTGAAAAGAATACAGTTGTTACTGTTGCTGCATGGAAGTTCAAATATGTGTAGAAGGGTCTGTATGGATGCTTTGGAGTAGCCAAAGGGGTAGACTGCACTGGTTATAAAGCTACTGACTTGTAGCCCCAAGCCCTGCTTCTAAATTCTGCCTTGTGATGCTAGGGCTGAGACTGCAAACATCTCACCTTTGCGAGGTGGTCTACCAACAGGGGGCACTAGAGAGAGACTGGAAAACTAGAGAAAAGGAGAAGGGAATTACTTCCTGTTTATTTGTTTGTTTGTTTGTTTGCGCTATGCGGGCCTCTCACTGTTGTGGCCTCTCCCGTTGCAGATCACAGGCTCCGGATGTGCAGGCTCAGCGGCCATGGCTCACGGGCCCAGCCGCTCCGCGGCATGTGGGATCTTCCCGGACCGGGGCACGAACCCGTGTCCCCTGCATCGGCAGACGGACTCTCAACCACTGCGCCACCAGGGAAGCCCTACTTCCTGTTTTGCCTGCTTTTCCCGACAGTGTGGCATTTAATCCCAGCAGCAGAATGTGGTTCTAGCCTCTTCCGGCAGAGCCAGCCTTACCCTGACCCCTCAGAAGTACTAGCAATAGCCAGCCGGTGGACCCTCCTCAGAGGTTTAAGGCCCAGCCCCGGGGGTGAGGGGGTGGGGTGGGGGGTCTCTTCCAAGCTTCTAGGTTCTAATGAACCCAGCCTATTCCCTCTCTTCCTTTGTTCCTCCCACCCTAGGGGTAGTGGACGCTCCCTGGAGTTATTCTCTCTTTATACTTTCAGTAGCCCGTTTGCCCTCTCAGCTCTCTAATACCTCTTTTAGAAAATTTCATATACTAAATCCATTCTGTTGAAACAATTAGTATAGATTCTGTTTTCCTGACTGATATGTATTCTTATTTGTTAATATTAGAATACGAAACAAAATGTTCAGGTGCTTTTACCTTCACCAAAGAGAGGTTTCAAACAAATGGGTTTGAATGGCACAGAGGCAGAAATAGGACAGTTACATAATGAAATCTTCCCAGGTGGCATGGTATGGGGAAAACAGCACCAAAATGAGTTATACATCCTTATTAAGTGCCACTTACTCACTGGGTGATATTGGATAGGTCATTTATGGGCTTCATATAGTTTATGGCTGGGCCTTACCTATAATTAAAAGTGAGCAAGCTAGATTATCTCTAAGTTTATCTCCAACCTGAAACTAAAACTTTATTTTCAAGAAATCACCAGTAAAACCATCTGGGCCTGGATTTTTCCTTATAGGAAAATTCTGATAACAACTTCAATTTCTTTAATAGAGGGTACATATTCTGTTTAATTTTACGTAAGTTGTAATTTTCAAAGAATTTTTACATTTCATATAAATTTTCATAATATTCTTTTAATGCCTGTAGGATCTATAGTGACAACACTTCCTTAATTCCTTTTCATTCCTGATAGTGATCATTTGTGGGGGGGGGCGTTTTGTTGTTTGTTCTGTTTTTTTAAAAATTTTTTTAACATCTTTATTGGAGTATAATTGCTTTACAGTGGTGTGTTAGTTTCTGCTTTATAACAAAGTGAATCAGCTATACATATACATATATCCCCATATCTCCTCCCTCTTGCATCTCCCTCCCACCCTCTCTATCCCACCCCTCTAGGTGGTCACAAAGCACCCAGCTGATCTCCCTGTGCTATGTGGCTGCTTCCCACTAGCTATCTATTTTACGTTTGGTAGTATATGTAATTCCATACACATATGTTTTTATTTCTTTTGGAAGCTGGGTCATATGAAAAGTATAACTTTTTTTAACTTTATGAGAACCTGTCAAATATTTTCCCAACCTGGTTGTACCATTTAGCATTTTTACCAATATGTATGAGAGTTCTAAGTTGCTCCACAGTCTAACCAACATGTGGCACTATCAGTATTTTAAATTTTATTTCATCATTCTAGTGGGTATATAGTGGTAACTCATTGTGCTTTTACTTTAGAATTGCCCTAATGACTATGAGGTGGAGAGTTTTTTCATATGTTAGTTTACATCTCTATATCTTCTTTTATCAAGTAACTGTTCAAAGCTTCTGCCCATTTTTAACTGACTTGTTTTCTTATTATAGAGGTATGAGAGTTCTTTATATTTTGAAAATACTTTTCCCAGTCTATGACTTGCCTTTTTATTTTCTTACAAGTGTCTTTTTAAAAAGTGTTAATTTTGATGAAGTCCAATTTGGTTTCTTTTATATACCGTGCTATTTGTCTCTTACTTAAAAAAAAAAAAAAAAAAACATTGCCTAGCTCAGGTACACTAGAACTTTTTCCACTGTTTTCTTTAAGAAGCTTTATAATTTTAGTTCTTGCATTTAGGGCTAGGATCCATTCTGAACTGACATATGGATATCAAATTACTCCAGCACCGTTTAGTGAAAAGCCTGTCCCACCGCTATTGAACTGACTTGGGTCTTTTGCTGAAAACTGATTGATGACACGTGTGGTCTATTTCTGGACTCTGTTCTATTTCATTGATGTACACGTCTAAGTTTACACCAGTACCACAGAGTCCTGATTACTGTAGCTTTATAGAAGTCTTAAAATAAGGTAGTCCTGCAATTTTGTCCTTCTTTCTTAAAATTGCTTTGGCTTTTTCAGGCCCATTGTGTTTCCATTTCAATTTTAGAACTAGCTTGTCAATTTTAACTTTTTAAAAAGCCTTCTGGGATTTTGACTGGGCTTGCTTTGAATCTATAAATCAGTGTGGGGAGAACTTACACCTTAATAATAGTGAGTCTTTGGATTCAGACATATGATACATCTTTCCATTTATGAAGTTGTTCAATTTCTCTCAGCAATGTTTTGTGGTTTGCACTGAACCTATATGGCCCCCCTTTTAATACATTTTTCAAGCTGACCCTCCCTACCCCTTCTCCAGGCAGCCACCGGTCTTTTGATCACTAAAGATTAGTTTGTATTTTCTATAAATGAAATCACAAAATATGTTCTCTTTTTCATCTTGCTTCACTCACTCGGCATAATTATTTTTAAATACAACCATGTTGTATGTATCAATAGCTCACCAATTTATTACTAAGTAGTATTCTATTGTATGGCTATACCACAATTAGTTTATTCATTCAACTTTTGATAGACTTTGGGTTTTTTTTTTCCCCTCCAGTTTTTGGCTTTTACAAATAAAAGCTGCAAGTACAAATATTAATACCTGTATTAGCGTACAAGTATTTGTGTATACATATGCTCTTACTTCTCTAGGGTGAACCTCTGTGAGAAGAATGGCGGGGTCACATGGTAGATATATGTTTAACATTTTAAACTCCAAACTGCTTTCTAAAATGGCTGTGTCCAGATTATGGATCACAGTGAAGTGGAAAGGCATGCAGGCCAGAATAATCTGTCTCCTATCTTTCATATGCACGCTGGTAATGAAGATTTATTCATTCATCAAATCTTACTGAGTAACTGATGAATGGACTGAATTGGGTTAGGCAAAGAGGATACAGCAGTGGACAAGACAGCCATGGCTCTGTCCCTATGGGGCTTACATTCTAGAAGAAAAGCAGACACTAAACAACACACTTCACAATTATTTGCTCACAAAGAGGTAGAGTGCTCTAGTCTGGAGACTTTCTGAGAGCTTCTTTTGATCTGACTGCTGAAGGATGAAGAGCAGTCAACAAGACAGATACAATCCTAACACCCTGTGATAACTGTGACAAAGAAGTAGTTCTGGGCTCCAACATAACTCTCCTAGGACATAAATGTTTGTTAACTGATTTGTTTATTCACTTAATCCATCAAGCTTGCATGAAAATAATCGTAGCCTTTGGCATAAAAAACAGGATTTAGGAGCACCATCTTCTGTCTTCTGATTCAACACAAAACTGGGTACCCTCTCCAGAAGAGAACTGTCCCCTCTGAGTGATGGAAACAACCATCAACCTTCCTCAGGAATCAGCGGAATCATGAGAATGACAGCAGCAGTCGTGGCAGCAGCAGCTAATGTGGCATCTCATAAAGAGCAGAAGAACACAGTGCCCACCACCCAGAAGGGGTACTTCCTGAGCGCTGTCCACGTGGTGGTGCTACACAATCTTATCTAATGTATGTGACAACCCAATGAAGCAGATGCTGTTAGTGCCATTTTATATAAGAATAAACTACAACCCAGAGAGATTACATAAGTTGTCCATGGTGACAGAGTAGACACTTGGGCCCAGTACTGTCCTAACTTTGTTCATTATATTAAGTACTATACAAGAAATAACTTTACAAAGTTACCCTAAAGCACTAGTGGTAGGGATGCCTGAAAAATATATTAGTTTTCCTTAGCAGCAAGGTAATTTAGTGATGGACAAGTGACACGCTGATGGTTCTGAGGACTACTTTTGAGGACCAGTAGTCTCTGACATGGTAAAAATCCTCAGGGACGACAGTATAGTATCACACAAACTTGAATTTAAACCCCAACTCTTCCACTTATTTAGCTGCGTGACTGTAGGCTAGTTATCTAAACTTGCTTAGTCTCAGTAAAGAAGGTGAAAAACAATAACTGCCTCGAAGGTTTGGGAAAAGATCATTAATGTATGTGAACACCCAGTAAATTGATAGGAACATAGTAAGTTGTATATAGATAGTAGTTAGGAAAGTTGTTCCATTCATAGCATCTGGAGAAAATCCCAATTACTGGAGATGAGGGGTTTCCCTGCCCTCTACTCCTCGGATACACATTACTTCTTTAGAGGTAATGTGGAGTAAACACAGGGCATCAGAGGAAAGAGGTGAAGATTCAAGCTCAGTCCCTTTTGCACTTCCTCTCATCAACACATTTTTTGCTGCTTGAAACGAACTCAAGGTTGAAAGAGATCCCAGGTTTCAATATTCATGAGATCCCAAGATTTCAACTCAAGGTTGAAAGGAATTCATCTAGTCTATCCTCCTTTTATTAGACTTCATTTAGACCAATTGAAGTATCAAAGAGGTAGCACTCTGTCCATCTTGGCTACATCATTTGGAATGTTCCCTTTTTCAACCTTCCTTTTACCACAAAAATAAACACATGGGTATAGTTTGAAGCCATTACATGCAATGGAGAGAGAAAACACTGGCAGAAAAACTGGTTTTGCCATGAGTTGCCTACTTATTACTTAGAGGAATAAGTAGGTAATTTGCTTTTTTAAAAAATGGGAATTGATAGTGTATGAAAAATCATCCAACACCCTAGACGTGATGATACGAAAGAAAGACACCAATATGAATAGAAATAAATCCAGAAAGATGAGTGTATATTTTACTAGCTAGTCTCATGCCTTTCACTGGCCAGTAATGACATCGACCAAGGTATCACACATCTGCCTATTTCACAATTTCTTTTATATGTAATGGATATATAAATATATTTTACATATATAGTAAAAACCTGGGAAAACTTGAGCTTTTAATTTTTGGTGGTGGCAGTGGTACGGGGATTCCTATTCCTTCCCCTTAAAATCCACTTCTAATTTAAGGCTTAGAAAGTAAATTTCTATAATAAATATATGTATCACATATTGCTTCATTAGATAAAAATTTCATGATTTCTTAGAACCTCAAATTTAACAAATCCTAAAAATGGTTACTTCTCTCCCAAAGACAGGATGACTACAGGGGATAAACTTCCCCGCTCTCCCCTGTGCCAGCTGTAGCTAATTGATTTGTACACTCTGTTTTGCTTGGGTCTGATACCACCATTACACCCCCGCAGCCGCAGGCCTCAGCCTGTCGCCATCATGCATCTCGCGTACATCCTCCCTGACAGGACTCATCAATTCCTACTGCTTTTCACCAGGCCTCAGCTCTGGCACTTTCCCCTGGGGAGACCTTTACTGGTCTCCATACTTAACCCCTGAACCCAGTCTAATCCATCAGCCACATCGAATGAATGGTGATAGAGAATGTTTCTCCCCAAAGACAGGCAGCCAGCCTCTCCACTTAAAACTCAGAAAGAAAGCCATCAACAGGGTCTGTTTTCTGTTTGTCAGTGTCGCCAGCTTCTTCGCTTATTGATGTTTTTATTGTTGCTGTGCCCAGCTGCTTGAGTCGGGGAAGTGGTATTCAAGGAGACATCAATTAAAGTGCTTGTTAAACGCCATAGATGCTCTTTTTTTTTTTTTTTTTTTTTTTTTGCGGTATGCGGGCCTCTCACTGTTGTGGCCTCTCCCGTTGCAGAGCACAGGCTCCGGACGTGCAGGCCCAGCGGCCATGGCTCACGGGCCCAGCCGCTCCGCAGCATGTGGGATCTTCCCAGACCAGGGCACGAACCCGTGTCCCCTGCATCGGCAGGCGGACTCTCAACCACTGCGCCACCAGGGAAGCCCCATAGATGCTCTTTTGAAAATGTCCCCTGGGACTCTCCCTGGGAGTTCCCAAAACTGGTGGATGGCACAGTTGTCATTTTTGGAATAGGGTTTCCCCAAAGTTCTAAAGAACAGCTTCATAACCTCCACTCCTACGCACAGCTTTTGGACGCTACTAGCATTTAGGAATTATGACTTTACAGAATGAAATATAACACTCTTTATTAGGAAAGACAAGCAATAATGGGCAATAAATATCGAAAATGTAAATGCACTGTTTGAAACCTCCTCACCTCATAACCAAACTGCAGCTCATCAGAGGTCAGCATAATGATATCGTCGTCAATAGCCAGAACGGCCTCCGTCTCGATTTCATCATAAGGGAAGAAACGGTTACTCAACTTGTTTTCAGCAGTTCTTACAACTTTTAATGGAACCCGGATTTTGGGCCACAGAGAATCTGGAAAAAGAAAAACCAAGGTATCTATTACTCTCCTAACTTCTGTGAGGAGATAAACTGGCGAAAGCATCGCATCACAAATGAGATGGAAGAATCAACTCACACCCATGACTCTCATGAAATCCACACACACAGCTGTGCAAGGAGAAACTCTTACAGGTGCGTTTTTAGAATATCTTACATTGTAAATATTTCTGTTCTCTCTACATCCTTACAACACTACTGATTCTCAATGCTGTCTCAACCAGAATCCACAAAGTGGCTTCAACTCACAACTGAGAGACAGAGGAGCAAAACGACTTGATGAAGGTCACAGTGAGGAGAGGACGAACGGGCTCTGGACCGCCTCATGCTCAGGCCCGTGGTTTGAACACCAGGACTCTACCACCTCTGCACAATCCTTCCAGGTAGGTACACCCTAGCTCAAAACCTGCCTGCAGCTCTGCTGGGAAATACACGTGCTGAAGACAAAAGCGCCTGCCCCCATCACGTCATCACCAAGAGCTCCCAAGGCTGCCAAATCCACCCTCACAGAACTGTGGCCCCGCAGGAGTTCAGCTTTCCTAACTTAGCACCTTCCCGCCTCGACAGCCCTGCTCTCCTGACTCACTGGGTCTGTCTGGTTTCTCATCATGATCAATTTACAGAGTAAATATCGAGTATCTAGGTCCAATTACATGGGATTTTCTGGCATACTGAAGAAACACAAACTCATGACTTGCCTTACATTTTTCTCATTCTACTTCGAAATGATTGAAGCAATTTAACCTCAGGTTCCTTATTTTAAAGTGTTGTGTTTAGCATAGCATGAAATTAATACTTCTTCAGTACAGGACCCACGTCCACAGACCTCAGTGTTCTTTACAGAGGGCAGTTTGTTCTTCACGCAACATTTGTCAAATGAGGATAGAAAAGGTATCATACTGCTTCCAAAAACCCAACACGTAATTGTGGGAAGGTCTAGTTTTTGTGAGTCTTGAAGCCCCAAAATGCCTGTGGCCACTCCAAAGTCACCATACTGAAGGAGAAGTGTGACAGAGGGAAAATCAGGAGGGAAAAAACCTGTCTTAACTGACTGCAGATAAAATCTCTTACGCATAATTTACAACACATCCATGTAACACGTTGGGGTGCTCCAAGGGTCTTAGAAGAGGCACCCCCAAGGGCAGCTTCCCAGCAGGTTCTGTAGACACCCCAACATGCTTCCCAGTGAGGCAGATAGCTCCTCTGCAGGCAGCTTTCCAGCAAGTTCTGCAGATACCTTCAACAGCAACTCAGTGAACTGAAGCCCTCGACAGTACCCCAGCTGGCCTGATAACACCCCCTGGACAACTTCCTGTTGAATTCCATGGGTATCCAAGGGGGCTGCTGGTTTCTTGTTTGCCAGTCTTGGCCTGTGGCACCTGAGAACCTTCACCATGCAGTGGGCTGCAGGCACCCTGTCTCCAACCAGGTCTGAATCTCAGACCTAGCTGGAGAAGAGGCTCTCCCAAGTTTATTTCCTGTAATCCTTAGAGAGCTCTTTTTTACCGTTTAGTCACCAATCTCCTATTCCTAGTTAGTAATTCTTTATATTAAACTTTTCCTGTTCAAGTTACTGTGTAGTTTCTGTCTCCCACCTGGACCTTGACTAACACACTAGGGATATCAGAAGGATTATCAGATGAAAGGGGAATTGTTTTCTATGGCCTCTGAAGTTAGAACCATGACCAATGGCTGGGTGGAAGTCACAGGGAAATTGATTTAAACTCTAAATAGGTAAGAATTTTCTGATGCAATGAATGCCTTCAGCAACATAATGTGCACTTCTATTTGAAATGTACTAACTTTAGAGACCAAACAAGATGCCTCTGAGGTCCTAGGACTGTATGGACAGTAACATTTCACAGAAAGAACAGTCTCTGGAAAGAGCTTCAAATCTCAGACCCCTTACCAGCTATGTGATCTTGAACAAGTCAATCACTTTCTACCTGTTTCTTTGACTATGAAGATGGAACAGGAACACCATCTTCACATATGAGAAGGTGTGAGGATGAACAGTAACGCATTTAGCAGCATGGTGCCCGGCACCTAGCAGACATCCACTAAGTGTCAGCTGTGCTTTCCCTTGAAAGTCTGAGTCTATTTACAGACCAAAGGATGTTTTTGAACCTTAGGTAGTGGTGGCAAAGTGGTACACGTCAGATCTGGTATATTACTCTGACAATCCAGGGGCGTGTCCTCAGCATGTATCTTCAATGTCTACTTTGAGATGAACAGAATCCCTGCCATTAATCCTCTGGAACTGAGAAAACCTAACACACTAGCGGAACAAAAGAACATGGAACTTTTGCCATGTTAATTTCATAAGGCAACAAACAGCCCCTCTTTCTGCAATACGTATAGAGAACAGGCTAGCTGCTTGGGTTAAGTGTAGATGTTCCTCCACCCTGGATGAGATGGGGACTTGCACCTGGGGAGTGTGCACAGCATGCTCGACAGCTTTCCACATTCTTCGCCTGCATTTATCCTAAAATTACTTGAGACAATGTCCATAAAGAACTAACCTGCCTCTAGAAAGTCATTGATGGGGAAGTTTTAGAAGGTGATGAAGGCCAAAGAGGATGATACGGGGTGCAGATGTGAATGCAGAATGAATCATGGCTTTTTCGGAAATGCGATTACCTCTTCCTGTTCTGAGTTGGGCCTGGATAGCCAAAGGCAGCTTTGGCAAAAGAAGTCTCCATCTCAATGGTTCAGCTGTCTATGAACCATCGTTACTACAAGACAGGACTTCAAGTAGAATTCCCAGTTCCTTGTTTTCACATTTTCAAATAAAATAGGCCTCTAAGAAAGGGAACTACCTTTCTCTCGGGCTTTAGCATCCCTTCTGTGGAATACAGGAATAAGAGGGCAGCAATCAAAGAATAAGCATTATAATTACTCCCTGCCCTAAAGCAGATAATTTTGATATGGGATTTTGATTCTGTTTAAAAAAATAGGGGGACTTCACTGGTGGCGCAGTGGCTAAGAATCCGCCTGCCAATGCAGGGGACATGGGTTCGAGCCCTGGTCCAGGAAGATCCCACATGCCGCAGAGCAACTAAGCCCATGCGCCACAACTACTGAGCCTGCGCTCTAGAGTCCGTGAGCCACAACTACTGAGCCCCCGTGCCATGACTACTGAAGCCCGTGCGCCTAGAGCCCATGCTCTGCAACAAGAGAAGCCACTGCAGTGAGAAGGCCACGCACTGCAACAAAGAGTAGCTCCCGTTCGTCGCAACTAGAGAAAGCCTGCACATCGCAACGAAGACCCAATGCAGCCAATAAATAAATAAATTAAAAAATAGGACAGGAGCATGAGGTAGGAAAGAAAAATATAGGTGAGAAAGAATAGAGGTTTGTTTTTTTTCTTTCTTTCCATCAGTATTTTCAAAAGAATAGATTTACTCTTCTGCCTCTCCTTGAGCCCCTGATAAGGACCTGGTTCATCTGCATAATCCCAAATTAGAGAACTGACAAAGCATGATGATTTTCTGAGCACTAACTGGCAATCTGAACAGATACAGTGGGGCCTAGTGCACAGCACATGAGCTTTGGATCCAGAGAGACCTGTGTTCATGTCTGGCTCTGCCATTTTGCAGCTCTGTGATTGAGGCAAATTACTCAACTAATCTGAGTTTCACTTTTGTAAAATGGGAAGAATAACAGCTTCCTTGCAGGTCTGTCATAAGGAGTAGAGATAATACGTGTAAAACACTTAGCACAGTTCCTATTCCTTGGATATAAAAGGTACTCAGTACATGGTTATAATAATGCTGCATCATTCTCATCTTCACAAATGGATTCTTGTAAAGTCTAGGAACTTCACTTCCCCTCTGACAACCTGAAGAGGTGTAGAGAGAATATGGGGTGACTCCTTAGGGTGCAGAAGGAAACAGTGTCACAGCTAGAAACCTTCAGCCTCTTGCTCCACTGCTTATCCCAGATGGGCTCTTTTTCTTTACTTCTTGAAATTCTAAATGGAACCACATGAATTATAGCTTGTGTCTCATCCTGTGAATCTGTAGCTGGCAAACAGAAATGCCACCTTCCATTCACACAAAGTAGTCTGAAAAATAAGATTTCTCAAAAACATTGCCAAATTTATGAAAAACAAACAGCTGAGCCAGCTGACCTGATAACTTTACAGTTTTGAGCTTTAGTCCAGCTTGAAGGAGAAAAAGAACTCCTCGTGTTAAGGATTTTTAAAAAATGTGTACCGATTAATAGTTTTCTCCAAGTTGGATGCCAAGAGCCATGTGAGCAAGAATTCTGCAACTTTGCCAAGGTACTACACAATGTTCAGGTTGCCGGATGATGACCCAAAGCCCATCCTGGCAATCACTGTCACAAACACAACCACAGATCCACAAACTAAATGATCAGATTATCTCCATACAAATCTTGAGCCCCCTCCAGGGGTGCTAGAGCTGCCTGGTGTACGGCTGGTCCCCATGACCCTCACTCCCCAGGTCCCAGAATCCAGCTCGAAGGAAGAGAGCTGCTGCTTCTACTTCTCGCTTGCCTCTTCCGAGGTGACCATCCTGAAATGCTCAGCCAATCCCATCCTGCCTATTAAGAACTATGAGAGTCCCAATCTGAAGCTGGGGTCAGGATGGGGGGTTCCTTGAGATCAACTCAAATTTAAAACTGAAATCAATGAAAACAGAAGGCTGAGTTAAACCTATCTGAAATGTACAATGTAACAGCTTCCTTCAGACTGCGGCCAGGGGCCAAGCCTAACAACCTTTATATCCATCAAGCCTGGAAACTAAAGAGCCGGGGAGAAGGAAGGCAGTGGCTTGCCTTTTCTTCTGACAGAGCTCAAAACCAACGTGACGAAAGCTCGCTGGAAATTTCTATTGCCTAGTCTAAGTATTTACTTAAACTTCAAATCCAGCAATTTAGACTTAAATGTAACCAAAAAGAAAAAAGTATTTGGTTGGGTTGGAGAGTGAAAAAAAAAAAAGGCGGGGTGGGGGGGGAAGGGGGCAATTTCTGCCTACACTAACCCTCCCGGCAGCAGGCATGTTAGCCACAATATTTATTCTAGTAAATGTAGAGAGAGCGGAAAACATCACTTTTGCCTCTAATATTTCAAAGCCTCGGACTTGCTTTTTAAAAAATATATATGTTACTAACGCCGCACATGAAAAATCAGATGCCTCTGCTGGCAAGAGGGCCAGAGCTGACAGCCACATTCACCAAATGAACCAACACCCCACAGAAGATTAAACATGGTTCATGGTCTCCCCAGACAACCACGTCACCAGAGCCGGAGGCCTGACCTAAAAACCACTGTTAGAAAAAAGCTGGTCCAGTCCCTAACTGTGTCAAAAATTAGGGCCTCATCAGTTGAGGGCTGTCTTTCCTCTCTAGAGCCAAAATATTTCAAAAATAAACTAAACTTGGTCACAGAATTAACCACTACACTTTACTAGGGTGTACCAAAAATTAAAACTGAACACCCAGCTCTAAAACCTAGGTTTGTGCTCTTGCTTTTAGTTACGTCAATGTAGGGGCTTAGACCAAGAAGGAAGAAAAAGATTTCTCCTTTCTCGTAGTTTGTAATGATACTTGCCCCAAAGAAGTGACTCAAATTTACAATAAATGATTCACCTTAAGCCCAAAGTGGCTAATGAAGTTTTCTAAGGAGAAGGCTCTTTTGCATTTAGCCCCAGAACTGCCTATCTGGGCAGGAGGGCGGGGTGAGGGTGGAGGCTCTCTGAATGCTGGTGGCCTCCGCGTGCAGGAGCGTGACTGCAGCATGACACAGAGTTGTTCCGCGTCCCACGAGGGACACGCAGTCTTCCTTCTGAAAACACGACCTCTCCTTTATAAGTGAAGAGACGAATCAGCGACACAGTACCTACGATCCCCCTCACTCTGGTGGACCAGGGTCTCCCACGACCATCCCTGCGCTGCTCCTTTTGTCCCGTCCTCCTCCCTTTCTCCCTCTTAGATGGCACCTGGTGCCAACACCTTCGTTTTTCTTCTACTCCTTTCCTCCTCCTTTATTGAGAGTCAAAAAAAAAAAAAAAAAATCCAGAAATGTTGGGAAGAAAAAAACTTGGCATAAAAGATAGTTAATAATAATAATAAAAAAGGCAGTGTGCTTCAGGGCATACTATGGGCATACCATTCATTTAAAATAGCTACTTTGTTTACTAAACTGTGGCTCTCTGAATATAAAAAGTAAGTATTAATTCTCTCAGAGAACAAAAGTCCCACCAAGTAAAAAATTTTAAATGTCTGAGGAGGACATTTAAATCCTGATTTGCCTCACAGACAGAAGTATGTTCTTCTCCCAGCTTAGACTATGGATCTGCTACCGGGAGTTTCCAGGGTTGCCTATCCTGACTTCAGTATAACCAATTAAACAAGAACAGCCATAAAAAGTGCAGATACTACTGTCACGCAATAAACTAGACCTTATCGGTGATAGTGGTGCACATTACAAACTTCAAACTCATTCCTTGCTCTAATCCATCAGAAACTTCCTGGCTTTAATAGGCTATAAAGGGCAGGAGCTTTGAAGTCCCTGGGATTAGGATCAGTAATAGACGGACTGAATGAGAAACAAAATGCAGGTGGAACATACTCTATGCATCCTGAATTAAAAACAAATCCAATGAATCAAACAGCCCTCAACCCTAGCTGCCAGATTACGGTGGGGGGGGGGGGGGCGGTGGCCAAGGCAAGCAACAAAGACCTTAAGGATGAGCCGGTGGGAACTTCCAGAGAGGGCTCATTTTAAGGAACTGATTCAAGCCTGGGAGGGCGTGCCTTGCTAACTTTCCCCATTGGAGGTGAGGCCGTTCTTTTTGAAGAAGAGCACAGTATCAGAGCCGAGATAAGGAAGGAGAAAACTAATGCCTTTTAAACTGAGTTTTCATGTAAACAAATCAGCTGAGATGGCTGAGGGAAGCTGAGATCTGTTTTCCCAAGGCTGATGGCCTTTGATCCTATTGATTCCTAAGCCCTCAAACACTTGTGGCTACAGGGCATGCCATGGGCTTAGAGTTAAACGGGCCACCCTAGAACAAGGATGGGATGATTGAGAAAACTGGGGTCGTGCTGTCTCAGAAATGGCATTACTGTTGACAGAGCAGGGAAATTCATTTTAAACCAAAGGATGCAAATCATCTGGCCATCCAAATATCGACGCAGCTGAGGGGTTCGCCAACGCCCAAACCAGGCCTTTCCTGAATGCACTGTCTCTCCTCCCTTCTTACCTTCTGGGGGGTTTTTATTCTGATTATTCCAGACGACCAGCAGCTTGGATAAACTGGGCACCTTGGACACTTCAGTGATGACCCGGAAGAGGCTCTCCACTCGGTCGTAGGTGAGGACGATGGCCGTGAAACCTTGAGACTGTGGCGGGATCAGCGGGAGGAAGAGCGGGTTGCTCACACTGCCCCACTTCTGCAAGAGAGCACATGAATGTGGGTCAGAGAGGGATCTAGTAACAATGAGGCTGATCTCTTTCCCAAAGTCACCAATAAACCTGAACATGGGAGATCTGATGGCCTTTACCATGACCAATCCAAGAGCCAAGCAACTGTTCAAAGTCTTTCCCTCCTCAAAATTTGTGCTGATGCTCTTTAATTAAGTTTGGCTCTGATACCCCTGAACAAGGGGCAGAGAATTTTTGCAGCTGAGAAGAGATTTCTAGTCAAACATGGCAGATTAAACACATGCATTTATCTTCATTCCCTCCCCAAACCCACTAAAGTGGGTTAACAGATATATATAGATATAAATATAAAAGTGCAGTTAATAGATATAAATCTACCCAGACAATGAAATGGGAGCAGAGACAGCAGCTGATGAGCAGCATGAACATGTTTCTGAAAGACTGAAAGGGGCTGGAGAAGTGATGACAGCACAGGAGAGTGAGAGCTGAAACCCAAGTACCAAAAGGTGGGCGGAGGGTGGGGGGAGCAACAAGGCAAGCAAGCCCCAACTGTAGCCCCACAAAGGCTCAGGGCTTATGCTCAGTGGGCCCTTGTGAGTAAGAGGAGGGGGCTGAAAACAGGAGGACTAGTTAAAATATGTGTAAGGAGCAGCGACGGACCCAGGGCATAAGCCTCCCCATCACCTACCCACTCAGCCAGAAAACTACTCTTCTTCCCTGCCCGAGCTGGAGAAGGGAGGTTTATTCTCTGAGGAAACTGAAGCTCTAGACATGGAAACACAGGCACAGATGAGAGGAAAATGCAATTAAAGCCTATATTTTGAATGATGAGCTCTATGGCCTTCCGCCTCCTCCAGTTCCCAAAACATCGGCAGTCATGTGGCTTACTTGCCACTCCATGATCTTACAGTGAAGCTCCACCATCTTACAGCGAAGTTCCATCACCTTACAATGAAGCTCCACCATCTTACAGCGAAGCACCACCATCTTACAGTGAAGTGCCACCATCTTACAGCGAAGCTCCATCACCTTACAGTGAAGCCCTCGGGCAACAAGCTTCCCTTAAACAAAAAACTCCTGATCATGTGTCCAGGTGAACTGCTGTGCCGGTGCACACGCTTGCCTTCTCCGTCTGACGTCCGACACACTCTGATGTGCACTGCCACCCTGGGCCTTCTCCACCCTGTCCCTTGTGCCCTAGAAGACCTCAGTCTGACCTAGAAACCACCTCGGATCCCGTAGGAGAAGAGAACATGGCAATACCCTCTCAGTGAGATTTGAGTGTGAACGACGATAGTACTTGACCATTCAGCTTGCCCTTCCCCTGCTTAGATCATTTTGTTACAATCAGATAGTTGGCCTCTTTGGGAAACGAGACCCCCTAGATACTCGTCTTTAGATTTCTGACACCTGGCTTTGTTCTTGTCACACGTTTATTAAATGGATGAACTGCGAAAAACAAACAAATAAACAAAAACAAAAACAAAACTTCTGATCAGGTTTTTAGTGCTTCCCTCTTAATCACAAACAGATCCGAGAATCAGACATTTCAAGAATATCTTCAGCATGAACAACAGAAACCAAATGAACAAAGAGAAAAACAGGAACTCAGAGGAAACAGAGACAATAGGAGAAGCAGAAGGAAATTTAAACAACATCAACAACACATCATATCCTCTGAGATTTTTTCATCCATGAAATAAGAATTGCTATTTTTATTTTAAAAGATCTATCAAAGATAGGAAAGAACCCTTGAACATTAAAAATATGATAGCTTAATTTTTTTAAGGCAGTATTGAAGGATAAAGATGATAACATATTGCAGTCTAGTGAACAAAAAGGGATGAAAAACAGGACAGAAAAGATGAGAAAATCCAGGAGGTCCAACATCCATCTAATAGGAGGCTCCTGAAAAAGAAAACACAGAATATGGAAGAAACAAAACTATCAAAGAAATTAAGTTCTAAGAACAGAGATATGAGATGCAAATTTTCAGATTGAAAGGACCAAATAAGTAATGAGTACACTGAATTTTAAAAACATAAAAAGATAAAACAACAACAACTAAAAGAAACCAATGAAACAAAAACCATATCAAAGCACATCACTTCTGAACACTGGGAATAAAGAGTCAGAGTAATATGTGTGAATCTAGGTGATGAGCATGTGAGTTCACTGTACAATTCTCACAACTTATCTGTAAGTCTAAATTTTTTTCAAAATAAGGTTTAAAAAGTAATGAATAAAATGAATAAAATTCAATTTCTTTGCTACCATTAAAATATTGTCATTTTTAACGCAGCAATGTAAACAAAATATTTTTGTATTGATAATGGGGAACGACTGTTAAAGCATTCTTATATTTTCAATATGCTTTACTGACATATAATTAAGTATACAATGGGTTTTGGTATATTACACTGTTAAATTTTAAAAACTGGTAAAATATAACATGAAATTTGCCATTTTAACCATCTCTAAGTGTACAATTCAGTGGCATTAATTACATTCACATTCATATGTTAATATGTGAAAAGCCCAGGACCTAACTTCATCTTCCCCAAGAGGAGGCTGAATATGAAATGACTTACCTGTTATTCTGGCTGCTTACACTCCCTAGAGTCTTTCATACTCTGGGATTCCCAAGGTCCCTCCACTAACCTCATCCATATCACTGATGGACACCCATCACCACGTATATGACAACAGCTGTGTGCCAGATGTAACAGTGTGGGACAGGAAATGTACACAAACACATGGAATACACATGGATGGGAACTCAAGGAGACTGAACGGGATTCCTGGAGTCCTAATGTAATCAGGATATTAAAGCCAAAATGTCCACAACAGGCCATAATTAGATTTCACAACCAAGAGACACAGTAGGAAAGGCTATCTTCTTAATGCTGACTTTTTGTTTCCATGACATCACGCTTTGGCGTTAAGCTGTAGTCTTAGGAAGGTGCCTGGATTTTAGTGTTTGTAGCCTGCATCTAATTACCTTTGTAGGAACACCTTTTCATTTTATACTCGCATCTTTTCTTCTTCATAGCTTCCTGACTTGCATGGAAACTGAGGTCAGGAAGTAGCCCTGTGCTTAAGTCACAATTACTCCCCAAGGTTCATGGTCTCTCTGCTCTCACCACCCCAGCCCACTCATCTACTCCTCCCGACATAATACTCGGATGCTTGAAAATCACCATTTTAAATGGGGAAAAAAAAAAGATTTTTTTAAAGAAGCGTGTAAAATAATTTAATGTGTGATGTCGAAAGAGTCAAGATTTACTGAGTACTGAACTGTTAGGCACTGTGCTTTCCATAAATTATCTCATTTGAGCCTCACAACAATCCCAAGATAGATAGTTATTATTCTCATTTTACAGATGATGAAACTGTAGGACTAGAAATAGTGAATGATGTCTAATCATGTGCTTTACCAGTCCAGAAAGGAAGGAAGAAATAGTGAATGACGCTCAAGGTTATATAACCTGTTAGTGACAGAAGTGGGAAAGAGCCCAGGCCATCTGACTCCAGAACACCAGGATGTGGTGGTTCTCGGCCCTTCCTCCAACTCTGAGTCCGGGGTAAGCATCACCATTTGTAGACTCTGGAAACTGGAACTGTGGGAAACTCCAGAGTTTATTACTTCCAGCTCTCTCTGAGACAAAAATGCTGGAGGTTTTCTTTATCCTTGATAATCAAATCTGGGCCAGTATGTAAGGGCCCACCCAAACACTACGATTTCACAGGTACATGGAATAAAAAAAACACACCAAATATATAACACTGACACAAAGGGAACACATAAATTTAAAATGGTAAATACACCTCTGACACAGAAGGAAAAACTATTAAACCTCCAACAAAATGAAGTCTGTTCTTTGGGAGAAGTGGGGAATGCCAGCACGCTTGCATGACTCTATGACATTAAAAGGAGAGGAAAATTCCCTGAGAGATGCAAAGCTTGGTTTCAGAAAATGAATCCCTTGGAATTTAAACTGAGGCACCCCCGCTGAAAGGCATCACGGCTCTGGTTTCACGGCGCTGCCAGGGAGAAGGAACGGAGTCTCTGGCGAGACAACAGATCTGGTCTCATCCCTTACGCCAGCTCCCTTCGGGAAATGGATGGTTATGGGTTGGGGGAGGAGACAAAGGAACGGGTGGGTGGGAAATAGACGGTAACTCGTCTTCGGTGCTCAATTTTTCCACACCACTCACTTGCACACCAAACAGGGCTTGAAGACTGGAGAAACAGAAAAGGCAGCATGCTGGGGAGACAGGGCATGTAAAGGAACATAACAAGTTCTGACATCTTGCCAACACTTTCCCATAAAAAACAGGCTTTGAGATGAACATGGAGGCAACACAGAAGCTGCTGAGCATACATTTACTATGTTACAAGCTTGACACTTTACTATAGGATATGCCACCAAGGGGGATGCAAAAGACTTCAAAAGTGAATCAGCACATTTGGGGTCAGTTTCAGAGTAACACGTCCTTAATCTGAACCCAGGTTCTTTCACTTACCAGCTGTGTGACCTCGGTAAATTACTTAACCTCCCTTGCACCTCAGTTTCTGAATCTATAAGATCATGATAATAATACTACTTTTCTAGGTAGTATTACTTAACACAATAATTACTTAATTATTAACATGTCTTTATTATTTCTTAACAATCTAGAGGTTGTTAATGAAAGTAAATAGGTAATAAATGTAAAGTACCTGATACATATAAACATTTGATAAAGGTAGCCAATAGATGATCTTGTGGGAATAGCAATTTCTCTGGGGTTTATTTTTTGCAGGTCTCAAAAGAGGGCTGGGGGTAGGCTAAGTGATCATGAGGTATCTTCCAGCACCAAGGTTTTAAATGAAACCCTTCTTCCCCTCTGCCTTTACCTTACCATGCTCTAGGGTCCTGGTTTACCTGGATCCTCTACCTCTGCTTCTTCCTTTCCAAATATACTGTTTTTATTTTCACATTTTCTCTTTTCCTTCCTATTCATTATATTTTAACTATCTTGAAAACTCCATGAAAAAAGGAGCCATAGGGGCTTCCCTGGTGGCGCAGTGGTTGAGAGTCCGCCTGCCAATGCAAGGGACACGGGTTCGTGCCCCGGTCCGGGAAGATCCCACATGCCGCGGAGCGGCTGGGCCCGTGAGCCATGGCCGCTGAGCCTGCGCGTCCAGAGCCTGTGCTCCGCAATGGGAGAGACCACAACAGTGAGAGGCCCACATACTGCAAAAAAAAAAAAAAAAAAAAAGGAGCCATAACTGTTATTAACACCCAGCATCTAGCACAGTGCTTGGTGCGACTGAAGAAAAACTTGTTTAAAAATGATTAAGTAGGGCTTCCCTGGTGGCGCAGTGGTTGAGAGTCCACCTGCTGATGCAGGGGATGCGGGCTCGCGCCCCGGTCCGGGAGGATCCCACATGCCACGGAGCGGCTGGGCCCGTGAGCCATGGCCACTGAGCCTGTGTGTCTGGAGCCTGTGCTCCGCAACAGGAGAGGCCACAGCAGTCAGAGGCCTGTGTACCGCAAAAAAAAAAATGATTAAGTTAAGCCCAAACGATCTGGGTCGTGTTCTTTCTGTCCTCTTTGTGTATGGGTGAGAACACTTAATGGACATTCAAATGAGTGACATCATGAGCTCTGAAATGATTTCCAACTTAGTTCATTCATTTAAAAATATTCACCAACCATCTTATTGTGCTAAGTATTCTGAAGAAGTGTAGGATTAGGATATTTAATAGAGAGTTGGAATCTGGATGCTGCCATTTACTGTGGTGTGTAAAGCCTCTTCTGTGAGTATTAGTTTCCTCACCTGTAAAATGGAGAGCATGACAGTACCTGCCTCTTAAGGTGATACGATTAAATGAGATGATGCACATAAGCACTCAGCAGAGGGCTCAACACAGAAATCCATGAATGGTAGTTGAAAGCAAACACAAAAAACTTCTAGCTCGCTCCAATTCATATTCTTGTCTGCTAAAACAATGGTATTAGCAGCTCAGCAACCATTCCCACCAATATGGTTTCTGGTGCTCATTCATTCAGTCCACATTTCTTGAGCACAAACTATAAGCCTAGAATAGTGTTAAAGATGCAAAGATGAACAAACTCCTTCCCCTCAAAAAGTTCATCATCTGGTAGGGAAGACAGCTAGGTAAAAAGACAAATTATAACGCAAATAACAAGTACTAAAACAAGGTCCTAAAGTCCCGTGGGCACACGAAGGTCCATACTGTCACCTCCATCTCCCTGGAGGAGGTGAGGAGGGGATCAAGTAGGAGAGTGCTGGTCAAAGAAGCCGAAGGGCAAACTGAGCAGCACGTCCTAAGACCTGCTTCCAAGACCGGGACAGATTCCGCCAGGGCCAGGGCTGGGAGGAGGAAGGAAGGAGGGCAGAGACGAGGGACCTCAGACTCAGGCAGGCTAAAGCCACATCATGAAAAGACCATATGACAGAAGTTTCTTTTTAAGTCTCATGATTGGCCTTCTGTTGATTTCTTTTGAAACTTTCTTTTTCCTGAGTATTGTTTTACTGATAAATTAACACAGCTACCTTCATGTTCTATCTCAAAAGGTCAGAAATAGGAAACGCTGATCTGCAGCTGGGCTTCTGTGCCGGGTGCTTCTCCCTCTGCAAACATAATCCCGTTTGCCTTTGGAGCCCAGGGACAGCGTGGAGAAAGGCACATTTAATTGGGGTGCACGCCTTCATGCAGACACTCCACTCCGCTGGGGTAAGGTCAACAAACCAACCCCCAGAAAAAAAAAAAAAACATACTGGAGAAGGACATTTCAAAAACAGCATTTAAGTCACCTCTGAAATACCTTTAAGAACTGACCCCCTGCTGGCTGACCACAGAGAGTGTCTACAGTCTGGGACCTCCTGACCCCACTTTCTGCAGGAAATCAAGCAAATTTAAACCTCCATAATTTACTCAAGACTCTGACTTCTGCCAGGGAAAAACCAAACGATGCTGGCAATTACCTCTGTTGCCTGATTAAATCTCCATCATGGCAAGATGGGGCATGAAACCAGGCACCCGGCAATAGAGACCAGAGGAAAAGGCAAAGCCCAGCTACCGCAGCTGTACCTCGGAATGCTGGTTCTCAGATACGCTCAGTGCAACTGTTCACTCCAAGGTAAGAGGAGATACCAAGAGGAGAAGTGTGTGTCATTCTGACAGAGCACCGGCATTGAGCCCAAATACCTCCGTCATCTCGTGCCCCACCTTCCTCGCTTCACTCCTCACTCTTACAACAAATACTCATCATGGAAGCTGAGAGATCCAGACTGTTAATGTAATCCACTAGAGCCACGACAACTGTCACGCCACCATGCCCGCTTTCAAGAAGTTCTCTCCTATCACATCACTTATTCTGGAAAGCCCTGGTGAATGAACTAGTAGTAAACAAACAAACCAGCAAGACAGAGATGTGGGTTCAGGTGTCAGGATCCCCTGAAAGAGAAGCCTTGGGAAACCAGGCTTAAAGTCAACTACCAGTTCAAAGGGGTCTTCTCCTTCAAGAAAGGGATTCAAACTCAACTAACTAGGAGGCCTTTGGCAATCTCACACAGAGGAAGCTGTCTGGGCCCTTCCTGCAATCCTGTTTTGCTTCCTTAGTAGAAAGGCCATGGGAGTCATATATGAGCCTAACCAAAACCATTCCAGCCAAGGTTACCTACCATACAGAAAGTGGAGGAAGCTGGTGAGCACACTGCTAACCATTCTGAAATGTTCTTGCTGGAACTACTGGAAGATTATAAAATCAAGAGTGAGGAAGACCACATTCTAATACCAATGAAAGGACTCTTTCAACCTAAACCAACCAAATTCCAGACAGGAGGAATCAAGCTCAAAGCAGCATAATCCAAAATTTAATCCCTATTACTCACCACAGCAGACATTTTAAAAATGTCACTATGTATAACTTCATGTGACAAGAAGAGAATTAAGCAGATATTTGAGTCAACCCATATTTGATTTAAATGAAGGTATAATGCCACAGCAGAAAAGTGAGAAGTCAGAGGAGTAAGGAAAAGAGGAGAGGACAGGCTTGTTACACAGAAGCTTTCGAGTCCCTGGTTATGAGTAGCCTTACCTATCCCTACCTTGATAGAAAGGGCAGTTTTCTTGGTTGTTTTGAAGTTATCAACTCTTACCTCAATGTGGTTTCAATTATGAATTACCAGACTAAAAGGGGGGGGAAAGCTTTGATTTATTCTTTTTTGCTCCAATTATGCATGATGTGTTTCCACTGAAGACTTTGAAAAGTATTTCATCATGCCTCTCATCCTGAAGTGGTCAAAGGGCAAAACCAAAAGGAGTTAACCCTTTCACTTCTCCTCTAGGTTCAAACAGACTCCCTATCAATGGATTAGGGCAAGGCCTTTGAAGCAGAGAGAGCAATGAAAGGGTTAAGCATTAGCATCATATTACTAACGTGCATAAGGGTGGTGTCCCCTGTCCAAAATGTGAGATGATATTTATGTTAATGGGTGCTGGGAGATCTGAAAGGGGCAGTCAGTAACGTGGCCCAAGTTGCCTTAACCATTAAACCTCTCCAGCTCCACTCTGCAGCACAGCACTCCACTGGGCGTGTGCTGACTTGGGAAGCTGGAGAAATACAGAGACTTAAGGATGTCTTCCAGTAGGCTCTCTTACATTGCGAGAGAGAAGATCTGGGGACAAGGCTAAAGTCTACTTGCTGCACTGTGTCTTTGATTCATCCCACCCATAAAAAATAACTGATTGTTCCGAAAAACAAGGAGAACACTGATGGCTAAATCTCACTGACTTTACATTAAACAGACACAGGAAAGATGAAGAAAATCAAAGGCTAGAAATCTCCTTAGTGCTATAGACACAACCAAGGAAGACAGTAAATTAAAACCTTAGAATTCCTACAATTTATTTACAGTAAGGTACTGGTAAATAAGTTTTCTATATGGTGGCACTGGAATGCGTCTAACCACATCTGGGTGGACTGGAGTAACAGGTATCGTGGCTCTCTAACATCCAAAGAAACTGAGCCACAGAGACTAACTCAGGGTAATAGAAGCAAGCCAAATCTTTTTTTTACTGTTAGTCTCTTTTTCCTCTAGATGTGTTTCAGATCTTCTTTTTCTTTGGTGCACTGCAGTTTCATTATGACTTTCCTGCTTGTGGTCTGTTGGTCTTCTTCAATCTGAGGTCTGGTATCACTCAATAGTTCTGGAAAATTCTTAGCTATTATTCTTTCAAAAGGGCCTGTTTCCATTCACTCTCTCTCCTCCTTCTGGAACTCTGATTAGACGCATGTTGTACCTTATTCCTCTGTTCTCCATGTCACTACTCTTTCATATTTTCCATCTCTTTGAGCTGCATTCTGAACAATTTCTTTGAATCTAATAATCTAATCTAATCTAATAATCTGAAGTTCTTGCAGCTGTGTTTCTGCTGGTTCTTACTCTGATGTAGTAAAAAACTATGGTTTTTTACTGTGAGCTGCTCATTTTCCATAGACACTTTATTTTTAAGAATTATTTGAGACCTGGATTGAAGATGAGCTCCTCCAGAGAGGATGTGTGTCTACTTCTGCTGGTCCCTATCAACTCAGGGCCACCTTCAACAAAATTCTCCTCTTAAGGTTCATTCAGACCACACCTGTAGTACGAACTTGGACCACAAACCATGTGAAGGTGGCTTATGAATTCAGTGCTCAACACCAGGGTCAATACAGACTTATTCTTCTTTACCCTTAACACTGAAGAGGCTCTTTTAGTTTCCTGGCTTCACCCAGGAAGCTCCTGACACATTCTCCAACTTGCACAGGCCACAGGCTTTCAATCCTGCTCCCTTATTACCTACGTCAGACAGTTACCAGGCAGGGAGCTCCAGGTCATCAAACTCTGCAAAATCTCTGCAGCAAAAGCCAGCTTTGGCCCCCACTCACCTTCCAGGACACCTAGTTTCACTTTGTTTAGGGTTGACAAATATCTTACTTTTATACCAGCTTAGCAACAGGCTTTATCATACTTCATTCAGCATTTTCGTTGTTCAGTTGGGAAGGTCATTTAGCATATCTAATACACCATGAAGCCAGTGACAGAAGTCTTTCTATATTTACACTAATAATCTAATTAGGTGCTATTGTGTTTCCTGTTTAATTTGAGGGCCAAGTCTGTGTGCAAGATAAAAACAATTATTGTGAAAACATGGCAGTGTATTATAATAGATGGAATGATGGACTGAGAATCTCTGCATCAGGCAAGTCACCACACTTCTTCAGACCTCCATTTCCTCATTTATAAAATGGGATGATGGGGAAATAGATCTTAAAAATAAATAAGACTCACTTTCTTCATCTGTAAGAATGGAGCCAACAGAATGTTACTTCTGGGTTGTAAGGATTAAACGACAGAAAACACACAATAGAGCCTATGTGGGTACAAAAAAACACCCTCTGTAAATTTCAATTTTCCCCTCCAAAGTCCCATCCAATTCTAGAATGTATGTTTCCATGTGATAAAGCATTACACTAGCAGCATTACATTAATGCCACTTACAAAATGCTTCCACATATATTATTTCATTAATATCTCATAATAATCCTGTGAAATAAGTAATATCCCATTTTACAGATAAGGATAACAAATTTCAAAGAGATAAGAAAGCACAATGTTAAGCTAATAAATGGTCTTGAACTCAGGTTGATTCCAAAATGTCCTTTTCAATGACCCTGATTAGTAATTGGTAATCAGCCACTAACTGCTACACTATTCTTTTGAAGCTATTAATATCCCTAAACCCAGTCCTACAGATGAGCAAATTGCTGCAAAGAGAGATTCGGTAAGTAACCTCAATTTACTCGGCTCATCACCAGGAAAGAAGGGATTAAAACTTGCAGTTCAGGAATTTCTGAGCTAGACTTAGTTTTCTGAAGGCTCACAGGTTAAACCCATCTGAATGCCCCTCTGAAAATTCCAGTCACTATCTGAGTTTTAGCTTCTTAACTTTTTTCTTTATATAGCACTGAAATTCACATTTGGCCCCGTGCCCACCCTTCTTCTATAAAGCCAAACTACTGTCAAGAAGAGCAGGAAGGGTTGCCCCTGATTGCTTTTCAGGTGGTAGAGGAAAAGTTGACATTTCATCCTCCTCTTGCTTGGAAAGGAAGCCAATCATTTATAAGAACCCTCGTCTGGCTGTGGCTTCCATCAGTGGGATGGACAGAAGCCAGTTAAATGGCTCAGCCTAAGCCATATTGAAAGAAGCTGGAATGAGGAAAGAGTGGATTCCATATGTTGACGCTTTTAATAATTCATGAGTTATATCAGTCTGCAAGTAATAAATTTCACTAAACATATCTATGGTAAGATGGTTTAAGATACTGTCAAATCAATTAAATGGGTGAATATAATAAAGTAGGTGCAAATATAACACATCATTGATTTTACTGGTTCATAATTTTATATGTTAAAAATAATGGTTCAGCTGTTTGATAGCGAAAAATGTGGATTATTCTTAGACACAGTCTTCAAACACACACTCCTCATCCCTGGATCTGTTACTTAATAAGTACACTGAAAACACTTAAAAGAAATACTTCAATGAAAAAACTAGAAACTTATCTGATTCAAGTCAACAAGGCTAATCTATAATCCAAAGTGTTCAAGAATGCTAATGGTGGCTCAAACTACTACTTCTCATGAGACGTGAAACAGATCTACAGTTTCATCTGACTATCCCACACCTGAAACATTCACAGTTTGAAAGAGAGGCCCATTCTCTGGCCTGGGCATAAAAATGTTTGCTGGCGGCCCACTGACTGTATTTTAGAGGTCAGCTATGGTATGGAGGAAGACTTCACTAGCTTGGTAAACAGAAACTCTTGGGAAAGGTTAAGTTACAGCTTGTGGCATCAGAGCACAAAGCACCCACACACTTAAGACCAAGGAAACCAAAGCTTTCATACAGTTTTGAGCTGACAGGAGTGTAACACCACCATTAAAGTTGATACAAAGTGGGAAGAGCAACCTCTAAAATGCAGACATTTCTTAATTCTTAACTTCTCTCCAATTCCCATAAGGTACATGTTTTGTCTACTATGTTTTATCTCTGCTTCCTCCTGGGCCGGGGTGGGGGGAGGGCATATGAACCCACAGGGCAAAAATAATAGGCAAGGAGACACCGATGGACAGGAGTTCAATACATTTTGGGAGGTGAAACAGATGGAGCCTCTTGCTAGATGACACACAGAAATGTAGAGTAAAATATAACAAAAGTCTTTTTAAATATTCAGGAAATGGGAAATCGCCAGGAACCAAAAATGAAGAAAAACTACGAATGAGAGCTGAAGGCACAGGGGCTTGTTGACACCGCGGTACCCTGGGGAGGGCAGAGGCTGTTGCTGCACTTAGTAATGCAGGGGTGTGGGTTTTCACACCCATACCGGAAGAGGGACATGGCTTTGGGCACAGGAAGGAAGGAAACTGGCAATGAGACTTACACATCAAGCCAGAATGCTTAAAGGGCTGCACAATCAGTGAGAAGGTAGTCCAGAAAGTCACCCCTAGTATGTGGAGACAACAGAAAAACATTTATCCTTTTCAATCTGAGTTTGGGCACAGTGGGTGCTTTCCATAGAGGCTAGCCCTCATGTAGGTTTAGGGTCTAAATGGACTCTCCCTGTGTAGTATGGAAACCTCTTACCAAGAAATTAATGTTAAAAAGTGATTTATCTCTGCAATACTTCTGGAATACCTGGCAGAAGCAAAAAAAAAAAAAAAAAAAAAAAAACCAAGAACAAACAAATTCTCTGGAGAAATAGCCCCTTACCCCGGGTGGCAAAGATTTCCACAGAAAATCTTACCAGAGATGAACTCACATTCCAAAATTATAAAACATATAAGGAAACAATGCAACAAGAGCAACAGGCAGTAGACAAATGACAGGATTAGACCTTACAAGAAATTTAAAAATTGGATTACTGGAGAATATAAAGTGAGTATCTCAAATAATTAAGGTATAAAAGAGTGAACTGAAAACACATGTGGAAAAAAAGAGACATTATGAAAAAAAGATCAGACAGATTTGAAAAATAATTACAGCTTCTAGAAATAACTGCTGAAATTTAAATCTCAATGGATGGGTAAAAAAAACACATCGGACACAGCTAAAGAAAAGAGCAAAACAGATGTGAAAAAATTATCCAGCATGTAGCACAAAGAGTTAAAAATGTGTAAAACATGAGGGGAAAAAACAAACAAACAAACAAACCCGAGAGACACGACAACAGAATGAAAGAGGTCTAACATACATTTAATAGGATTCCAAGAGGAAGGATTGGCGAGAATGACAGATATGTAATATTCAAAGAGAAAATGACTCAATTTTCCAACACTGATTAAAGACATGAACTCCAGGTTAAAGAAGAAAAATCACTCTCAAAAGAAGACAGAGAATGGGAATAGAAAATCTCAAAGTATTCTCCCACAAGACACATTAAAAGAAAGGGGTAACTTCCCATTGGAGAAACCTGTGAGCGAAGTTATCATCACTACTGACAGGACAAATTGACATCATGTGTCCTCCAATGTGATACACTGAGAACCAACATTACTTTGGTGATATTCCTGTCAAAAATGCATAATTTAAATTTCTATAATTTGGAACATGATGCATAATTTGACACAAAAGCATCAGACAAACCCAAATCAAGGGACATATTCTAAAATAACTGACATGTTCTCTTTGAAAAGGCCAATGCCATGCAAGACAAAGAAAAGACTAGAGAAACTGTTCCAAAGGAGGCTAAAGAGACATGACAACTGAATGCAATGCATGGTCTGGAATCTTCCTTTGCTATAATGGACGTTATGAGGATAACTGGCAAAAGCTACATAAGGTCTATAAATTAAATAATAATGTTGTATCATTGTTTATTTCCAAATGATTTTGGTAACTGTACTGTGATTCCATGAGAAATATTTAGGGGTAAAGGTACATCATACCTGCAACTTCCAAATGGTTCAGGAAAAGACATATATAAATGTGAATACACACACACACAGAAAAGAATAAAGGAAATGTGGTAAAATATTAACATTTGAGGAATATGGGTGAAGGGTGCACAGAAACTCTGTACTATTTTGGGAATTTTAAGTCTGAAATTATGTCACAATAAAAAGTTAAAAAAATAGAGAATTTTAGGTCTGTTTAAGCAAACAAAAGGCAGATAGGGAAACATAAGCTACCTAGCAAAACATAAGAAGCTAAACCTTCCAAGGATGATGATAAGAAGATTCAGAAATTGGAGGTACTAGGTGTCCAGGAAGGAGGGACTCTAAAAACAAGAATAAGAAACAGTTGGTTTCACAATCCCTTAAACTTATATGCACAGGCAGGTCAACCCCCTACCTGTCCTCTCTACCCTCTGCCACTTTAGCAGGAGAAGGATGTTTATTCTCTGGGGAAAATGAATTAGAGAGATTCCATACTCAGAGACATGAGGCACGGAAGGCAGGGTAAGGCACCACACTGAATACAGCAGATTAAGTGATCATCTATCAAATGAAGGATGAGAACCCATCTCCTTCCCCCACTCAGCTCCCCACATGCATGCAGCCCAGACTTAATCCATCCTCTCCCTACTCCCAAGGGCAGAAAGATTATTCTCTGGATCCGTGAACCAATCCAACAGAAATAACCCATGAATACCAACAATCAGGTCCCCATCCTCATAACCTCAGTAAAGCCCATAAGGTGACAAACCTATCCACGTATGCAGAGCTTCCAATCAGCTTTCAGCGCCTCTATCTTAAATAAGAGTAGACTGCTGAAAACCATCAGGTATTTGAAGAAAGTTTCCAACATGAAAGATAGAAAATAAAGACCTGAAAAAGGAGTTCAAAGGAAACAAACAATACAGGGAGCTAAAGACAAATAAAAACAAAACCACAAATATCTTCAGAGAGAGAAAGTACAGTATCCTTAAAACAAGAATAGGAAGATATTAAAAAAGATTAATTAGAAGTCAAGAAAAAACTCTAAGAAATTAAAAGTGAACAAAACTTTAAAAATCAAAAGAAAGGTTAGAAGGTAAAATTGAGAAAATACCTAAGAAATTAAAACAAAAGTCCATTAAGACAGAAAGAAATGATAAACAGGAAAGCAAAGATAAGAAAAATAAGTATCAATCTAGCATATTCATCATCTAGGTACCCAAGTTCCATAAAGAAAAAAAAGAAAACAGAGGAAAAAAAGAATCAAAGATATTAAACATGAAAATTTCCTTATAAAGGGCCCAAACCAGTATCCAATGAACAAAAATACACTCATACCAAGGCACACCATCATAAAGTTTCAGAACACAGGATTTCCCAAGAAGATAAAAAATTTCACATAAAAGGATCAGGAATCAGAATGACACCTCAGTTTTTTGAGATTAAAACGGGAAGCTTAGGGCTTCCCTGGTGGCGCAGTGGTTGAGAGTCTGCCTGCCGATGCAGGGGACACGGGTTCGTGCCCCGGTCCGGGAAGATCCCACATGCCGCAGAGTGGCTGGGCCCATGAGCCATGGCCGCTGAGCCTGCGCGTCCGGAGCCTGTGCTCCGCAACGGGAGAGGCCACAACAGTGAGAGGCCCGCGTACCAAAAAAACCAAAAAACAAAACGGGAAGCTTAGAGAACAATGAAGCAATGTTTTCAAAATTCTGAAGAAAAGCTACCACAACCAGAATTTTACACTAGCCCAACTATTAATCAATATGAAATAGAATAAATGCACTTTCAGACATGCAAGGTGACAGCAAATTTATCCCCCAACAGTCCCCTTTCTGGGGAAGCTATTGGAAAAAACAACCCAAAAAAGAGAAAGATGTTAGAACTTGGAAACAAAGAATCCAACAAAGAAGAGAAAAGGAGGGAATTCCGAGCATCATGGCGAGCAGAGAATTTAGGCTGACCTCTGTATAGGAGACCTAGAGAGCAATCAATCCACACTGGAGCTGAAGGTGCAGGGCTATGGGAGAGAAGGGTGGAGGGAGGCAGGGAGGGGAAAAAAGGGGGAAGGAGGGAAGAAGTCCTATAGTTTACTTGTGTTTGATCATTTCACTCTTTTGGTGGAAAATTTAGTAACAACCAGTGATAGGAACATGGAAAACTAAGAGGGGAAATAAAAAAAGGCAGTTATGTATTTACTTCCTGGAAAATAAAAAGTTATACATAATCATGTTTTACTACTTGGTTCCGTTGACAGCAACATTTATATAGTCCTAATAACGCAACAGTAAACACTGCTTTAATGAAAAATGATGATACCGCCCCACTGGTAAGATGAGAAAGAAAAGAAATGTGCAGAGGAAGAGGCAAGAACAGGAAACAAAGCACTAACTCTAAGGAAGTAAAAAGATAATGTCTGTGATTGAGAAATCAAAAATAGCACTATCAGCATTTTACGAGGAGAGAGGAAAATAAATATCAGAGGAAAGCTGACAGAGTTGAAAGAAGTTGCCCCTTGGGAACAGGCCTTAATTTTAGTTACATGTTTTATTTTACTATCTGAATTTTTAAACCATACATGTGTTAAGCCGTACTATTTTTTTAAAGTCTTTACAAAACTAAGTGATATAACTGAGATACAAAAGAGAGCCAAAAATCAAGAATCAACCTCCAGTTGGAGCAATGTGGAAATTTTTCTACTCTGCAGCTACAATGACCCATTTATTAGAAAACTACACTCAAATATTAATTGATAGGTATGTAAACAGTATAGGATATTAGAAATGGAAACAGAATTCATTATCCTGATGTTGTGATACACAACAGCTCATTTTCCTGGTAACCTCTTAAGCAGATTCACAGGAGAATGAAAGTGGCCCCTGAAACAAGGGGAAAGGGAATCTGGGGTGCTACTAAGTGATAGCTGGTGCATGAAGGATGACTTTGCCAAAACACTCAGTATGTCCTCAATTTCATCTACTGCCAGATCAAGCTCCCACAGACTTCGAGAAACTACTCCACTCGCTGCCCTCCTATATGTGACATAAGGAAGCAGTCAGCTGGTGACTCACGAAAGCCAGAGTCATAAAAGTGAACTCTACAAAAACCGCAGATGTAGGCCTGCATCCAGGGAAACCGTGCGTGTGGCTCACCCACTGCCATGACTGGAGTTGCCGTGCAGGTGTGTGCTACTCAGGTATACTAGTCTCCCTCTACGAGGAAGGATGCTCTGATGGACACGATCCTCTCTGCAACACCCCCGAGTTTGTCTCTTCATGTGCCTTACTTATCCTCCCCACCTGGATCTGACTTGTGACCTCATCTTCTCCATTTTCTATCTGACCATCAGAACTGGCCAAGTTCTTGGCTTGGGGTCCCGGGTCCAGCTCTTGGGATCTTCCTGCATCTCTCCATTCACAGACCCAACTCAGCTTTCTTTACTCCATGACCTGAGACTTTCTAGCTTGTTTCCAGAGAAGCAACTACAGATACAAAACAATTCAATGGCAAAGGCTGCTCAAGGAAAGGCTTGGAGTTGAGGGCAGTAGAGTGGACTGCTTGTGCGACTGTGATCCTGTAAATGTGGTGCCTCTAAAAACAAAAGACGCCGAAAGCTTAAACTTACTTAAAATTCAAGCTAAGATTTCTAAATTCCATACATACTTTAGTCATATCTGGGCAGTGGGAGGAAGAAGGGGAGAACAGGCCAAGAAGGCCTCCTGGGGGGCAGGAGAGGCATTCAAATTCCAGAGAAACATTCCACAACCTGGAAGTTAAAGGGCATGGAGTTGAGTTAAACAGACTGCTAACCGGGTATCTTTTCAACTCAGAGTTCTGTTTCGTGCATCTGAGCTGGCACTTCTTCGGCCTGCAGAGTGATTTATAGCTTGTTAGTATTTACAGCTGAGTGATATTTTCAGCGGCTTGTACAACCACAACCTTTGTGAATGAGGGCCGCCGTCTGAACTTCTAAGTACCGGTAGCCCTGAGTTCTTCATATAGCTGAGACAGATGTGGGCTGAACCCAGGCCCTGGATGCTTCTAATCCAAGCCCCAGGGGTACAAAAGAGGAACTGGATGGGGAGAGAGGGAGGGCTTTCTCCAGGCAGTGAGTCAGGACACACACTGTGAATCAACCCCACATCAATGTATGGTTCCCTGGACCAGCAGCATCAACACTGCTTGGGAACTTGCTAGAAACGCAAATTCTAGGACCTCACCAAGACTTACTCGGAAACTAGGTGTGGAGTGGCAGCCATCTGTGTTTTCATGAGTCTTTCAGGAGCTTCTGATGCATACTGATATTAGAGAACCACTTCCCCAAGAACTAGGGGCTACAGCAAGCTCTGCTGCACTGTGCCCGCAGCTCTGACCCCTGCTCCTCATGGGTAATGAATGCCAGTCAGGTAAGTGCTTGTACACAACCCTCCCACTTACCAAGCCTTCCCTGCCTGCCTCCAAAAGCTGGACTTGGACTGATGCTGACAGGATGTCTAGGTAAGTATATAATCCTCGTCTGAGGCCTTGCTTGCAGCTAAGTCACCGTTCTGGCTAGATTTCATAGGAACAAGCTCTTATTTTCAACCTTATTCTTATGCTAGGTTCGACAATCCATTTTAAGTTACTTCTCCATTTTTCTCATCAATTTTTGTCAACAGCCATGGGACCCCAGCTGTCTCTTCTTCCTGTTCTAGGTCTGGTATGGTCAATACCAAAAAGAAAAAAAAATCTGCGGTATCTTTACTAGTGTTATCTATGAGAGGAAATTTGAACAAAACTGTCTGTCAAAAGGGACTGGGTAAATAAAATTAGGACATACTGATAAGGTGGAGTATAATCTTTCTAATCACACTGTAGAAAAATAACATGGGAAACTACTTCACTCTACAACATGATTTTAGGACTACGTTACGTTTAGTTTTTAAAAATTGACACTGAGGGCTTCCCTGGTGGCGCAGTGGTTGAGAGTCCGCCTGCCGATGCAGGGGACACAGGTTCGTGCCCCAGTCTGGGAAGATCCCACATGCCGCAGAGCAGCTGGGCCCGTGAGCCATGGCCGCTGAGCCTGCGCGTCCGGAGCCTGTGCTCTGCAACGGGTGAGGCCACAGCAGTGAGAGGCCCGCGTACCGCAAAAAAAAAAAAAAAATTACACTGACAGGATACGGTTTTGTTGGCACATGCCAGAAATCCAAAAATTCACAGCTCTCGGCCCACTCCATCCCTGCATCACATTTAATGCTCACTTGCTTCAGTCTCTGTCCTCCAGACATGCTCACATCTGGCAGAGAACCAGAGGTAAGGTAGGGGAGGGTGCCCGAGGAGATCCCCAGCCACACAGGCTAGGCCCAGATGTAGGGACCAGGCCTGCCAAGGGGCAAGACCAGAAATGACACAGACATTTAGAAGCAATACAAGTGTGGAGTATTTGGGGGGATGATAGAGTTTTGCTGATATTTGCAAAAAAAGGGAGAAAAATGAAAGCATGGAGAGACTAAAAAGATAGTAAAATGCAGGCATCCTTGACAGGAGGAGCTAAGAAAATTAACGATAAAAACAAACATGTCATCCCTCATAAAGAACCTTAATTTGGTGAGAAATTCCTTCCAAAGAGAAGATTCAAAACAAAGGGCTAATCTCTCCAGACCTGACAGCCATGCAACTTTAAAGTTGTGCTCCAGAGTTACTTTCTCAAACTTTTTCAAGTTCTGAGAGTGTAGTGCAATGTGGATGACGTAATTTACCCCCTCTCTGGTTACAGAAGAGAATGGCAAAGCATCTGCCGACAGCAGCACTTGGTTTCTGCAAGGCTACCCATCGCTGTCTCCATCATTCACACACATAGGCCCTTTTTTTTTTCTTTTTTTTTTTTTACATTAAACTAAGGCAGCGGCATCAGGCCAAAACAGGGCTCTCTACTCTCACCCCTCCTCTCCAGCTGAGCAAGCTCAGTGCATGGCTGGAGGTCCTGACAGCAGATCTTTGAAAGAATCAGACCATCCCTTGATTTACTGACCAAGATCCACACCTACTCCCACCTTGGGGTGTCTGATATTGTAGTTTGATGGAATCTAGAGCGGAGACTTCCCTGAAGGTTGGGCTCATAGTAATCACATCTAGGGTAGGTTAAGTATTTCTGAAAGGGAGGGGGAAGGTTAACTGTAAATAAATCAACGTTACTCAGGCCGCCTGTCAGTTGCTTTCACTAAAGATGCAGAAATGTACAACCCACAGCTTTAAATCAGGGTTCTCATCACCTGAGCTCCTAGAAATGTGGTAAACACTAAATTTCCCTAAAAAGGATTAAGAGTTAAAGGAAAAAATTAAGAATATATTTTCCAGTTGCGTATCCAGATCTATGCTTTTTATACTTATCTTTCCCAAATTAGAGTCCAGCACTTTGATCATTCTGTCCTAAATTAAAATACACCTATTTCAAAACTATAAAATTTCATATACTATTTTCTCCTAGTCTGTATTCTTATGAAAGACAGAGACCAAAATCCCAACCATTTATTCTTATACACTTTTCTTAGAGCTTTAGCTCAAAGTACAGAATAAAGTCCTACTGTTTCCACATTTTCTGGCTGCGCCATGACCATCCCACCTGTATGAATTCTCCTACAGAGGAACAGACGTAATATTCTTTGTCTCAAGTTTGTACCATATACTCACAAGAGTGGAAATGTTTCAGCCCAGAGGAGGCTTAATGGCTCCCATAAAACTCTATAAGTAACTCAAGATACTCTGCAGGTAGAAGACCTGGGTTCTTGCTTGTTTACACAACTTGCCCATTATATGACCTTGGACGAGTCATCAGGCTCTGTGAACCTCATTGTGTCTGCTTCAGAGATGAGCAAGAATCTATCACTTTCCCCACCTTCCCAATAGGGTGAAGGTCAAATAAAATAATGGCTGTCACAACAGCATGTGAGGGAGCCTTGGATGACTCAAGTCCTGGGGTCCCGATATTCCTTCCTCCCTCCCTCCTTCCTTCATGTATCAAGGGCTTCCTGTCTGAATTGAATCGTCCTAGGTATTATGAGGAATACCAAGATAACTCAGAAACTCCCTTAAGAAGCTCAAAACTTTACAGGAAATTATACTTCTATGCATGTGAAGTGATAGGAAAGAAACAGATAATATGCTTTAAGAGTTACAAGAAGGAAAGATTACTTCATGCTTAGTTAGGGGTCCAGGAAAACCTCATGGACGAAGGGGTATATAATCAGGCCCCTGATATCCAGATAAAATGTGGATGACCAGAGACAATGGTGAAGAGAGGCATCTCAGTGAAAGGACTAACAGTCACAAGGGCACAGGGAAGGAAAAGCATGGAGCAAACACAGAAAGGACAAAGTTGTGCTGCCAGAGATCTAGCGCTCCCTGAAAGGCAACAGAAGGAAATAAAGCTTGAAAGGCAGCCTGGAGCTGGACTGCGGAAGGCCCTGCAGTCAGACTGCGTTTGGATGCCAACACCGCCCTTGCCCACGACGCCCATGCACCCACACTCCATATCTGGATAAACGACACCATGTTCCTCACTCTCCTGAACTCCCCCCCGCCAGTGAGTCAGTGATCCCTAATAGCACTCACATTTGTCCTGCATTAATTCTCACCTGGGTTCCTGGAACAGCCTCCTGCCTCTGGGCTCAACCTCCTACAACAGCTCCATCCTCCACACTGATGTCAGACTGACCCGAAATGCAATCTCACCACATGATTCCTGTGTAAATACTTCAGTGATCTCCCATCACCCACAGATAACATTCCAGAACCTTCCATAAGATGCCAGGTGTGGGCTTCCCTGGTGGCACAGTGGTTAAGAATCTGTCTGCCAATGCGGGGGACGCGGGTTGGAGCCCTGGTCCGGGAAGATCCCACATGCCGCGGAGCAACTAAGCCCGCACGTCACAACTAATGAGCCTGCGCTCTAAAGCTCACGAGCCACAACTACTGAGCCCGCGTGACACAACTACTGAAGCCCGCACGCCTAGAGCCCGTGCTCCGCAACAAGAGAAGCCACCGCAATGAGAAGCCCACGCACCACGACAAAGAGTAGCACCCGCTTGCCACAACTAGAGAAAGCCCGCGTGCAGCAACGAAGACCCAACGCAGCCAAAAATAATAAATAAAAAAAAAATTTTTTTAAAGATGCCAGGTGTTTGGTGTCCTGGGCCCTCTGCAGGCTCCACCTTCTGCTTCTCCCTCACAAGCCCCCTTCACTCCTGCCACACTGACCCCCCTCAAAGTTCCTGAAACCGCCATGCTCTCTTGTCCCTCTGACTTCAGAATTTGCCGGTCCTTCTGGATGGAACCTAACTTCCCCCTTTTCCCTGACTAGAGACACCTGCCCTTCTCCTTTTATCACTCAGATCATCATTTACCATTTTTCTGGAACTACTAGCCAAGGTAATTAGATCAAAGATAATAAAAGGTTCAAATATTGAAAAAAGGAAGCAAAATTAGCATTTGTAAATATGATTGCATATCTAGAAGACACAAGAGAATCAATGTTTAAAAAGTGAAACAATTACAGAATTCAGTAAAAGAGTATTTCAAAATTTATGTTCAAAAGCCAGTAATACGTCTTCACACAAAAGTTAGAAACTACAATGTCAGAGAGTACATATTCCTTTATCAGAGTATAAGAAAGATAAAATACCTAAGAAAAAAATTTTCAGGACTTGTGAAGGACCTATATAAAGAAAACTTTAAAATTCTACCAGAAAGGGCTTCCCTGGTGGCGCAGTGGTTGAGAGTCCGCCTGCCGATGCAGGGGACACGGATTCGTGCCCCGGTCCGGGAAGATCCCACATGCCGCGGTGTGGCTGGGCCCGTGAGCCATGGCCGCTGAGCCTGTGCATCCGGAGCCTGTGCTCCGCAGCGGGAGAGGCCACACAGTGAGAGGCCCGCGTACCGCAAAAAGAAAAAAATAATAATAATAAAAAAAAATTCTACCAGAAGGACAAATCTTGCTTCCAGATAGCAAGATCTACTGCAATGTAAATCCCCAAGGCATGGGTTTTTCTCTGCTTTGTTGACTGACATATTTCAAGTACCAAGAACACTGCCTGGAACATATCAGGCACTCAGTAAGTACCCACTGAATGAATAAATGCCTAAAAGTATCTAAAAATTCAATGTGACCAATCGAAATACAAATAGGATTTATATTTGTATTCTGGGAGAAACTGACAGAGATATCAACCTCCACTTGAGCAAAAATTCAAGTGCTCAGGGTTACTGAAGGCAGGGAGAACCAGAATAACCAAAATGTTTCTGATGGAACTATAAGCTGGTACAGTCTTTTGAAAGGGCCATTTGTTAATATCTATCAACATTCAAAATGTGTTTATTCTTTCAGCAATTTCTCAGCTGGAATTAATTCTGTAGATACACTCACACATTTATGTGCAAACACATATGAAAGGATGTCTCTTGTATTACTGTTAGAAAATAGATTTGCATGTAAGATACACCTGAACAACGGAATAGTATACAGCCATCCTTAAACCTGAAGTATACCTATATAGAATGAAATGGAAGTAAGCCCATGATCTATTAGTAAAGTAAAAAAGGCAAGGCACAGAATACTATGTATAGTATGATCCCATTTGTGTTCTAAGATTATATAGTTAGGTTTATATAGGAATAGAAACATTCTGGAAGGTCACCTTTGGCAACAGATTCAAGGGAAGAGACAGACAGAAGGAAACTTTACCTCAAGCAAGACAGAAAGGTGTCTGCTGTTGTTTTGCTTGATTTTACCATTTTATTTCCTCAGACACCCTCGTTTCAGGAAGTGTCCTGCCCACCCCCATCCAGGAGTGCTGCCTGCCCCACCCCGTACACTAGGGTGTACAGGACTACTCATACAATACCCTTCCTCGCTGGCTTCTCAAGTTAGTGGAGAGTTCCTTTGAGGGCAGGGCCTGCTTTCCTTTCCTGCTTTCTCAACACATGGCAGAGTGCCTGGCACATAGGAACCACTTAATAAAGGCGGGAAGAAGGAAAGCAGGAAGGAGGGAGGGAGGGAAGGAGGGCCCTACATGAAGATTAACCAGGTGGCAGCACACAGGACTATCTAGAGAAGGTAGAGTCAGGAGACAAGGCCGGCCAGCCGGCTGGAAAGAGAGCAACGATTCAGTCTGACATGGAGAAGACCGTAGTGCTCTCAGGTGGAGACCTCGGGGTCTGCGAGCCAGATGGCAGGTGTTCTCCAGCTTCAGGCACTTTCAGTGAGAAAGAAGCCGTGGCCGCTGACACACTCCCTGCAAGGCCACAAGCGCCTCGTGACTCCTGCAAGCAAGGACGAAGCCCTGTGAGCAGCCTCTGACCACACCATCTCGCTGCTGGAAATACCCAGGGGCCTCAGCCAAAGTCCTGAGCAATCCCTAATGCCTCTCAATCACTTTTGCTGATGATGTTCCTCACAAGGGGTCTGAATGTTAACTGACATAATCCATGGAAAGCACTTAGCATAAAGCACAAGAGGAAGTGCTCAAAATATAAGCTGTTATTAAGTTGCTTACAGAATCCTTTCAAGAGTTCAAAGCACCACAACTGCAAAAGTCATCAGAAGTCTTCCATTTCCAACAAGACCCAGGCCTCCCCATTTATTTCCGTAATAAATAAACATACTGTCTTCCTAAGCACATTTAAAATAAACTGGAAGCTGCTGCTTCGGTATTTTACTTTTGTCATCATTTCAAAATTAAGCTGGTCCTATCGGCCCCAAGTCTGATAGCAAACTCTCATCTTAGAAAGCTCGAATTTAAATAACCTTTACAAATTCAGTACATTTTCCATCATCCCATCCTGATAGCTGGCCCAGGCCTGATGTGCCTCGCCCCGGAATTCATTTACCACAGAGGGAGGGTCATTCCAGTCTTCATAGGAGATGGCAGCGTATGGATAGATCCGGTCATTGATGATCTGCAGGGTGGCCAGGGCAATGGCTTTGATTGACTGGAAGTACGCTTCCCAGAACCACCGTGCCTGTGAAGAAAACCACACTGTGTGAAGTGAGCAAAGAGAGTGAAGAACTAGCTGCTCCGTCAAAAGCCAACTCTGGGTCTGGGTGACTGCCTTATTCCCGAAGAAGAGGGAGACCAAGGCAAAGGCTCCCTGCTGTTCAAGCCAGCTCCATCAGAGTGGGCATTTACCCAAGGCAGTCAAAATAGCATGTGAGCACGTGAAACGCACACTGGATTCAATTTACGTTTAAGAGAAACTACGTGATATTTAAGACGAAATATCAGTGTGTTTAACCAGAGCAAGTTTAGAGTCTTTTTTGATATAACATACATAAAGTGCACAGATCTTAAGGGTACAACTCAATGAATTTTTACCTTCAGTACTCTTGTAACTACTACCCAGATAAAGATATAGAACATTCCAGCACCCCAGTCAGAACCTCCCCCCTCCAAAAGTAATCATTACTCTGATTTCTATTAGCCCACTACTGAATTTCATATTAATGGCATCAAACAGTATTTACTCTTTTGCTCAACACTGTAATACTAAAATCAGATTTTGGTGTCAAGTTATGCTGGCCTCATAGAAGGAGTTGAAAAAGTTCTATTCCTTGACAAATTTTATGCAAGGTTGGCATTATTTCTTCCTTGAAAGACTGAGAATTCATCAAAAAAGCCATCTGGGCTAGGTGTTTTTTTGGTGTGTAAAGGTTTTAAATCATGGATTAATTTTCTTTCATACCCATAAGATTATGCACATTTTCATGTCAGTTTTGCAGGTAGTATTTTTCAAGGAATATGTTCACATTACCTAAATTGTTAAATTTATTGGACTAAATGTGTGTCAATGCCTATTTAATGCCTATAGAACCTGTAGTAATACACCTCTTTTCATTCCTGATATTGATAATCTGTGTTTTCTCTTTGTATTTGATCAGTCTTACTGGATGTTTATCAATTTTATTATCTTTTCAAAAAACCAATGTTTGGTTTTGCTGATTTTCTTTATCTTACATTTTTTTTCTATTTTGTTCCTTTCTGCTCTTGTTTTTACTTTCTGCTGTTTTGGAGGACTTTAATTCATCCTGCATTTAGCTTTTTGAGGTTGAAGTTTAGATATTTCAATCTTTCTTCTTTTTTAATACATACATGTAAAGCTATAAATTTACTTCTATGCACTATTTTAAATGCATCCCACACATTTATATATCATTTTCATTATACTTTAGGTGAAAAATGTTTTTAATTTCCTTTGTGATACTTTCTTTAATCCATGGGTCATTTAGAAGTATGCTGTTTAATTTCCAAACATTTGGGGATTTTCTATTTATCTTTCTGTTACTGATTTCTACTTTGCACTGTAGTCAGAAAACACACATTATTTCAAAACTTGGCAATTTATTTAAACTTGATTTATGGCCCAGTACATAGCTTATTTTTGTAAATGATCTATGTGCACTTTAAAAAAAGAGAATTTTGCCATTGATGAGTGTAATGTTTTACCACTGTCAAGTACAATAAGTTGATTTTAAGTACTGTTTCAATATTCTTTATCTTTATTGATTCTTCTCTGCCTGTGTGCATGTGCATGTACATGTGTGTGTGTATGTTTACTTCCAAAACTTTTACTTTCAAATTTGTGCCCTCAAAGCTTGTCTCAGGATTGTCTCTTATAAAAAGGATATAAATAGCTTTCAATATTTTATCCGATTCAAAAATCTTTGGCTTCCAATTGTACATATAGTCCATTTACGCTTAATGTAACTTCTGATACGGCTGAGTTTAAGTGTATGCTCATTCTATTTGTTTCATCGAGGTTCACAGATATACCTCAGTGTGGCCCTTTGTGTTTATCCCACTTAGGATTGGAGAGCTTCTCCAATCTATGATTTGATGTCTCTCCCTGTTTTTAGAAAACTCTCAGTCAATATTTTTTTAAATATTGGTTCTGTCACACTCCTCTTCTTCTAGGACTCCAAATACACATGTATGTAAAATGTTTTCACCATGTCCCATATGTCTCTTATTCTCTTCTCGGTATTTTTCCTCTCTGTGCTTCAATCTGGGTATTTTGTACTAGTTTTTCTTCTGGTCCAATAACCCTTTATCCTTTTTTTGTGTGTGTCTAAACTGCTATTAAACCAAAGTACTGAATTCTTACTTTCCCTTCTTATATTTTTCAGTTGCAGAATTTCCATTTGACTTTTTAAAAGATTTCAAAACTTTGTTGAAATCCTCCTTTTCTTCTATATTATTGAACATTGTTCGTTCCCGACTGATAACCCCAATATCTGAATAACCTGTAAGCCTCTATCATCTGTTTTTACTCTTCATTTTGGTCATTTGGTTTCAATTTCTAGCATGCATCTTAATTTTTTATTGGATGCCAATATTCTGTATTAAAAAATTGTAGAGGTTCTGGATGATCCAGATTATCTTCCTCCTAAGAATGTAACATATTCTTCTGGCAGGTACAGAGAATGCAGTCAGACCACTATAATCCTGTTAGGGGTTGGTTTTAAGTTTTGTCAGGGCCACCTTTTTTCAGCTTGCCCTTACTCTGAAGGTGTGGCCTTTTGGGCCTTCAATTAAAGCCTGGGGTATTTACCAGGATCCCTCCATCCTGGCCAGCCTTGAACACTGATCTTTATCTCATCAATACTATACACGGTTGCTGAAATAGCTACAGAGCTTGTTAGGCTCCCAGCTGTTTCTTTCTGCAGGGATTCTCAGAGTCTTGTTCTGATCCTGTGCACCTCAGAAGTTGGCAAACACCTTAAGGGAAGATTGCATGCCCATTTTTTGCTATATCCCCGTGGTTCCCTTTCTCCTGGGATTTTGTTCTTCAAATCCTAGATACTTTGGAAGCCCCTAACTCCAACCTGTCAGCCCTGTGGGACTGCTGCTTTCTGCAAAGCCTCCATACCCTGGGCTGTGAATTAGGAAGCACCCTTGGGGAAGGAGCCAGAGTGAACAAGTAGCTCCCCTCAGTGTGCTCCTATCTCTCAGGAATTGTCCCTCAAGTCCTGACTGCATGGGCTGCTCTCTGAACTGTTGTTTCATCTACTTTAATAAGCTCTTATACTTCTTTTTCTTTTATTGACAGGAGGGTTACTCCCAAACCAGCTACTGTGTCAGAGTCTTCTGAAAGAAGACAGTTTCTTATCCAAGCAGAGTTTAAACTCGGTTCCTAATGAAAGCAGGATGCTGGTGTAGATGACCTTGCCAGCTTCATTCGGCCTACGAGTCCACTCAAAACCAGAGACTGTTAGGACTCACGCAAGGGGGCGAACACTTCCAAGTTTAGCATAAGAAATTGGAAGCGTAACTGAAATAGGTGGAGGAAAGAGACACTTTCTAGTCCAGACTTACTGACTTTGGTTCTGTTTCCTGGGCAAGTCCTCTATTCATTAGTTAAAGCCAAGGATAACTTCTGAGTTATATGACGACTGTTGTTTCCACTAACATTAAGAAGAAGGCGAAGCATCCCAATGAGAATTTCTCCTACTCAAAGAAAATCAGAAACAGATTTAGCTTCCAAGGGCATCTGACTTAAGCTGTCCTGTGGTCTGCCATCTGGGTACAGCCTGGGGGCCTGCTGGCTGCCTGCTGCTGCTTCTTAGATACACTCCACTCACTCCAATCTCCTTCCTGCTCAGTCATCTTGCTGCTTTCCCTCCCATCATCCAGCCAAAATATCTACAGTTCACGAGACCTAAAAGAATCCATCTTCTCTGTGAGACCTTTACTGAGGTTGAGCGCCCCCAACATCAACAATCTTCTCTTACTGTGAAACACCACAGCATTTACCTTTACCTTATAGGTCAGGTCTCTTATTCTGTTCTATCACTGTTTTGCTGCTATTTCGGATGATCACATTTCTCTCTCCAGCTAGACTGAATTCCTTTGGTGTGGAAACTGGCATTCTTTTATTGGTATCCCTGCAAATGTTAGAATGTTTTCCCTGTTGCAAAGCACTTTGGTACCCATGGTCTCATTTGCTTTTTATTACCAGTTTGTCACTTATTTGGGGCAGATGCAAATCTCATTTTATATGTGAGGAAACTGAGACACAGAGCTGTTAAGTGGCAGTGTCACCACTCATGAATGCTAACTCTAAAGTCAGACCTTTTCCTACCCCATTCTAGAGTATTAAGAGTACCAGCACACAGTAAGTTTCAGGAAATGGTCCTCTACCAAGGAACTGAAAGGAGTAAAAATTCACTGAGAAGCGTGAGCCCACACATAAACACACACAGCTTAAATATTTACCTCCTTTTCTACCCAAATGGGTCCATCATCGTAGGTTCTTTTAAATCACACCACACTCAAACTTAAGCATTCCAAAGCTTTACGTTCACACTGAATCACAGCAGAGACAGCAGCATTTGGGATTTATAGGAAACAATGATTGGGAACAAATCCACCTAGAATACCAGCCAACTGCACAAGTGTAGGACAGAGCTTCTGATTTAAGATGCCTCAAATCATCTAGCCCTGTCCACCAAATTACAATTTCTCTCAGAAAGGAAGCAAGCTTTGCCAATAATCATAGTTCAAGTGTCTCAGCCTGAGGATAAGTGAACTTTGCAGGCTTAATTATTTCTGCAGGACCTCTTTAACACCTTGAAGTGTTTAGAAGGCATAATTTACAGCCCCTCCAGGACTCAGCATCAGCCACTTTTCGGCAGAGAGGAAGGAGTTTTCAGCTATGCTGGCAATACGTGAAAGCACCAGTGTTCCCATCCAGTGAGCAAATGCAAATGCTTATTATGTTTTGAGGGTTTTTCCCCCCCTAAAACAGGGGCCACACTTATCTCTATCTGAAAAGTTTAAATGAGGGATTCTTCCACAGCTCTGCAAATTCCCTAGGCACTCTACACTGTGGATCTACACGACTGAAAGGTAAGTCACATATGAAATGGTCATAACAATAATCTTCGACAAAGCATTTAGCTTTTCTTCATTAAACAGATACCATGGTAATTTTGTAAAACGTGCATATTTCAAAGCATAAGAACTACAAAGTTCCTATGATGCTTTCAAATATTAGAATCATAAAGCAAAGGGCAAGGATTGGGCCAACTTAAAACTAACTTAAGCAAATAAATACTTCAAATTGAAACTGCTACTTTGGTTTAATTTCTTTGATCTTCAGTAACATAAAGCCAACAGGATTAGCAATAACAAGTGTTTAAAGGAAGCCCGCACAGTATGGTAGAAAGAGCCACGGCAATGAGTACCTTGCACAATTGTAAGTGACTGAATCCCTCTGTTGTTTGAATCTATGAGATGGAGACCACACCACCTTTCTCGTGGAGCTGAAGATCCCGTGAGATGAGGGTTGTAAAGCTCCTTGCCCAGTGCCGGTGCAGAACAGATAATCAGAACATGTTAGCTCTCTGCTCAACACTTGCATCCATCCTGTCCCCTCAGGGTCTTTGTCACTTACGTTAGAATACACTCAGCACTGTTGTGGGGTGGGAAGGGAGGAAGGGGAAGAGGAGAGACAGAATGGGATCTCAACATTACACTCCATTCATCTCAATTCTTGAAGCCAGTAAAGAAATCCAACTGGTCACAGAACAGAGTTAGATATAATAAAAATAAATCAAGTACGAGTGTGACAGACCTTTATACTGAAAAGTACAGAAACCAATGACATGCCCCTTCTACCTGAATCTCTAAGCTTCCAAGGAAGAGGCCAGCACTCCTCTGGAAACTGTGAGGGTGGGAACACATCTGGTTTTGCTCACGACTGGTCTTGCAGCCCCTAGCACAGTGCCTGTCAAGGAGTGGGCAAACGTTTGTTGAAAGAACAAATCCATCTCCCTCACAGGCATCACATGCATCTCACGGGACTTTCCAAATCTTCTAAGTACCAGCCCATGACCTTAAGGGGGAAGACCATCATTTAATAATAATGACCGCATCTTGTATACAGAATTTTAAAAGGTAAAAGATGGAGGAAATGGATTTGAGGGGAAAAAAAGTCAAATTTGTTTCTGGGTGAAACAGCAAGGCAGCAATGGGATTATAAGTTTCCCTTATATTACGCATGTAAAGACCACGAGAGAGAGAAACGGTTGTTAAAACTATGCCACGCAAGTCTGTTCCTAGTGGACAGGCTATCCAACCATTCAAAGACTATACAGAAGGACAAGAACCCCAGGATCCCTAGTGGTCCAAGAGCATCTGCCTCCCAAAGCAGTGACGGCTTTCCAGTGCCCTTCAGTCAGCAGCCAACTGTGCAATGCCCTTCCCATCAGAACCTCCTGAATGTGACCCACGTCAACAGGCTTCATGTTAGTGCATTGAAAGACTTTCCTAATGAAAACCACAAAATAAAATGATAAACCAGCCAGCTAAGCCTCTGTCCCAAATCCCAAGAGGTAGCACCGTCCAAACACCCGACAACAACATGTAGCTGTGGATCAGTAGGTGCCCCAATTCTGCTCTATTTCCCCACCCCCCCACCCTCTGGTTGGTCACAACATAAAGGATCTGCTTCTGCTTAGGATGCAGAAAGCCACAAGGGAACATGGAATCCACCAGAACAATGAGAAAACGGCACCAGATACCCCACTATCACCATAACTTGTCTTGGGCCGATCGGAGAACTATGGTCATAAGGCAGTCAGGGAAACCAAACTCCAAAGAGTGACATCCAGGAGCAATGGGACACTCAAACTATTTCAGCTTTGGAAAAGCACAGAAGGTAGGGGTGGCTACTGTAAAACCAGCCTCAAAATACAGCTAAAGTTTTAACAAATTCCTCAAACTGAGTGTGGGCTAGTAGGGCAGTTTGGAAGCTCTTGACATAAGCAGGACACCCTCCCACCAGCAACTCAGAGGGACACTGGCCTGGTAGCAGGGGCAGAAGCAAAAGCCATCTGCCCCTGAAGGACAACCAGGTAAACTCGCTCGGATTAGGCTCCTACACGGATACAGCGCAAGGGTCAGCTACCACCAAGGGGGGGGCAGGCAACTCCCACCAACCTCAGACGCCCACAGACAGAGGGCAGACTCTAGCTGCCCAGGGGGAGGATCAGGAATGCCGAGGAAGCCCCACCTCCAAGGCCCCAGCAAGCAAGGCTGCCAGACTGCGGCTGGACGAGGGGAACAGAATCCTACTGCTCCACTGCGAGCCGGGCAACACACACAAGCAAGGGAAGTCTACCCACTGATGGGAGCAAGGCCTCCTGTGTGGCACAGGTGGGCAGGGCCTGCTGAAAGTGGACGGTGAGGCTGGAACTCTGAGAAAAACCCTAGTACCTTGTGCCCCACACAAGAACAGGGTGACCACCAGCAGCATCTGAAGTGTGTGGTGCTGGAGGTAAGTCTAGCAATGGACAAACCCAAACCCACCTTGATTACACACTAGATTGAGTCAACCTCCCATGCTAACGGCTCACAGAAGAAGAGGTCTGCCCATTTCTGGACGTGACATTTACTTTAGGTCTCTTATTTTTCTAACACACAATGTCCATCATTCAGTCAACATTTATCGGAAACAAAATGCGAAAGAAAACAATCCACCGTCAAAACATAAAGCCACCAGCAGAACCAGACCCAAAGATGACCAGGATGTTGGAACTACTAGCTGGGGACTTTAAACTAACTATAATTAATATGTTGAAGGAGCTGGTAAAAAAGGCAGACCACTTACATGAACAGATGGCAGATGGGAGTATTCAGTAGAGAGATGAAAACTATAAAAAAAAAGAGCCAAATGAAAATGCTAGAAGTAAAAAACATAGTATCATAGAATTTCTTCAACTGGTTTATCAGCACAGTAGATATGGCAAAGGAAAGAAGTACTGTAGTGAACTTGAAAATAAAAAAGAAATGATCCAAACCAAAATGTAAAGAGAAAAAGAGTGTAAGAAAACAGAACAGAACACCCAAGAACTGCAGAACCGTATCTAATGTTCTTACAGTAGCTGTAACTGGAGTTCCAGAAGAGGGGTAGGAAACAAGGCAACAGATACCTCTAAAGAAATAATGGCTAAGAATTTTCCAAAAGTAATGAAAAACAATGAAACAGACTGAATAAGTGCAGAGACCCAAGACAGAGTAAATAAAGCATTCGCCTTCTCCCTCAGGAAGTTTAAGAAACAGCTGCATCGTTAAAGATGCAAAAGCACTTCTGCCTCTGAGCAACCTGGGAGATTCAAGAGATCTGAGTACGGGAGATTTTCTCTCAGCTTACTACACTGACAGAACCATATATCTCAGGTGAAGGGCTGGAAAATATTTCCACGCCTCACGGATTAATTTTTCAAAGCTGTGCCTGAAGATGAATCTGAAAACTTCCAAAGGGATTCTAAGCCTTTCCAAGCACCAATGCACCACAGGCTGATGAGTTCCTTTTCATTTGTTTGCTGTGACAAATGGAACCAATGAGCATTCCGACTATTGCGCCAAAGCCTCCTATGCAGCAAACTCTGCAGGGTTACACTGGCTCTCTTCCTCGCTACCTTCCCATACAGATGAGAGGGCAAGAGCAGGGAGCCCAGTGCCCTTCTTGTCTAACCTCACACCAGCCTGGAGGCAGCAGAGACAGGCTCGAACAACCTCCACCTGGCAGCCAAAGTCACGCACTGGTGAGGTCAAATGATAATCCGAGCATCCTGATTTCTAGTTGAGAACGACTGCAAGACTGGCTTTTTGTTTATTCTTTTGCTTACCCCATTTTTATAAACATAAGACAACGTACTTAAAATTAGGGGAAAAAAAAATCAACAGAACCCCTCAGGGGCACTTCTCATGGACTGAAGGTTTTATAAAAATGTACTAGGCCTGTGTTGTCAGTTTTTCTAGAGGAGAAGAGGAAGTTCACTAACATTTGATACCTTTACTCAATGATTCAACAAACAATAATAAAAAGGATTTACTGCCTTTAAAATAAAGAGAGGTTTCTGAAGCAGAAAAGGTTAATATATCAGGAATTTATCAGCACTCTATTTTTTTCTTTACTTAAAATATTTATTTTGTTAATTACATTTAAAATACTTTACTCCATAAAATCTGAGAGTGCTTTTTCTCATTCCCGTACTCATGAAGCTACTTTACTCGCCCTCTCCACGTGCATCTTCCACCTAAAAGTCCCTGATGCCCCTGGAGGCACTTTTCCATCATCTAGTGCAGTGTTCCCAGGACCATCATCTCAACTACTTGATCACAGCACCTGAGGAAGCCACGTATACCACTCACTGAACTTTCCTCAAAGCCAGAGACATCTGTTCACGTAACAGTAGCAGAGTTCATTCCACAATTTTTTGGTAGGTGTAAAATTTTTTTATTTCTTTACCATGCAAACTTGCAATTGCTTTCTTTTTAACTTTTCATTTTGAAATAATTTTATAGAACAGTTGCAATGGTAGTACAGAGAGTTACCGAATACCCTCACCCAGCTTCTCCCAATGTTAACATCTTGTATCACCACGGTACAATGATGAAAACTAAGACGTTAACATTTAGTTAATTCTATTAACTCAGCTACAGACTTCTGTTTTCTTTTTGGATTTCCCCAGTTTTCTTCTAAGGTCACTTTTCTGTTCCAGGATCTAATCCAGGACACTGCATTGCATTTGGTTGTCATGCTTCCTTAGTTTCCTCCCATCTGTGACAGTTTCTCCATCTTTCCTTGTAGTTCATGACCTTGACACTTTTGCCTAGTGTGGTCAGGAATTTTGCAGAATGTCCCTCAATCTGGGTTGGTTTATTAGACTGGGGTTATGGATTTTGGAGAATACTACAGAGCTGATGTGCTTTTCTCTTTACTTCATATCAGGGGACACATGGTGTCACTGTGACTTATTACAGGGAAGTTCACCTTGATCCCCTGGTTAAGGTGGGGTTTCCCAGGTCTCTCCACTGTAAAGTTACCGTCCCCATTTCATAATCTATGCATTAGAAGCAAGTCACTATATTCAGACTGTATTCAAAGGGAGGATAATTAAGCTCCACCTCCTGGAGGAGGGAGTATCAAAGAATTTAGCACACCATTTTTAGTGTTGTTTAAAAGGATTAAAAACTATGAAATTCTATTCACCGAGTATTATATATATGTTAGCTACTCTATGTATACACAGTATAGGATGTTATTAAAATCCTTAAGCCTATGGGGATTTGTGGCTTATGGAAATATTAAAACTTTTCTTTCCTCAATAATTTCACTAAATAAAAAATCTGACATTTGCCTTAAATGTTAAGTTGAAGACTGATAACATATCTCATCTATTGAAAAGAGAAAAGCATATAGCCAGCTTTTATTAAAAATCTTAAGAGACTGGGCTTCTCTCGTGGCGCAGTGGTTAAGAATCCGCCTGCCAATGCAGGGGACACAGGTTCGAGCCCTGGTCCAGGAAGATCCCACATGCTGTGGAGCAACTAAGTCTGTGCGCCACAACTACTGAGCCTGCGCTCTAGAGCATGCGTGTCACAATTACTGAAGCCCGCGCGCCTAGAGCCCGTGCTCCACAACAAGAAGCCACCACAATGAGAAGCCCGCGCACTGCAACGAAGAGTGGCCCCCGCTCGCAACAATTAGAGAAAGCCCATCGCAGCAACGAAGACCAAACGCAGCCAAAAAAAATTTAAATAAATAAAAAATTAAAAACAACAACAACAATAAAAAAAATCTTGAGATGAAATCTACTGAGACCTCAAATATTTCCAAATTTCAATTGCTTCTAGTCTCATATTTTAACTTTACTCTGATATATACACAGAATTACCATCCAAAAATAAAGTAAGCACCCAATTTGATAATTTGGAAAAGAATGAAAGAAACATAAGGAAACTAGTAGAAGCAATAAGAAAACAGAAAAAGAAAGGAATTTGAAAAGAAATCCAAGAGCTTTCCATTGATTGGCTATTAAGAAAATCCTACAGAATCAACTAAAAACCTATCAGAGCAAATAAGGAAGTTCAGTTAAGTGGCCAGCTACAAAATAGTGTTTAAAATAAATAAAACAAAAACCCAAAACTCTTATATCCCAGCAATACCCAGTGAGATTGTGTACACACACACACACACACACACACACACACACACAATTAATGGCAAAGTTCATCCCACTACCCCAACTTCTCACAGTCCAGATTACTATTAGTCCTCCTGACAGATGTTAGTTGCCTCCCCAGCATCCATTACCTTCCTTATCTTTACTAACAAAACCAGCTTAAAATACTAAATTTTCCACCCTCTTGTGCAGCAATGGATTACCGTGTGACACAGTACTGGTACAGCCCCTGGGTATGTGACTTTTCCTAATTAAAAAGATGAAGTCTTTTAAGGGTAAGGCTTTTGGTTTTCTCCCTTGGTCTTCTCCCTCTGCTTGCCTGGAATGCAGACATGATTGGCTGGAATCGAAGCAGACGTACTGTAAATGAAAAGACAAAGCCAGCATGCTGATGGTGATGGAGCAGAAACAGAGAAAGAAGCCTGCTTCTCTGATGGCATCACTGAATCACTACACTTGCCCTGGATGGATTACCTACTTCCAGATTTCTTTTAATGTGAGACATACAAACCCTGACTTCTTTAGCTATGGTTAGTGGAGTTTTCTTCTATATTTAGTTACATATCCTCCTGATACTGTCCTCTTATGTGAAGACCATAATATAGCCTTCATTTCCCTAAACACAAAAGCAATCATTATTTGCAGATGATGGGATTTTATACTTGGAAGACTCAAGAGAATCAGCTAGAAATATGCGAACTAATTACAGAATCCAGGAAGGTAGATAAGTGCAAAATACACATAATAAAATTAGTTTAATTTCATCTCTAGTTATGTTACAGAAGGTCACAAAAGACCACCAGACCACCACGTGTCTCATTACAAGAAAACGAGACAAAGTGTTTCAGCCAAAATTCAAATTTTCTTTAGAGCCAAAGAGTTTGTATTCTAACCTTGCTATAACATCTCTTATTAGTTTAGTAGTTTGTAGATTCCTCTGGCTTTTCTGAATACACAATCATGTCATCTCCAAATGAAGACGGTTTTCCTTTTTCTTTTCCAATTTTTATGCCTTTTATTTACTTTTCTTTTGCACTGTCTAGGACCTTCAGTACAATGCTGAGCACAAGTGGAGAGAGTAGACATCCTTGACATGATCCCAATTTTAGGAGAAGGCGTTCAGTACTTAATCAGTAAGTATAATGTTAGCTATAAGTTTTTCATAAATAACCTTTATCATGTTACAGGAGTTCCTTTCTATTCCTCACTTAGCTGAGAGTTCTTTTCAAGAATGATTGCTGAATTTTATCAAATGATTTTTTCCTACATTTTTAAGATGATCAGGTAGGTTTTTCTCCTTCATTTTGTTAATGTGAGAAGGTACATTAATTAAATTTTTAATGTTAAACCAATCTTATATTCCTGACCTCATTTAGTTATGATAGATATCTCTTTTTATATACTGCTAGGTTTGATTTATATTTTTTTGTTTAGGATTTACGCAGTCACATTAATGTGGGATAGCTGCCTGACACAAATGATTATAAGATGCACCATTATTTTATAGAACACTAAGAAAGAAAAAGCTTCCAATTAAGATATGATATAATGCTAAAACAATATCAATTTTAACATAATCTGACATCAGAGATTTTGAAGTATGAAAAAATAAGGGTCTGAGAATCAATTAAACATGGTATATACTTTTTCACTTGACCCTCACAACAATCCTACATGAAAAGAGATAATCCTACAGACAAGAAAACAAGGCTCAGAAAGATTAACAGTAACTTGCTCATGGTCCCAAAGCTGATAACTGAAGAGCTGGAATACAAAACCATTTTGTCTAGCTCTGAAGTCCATGTTCTTTTCATCATGGTACTGATGAAAACACAAACTGCCTTAAAGGATAAATCCAGGGCTTCCCTGGTGGCACAGTGGTTGAGAGTCCGCCTGCCGATGCAGGGGACACAGGTTCGTGCCCCGGTCCGGGAAGATCCCACATGCCACGGAGTGGCTAGGCCCGTGAGCCATGGCCGCTGAGCCTGCGCGTCCGGAGCCTGTGCTCCGCAATGGGAGAGGCCACAACAATGAGAGGCCCATGTACCGCCAAAAAAAAAAAAGGATAAATCCAGAGCTGCAGCTAGGCTTTGAATCAGGTTGGGTTTAACCTATTAATGCTTTTCTCCAACACAGATTTCTCTGAACAACATTAAACAGAACTTGATTCACAAACACCTCACTAAGGCAGTATCATTAATAATATCACATGTTCAAATATTTAAGAATGGTTAAATGATTCCAAAGTGTATGAATGTGATGTTTCCCAGGGAAACCAGGAATTGTGCTGCATCATTAGCGAAGTGAGTACCGACTGGAGGATGGCTGGCAACTTAGAATCTTGTTGGTGACACCAACTTTAACACATGTAGTAGAAAAAGCACTAGAGTAGGACAGATCTGCTTCTACTTTGGGTTCTGCCATTAACCAGTAAATAAATGTTGACAAGTCATTTAACTTTCTGGATCTCAGCCTTCATACCTTAAAATTAAAACAGGATTACATGTCTTAAGGACTCTTCCACACTTGAAATTCAGTGATTCTCCAGCCAGATGTCTGTCTCCTCAACTCAAAAACTGAATGTCTCCCAGTACTCCAAGACTCATCTTCTCTGCCTGACATTCAAGGTCCTCCACAATCTGTGGTAAGGGAAATACCCAACGCCAGCCTGCTCTAGCCATCCTGTCCCACCTAAAGGTGGGGTGGGTGGTGATAAAACAAAACAAGAACAAGCAAACAAACAAAAAACTGAGAAGCCCTGGTGAAGTTCAAAGTTCAGGGGCACAAACTCACCACTAGACTAGTTCTCTAGGTCTGTGATTAGACTGAGACCTAATCACAGGACTAGAGAACACTTCCCTGTGCTTCCCCTACGCCTTACCATCACACCACTAAAAGCCTATTTACCAGAGTTCCTTTCACTCAGTACATTACGACCAGAACTCAAGAAAAATACAACACATGCTTAAAGGCAATGGCAGGGATACTGGAATATCAGGCCAGAAATTTAAAACTATGATTAATAGGCTAAGAGTTCTAATGGAAAAAATAGACAACATGCAAGAACAGATGAATAACGTGAGCAGAGGGAGAGAAATTCTAAGAAAGAATCAAAAAGAAATGCTATAGATCAAAAGCACTGTAACAGAAATGAAGCATGCCTTTGATGGGCTCATTAGTAGACTGGACATGGCTGAGGAAGAATGTCTGAGCTTGATGATAATGACAACAGAAACTTCCAAAACTGCAAAGCAAAGAGAAAAAAGACAGGGGGAAAAGAAAACCCAACAGAACAAAATATCCAAGGACCATGCTATAAAAGGGGTAACATGCACATACAAATACCAGAAGAAGAAAAATGAGAAAGGAAGAGAAGCAATATTTGAAGCAGTAATGACTGAGAATTTCCTCAAATTAATGTCAGATACCAAACCACAGATCCAGGAAACGTGGACAACACCAAGTAGGATAAATACCAAAACACCACACCTATGCATATCATATTGAAACTTCAGAAAATCAAATATTAAAAGAATTCCTGAAAGCAGCCAGAGGGAAAAAACTCCTTACCTATAGAGTAGCAAAGGTAACAATTACATCTGACTTCTTCTCAGAAACCACACAAGCAAGAAAAGAGTGAAGTGACACGTATAAAGTGTTAAGAAAAAAACCCCACCAACATAGAATTTTATTCCCTGGAAAATTACCCTTCAAGAGTGAAGGAGAAATAAAGAATTTCTCAAACAAAAATTGAGAAAATGTGTTGCCAGTAGCCCTGCCTTGCAAGAAATGTTAAAAGAAGTTCTTCAGATAGAAGGAAAATGATGAGGGTCAGAAAAAGATGCACATAAAGAAAGGAAGAGCATCAGAGAGGGAATAAGTGAAGGTAAAATTAAAACTTTCACTTTTCTTATTCTTAATTGATCTAACAGATAACAATCTATTCAAAATAATAATAGCAACAAATTTATTCAATTTTGTATACATATGTATACATGAAATGAATGACAGCAATGATACGAGGGACAAGAGGAAGAATTAGGATTATTCTGTTAATATGAGGAAGGTACTTCCACTATCCCTGAAGCAGGGATATTTGAAAATGGATTTGGATTTGATATAAATGTATAGTGCAAACTCTAGGCTGACCTCTAAAAAAGTATTGAAAAAGAAGTGTAATTCACATGCTAAGAAAGCAGAGAAAATGGAATCATATAAAATACATAATTAAAACCACAAAAGACATTAAATGTGTCGAAGACAAAAATAGGAACAAAGAACAAAACCAACAAATAAAAATAGTAACAAATATGGTCAATGTTAATCCAACTATATCAATAATCACTTTAAATGTTAATGGTCTAAATACATCAATTAAAAGCTTGTCAGAGTGGATCAAAAAACAAGACCCAACTGTACGTTGTCTATAAGAAACCCACTTTAAATACAAAGACACATATAAACTAAAAGTAAAGGGATGGAGAAAGATATAGCATGCTAACACTAATCCAAAGACAGTGGGAGTAGCTATATTAATTTCAGACAGAGCAGACTTCAGAACAAGGAAAATTATAAGGCATCAAGAGTGGCATTACATAATGATAAAAAGGTCAATACTCCAAGAAGACATAACAATCCTCAATGTGTACGCAACCAACAAGAGCATCAAAATACATGAGGCAAAAACTGACAGAACCTCAAAGAGAAAGAGATGAATCCACTATGAGAGCTGGAGATTTCAACACCCATCTATCAGAAGTGGACAGATCCAGCAGGCAGAAAATCAGTAAGGACATAGTTGAACTTATTGGGCTTTTTTTGTTTTTTGCGGTACGCGGGCCTCTCACTGTTGTGGTCTCTCCCGCTGTGGAGCACAGGCTCCGGACGTGCAGGCTCAGCGGCCATGGCTCACGGGCCCAGCCGCTCCGCCGCATATGGGACCTTCCCGGACTGGGGCACGAACCCATGTCCCCTGCATCGGCAGGCACACTCTCAACCACTGCGCCACCAGGGAAGCCTAGCTGAACTTATTAACAGCACCAAATAATCGACATCTATAGACTATTTCATCCAACAATAGCAGATTATACATTCCTCTCAAGCTCACAAGTAACATTCACCAAGACAGACCTCATTCTGGGCCATAAAACACACTTGAACAAACGTGAAAGAATAGAAATCATATGACGTATGCACTCAGACCACAATGGAATTAAATTAGAAACAGTGACATGGGGCTTCCCTGGTGGAGCAGTGGTTAAGAACCTGCCGGCCAATGCAGTGGACACGGGTTCAAGCCCTGGTCTGGGAAGATCCCGCATGCCGCGGAGGAACTAAGCCCATGAGCCACAACTACTGAGCCTGTGCTCTAGAGCCCGTGAGCCACAACTACTGAGCCTGCACGCCATAACTACTGAAGCCCGCGCACCTAGCGCCCGTGCTCTGCAACAAGAGAAGCCACTGCAATGAGAAGCCCATGCACCGCAAGGAAGAGCAGCTCCTGCTCAACGTAACTAAAGAAAGCCGCGTGTAGCAATGAAGACACAATGCAGCCAAAAATAAATAAATAAATGTATTTTTTTTAAAAAAAGAAATAGTGACATGGAGGAAATAAATCATTATATATTTGTTAAAACCCATAGAATGTACAACACCAAGAGGGAACCCTAATGTAGACTATGGACTTTGAGAGATAAGGATGTGTCAGTGTAGGTTCAACCGTAACAAATGAACCACTGTGGTGCATTGTTATGGGGGAGGCTGTGGGAACAGGGGGTATAGGGGAACTCTCTCTACATTTTGCTTAATTTTGCTGTGAACCTAAAACTGCTCTGAAAAATAAAATTTAGTAATTAAAAAAACAATCCTACCTGTACTTCATTTTATCTCAAAATTACACTGAGGCCCTTTTTAAAATTCATCTGACAATTTTTGCACAAGAGTTAGCATCTATTCTCTGCCCCACTGTTATCTCATGGGGGCAAAAAAACCCATCTTCCCAGCTAGATTAAAAACTCTCTGATGGCCCACAGTACAAAGCAAAACTTACCAGGCTCCATTCAAGGGCAAGGATTCAAAAACTCAGCCCCTAAATACTGCAGATTTAGGGCAGTGGGTTTCTGCGGGTTCTCACCGCCTCTTTCCACTGGTATCCTGCAGTTCCTCTAGCGTAAGACCCAACTATCTTGGGAAACTGGAACAGACTAAGGCGATAGATCGCCATACTCAATGTTTCATTTTACCCAACAGCAGCAACAAAGCAGGACTACACTTGGCTTAACCAGTAGGGTCTCTATTTTCAGCTGTGTGGCTGCAGGGGAACAGCTGAGAACCTTTTTGAACGTTCAATGCAGCCACTGCCCAGTGCAAGATCTAATGTGTCACACCTAACGAACAAATTTTTGCTCTTCTCCTAGGATCTCGCAGAGAGTCCGATAATTCTTGCTAGGAGTTCATCTCTCCTCGGATTTAATCTCAATTTTATTTTTACCTTATCCCATATTCCCAGTCTTCTAAAAATATCTTAGAATTCGGAATCCACAGTAGGTTTGTTGTTGTTTTGTCTTGTTTAAAATAGTCTCTACCCAGCTGGCACATAGGTGGTGAAAAGAAAAATAAAATCACCTTAATACTAGCGACTGTGGTTATAAAACTCTGCCACACAAAATGGGCCCTTTCTTCTCCTTCTCACACTTCTTGGGACTTTGAGAACTTGCTCACAGCCTTTGCCCTAGGCTGGCTGTAGAGTACTTGCTCCTTTAAATCTAGCTTTCTCCACTCCTAGCATTTTTGTTAACCATCTCTCAACTTCCCCCAATTTAATCCCGTTCTCCTGGCACTGAGGTGAAGTGGTCTTTACACAGTCTTCCAGGCCACGTCCCCCCAGCATGCTCCCAAGAACTGCTGAAGACCTCTCAACATCAGCAGCAGCCCCAGCCCCAGCCCTGTAGGAATAGTTGAATACATAACAACTTCCATTTGTGCAGCTTATTTCTAGGAGTTCTAGACCTTATTCTTATATCTAAAACCATGAGTCACTCAAAGGTTAGGAAAATAAGCAAGTACATGGACCAGAACTCAAATCCTATTTTGAAACAGAGCTGGCTGGAAAATTCCCAAAAGCTCATATGTAAGCCCATGTCATCCATTTCAAAGCAAAGATTTCCTTCTATTCATCTTCATCCTCAGTATTTATATTTATGGGGAGTGATTAAAGAATTAACATGCAGTTAGTTCCACGTGTAGTTACCAGAGAAAATGGCTCCAGCCATTTTTGATCCTTAAGAATCAAGAAAATGTGAGGAGGAGGTCTGAATGATGAGGCCCAGGACAATATTAATGCTTTCTGATGGCAAGATACTGTGCTCAGTTAAGTTCACAACAGTTTTTAATTAGACAAGGTGTTTCTTTCCAAAGACTAATACATATTTACAGGTTCTTTATAAGCTCACATGGCATCATGTCATATGGTTGATTCCTATAAAGAGTTTAAAAACCTGAGCTGCCATCAGAGGAAGGATACAGAGAAAGAATTAGAACATGGGGCAAAGAGAGGCAAGTGAAGAATGGGGATTTCAAATTCCTTCCTCTCTCTAAGTCACGCAATAGGATTTAGAATGGGAGAAGTAGATTTGCAATTAGGTGGAAAACAGAAAATAAAGGCAAAGAGAAGCAACCTATAAACCATCATCAATACAGGAATGTCCCAAAAGACATACTTATTTCAGTGTAAAAGGCAAATGCCCCTGGAGAAAAGGTGAGAAAAGTGAACTTTTTAATCACATGCCACAAATTCTTCCCAGTCCCAAGCCTGCCACTAAAGCTTTGTGACTACAGGCCAACTACCAGCCTCTAAAGTTCACTGTCCCCCTTCATAAAAAAAGAGAATAACAACTACCTCATCGGGTTCTCATGAGGAAGTTATTAACACAGTACCAGACACAGCAGTTAACATAAATATTAATTCTCCCCTTCCCTTTGTCAACTGGAAAGTGTAAGCTCATGACCATACTCACGACCAAAGAACTACACAGCAGTAAAACCAGGCCTGTCTCTTCTGATACCTGGGTACCTGCTAAAAACTCAACCTTTACTCTGAAGCAGAAAAAGACCCTGACAGAGTGTCCTTTCTGCTAAGGATTATCAGTAATGTTCTATTTGAATTCTAGAAAAGCAGAGGAACTCAACAGAGATCATTTGCTCCTTTTCTAAGCTAAAGGCATCATAAGTAGAAGGCATCTTCTACTCAATATTCTTAGAATGAGAGGTTTGATTTCTTGCCGAAGAAGCTATATTGAAGTCATCTAATATTCACAGGTCCCTGGATTTGCCTCTCAACACTAAAGCTTTCACTCTTGTTCCTTAGTCTGGAAGCCAAGCAGATGTGGGAGAGCAATCCATGCCACTTCTATCTCTTCTTGCAAGATCTACTTTTTCCAGAAGATAGAACGGATCAAGAAGACAGGGAAGAGTGCAGCTGGACTGTCTTAAAAGTAGGGCTCATCCAACCTGGAAGCACTGGAGCTGAACATGTAAGCCCTGTGATACTTTCCCTAGACCATCTTCACCATTGATTCAGCTCCCAGACACCAAAGATGGCTTAATTTGCGTGTTTTAGCCTTATCTCAAAGAAAAATTCTTTCAAAAATAGATGTTACTTGGGGCAAGCCAGGAAGAGAAAGGAGTAAAAGAGCTTGAAAGTAGGGAAGGACTCCGTGAACACTGGTAGGGTGTGCTCAAATGTTACGATCTCCTGTCCTATGGGAAGCAAGAAAGGACAGAGGAGGAAAAGGGGGCAGCCTGAGTTGTGTTTCTTGACGTGTGACAGGCAGCTCCTGAAATAGAAAGCCATAGGTTTCAAGTCTCAGGGGTATCACCTTCAAATATGTCAGGGTTCTAAGGGTGGATCAGTTTTCCCAACTGCTGACACCCTGCTGTGAGGAGAGATCCCAAGCAAAACACAAGCCTCTGACTGGGAGCCTTTGAGGTGGCAGGAGCCATGAGGAGTTCAAAGGCAAGGCCGGCCAATGGCTTGTACCTCCAAGAGCCGTGGGGGTGAAAGGTTACTAAAGCAGGAGCCACTGACCAATAAAACTGTGTTTGGTCAAACCTTCTCAGCAAAGAGACTAGAGATTCATTTCTCCCATGCCCCGTCTCAGAGTTATCCATGCCTCTGAGTCCCACTGCTCCCTAGGTCAGACCAGGGAGCTTCTTTAGTGATTAGCAGCTGACAAGCCCTGCCTCCTAGCTGGGTCCACGGACTAGCTAAAAGGTGGATTGGAAACCTTTAATCAGGGTCTGTCATCAAAAATAAATAAATAAGAGCACGACTTGGGTCAACTAGCTGTAAAGGAATCTGCCTGGGGTGAGATTTCCCGTGTTTGCTATGCTAAAATCAGGAGAAAGCGTAAGTTTGTTTGATCAGAGGAGGTAAATATAAAGCAAGCCTCACTGCGACAGACACACTTGAAAGGCCTACCCCTTTTAATTAAGACACACACACAAATACAATGTGTGAAGGGACTGAGGACGGAACCTGAAGGCTCGTTTCACCCCCACGTCATGCCACATTAGGGCCACGTTCCCTCTTCCATCTGCTTCCCATGTAGTAACAATTCCAGAGAAGGCCGAGGAGCTATTTTTTGGCAGGTTCTTTTTTTCTGGCTGTGGATACTAACTCACTCAGCAGTCAGGTCCCATGGAAGCCCTTCCACTGTCCCCATTCCCCACCCCAGAAAACATTTAAGAATCTGAGTGGGAGCAAGAGGGTTGAGAGAACTCAACCCTCAGTCTGCAGCTTCAAACAAAAACTCAAAGGTCCCTCTAAAATACAAATGATATAAGATCATCAAAACCTGGCCAAATTAACATGAAAATTAAAAATACTTCAATACATATATGGACTTCAAATACTTGAAGACAAACCATTTGCTCCGTTTAATAAAAAGTATTGGATTCTGAAAGATAAGTGACCTGCTCACCTCCTATTAAAGCCTTATCAAAATGGGAAATAAGTGCACATTTAAATACAACAAATTAGCCTTTAAGTTACAAGGAGAGAGATAATATTGCCAGAAATGGTTTATATGGAGCTACTTCTGTACCAATCCTGGTCTGATCTAGTATTAAAGGTCTTTAAGTCAAATTGAATGTAATAAATATACATGATTGTTGTCTTACATTCTGAAGAACAGTAGCATGGAATTACAAGATTAATTGTGTTACTGTAAAATAATCATGCAACTCCAAACTCTCTCAACCTCTTCAATGCTGAGGGAGATAGAAAAACATATAATAATCTATATTAAGATTTATAAATATAGACAGAAATCTAATGGATCAGTTTGACCCTTACTGAGACCTGACAGTAGTGAATTCTTTACCAAATGTATCAACACTTGATAATTTACAAGTTACTGTTTTGTAAACAAACCTAGATATTTTTCTAAGTAGGTATATAATGAATTCAAACCTGCACTATGTTTCCTGTAATGAGCAATTATTTCTCAGAAATGCTTCACAAATAGTCCCACCCTGTAGGAAACCAGCACCAAAGAGTCAGACAATCCTTATATAGGCTGCAAATTAATATTTAACACTTTTATTAGCGAGGCCATTTCCAGAAGCAATGCCCCATATCGTGGACTCGGTACAAGGGATTAACCAACCCACGGTTAACTCTAGAGGCAGCTCTCCAACCGGTGCCCAAAAAGGAAACTGACCATTCCACATACCCACATCCCTTGCAAAGGCTGTATGATGAAGACTGTTCATCATCATATATTTACTGAGAATTTCCAATATATTATTTGTTAAATATTTTTAGTAAGTTTATTAAAACTGTACCATAAGCAATAACATCCAGTTCAGTAAACTTAACTAATTATAGAATATCAATTTGTCAGAAATGTAGTTCTGTTGCTTTGGAGTTTGGGGCATTTTATTTTGTTTTATTGCTTGTTTGGTTTTTATACCTAATTACTCTCTCCACAGGAGCTACATGAGTAATAAAACAAACCAGTATTTTTTATTGTTTGCTCAATGAAAATCATCAAATCCTAGATCAACAGCTATATAATTTGACTAACTTACTACAAAAATTCCTTGCTTTTGCCTCAACCTCAAGTTAAATGACTATTTTAACTTGAACACACTTGCGAAAGTACTCATGTCCAAAACTATTTGTAAAAGGAAAAATAATGTGTTTGTGCGAAAAGGGTGCCAAGCAGTTAAAAATATATGTCCACTGGATTTTGCTTATCTCTACTACCCTCTTCCTAAAAGCTTTAGTTAGAAGAAGAGCAGACAGATATAAAGTAGATTCTGGGGGCATAATGCACCCAGCCAACCGTCTGGAATCAAGGCTGGAAAGCTGAAAGCAGAAGGAGGGTGAGGATGTACTTTTTGAAATGCCTGGAAAAACATTCTGGTCAGGAGATGCCAGAGATTTTGAGGCTCCATCAAGCCACTGGCCTGGATCCAGGTAATGGTTTTTCCTTGCCCTCAGCTGTCTGCTGCTAAGAGTTTTCCAGCAAAGAGAGAAAGGAAAAGTGGTAGAAGAGAGGGAGGTGCAGCTTCCAGTCCACCTCTCTGTAACTGAGAGGGTAAAAAGGGCCAAGCACTGCAGGCTGACATTTATAGAGGGCCTGGCGCTTCCACAAAGCAGTCTGGGAGGATTACTGGGGGTTAGCAACCTGGTCTAAAAGGGGCAGTGAAGCAGACTGATGAAAGTCCCTTTAAAATTCGGTAACAGTGATGCTGTGGGCACAGAGACAGCGAGCTGGAGCTGGCAGAGACGTGTGAGCAGAGGTCTGGCCAGTCAGATAGATGGCCTTTAGGAAAAAAGCTACATTGTAAAGCTTGCTCCCTTAGCCCTTCAGGGCTGCCCAACTCGCTTGCTGAAGCCTGAAAGCACAAACTGCCAGCAGAACGGCATTTCTAATCAGGGGATAAAAATAAAAGCCCTCGGAAAACCCTCCCTTGCCTAATCCTGGCTGCCCTGCCCCCACCAACCAGGAGCAAGGTATCCGGCGAGGGCGAAGTTCCGGACCTGCAGAGGTTAATTATCTTGCTAGTCTTTCACCTCCAGATCACCGCTGTGCTACCCAATCCCTTCTGCCTGGCATTTTTCTTCAATTTTAATATCAGAAGTTTCACACGCCTGCCAGAGCTCCTGGACTCAGCAAAAGAGCCCATATACCTGTCAGCAAACTGATAAGAACTTTAAAATGACTCTGCAGGGCCTCTTTATAAAGAAGAGCCAAAGAAGCCCATAAAGAAAGAGGGCAGGGGCCACGGAAACCAGCCGCTCACACTGTTTTAACGTGGCATTAAAATGAGCTGCAGATTTATGGCAGTGTTTTAGCCCCTGGCCCAAGTCATCTGGGGATGAAGCGCTCGTCTCCGCTCTCCAGCAGGATTTCAAATATGGGATGGAGCTGACTGGAAAGGGATGTGGGGAGGGCGGCAGAGGCAGCAGGAGGAGGAGAGGAGAGGGGAAGGGAGGCAGCAGAGAACAAGGAAAACCATATTCTTTCACTCTCCTTTCAGTAGGAGGTGAACAACAGCTACTCCTAAGAGATATCGGACCGGTCCTCTTAAATTCACATAAAAATTTCCTTTCTTTTTAGTACGTACCTAGTAAAACCCTAGTTCTTCAACTGTTCACCACCCAAATGTCAATTCTGATTTTGACTTTTCTCTTTGAGCTTATTTTTTAATCTTCTGGTTCAAAAAATGAATAAATGACCTAGCAGAGAACATGCTAAAAGGGGGGTGGGTAGGGTGGGCAGAGACTCAGTATGAAAACTTTTCTCGTTGGAAAGGGGAAAAAGTAATAGTACTTTATCAGAATGTGCCAATGAATTCTTTTTCTTTAAGGCCAGCTAGAGAACCACTGATTTTCATAAGCCATCCTGATCCTAACAGAAAAACAGAGAGGTGAACCTCCCTCTATGCCAAGATGAAGAAAGTACACCAGACCCACAGGAATAAGTTCTGTTTCAAGTTTCCAAGCCCAGAAACAAATGCATAATACATCCACGCTGGTAACTCACTGTGGTTCCTGAAGACCAAGCTCCACACCAGGAGGCTCCTGCCAGCGTCAAACACAGACCCAGGCGGAGCGCTCCCAGATGATGGCCAGCAGGCAGACCAAAATCTAGATGCTTTAAGTAAATGACTTCATTTAACCAACACAATTGCTCTATCGTATTATTATCCCCAGGTCTGAGATAACAAAATTGATGCTTGGCAAGTCAGGTAATTTGCCCACACTCATGAAGTTGACAGAGAGACACCACAGCTTGGGATGCAAATTCAGGTCTCTCCGAGTCAAAAGCCCATGTGGTTTCCACTATTAACATTTCTCAAACTTTCTGGACTGGGACCCACACTAAGAAACATACAAATACATTTTATACTGCAACTCATCGCGCGCATTGACACAAAAGAAACAAAGGTTTCAGGAAATACTCACCCTTGCTATGTAATAATCTAGTATCTTTCTATTATCTTTCATTTTTAAAAAATAAAATGCCAGTCAAGACCCACTGAATTGACTTCATGATCTACTAACGAATCATGAGACCCTCAGTTTGGAAAATACTGCAGTACCCAATGTCCCCCTTTCCCCAAAAAAATAATCGGCTGGAATCAGAAAACCTGGGTTCAAGGGTAGGCTCAGCTCTGACCCTAGCAATTCATTCTCAAGATCACTTGAACTCTAGGGTTTATACATCATTTATAAAATATGAGAAAAAGGGTTGAATAATTTCTAAGGTCCCTTCCAGCTCTTTGATTTTTTTCCCCTCCATCTCCTTAACTGATACTGCTTTCCCCTCTCATCACACATCCTTTCATTACTCTCCACTTGTCACTGACCTTCCCTTCCTTCTAACTCCCTACAAAGTTCTCTGCTACTGGTATTCCAAGTCCCCCCCTTGGGCTGCTCCATCTGACCTACCGTGTCTTTCCCACAGAAGCCAACCTCTGCGAGAAGGTCAGTACCTCTCAGAGCATCCTCTCCCTATTCGAGGCCAGCCAGTCGTGAAGCCCCCTTCACCTCCTGATCTGTTCCTGACTCTCCACAGTACGACTGAGTGACAGCACTTCTGGCCTCTTCATTCATATACTACTGAAAGTACTCTCCCCAGCACCCTGATGGCCTTTCTTATAGACAGGATCTGTGTCCCTCCCTCCCTTTTCAAAGATCTCCCTCACTGTGCCTATACAATTCTAGGAACAAAGCAGGTACTCAGTACATATTTATTTGACGGGTTTGCATTATGAAATCAAGGACTCTAATAATTCTCCTAGGTTTAGAGAATATTTAGGTGGGCTGCTCTAGGAAAAGTCGCCAAACCAATTAAAATTGGCATCACAGTACAATAAGCGAGCATTTACAGACAGAGCTCCATCTACTACCCATGATGCTCGCCATGGACAAGGTATGCCCAGGTTGCCAAGGAAAGCAGCTTTATGGTCTCTGCATCTGGACTGTGAGGATTTAAATCTCAGAAGCTATACAAAATAACTGCAAATCAGCCCATACCTTAAAGACAGGGAAATTTATCTACAGGCCCTAGTGCACTATAAATTTGAGACAGTTCTATTAAAATGCTTTTCTTGGCTTCCCATCAGATACTTGGCAAGAGTCTTTTTCCAATAAGGTTCTTAATACTAAAGTTGAAAAAAAGAAAAGTTAAACACATAAAAATGCTCTTCCTTAAGAGTTTCGATTAAATGAGTCCTTATTTTATCCTACTTTAAACATACGTTGACCGGTCTCCTTCAGAATATGGATTTATACATTCAGGAAAACTCCAACAGAGTATACAGTGCTACTGAAACAAAGTTATGAAACTCAAAATATCCCGTAATCACACTCTTCCCCAAGGCTCTCCCACTGGCCAAAGAGCCTGACTTTGTATCAGACCATGGTTGTCTGTTTCACAGGGAGAACTCCAGGGATCAGGTCAGTGTGTTTGTTGAAGGGTAAGTGATCCAGTAGCTTTTTCTAGGGCAAGTACAAAAGCAGGGATGGGAAATAGAGCTTGGAGTGGCATGTTGGGACTGGAGAGCAGGGGTGGGGTGGGGTGGGGGGAGAGGAAGGGAAGCAGGGAACACTTGGCATTTTTTAAAAGCCCTGAGAGTTCAGTTTATATATATTAAAAAATTTTCAATTTCACAGTGGGGGGGATAAGAGTGACAGACATTATAATATTGATCCTGGAAATGAGAAGTGAAATCTTTTCCACATTCTTCATAACATACTTCCAGGGATGTGTCCAGTCCCAAATGTCTCAAGCGACCATGTTTTGGGGAAGACTATCCAATAAGCAGTTAGCTTGAATTACTGGGAAGGGCATCCTGATTTTCAGCCTCGATCCAGGCCACAAAGCTCTATAATTTGAGTAAAGTTGTGGGCAGCAAAAGAGTATGCTCCCTGTCTGTCCCTTACATATTGTGTGGTCTCCGGAGGATCACCTTACGTCTCTTTTATTCAGTTTCCTCACATTAAAAAATTCGGATTACTCCTCTCGCTGCCTATCTCACTACTCTGTTTACAGAGTTTGCTTTGTAAATTGTGTGTGTGTTGTGGGGGGGGGGAGCAGGGGGAGGGAGGGAGGGAGGGAGAAATGGATACAGACTGCTATGTAGCCATCAATGGACACAACAGTCAAGCCACCAGCATAGGGAACCCTCAGAGAACACATCCCTCTGGACTGCTGAGGCTTCTAGATATCCGAGGGTTTACAACTTTAAGTGAATCACAAAACCTTTTTAAAAAATAAAAACAAATATTTTAGATAGAAAACTTTATAAAATATTTTACATGAAAGCCAATATTTTAAAAATATATATATGCTAAACAAAATTTAAACCTTCACTTAAAGACTGTAGGGCATCACCAAGAAGAGCCATTTCTGTATTTCCTCAGTTTTAAGATGCCCCATCAATAACATCTTCAAGGGGATGAAATAGAAACTATATTCAATGTTCAAAGTGATGGTAAGACTCATTTGGATGCCAGAAATCCAAAATATGAAAAACAAACACACGCATACTTCTTTGAACCGAGGAATTCCGCCATCTTGCAATGACACGCCCATATCGTGAAGCGCACACAGCGGTCTGCATACATCCAAAGTGCTGAAAGTTCTATTTTTAAAATAGCTTTTCCGTCTTCTCTATTCAGGCCTGACTGGCAGATGACCCATCTCACAGACCCTCAGGTGTAGTCTTTCTCTCTTTCAAATTTGTCACTTTTAAACTACTATGGCTATGGAAAGCAGATAATTCAATGTGCTGAAATCACGTGTAAACAGGATAAAATAGCAGCCTCCTGTCGGGGCTCTCCCCTGAATAAAATGCATGAGCTCTGGTGGATGCGCACACACTTACTGTTCTGTGGTCTCTCCTCCGGCACAGCTACACCTAACTACAGTCCTGCTAGGTGAGGGTACCACAGTTTCTTCAGTGGAAGTGTTCTTTTGCCTAATCAGCCCATTATACCTTCAAGTACTCCTCCATGGCACAAATATTTGGTAGGCTTAGTAGGAAAATATGAAGGCAGACTGAGATGGGTCAGTGTAATAGATTGAAAAGAAACGGATATTTTAACTTAGCCAAGCGTTAAAGGAGAGATAGAGCAAAGAAGATGCTGAATGTTTCTGCCACCTCAAAGGCTCCTAGTCAGTTGAGTACAAAGAAGAGTTCAAAGGCAAGGCAGGCTCCTGACTTCCACCTCCTAGTGCGGCTGAGGTTAGAGGTCACTGCTGGTGGAGCCACTGACCAATAAAAGAATGTTTGGAAACTCCGCTCAACAGATAAACTGGGGATCCGTTTACGCCTTCCCCCCTATCCACACAAACACTTCTAACTATACAGTCCAGTGTCTATTCAGCCTTCCAATATCCCAGATTGCTTTCTTTTCCATTGTGATTCAAAGGGAGATGTGAGTGTTCCATATGACTACAGAAAAATACTTGGTTGCATACTTCTTCCTGGTTTCCAGTGTGAGAAAGATGGTTGACGGGACTCCCCATCTTTAAGGCTTACATCAAATGCTACCTCCCCAATAAAGCTGTCCGTAACAGCTTTAACCCGTACTTCCTCCCATGTCAGACCCCTAACAGCCTTTGGAAAACCTGCACCATCTTCTCAGCTTTCTTCAGGCTTATACCCACATATCCCCAAGATGGCTGTTAGGCCTCTGTGGGTGGGGATCACAGGTTGCTTATCACCTCCCATCATCTCCCCTTGGGGAGAAAACATAATTAGGGCTGTACTGAATTAATTAACTAGTTAATTTAGCTCATAGGACAATAAAAGGCTGACTAGTAAGTTGGCTTTATACTGCTGTAACTATTAACCTCTCATTGAAGGAACTGGTTTTTAACTTAACCACAAAAAAACCCATAAGCCACCCCAGCTCTTTCAATGCCATATATGCCAGTACTGCTGGCTGTTCGCCTTTAGGGGGAGATAACACAGATGCAGGTTGTACTTCCACAATCTTAGCTTGACCCCAGCTCTTACTTCAGGGTCTAGCCCTGCATTTAACGTTATGGCTGCTTCACTAGCGCATCTAAGGTCAGGTGGAAAACTTAATTAGGTTTCCTTGTCAGGCAGAATATCCTTCTCTCTTGGTACATCCTAACTCCCGAGTCATGTTAAGGATTTTCACCATGTATTCATCGATCAGATTATAGCCCCTGAACTCTAAGCTGCAAAAGGTTACTGCAATACCTTCGTCACCAAGATCCCACCCCCCATCTCTGGGGTCAATTCAGAAACTCTGGCTCTATTCCATCACAGGAGAGCAGAATCCTGTGCTAAGTGCAGCAAGGAGCGGGTCTCGAGAGAGCGGCTCTGAGGACAGCGTCAATGTAGCTTACAGAACTTAGGACTTCTTGGAAACAAATACTCAAAAGGAAAATGAGTCACTTAAGAGTGGATGGAGCCCTCTGCTGGCTACAACTGTCCACGCAGGCCCTTGAGCCGGTTCTGAGTTTCTGAGCAAGAAAATCAGATCCTCTGTTCCTCGGTCTCAGCTCATTCTAACATGATCAACCAGGGGTTCCAAGGTATCAGCTACCGATGCCACAGGTTTTCCCCTAAAAGTTTATGCCTGTCTTACAGAAAGACTCAAATTTGACCTCCCTAAAGAGAATTCACTAAGGTGTAAAAACTTTCCAGAACCAAGTGTGTGCTATTTTTTCCGTTACTCCTGCCAAGGTCAGATTCAGTCAATAGAGGGTATACAGAAGGCAAAATGACAAGCATATTCTGGAAAGGACAAAAGAACTGTCTCTAATCTTAGACAGAGGATTAACTATCAATAGAAAAGTGGTTCCCAATCACAGAAATGTTGCTCCACAGGGGGCATTTGGTAACGTCTAGAGACACTGCCGGTTGTCACAAGTTGGGAGACAGGTGTATGGCTGAGGTCTGGCAGCTAAACTTATTCATCCTTTATAACTACCTGGGAATTGCTTCAACCAGATAATCTCACCTTTCGTTGAGATCAGTCCAGTCTAGAAATGTGAGGTTGGGAGAAGAAAAGAGGTCATTTTGGAGATGTAGAATATTCAGAGAAAGGGGAGCAGGACTAAACGGGGCATGGCAGCAGAGTGTGTCAGAAGGTCTGAAAATAGCACAGAGAAAAGGGGCATCAGCAAGCAGAAGGGAGATTTAGAACGGGAGGCAGGGAAGTACCAAGACTGCCTTTACCCTCCAAGTTGACATAATGTAGGTTATTCACCACCAGAGACAGTAACTGGCCCTCATGACAGGAGGTGGTCATGGGAAAGAGATGACCACTTAATTATTAATGTTGTCAAGGACAAGAGTTTCACAGCGTTTTTTAACAGCTGAATGGAACATGAGAGATGATCTAGCCGACGCCTTCATTTCATAAATGAGGAAAGGAAGGTCCAAGGAGCTTTGGTAACTTGTCATGGTTGTATAATTAATAGGGACAGACCCAGGGCTCATACTCGAGTCTTCTGACTCCAAGTGTGTCTCTTTGAACCAAAATAACCTAAAATTACAGTTTTAAGTAACCTTTAGTCATTCCATCTCAACGGTTCTATGATTCCGAGCCTGTCACCGAAAAGGCAGGCCAGGCTCGTCTCAGACCTATGGTTTCCAAACCAAGCTCCCGGAAAACAAGGGCATTCTGGGAGCTGACAGTGGGAGCTCTGCTTGGCAACTAAGTGATTCTCTTTCCAGCACGAAGGTGGCCGGGGGGAGAAGGTAACTGGATAGAACTTGCTCATTTTTACCTACCCAGTGTTTTCTTAGCCTTTTAGACTAAATCTAGAAAAAGATGATATCTGATTTAGCAGATGAGTTTCTATTTAATTATGTTAAACAAATCAAGATGCCATAAAAAGAAACACAAAGAGCATAAACACCAGCGCCCTTCAAGGAGCATTTGTAAGAATCACAGGTTTAGATCAAGAATGTAGAGATCTCTAGACTGATTTTCTAATTCACTAAAACTCAGATGAGGTCAGGAATTAAGTAACAAACGGGGAAGCCCAGAAACTTAAAACGAACATGGGTGTGCTATGAAAAAACTTCAGGGAGGCTAAACTCAACCTGTGATTTGTTTTCAAATCAGAACACCAAAATGTTTTACAGATGAGGCTACTGAGGTCCAGAGAAGGCAGATCCTTGGCCAAGGGCACAGAGTTAGTAACTGGGCAAGCTGGCATTCAACACAGGCAGTCTGGGGTAAGAACCTATAGAGTTAATTACTATGTGATGTGCCATCTCTTTGGTTTAAGAAGCTCGGTACCAAAATAAAGAAGTGGACTGACCACATTCAGTAACTCCCTCCTAAAACCCTAAAATGACAATAAAGGGGAATTTTTAAAAATTAAGGCATAATCACTGAAAGATAAAGAGAACGGGGGAGGAGATAACAGCAACAAAATGTGGAAGCGGAAAAGCAGAAGGAAAGGTGGTAGCTGACGCTATAGGCCCAAGAGAGCACATCCTAGATCAGCTGAGAAAAATCTGGGTTCCGCTGCAGAAACTCAGGGGAAAAGGCAGTGCTCAGAGCAGGAGGACAGATGGAAAATGTATTTAGGAAGCAGTTAGAAGCCCAGAATTCCTCCCCATTCCACACACAGCTGGGTGACTGCCCTGCCCTAGCCCAGACAGAGGCTTGAGGCTCGTTCCTGGGATAAGGTTAGACACAGGGGTGCATGGGACAGTAACATCCTCAACGCTGAGAGCCCTCCAAACCTCTTCTCCAGCTCAGCACCTACATAGATAATTTTGATAGAAATAAAAACTTGTTAAAATCCATTAAAAAAAAAAAAAGAACTAGAGAAAACCATGATCCAAAAGGATACATACACCCCAGTATTCACTGCGGCTCTGTTTACAATCATCAAGACATGGAAGTAACCTAAATGTCCATCAACAGATGAACGGATAAAGAAGATGTGGTGCATATATACAATGGAATATTACTCAGCCCTAAAAAAAGAATGAAGTAATGCCATTTGCAGCAACATGGATGGACCCAGAGATTATCATACTAAGTGAAGTAAGTCAGACAGAGAAAGACAAATATCATATCACTTATATGTGGAATCTAAAAAAATGGTACAAATGAACTTATTTACAAAACAGAAACAGAGGGACTTCGCTGGCGGTCCAGTGGCTAAGACCCTGTGCTTCCACTGCAGGGGGCGTTCAGTCCCTGGTGAGGGAACTAAGATCCCACATGCTGCGCTGCGTGCCACACGGCGTGGCCAAAAAAAATAAATAAATAGAGTGGATATATGTATGTGTATAACTGATTCACTGTACAGTAGAAACTAACACAACATTGTAAATCAACTATGCACCAATAAAAATTTAAAAAGAAAAAGAAAGAAAGGAAAAAAAGAAATAGAAACAACATGCACAGTACCAATACTGGGATAGTCTTTTTTCAGTTTTTAACTTGTTTCACATTTAAGCCCAACTAAACTTCTTTTGGGAGAGAGAAAGGGCAGCAGGACTACACAGGACGCGTGGTGGGTGCGTTAGACAGAGGAGAGCAGCCCAGGGGAAGGGGCATCAGAAGGTAGACGAGAGACCTGGGAGGGGAAGAGGGAGGGTGCACGTGTTCTGGGGAGAGGAGGGCACCTCTTAATCACGAGGGCCGCTGAAGGGGGGATCCAGGTCAGCTGACACCAAGACACTCTCGAGGTCAAGGCTCCTCGGAAGCATCACCCTGAAATGTGCTGGCTTCCACAGCCGCCTCAGTCACCAGAACCCTCACCTGCCGTGTAAACCACCTTCCAGAGAGGGGCAGCTCTGCGTCCTGAACATACCGCTGAGGTGTGACCCTAGCGTCACAGCAGGCTTACCTCAGGAGCATTTCTGAATCTCTGAGAGTTATTCCAAACCTTACCTGATGCAACTCCCTAACACTGCTTTCCTCTTTTAAGTTTGGTTGGTCAACGTAGTGGAGGAAATAAATCCCACTCCCACACTCAGCAGCCATTGCTCTGTACCCAAGCAGCCAGGGCCACCCCTTCAGGTCACCCACGCCCCCTCCCCAACAGGGCTGCCTGGCCCCTTACCTGTCTCTGCATTTCTTCAATCTGTCTTTGGGGGATGCTCTGCAGAATACTGTACACATCTGACATCTTTTCTTCTGGCACAGCCACAGATGCTCTAGAGACAAGAGCAAGACAACTGATGGACGCGCAGCCCTGTACACAAAGCATTGCTACGTACATTTCTTATTTAATTCTCACAAGCAGAAGCAACAACACCCCCAAACTACCCTCAGCCCCACAGTCCTTGCAGTGAGTAGTCCCTCTTCCTTGCCCCTTTCTCAGGGCCGACCAGCTCAAAGGAGCTCCCAGCAGCTCCATCTCTCAGCTCCCCAGCACCACTCCATTCATCTCCCATCCTCCGTCCACTCCCCACTGTGCTTCAGCCACACAGGTACCCTCTCAGTCTCCTGAACATACCACACTCTGCCTAACCACAAGGGCTTTGCGTGTCCAATTCTGCCTACCTGGTACTCTTCTTCACTCTTCACTGCCCACTCTGAATTAACAATGACTCTTCTCCTTTAGCTATATTCACCAATCCATTCATTTATTCAGCGTATATTTATGGAGACCCTACTATGTGCTAGGTCCTGGCAATACAACAGTGAACAAATCAGACATGGAAGGAAGGCCAGGGAGTGAGAGGACCAGGGGAATAACCCGAGGGAGAGCATTCCAGAAAGAACAATAAGCAAAAGGCCCTGAGGAAACAGGGTGTTGGGAATGTTCCAGCAACAGCAAGGAGGCCAGTGTGGCAGGAGCACAGTAAAGAAGGTGGAGAATGCCAGGCAATGAAGAGAAACAGGGGAGGGAGGGAGGGTCACAGTAAAGCCTCTGGGGCCTCCCTGGCCATTTAAGGACTTACGCTTTCACTGAGATAGAAAACCACAGAAGGTGTCAGGAAAGCACGGCATGATATGGTTATGTTCCAACTGGATCATACTGCCTGAAGTGTTAGAACAAACTACAGGAAGCAGGAGCAGAAGCAGGGAGAACAGCTGGGGCCCACTGCACGGTCCAGGCAAGGGATGCTAAGAGGGAGGAAGTGATGAAAGTGACGAGGGAGCGGAGCCAGCAGGACGTGCCACCAGATTAGTGATGGTGGGTAAGGGAGAGAGGGCTCGATGACGACTTACCCTTCATGGATTCAGCAGAGTTGGTCATTATATTTGTCTAGGTTAATTTATTAAAATCTGAAACCCCCTCCGCCCACTAGCCTAGTCCATTAGGATGGAAGCACGTCTGGTCCCACTCACCAGCATATCCCGAGCACCTGGCATACTGCCTAGCACAACTGCACTTAATAAATACTTGTTAAATAAGTAAATGATTTCTACCATACAGATGGGAAAACTGAGGCTCAAAAAGATTAAATGATTGGCAAGATCACAAAGCTAGCCAGTAATAGAGCTGGTTATCTGAACCCCAGCCTTTTGGCTTCAAATCCAGGGCCCTTCCACCACTTATCCAAATTACATCTACCCAAGCACATCTAGATCCTCATAGGAATGAATATCTTCTCAGACTCAGCTCAGGGTCACTGCCTCTGAGAAGCCCTACCCAACCCCGCAGCCAGCAAGGGTATGTGTCTCTTCCTCCCTCTCCAAGCATCCCATCCAGCCAGGGCTGCATCTCAGCTCTGCATCTGGTAATCACTGGCTTACTTGTCTATCTCCCACCACTGGACTAAGAGCTTCTCGGAGGCAAGACCTGACCTCGATCATCTTTGTATCCCCATACCCAACACAGTACCTGGCAAAGAGAGGGTGCTCAATACATATTCCCACAGATGAATGAGTGACTGGAAGTGGCTCATCACTTATCCAGGACACAGAGAATCACACACCCTCCTCCTCCAAGCTGAACTGGGCTCCCTCCCTGTTCTGGGTTTCCATAGCCCCCCTGCATGCATCTGTTACAGTGTTTATCATACAATATTATAATTGTTGGTTTGTCTTCCCCACTGGATTCTCACCTCCTTAAGAGCAGAGCCTGTATTATTCACGGTAGGCTTTCCAGTAAATGTGAGATAAGTGAATGTACACATGAATGAATGCTATTTAAATTGTTCAAATACCTGTGGTGACCAGGCTTGAACATGATATCAAAAAAGGTGGAAGAGGAGAAAGCAATTAAGCACTTGAGGCAAAGACAAGCCTGAGAGGTATGTACAAAAGGAACTCGTTTTCAAAAACCTTTAACCTCCAAAGTCCTGGGGAAATGAAACAAGAGACGAGCAGACTATCCCATGAAGCACAGCACTGACAGTCACATTCAGGCAGGACCCACGCATGTCCATCTGTCTACTGGGAGTGTTTCTAAGCTTTCACCTGTGTGCAGGCGCTCCGCCTCCAGCCAGTACTTTATCCAAATTCAACAGACTCTAGAGCAGTGGTTCTCAACTGTGGCTACAAATTAGAATTGCCCATGGAGCTTCAAAAGTCCTGAGGACAAGGCCCAGGTATGTGTTTAAAAGTTCTTCAGGTGAGTACACTCTAGTCACAGCTGAGAACCACTGCTCTAAGTAAAGGGTAAACGGCCAGAATGGTAATATTTTAGGTTTTGCAGGCCATGTAATCTCTGTCATTTTAAACTACAGTACTCAACTCTGCCACTGTCACTCAAAAACAGCCAAAGATCATGTGTAAATGAATGGGTATGCTGTGATTCAATAAAGCTTTATTTACAAACACTGGCAGCCTACCATATTTGGCCCAAAGGCCTGTTGGCCAACCTCGGCTCCAGGCCAACGGACTAACTCTCCTTATGGAAAATATAGCAAAAACCGGCTGAAGGACTAGTTTTCCAACCTAGCTAGTGTTACAATTTCTGGGGGCACTTTTAAAATCTAATCCATGCAGGACTCCTGGTGTAAAGTTTATCAGAAGGTAACACCCACCTCTTCCAGTCAAGAACTTCAGAGAAAGGCAAAATGTAGGAGTCTGCAATGATAACTGGGACACAGCCGGCCCGCAACACGTCACTCAACACCGCCTGGCCCAGCCGAGCTCCTCGAAGGACCACACAAAAAGTAGCCTCCTGCAGGAATACAGGCAGAGGGAGGGATTACATACCAGTTTCGCTGATCCACTTACTCTGATACCCGCAGACCACGAAGTTCTTTCAAGGGCTGAAGCCAAGCAACACCAAAAGTGCTAAAAGGTAGCAGGTCACACCAGTAAGACTAAAAAGCTTAAGTGGCTGCGATGTTCTGGTTTTCCACTCTTCAGTGCCAGCGCGATGCCTCCACTGTTGGCATTCTGAAACTGTTCACAACCCACGTCTAGGTCTTCCTCTGGACACTCAACAACGTGACTTTGCAAGGGCTGGATTCTTTCAGTCCTAGTGTGCTGTGTACACACACTGTGGCACAGTGGCTGCACAGCGCTCAGAATACCTACCTCCGCCTACCTTGTTATAAAATTATTTGGTCTGGGCCTATCAGTCTCCCTAGAGGACCCCCTAAATAGAAAGTATCAAATCTCCTTTTATCTTTCTACTCCTCATGGCATCTAGCAGTGTGCTTTGCATATAGAAGACATTCATATCATGAATGCAATGCCTTAGAAAACATATTAAGACAGATGTGCTCTATTTAGAAACAATCCATCGAACAAAAAGCAAAATCTCAAAAAATTTCTTCCTCGTTCACTCCCTCAAACTTGTACTCGATGTGGGACAGGTTTGGGAGAGATGTACAGAAGAAGAAACAGCTGCAATAAGTCAACCAAAATAAGAAAAGGCCCCATCTCTAATACTCAGTTTCTCCCAGTTTTTGCCTCTTCAGGAGGAAAAAAAGTTAAAAAACAAAACACTGTTTAATCTTTAAAGCTAGAGAAAAGGAAAGTTCAGAAAAAATATGAAGAAACTCAACATGCCAAATTCCTCCGGGGATAAACCAGAAAACAGCAAGAGTGGAAAAAGGGCATCAGTCATGGTGGAGGTGCAGGTGGACAGCTCAGCTGGCCCCAAAGAGTCGGTGTCCAGATGTGGACACACGTGCTGATAACCATTTTTCCTGTCTAGACAAAGGTTACTATAAATACTCCTGCTCACATCACCACTGTTATCAGTCAGACATTCCAGAGGAGATGCAGCACTTTTTGAGAGAAAGTATTTTAACAATCTCAGCATGGGCCAGTTCTCTTTGGAGATGAAAAAAAAAAAAAAAAAATCACACCAGCTCTTTGATATTTCTCCTTGAAATAACCTGTCTGTATTTTAAATATTTATGTGAACAAAACTCATTTTCTCCTTTCCTAGCCTCGAGGCCCTTGGAGTGTGAAATATCCTGCTTATAAAACATCCCCAGAAGGGCTACTCTGCTTCTTGTTATGGAAGCCCTGCCACTTCCACAATACCAGTAGGACATGCTAAGGGCGGCAAAAACACCAAGAGGCAAAACGGTAACAAAAAATAGAAACCTCTCACTCAGGAAAAGCTGACCATGGCCTTACAGGTTGGCACAGTCAGAGGATACAAGCTGCACCTTAGAGAAGGAAGTTTCTCTGGGCTGGATTATGAATACAGTGATAAAAGCAAAATATGTATGCCTGCTTTGTCTATGTGGTTTTTTTGTAAATCTATGGGATTTGTGCTTTTGCAGTAAGATGAATATCTGAAAGGAGTAGGAACGCTCATAGGCCAAGCAGCTTTGCACAAACAGTACACAGACGCCAAAGCTCCTGGAGGTCCATGGCTGTGGTGAAGAGCAGTCTGTGTCTTCCTCTCCCCTTGGGGAGCTCTGCTAGCTGAACGTGGGAAACACCTGTCTGTTGGGGTCAGTTTCACCTTGCGGATGTGACCTGTGCCAAGCCCCAAGAGAGGTGCCGGGTGGCACTCACCTGCAGCACCTGTGGGTAATCAAAGACCTGGTGCTTGTGGCAGCGCTTTCGGGCAGCAGGGATGCCCTCGGAGAGGTTGGTGCACTTGTCCAGGACCAACGTCGCTTCTCCGTGTCTGGCCTGGAGGGCGGCCAGCTCCTCTCTGTACTCAGGATGCAGAGCCATCTGGGACGACAGGAGGAAGTACCGCCGTGGCCTACGAAGGACAAAACGAGGGACTGGGACCTTGCAGCCACTGTGTGAGTCAAGTGAGACCAACTTTGATATTAAACTTACCAGCAACAAGCATTTTCTCACCCTTCTTTATTCACATCCTTGACTTTTTGGGACTCTGTGGCATTGCTGAATGTTTAAAATATTATACAATCTAAGAAAGCAATCTATGACTCATTCACATGCTGAAGCATCATGCCGTCATTAAAGATTTCATTTGGGAAAAGTTCTTAATGCTTTGAGGAAATGCTTATAATATGCCGAGCTAAGGGAACATGCTTTATGTGTGTGTGTATGTATATGTGTAAAGACAGAAACTGACGGACTGGTTGATTATCTGGAAGAACATCAAATGCTATCATTAGTTCTATATGAGTTCTCGGCTCTGAAAAGGAACTGAGAGCAGGCTGCATCCTTCAAACGGGAAAACAAGGGGTCTTAATGGACAGCAGTGGCTGTGAAAGGAGAATAAGAGAAAGACTGCTTCCGGCTGTGGAGTGGCACCCTATGCCACCCAACATCCCCATCCTCAAGGCCACAGGGACTCAGGAAGACCAAATTGGTCATTGAGAACAAGTGGAATAAACCATCCTCACCAAGGAATGGAACCAGTCTTAACATCTGGATAGCAACGATGCTTACAAGAAAATGGACTGAAGGAAGGATTTCCAAGAAGCTAGCGCCATTTAAATCTCCACGAGAGACAAAACGTGAGCACACAGTGAGTAAGCCAGGTGTTGGGGGAAGACTCTGGGGAGACCAGATGGTAAGTAATTCCCTCCCGCAGGCAGACAGGTTACAGAGCGTAAACACGACATGGGCTGAGGGACCAGCAGGGATCACTGTAGAAGAAAGGAAGAATATAAAGCAGGTTCCAGAGGAAATGAAACCCCCATCAGACCTAGAAGCAGGACTCACTTAAACTGGTACAGACCAGGGAAAATACTGAACATACACCTCTCTAGGTACTGCCACCAGGGAAGATAACAGGAAGCGATGCATAAGGAACAACCCAAAGGCCACAGTCTGAACCCCGCTCCCCACCCCACCGCTTTTCTTCCTGCTTTGGGAGAAAGAAAGGGTAATTGTTTTATTTTTCCATTGTTTCTCAGGCTTATCTGGAGGGTCCAGCTGGAGAACACCATACGCATCCACCCATGGCCAAAGAATAATCATTCTCTAACGGAGAAGGTGTCACTTTCCCAAGCATTAAGCTTCATGCCCACAAGACACAGAGCAGTGATTGGGAAGGTGAACACTCTCCCTGCCAGCAGTTCAGCTCAACAGAGCAGCACCCGCCATAGCTGTGCATGGCTCTCAAATCCTCAGAACCATTTCTTCCGGTCATTTCTTTCTACAGCTGAACTAGAAGCAAAGGGTGTTGTCCACACCACAGGGAGGAAAGAAAGGGACAAGCAGATTCCCTAGAACTTCACTGTCCAACAGCAGTTAGCCACGTGAGACCATTTAAGTCTATTAAAATTTAAAATCCAATTCCTCAGTCACATTAGCCACATTTCAAATGCTCAACAGCCATATGTGGCCAGTGGGCATCTGACAGCACAAATACAGATCATCTCCTCACTGCAAGTTCTATTTGAGAAAGCTGCCCTGGACGGTAGTGCAGACCCAGAGCCCGGGGTAGAGGCAAGCAGAGGTAAGAGAGACATGGAACAGCAGCCCGTCAGGGAGATAGTGTGGATCAGCTGTATCGACTGGTTTCTCTCATCCTGGGCAACTCCCCCCTATATCACGTTTTATTGGACAATACACTGTATATTTACAGCCCAAAGTATTCCTTCTAGCCACTGAAACAGACTCTTGAATTCTACTCCCAGCCCTGAGCCTCAATTATTTTTCTTTTGTAAAAGCATTAATTTTCAGAGGGATGACTTATCATGGCAAGATCACATATAGGGAGCACTCTCAGATCATCTCAAAGTGAAGACCATCTCCATTCAAAGTATTTCTGTAATCAAACCTGTCTGTTTAAACAGGAGGAAGATTTACAGTCAAACTCTTAAGACAAGCATGGAAACCACCTTAACCATGAAAGCCATTTGAAAATGAAATGAACTGTCTTGTGAGGTGCTGAGTTCTTTTTATTACAAATCAGAAAACTTTTCATTAAGAAGTAACAGCAAAAGGTATACATTAAGTTAGAGCTGAACGGCCTCTAAAGGTCTTTCCAATTCCCAAGACACTGGTTCTACGGTGGATGTCATGGAGCACTGGGACTTGCTGGATATTTCTGGAGATTTTCTATTTAAGTAACATAGAGCTGGTGCTCCGGGCTGCTAAGAACAAGAATCGACATGTTGGTACCCAAGGGGGTGTCCATGCAGGAGGAGGTTGAGTGCTGGAGTCCTGGAGGGAAGAGGGCGCTTCTGCACAGCGGGGGTGGCCCACCCACAGGGAATGCTGAAGTCTTAGTAGGGGGAGAGCTTCTACTTGGGAGAAGAGCAGGGAGGTGGCCTGGCACAGAGTACGAGATCCCTAAAAGAGGGACAGGGGAAGGGGTAGAGGTAGTTACGGCCTCCCAGCATGGGATGCTGAGACCAGGTGAGGTTAGGAGGGCATCCGGGCAGCCCAGGAGAGTGTTAGAGGCTGGGCAGGCTGAAAGGGCGGGGGAGGGGGATGGCAAGAGTAGCATCACTCCAGTGGTGGGGGGGGCGGTCAGACCCAAGAAGGGTGAGGAGGGTATCTGTCCTGGGGTGATGGGGAGAGCAGGAGCGCTACATGAGGGTCAGTCTGAGCGGGCGTGGAGAGGGCATCTGTGCAGTGAGGGGGCAGCGACAACAACGTGACAGAAGTCTGGTCCCATACAAGAGGGTTGATCAGATAAGATACTGAGGATAAGGGGAGGCAGATTTCTCACTGTCAGAGAAGGGAATTACAAATACGTAAAGAGAGGGAATTCCCTGGCGGTCCAGTGGTTAGGACTCCGCGCTTTCACTGCCGACGGACCAGGTTCAGTACCTGGTTGGGGAACTAGGATCCCGCAAGAGGCGCAGTGAAAAAAAAAAAAAAAAAAAAAAAATATATATATATATATATATATATATATATATATATGGAAAGAGAGAAAACCAGAATGCCCCTGCGGTGTTGGATGGAATTGAAGATACCGATATGAATGCATGGTTTTCAATACATGTAGACACAGAGAGGGAGAGAGAGAGAGAGAGATCCATCTATATAGACAGAGAAATAAATACAGATGCTAACGTGTGGTGCTCAAAGAAACTCTTGAGTAAAGAAAGGCTCTGGGTTGGATTTCACTGTTAAGAACACAGTTCTATTTTTAGACACTCAGCCACCAGGCTCCCTGGATCCCCACCTACCACTACCATTTTCTACATAAACGTGCAGATGTGAACAAGAGTCTAAAAATGTTCCCCCTGCCTGCATGCTGGCTCTCCCTGACCCGGCAGATGGCTGGTTGATGGAGTAGGCCCATTTTAGTTTTAAGCAAACAAAATCTTAAGGTGGATTTGTTTTTCTTTCAAGGACTAAAATTACCAGCTACGACTTTCATGTTTCCTCCCAGCAGTGCTGATATCGAAGCTTAAGTAAAATCATGCTGAGAACTCGAAGTCTCCCTCAATAGTAACAGTTGTAAACTCCCAATTTAGTTCCTTTTAGAGAGAAAATGACAAGAATTCCAGCTGAGGCCAACACAGCTGTGAGAAGAAGCTATCAATAGCAGCAGTCCTCAGCTTCCCATTGAAAAATATTGAGAGAGATTTAAAATAAAAACAAAGCTCTTACTACTCTATGCAGCCCTCAAGAGATGTGGGAATTCCCTTAAAAAGCAACTCTCACAAAAGGCAACAGATCCCAAACGTTGCCGCGAGGTCACCCACACTGCCTCCTCCCAAGTCCCTAGAAAGTGTGGTGAGTCTGGAGCCTGTCTTTGCTTTGCTTCTTCCCCCCTTTTTTTTCAGAGGGAGAGGAGTGATGTTTGTAAAAGAAACACAACTGCAGGGCCAGACTACAAAACCGGCGGGGAAACGGAGAGGGCGGGTCCAAGTCCGCCGTAGAAATCCACCCCTTGGCCAGCAGGGGGAGGACCACGCCCATCGCAGCCTTTAGAGTGTCCTTCTGCTGCCCTTGAAGGTAGAGTGCTACTCTATCTAGTTACTGAACCTCAGAAGTTTAGAAATCAACTGCAGCCTTAAGCCATCTAAAGATCTTAATTTCAGCCTAGTTACACATAAAAATTAGAGATTACGTTACCAAGAAAACACCACCGAGAAAACAGCCTGTAAACCTCTGAAACTACTCTTTGAAGGTAATTACTGTTCAGAGTGGTTTGCTCTCCTTTGTTTCATCTTCACTGAATCTTTTCCTTTCGGTATGTTTTCTTCCCTGGATTAAGTCTGAAGGGAAGTGACAGTCCTAAACCAATATAAGAGAGCTAGGGACGTCCCTGGTAGCGCAGTGGTTTAAGAATCCGCCTGCCAATGCAGGGGGCACAGGTTCGAGCCCTGGTCCGGGAAGATCCCACATGCCGTAGATCATCTAGGCCTGTGCACCACAACTACTGAGCCTGCGCTCTAGAGCCCGCGAGCCACAACTACTGAGCCCGCGAGCCACAACTACTGAAGCCCGCACACCTAGAGCCCGTGCTCCGCAACAAGAGAAGCCACCGCAATGAGAAGCCCGCGCACCACAACGAAGAGTGGCCCCCACTCACCGTAACTAGAGAAAGCCCGCGTGCAGCAACGAAGACCCAACGCAGCCAAAAATAAATAAATAGATAAATAAATTTATTTTAAAAAAGAGAGAGAGAGCTAGATTATACTCAAGAGATTACATGATAAAGAGAGTTTCGTCCAAGCAGTCTTAAGAAAGAGGCCCAGAGGCAGCTGAGCGGCCTGCCAGACTCGCTCCTAACCTGCTCACCCTGTCTCGCCCAGGCTTTCTCGGCCGCAGCACTGCCGACATTTGGACCCAGTGATTCTTTGTAGTGAGGGGCTGCCCTGGGCCTCGTAGAGATTTAGCGGCATCACCGGCCTCCACCCACTAGATGCCTGCAGCGCCTTGTGAGGAACAGAGTTAACACAGCCTGACGGCTCTCTTTCTTGAAAGGCTGGTCCTTGGCTGGTGCATGGAACTTCGATCTGGGGGGACAACTGGAAGAATGGCTCACTGGGCCCAAACTGTACAAACAACAGGGTTTATGCTGAACACCTGCTCTCCTTCTGGGAGCCTGGAATTATGCACAGCACATGCCACGCAGAGACTGCCCATGTGATTCGTTCCCCCAAAAACCCTGGGCACTGAATCTCTAACGAGCTTAGCTGGTGGGCAGCATTTCACATGGTTGTCACAACTTGGTGCTGGGGGAAGTAAGCCCCTCTTGTGTGATGCCAAGGGGAGAGCACCCTTGGAAGCTTGCCCCTGGTTTCCCTGGACTTCACCCCATGTGCTTTTGCTCTCTGCGGACTATGATTTACATCCTTTTGCTGTAATAAATCATAGCCACGAGTATGACTACACACTGAGTCCTGTGGGTCCTCCTGCAAATCATCAAAATTGGAGGTGGTCTTGGGGACCACTGACACACCCCCTCAGTCATGACAGTCAAAAATGGCTCCACAGATTGCCAAATGTGCCCGTGGAGGGGCAAAATCAACCTCCCTCCCCTGCTGAGAACCACCAGCCTGGGCACACTTGGCCCAAATAGGCCTGTAATAAAAGTTTGATTTGAACTGAAGTGAACAGAACTAAATTGAATTAAATAATCTCCAGAACAACAGGAAAAGAAAAGGGAAAAGAAGGTTTAAAAAAAAAAACATTTAAAATCACACAGTTGATTTCAAGTAAATGCTCACAGAAGCAGCAAGCAGAGGAGTAAACCTTTCTTCAATTTCAAGTGACTTTTCTCTATTCATTAGAGTTATTCAAAGCTAGTGCTATATAAATATGCCAAATTCAGATCCTAGGTACATGAGAGAAACTTGTACTGCCCCAAAGGGTACCAGCTGGGCTCACACAGATCACCCTTTCTCAACTTATGGAACTCCAGCCTCAAAACACGGCATTGAACTATATCAGTTCCTCCAGTCTACAAATTCTCTATAGATTTATTTTTGTGCTTTCATCTTGATGATGATCCAAAAAAATTAGTATAGGCAAATCTTTGCTCATATTTAATGATGTATACTACTAAAAAGTTTTCAATGTCCAAGCTTGTATTTGATGGGCTAATGAGAGGAGAAGGAAGACTTAAAATGTAAATAATGCAAAGCAAGTATACAAGGGTAAAATCTAAGTGATGGGTATACAGGTGTTCAGCATAAGATTCTTTTAACTTTGCTGTCTGCTTGAAGATTTTCATTAAAATGTTGGGGAAAAAATACAAATCATCCATCTGTACCAGATGAAGACAATAATGTCAGTATATTATAACAATATGCTACATAAAGGGAAGCTTCCTAGTGGCTCAAACAGAAAAAGTGGCGGGAAGAAGTACATCATCACCCAGCGTGCAAAGTACAGGCATGCCAAACGCAGAAGTCCCATAATTAACACCATATTCACCTTGAGGGATGCAATTCAGTTTTAAAGAAAAAGCCTCAGCTGTGACATTATGTTAATCTGACTGTTATTAGTTTCGTAGACTTGTCTGTATTTAATTTGTAAATTTGTTTTAGTTTTGTAGTTGTCTAAGTACAAAGCAGCTTAGATTGTTTTTTATTTGTCCTTATTCAAGTTGCCCTACTTAAAAAAGCAATTAAAATGCAAGGGATCTTGAAGAGCCAAAAACAAACAAAAATAAAACCCCTGAAAAAGAAGAACAAAGTTGGAGGACTTACATTTACCACTTACTACAAAACTGCAGCAATCAAGACAGTGTGGTAGCAGCATTAGGACAGACATATAGACCAACGGAATAGAACTGAGACTTCAGAACTAAACCCATATATCTACAGCCAGTTGATTTTCAACAAGGGTGCCAAGGTCATTCAATGGGAAAAGAACAGTCTTTTCAACAAGTATGGATAAGACAACTGGATATCCACAAGGGAAAGAATGTGGGTGGACTCCTACCTCATACCGTATACAAAAATTAACTCAAAATAGATAAAAAACCAAAATGTAAGAGCTAAAACTATAAAATGCTTAGTAGAGAACACAGATGCAAATCTTTGTGGCCTTGATTAGACAATGGTTTCTCAAGTACGTCACCAAAAATGCAAGCAACCAAAGGAAAAATAGAAGCTTCATCCAAATTAGAAGCTTTTGTGTATCAAAGGACACTATCAAAAAAGTGAAAAGACAACCTACAGAGTGGGAGAAAACATCTGCAAATCATATATCTAATAAGGATCTAGTATCCAAAATGTACAAGAATTCTTACAACTCACCAATAAAAACACAACCCAATTTGAAAATGGGCAAATGATTTGAATAGACATTTCTCCAAACACAGTATATAAATTTTCATAGCCCATAAGAACATGGAAAGGTACTCAGCATTATTAATTAGAGAAATGCAAATCAAAACCACAATGATACCTCTTCACATCTGCTGGGATGGCTAGAATAAAAGACAGGTAATAACAAGTCTTGGCAAGGTTGTGGAGATATTGGAACCCTCCCTCAGACCTTGCTGGTGGGAATGTAAAATGGTACAGCTGCTTCAGAAAACATTCTGGCAGCTCCTCAAAAATTTAAACATGGAGTGAACATATGACCCGGCAATTCCACTCCTCAGTATATACCCAAGAGAAGTGAAAACATATGTTTACATAAAAGCTTGTAAATGAACGTTCATAGCAGTATTATTCACAATGGCTAAAAAATGGAAATACCCAAATGTCCATCAACTGAAGAATGGATAAACAAAATGTGGTATATCCATATGATGAAATATTAAGTCAAAAAAGGAATGAAGTATTGCTTCTATTCTACAAAATGGATAAACTTTGAAACCACTAAGCTAAGTGAAAGAAGGCAGACACAAAAAGTCACCTATTGTATGACTACATTTATATAAAATGTCCAGAATAGGCAAATCCATAGAGACAGAAGGCAAATTGGTGGTTGTTGCTAGGAACAGGGGGCGTGAAGTTTGGGGGCAGGGATAGAGAGTGACTGCTAGAAGGCAGTGGGTTTATTTTGGGGGTGCTGTAAACGTTCTGGAATTAGACAGTCATGATTAGATGATAGTTGTACAATTTTGTGAATATACCAAAAAACACTGAATTGTACACTTTGAGTGACTTTTATGGAATATGAATTATATCTCAATTGAAAAATAATAAAATAAATTAAGTCAACTCTGGGAGTCCACTAACAGAGGAAAATCCACAAAGATGATCTAAGCAGCAAGTTCATGAACCATTCAGTCTTTTTTTTTGCACTTGCCTAATGGTAGAGAAAAAAACATTTCAAGCTCTCCTGGGCTTTATACATTGTCTATAAAAAGTTGCTATGCCTAAAGGAAGTTCCAGAATTTGGTTCTGGGCCGCACGGGAACACATATACAGGAGTGAAATGTCTTCTCTTTGGGAAAGTTCCCTTACTTCTCAAAGAACCCATAAAGGCTTCTAAGGGGAAGTTTGAGATGCTTCAATAATGGTTCTAATGTTCTGTGAGCAAACTACTCCCTTGAGACTCATTTCTGACACCAAATGCTATGTGTGGGTTTGTAGATCTCATCCAGCACGTGTAACATTTCTGGTGTGGCAATATACAAACCAGTCACCTTCATATTATACATGAGCACTTGTCACAAAAGCAAAGGATACTATTATCATCATGTTTGTTTAAAGCTCACTGATATGCTCATCATGAATTAGCACAATTTTTAAACAGGCTACAGCAAAAAAAAAAAAAAAAAAAGAAAAAGAAAGAAATTAGATAAAATACCCTGCACATGCATACCATCAGCCCTTCTCATTTCCTCGCTCACATATCAGAAATATGACCCAATTATGGCCAGGCATGGGGGACATGGCAGTTCAAAACAAGACCTGGCTGAAGCTTACAAAATCAAAGACCTAAAACAGATAAGGTTTAAGCAAGTCGTTACAAGGGCATAATGAGGGTAACTAGGAGTGCCATTCCAGGGGCCAAAAAGTGCCCCCTGACTAAGCAGTATTCAAGTTGAAACCTACAGGACAAGCAGGTCATTAGTCTGATGAAAATGAGGAAAAGGATTTCCAGACAATGGAGAGTGTTTACAGCGCAGAAAAACTGAGAGAGCAAAGCTTATTCTAAGAATTAAAAAAAAAAAAAAAAAAGCTAGACATGGAGACAGTGATCATGTAGTCGAGGGTCTTGAAAGACATTTTAAGGCGTCTGGGCTTCCCAAGAACAATGTGATGCCAACAATCAAACTGGAGAACAGCGAGACCAGAGGCAGAAGACCAAAGAGGAAGCCGTTTCAGCAATCCAAAGGAAGGACGACAGTCATCTGGCGTAGGGTGGGTACAGAGAGACGGAGAGGTAGACAGATCTAGAAAATACTGAATACTTAGGATGTAAAATCAACAGGACTTCTTATTCTGATACAGGAAGTAAGGGAGAGGAAAGAATTGATGACACCACATAGATTTCTGATTTGGGAAGCCTGGTAGACAGCACTCAAAACTGACTGAGAGAGAGAGAGAACTGAAGGATCACTAAGGTTGGGGTGAGGCAGGGAGATGGTAGACTCAAGGACCCTGGCCTGTAATCGATGCTTGGCTCTCGCCGGCACCTCCCAGCACCACCTGTTGTGCCGAATGCTCCTCACCCTGGTCCTTTCTCCGGAAGGTCCACCTCGGCTGACAGCGGACTATAGACAGGAATGCTGACATCGTAGCCTTGCCGGTAGGTCCATGTAGAAAAGCCACCACCAGCCAACAGAGCCCTGAAAGCAAAGGATTTTGTCAAATGATGAGAAAGAGAGAACGTCTTCATTCTGATAAGCTCTGTGCAAAGGGGTAATTGAATATTCATAACAATATCAACCACAGCTAATGTTTACCAAGTCCGTTTTCTATAAAGACACTGTGCTAAATGTTGTACGATCACACCTCCTGCATCCTATTCCTGAGTCACCACCCTTCCTCTGGGGTCATCCTAAGTAGTCTTTCCCTACTTTCCATGTTTTAAGATACATCACAGCCAGGAGGACTCCCTTTGAACAGCCCCTCTGTCACCTCATTCAGATCCCATTCACCTCTCCCGAAAGTCATACCCAACTCTTAAACACACTTACAATAACAGCGATAATAATAGGTCTGTACAGGACAACTGGCTGGGGAAGTCACTTACCAACCCCACTGACTGGAATCTCAGGGGACAATGGACAAAGAAAGCAGTGGTGACAGCAAAGTATCACATCTCATGCTGCCTACACCCCAGCCTCTCTCCAGTTCCCGCCCCGAGCAGTTCTTTCCACTGTCGTCCCAGAGCTACGTGTGCATCATGTAACCTCTACCAGCTCTCACCATCCATTCCAGCTGCTCTGTCTTATTAACCCAATTCCGTCTACAGGAAGCGGAATCCAGAACTGGACCTTTAGTGCTTCTCTTGCAGTCTGTATGCATGAGCTTTTATTCTCCTTAGTTAGAAAGCCAGGAAGACTCTGGTTTAATTGGATCCAGCAAGTAGTACAATGACACTTCATGAGAAAGGAAGCAGGTGTGTGTCACACCAACTTTTACAGTTATTCTGTCCCCGGGGCTGCAAACCCATCAAATCACTTACTGGGGCAGCGGGATGCCAGTTCCATGCACTGCACAGTCTGAGCCGAAGTGTATGAACTGAAAAGCCACATTTTGTGCCATCTTGATTGCTACCAATCCCCTCCCTGCCCTGATGACAGCCTACATTCCCTTCTAACATGACCAGTTTAAGTTCAAAGATTTTCAAACCACCCCTGGAAATCCCAATCTGTTTGTTTAAGCTTTAGGAAACCAAGAATTGGTCAGGGAGGTAACGTGCAGGCTAAAAACCTCTCCAGCTGCCAGTCCACTAGGTAAGACTCAATAACTAGCCTTCGTATCAACATACGGTCTTATTTTTCTTGACTGGCATTCAGCAATGAATCCGTCCAACATGAATTTGGGTGGGTTCCATGACCATGATGGCAAGCAGACTGCATGGGTCCCCACAACCTATGTGCAGAGAAGCAAACACTGATCCAACATACAGGCACCAAGCAGTCCAGGTAAGCCAGGGTAGTGGGTGATGAGGTAATTACACCCACACCCCAGAGGACAGGAGCATGTGTATGTAGTGAGAAAGGAAGCAGGTGTACATGACGCCAACTTTTACTGTTACGCTGTCCCTGGAGCCCCAGGGGTAAGGGAGGGGGTTAGCACTGGTAGGAGGAAAGCATGCAACCCGAAGCATGTCTCCTGCCACAGATCACACATGTGCAATCTGGTGTGTGATCTCGGGAAGAGTCACCACTGCAATTAGTCAAACAAGCTGCACACCAGCCCTGCTGCTAAGACTTCAACTCGAAGTCACTGTATCTTCTTCTGCCAAGCTTTCCCTAACATTATAATGGAGAAAAAATTATAAGCCTCCCTTGTTTTACAGAACACGTGTTTTGCATTGACTGAAAAGTAAATTTCTGAGAAGCACATTCTGTTTTCCCATTATGTATCCCCAAATCAGAGATCTGTTCCAAAGCCGCAAGAGACTGAATACAAACCTTGCAGCTAAGAAAGCATTACTATGATGACCACACTCACACCAGGCCAGGTGTTCTATCACTGGAAGTGTCACCAGCATCTTCAGCACTTTCCGGGACTTCCTGACTCGGGGACATCACCGACCCTCCTCCTCTCAGCCTGGCCTCGTGGACTCAGCATCCCTAGCCTGGGTCTCTCCCAGACGCTCTCACAGCTCGCCTCCTCCCATGTGAGTATTCACAGAGCCTGAACACAGTTCGTCTGCAAGTGTATCTTTTGCTTCCTTTTAATCAGGCCTGCAAATTCCTCAAATATAAAGCTTCACGTTTTAGGTTTTGCAAAAAAAGAAACGACCAATTCTACTGATTAGCCTTATTTGTTTACTGACTCAAACTGCAAAAAAAAAAAAAAAAATTATGAGACAAGTACATTTGAGCAATGGCCAGATATTTGGTGAATATCTGGTGATATTAAAGAACTACTGTTAATTATTTTAGGTATGATAATAGTATTGTAGTTATATATATATATATATATATATTTTTTTTTTTTTTTTTTGGCTGCATTGGGTCTTTGTTGCTGTGCGTGGGCTTACTCTAGTTGCGGCACTACTCTTCGTTGCGGTGTGCGGGCTTCTCATTGCGGTGGCTTCTCTTGTTGCGGAGCACTGGGCTCTAGGTGCGCGGGCTTCAGTAGTTGTGGCACGTGGGTTCAGTAGTTGTGGCTCACGGGCTCTAGAGCGCAGGTTCAGTAGTTGTGGCGCGCGGGCTTAGTTGCTCCGCGGCATGTGGGATCTTCCCGGACCAGGGCTCGAACCCGTGTCCCCTGCATTGGCAGGCGGATTCTTAACCACTGCGCCACCAGGGAAGTCCCTGTAGTTACATTTTTTAAAAAGCTCTTATACAGAGCCTCAAATGAAATGTTTACAGATGTAATGATATAACATCTGGGATTTGCTTCTAGATAATCTAGTGGGGAGTAGGTAGGAATACAGATAAATCAAGTTGACGATATCAAAGCTGGACAGTGGGTATGTGGGGCTCACTATACTAGTTTCTCTTCTTTTATATAAGTTTAAAAGTTTCCGTAAGAAGTTTAAATAAATATACACCCATACGAAAGTAGAAATTTGTGAGAGATAGGTACAAAGAAAGGATAACAAAAATCTAAGGTAGTCATAAAATTACAGAATGTGTCTGAGAAAACAAAGATCGGTAAAGTCAGACACTGAAGAGGTATAATTTGCTGTCATTTGGGTTAAAATAAAATAGGTATGTGAATATATACATAGGTGTGTTTGACTATAAATCCATCGAATAAAGACTCGAAAAATACACAGTGTTTGATAACAGTGATTACCTCTCAGTAAGAGAGTAAAAAGAGAGGAGGATTTGAAAGCATACTTTTACATTTTACTCTTTGTACCCTTGCATATTGTTCCAATCTTGTACCAAGAAGGTATATGTGTATCATGCATAGAATTTTTAAAATCTGAAAAAGAAAGATTCAAACAGCATAAAAGATGTATTTTCTGAGCTGACATTTGCTTCAGTCCTGGTCCTTGCATTTCCCTGAGTCAAGTAATTCTTAAATAATCACACCTAGGACTTTAGATTTCAGGGGAATCTTAGAAACAGTCTAATCTAACCTGTCTGTTTTCTAATTTCTGAAGAATCAGATGTGCAGCTCCTGCTAAAACCGTTCTACACTCATGGTTCTTGCCTCCTCTGAATCCAGAAGCAAGGACAAAGGATAAGAAAAATTAACAAACAAATCTACTATCCTTACCCCAACCAGAAGACCACCTAGGCTTCAAAATGATATTTCCCCCATGGGAAGATAAAGGAGGACTATACGATGATTCATTACTTGCTACAGGATTGCCTATAATCACTTACAAAAAACACACGCACAGGGAAAACGATTTAACCTTCCTGACCCTTAACACCTAAGTACCAGCAAGGACTTACACTCTCTCCTGATTACTTTGCTGCAGAGAAATGAAACCCCTTTTAACGTGTGCACTTGATAAAAATAAAATCCTTCTCCCATGCAGATACATATACCAAAATGTCAGCAAAAGTGAAATGTCCCAAACAGAAGTAAGCCCTTCTCAAAACAAACCCAGAACCGCAGGTGAAGACATCACATTCCTAACAGCTCTTTCCCTTCCCTTCTCTATCCTCTAAAGTATTTCACTTTCCCAGAACAACCAAACGCATAAAACAGTAGCCCACTCAGGAACACTGGGGCTGAGAGCCAAATCAGGGATCACCTTGTGTTTAGCTGGTTTCTACAGAATTTGTGTGGCCTGACTGCCCTCTATCGTCCAAAATGGTTTCTACACCAAAGTTGAGGAATGGTCCTGGGGTGTGTCTTTTCTGGTGATAATTGTATTTCCAGATAGAAACTCAATACTGACTCTAGATAATCACTTAAAGCAAAGAGGGCTTAGATTTAATCTTCTGGGGAAAAGCAGTACTAAGTGTAGATTTTCATAAATGACAATGCTGGCCTCCCACAGCTGGCCTCACCTTTTTCAGTAACAACGATTTTTTAAGAGTTAAACATCAACTGTGATAAAGTTGGTTATAAATGAGTTCATATATGAACTTACAATAATCCTCTACCTTGAGTATTGCCCCAGACCCTCATGCTGGGCCCAAACTTTCTGCTCTTTTCAGGGCCTTGAGCCCAGTGATAGGAGAGGAACCTTAAGCGGCTCCTCCCTCCTGAGTTTTCCAGGAAGTGGTGCAGTCAATGCACAAAGGGGCCAATACACAGTAAGAGAGCTCCAGCTGCAGTCGTGACATCATGGCCGCGTCCCCTGCATCGGCAGGCGGGCTCTAAACCACTGCGCCACCAGGGAAGCCCAAGACAAACTTTTAAGATGCCCCGCTGGAACCTAAGCTCCAACTGGTTTCCCCCAACAGACTTAGGCAGGTCTGATGCTTCTAGGTCTTGAGGAGGAAAAGGCCTAGGACAATTCTCCACTTAAACAAACAATTCTGGTTACAAAGTACGTCCCAGTGGGCTTAGAAATATGATTTCACATGAACGAAAGGGTCTTGCATTTACTTAATCCTCAGAACCCTACTACGGGGACAGCCCCAAATACACCTACCTGTCTCTGGGGACATCCAGAGCCGTGTTATAATCTGGGGGGCCTCCAGGCAACATGTTGAACAGGAGGTGATTGGTTCCTCGATCCCACCTATTAAGAAACATGTAGGAGAATTCACACATCAACCATGAAGAAACAAAGACAAGTCAGTTTCTGGATGACAAGTAGGCTTCCCAACCCATAACAGGGCCTCTTCTCAGGAGTGCCTGGAGATCCCAACAGTGCATCAGGCAGTGGCCTGGCTCCTTGAAACTAAAGCTGGGGGATGTGCACTCCAAGCTTGTCCACTACAGAACTGCTTATGCTAATGAAAACCTGAACACTACCTGAGTGTTCACCATTTGGTTACAGAAACAAAAAATAAATAAAATACAGAAGGCCAGTTAAATACATTAGGGAACGTGTGCAAAATGGAATACTATACAGCCCTTAAAATCATGTAGAACTGACAGATGAAGATGAAATTATCTGGAAATACATTCATGATAAATGAAGGGAAAAAGGCAGCAAGAGAACGTGTTTTGCTGTGTGATCCCATTCTGGACAAAAATGTTATATACACATGCATAGGTATATATACTTCATACAAAAATGTATACATACATGCCTATGTATATGTTTTATACAAAAATGATTGAAAAGTAACAGCAAAATATTAATGATTATCTCTTAGAGGCGGGCTTATGGAATGAACCTTACTTTCTTCTTTTTGCTTACCTGTATTTTCAGACTTTTTATAGTGAATGTATATTATGTGAGTAATAAAGAAGGGGAAAAAGTGCTTAAATTTAAAAGGGAAAGCATGGGAAGCATCCTTAGCTTCTAAACGTTAAGAGGCTGGGAACCCACAGCAGTGGCATGGGAGGGTGGTACAGAGGCCAGGTGCCCAAAGCACCGGTCCTCCTACAAGTCAGTCGCTCATCCACTCACCCCCATATGAGATGAGAGACAAGCAGCCAGCCGGACACCAGCTCGAGAGAACCACTGGCTCTGCCCCTCCTTCCCTCTAGTTCCTGGAAGACCTGCTATGATACCTGGAGAGCTGGGCCAGCGCCTGCGCCGTCTCCTTCACGCGGAGCGCGTTCTGGTTGAGCAGGTCGATGGACGGGATGAACAGGCAGGCCCGGGTGATGTCCTCGGTGTAGTAGTCGCTGTCTGAGATGGCCGTGAGCAGCTCGTTGTATTCCTGGGAGATGGTGCTGCTCACTGGGACACCCGCATCATCCACATACTTTTTCAGAGAGTAAATGTACACCTTGATCTTGTTCTTGGGGTTGAAGCCACAGCGGTAGACGTCGAAACATGTGTGCATTCTGCAGCTGAGGTCGCCACGCTCGGGGACGGGGCTGTCGGCCGGCAGCCTGACCACCGGCACGTCGCGGATGCTGCGCTTCTGCACGCTCCAGTCGCTCGAGGACTCGATGGAGTGCGGCCAGAACTGAAACATGCCCGTGGCGATGAGGCCCAGCAGGACGATGGAGAAGAGGGTGATGTAGTAGATGCGGTGCTTGGTCTTCATTCTCGGGATGAGGGCAGGACCCCGGATGTTGTACTTGACCGAGGCACACATAATGACCCAGAGAGCCTCTTCCTCACACTCCTGGTTACCAGGGGAGAAGAGAGAAAAGTGAAGTTCTTAGGGTGGCAGATGACACTTGAAAGGACTGTTCAACTTTGAATCTACCTCTTTCCCTTAAGTGGTCTGATGAAATAATGAAAAGGGATTTTTGACCTGTCTTATAAATAAATAAATGTGTACATATGAGAATATGATATACTTAATATTACATACTTAATATAAATACTGTTAACATAATGTAAAAATACTACTATATTCTATAAATATATATTCTCTGAAAGCATAAGCTGGTAAATGCGTGGGACCTAGGAAGAGGGGTACTGACCAAGGAAGAAAAATCAAAAGTGGAACAGCTGAAGACAGTTGTTTTATTTTGCTTTCAAATACTTGCCTAACCTAAACTGATGCTTCATCTGGACAAACGGATGTTTCGTTCATTATACTAAAGCCTGTTTTCATTCATTCATTCATTCATTCAACCCTCATAGAGGACCTAAACAAAGAAGAAAGTGAAAACCTACTTTAGAGGGATTTATATGCTAATGAGACACAAAACTGTAACAAAATTTGGACACATTTAGATGGAAGGGAGAAATGAAGAAACAGGGAAGGAGGAAAGGAGAGGTGGAGGGAGGAAAAGAAAGGCCCATGAGGTAGATGCATTTCTAAAGATTGATGCCAACAATTCTCCCCACTGGTGAAGGTGCACACCACTTGTCCACTCAGAAGGTGGAAGCTCTTTCCCATCCCCCTGAATTCGGGCTAGCCTTGTGACTTGTTTGACCAAAAGAACGTGGCAGAAGTGAGATTCTGGGGCCTCTGAGTCCAAGACTTAAGAGACCCTGTAGCTGACGGAAGTCAGCTGCCACGTTATAAGGAAGCTGAGCTCCCAGCTTAGGGCAACCTCAGGAAGACCCCAGGGGAAACTATGTGAAGCAAACATGAACCAGCCCCACCAAGCTCTGTAGAGATGGCAGAATCCCAAACAAATACATGATTGTTGTTGCTGTGGCTGTCTGTAAGTTTTGAGGTGGTGTGTTATGTAGCAATAGATAAAGAGCCAATAAGCATCACTGACAGATATAAAGAAAATCCTTAGTCCTCAGCTGAAAATGCAGAGTCCCCCTGTAGACCACAAATTAAGATCCTTACCGAACAAGCCCGACACCTGATGCCTAGCTACCGTGTGGGGAGGGTAAAGCCTTGAGTGTGACTGCATCATCTGGCACAGACATGTTACTGCAACAAGAGACTTTAGGACTTCAGCATTCCACATGTCAAAATCCCGATCTTCAAAATGGCCTCATTCGGAAAAGCTATTAATATAAAGGGAAATAACTGAAAAGCTCATAGAGGTCTACCTTAAGGTTTATCAACCATTTTCACTATGGCTAAACAGAGTTCTCCCCAATCATGCCCACACTGTAAGACTGCTTCCTTCCTAGCCAGCAGGGTCTCGTCAAGCCTTGAATGTTGCAATCATCATCAGCTTTTTGGGTAAAATGTGCTGAATGGTCATGAATGATTTCAACTTGTATCTCTCTGAGACCATGATCTGGAACATATCAAGAAATGTGCTTGTCATGGACTAATGTATGAAAGTTCATACATTTTAAGCTTAAAGATTATCATCTTTGGGGTATATACATTAGCCATTCAATATATACTAATGGATTCCAGTCATGGACTAATGTATGAAAGTTCATACATTTTAAGCTTAAAGATTATCATCTTTGGGGTATATACATTAGCCATTCAATATATACTAATGGATTCCATGACAGAAATGCAGGCACAAGAGCTATTTCACTTTTTCTGTCATTCTAACGATGAACAGGATGTTCCTAGCCTGCCCCCAACCCCTACTTACCCCCAGGCCCACCCTATCGTTTTCCTTCTCTCCATGTATCCCTCCTGGAGCTAGAAAAGAGGTCTTGGCACAAATGCACGCAAGGAGCTGCACTCTCCATATACCCCATGCCAGAACTGCCCAACAGGCTATCAAGGTGTATCTATATCCTGAATCAATGGTTCTCAAACACCCAAATGCTAAGAATCACACAGGAAGAGCTTGTTAAAACACACAGAGTCTTTGGCCCCAGCACTGGAGGGTTGTATTAGTTGGTCTAAAATAAGGTCAAAGAATCTATCGATTTAGCAAGCCCCTTGCGTGTTTATTTTATGCAGCTAGGTTTGAAATCTTCACTAATGTTAGACAAACTACCTTTTAACATAGTAGCTTTTTTCTTTTTTAATTTATTTTATTTATTTATTTTTGGCTGTGTTGGGTCTTTGTTGCTGCACGTGGACTTTATCTAGTTGCAGCGAGCAGGGGCTACTCTTCATTGCAGTGCGGTGGCTTCTCTTGTTGCGGAGCACGGGCTCTAGGCGTGTGGGCTTCAGTAGTTGTGGCACGCAGGCTCAGTAGTTGTGGCACACGGGATTAGTTGCTCCACAGCATGTGCCATCTTCCCAGACCAGGGCTCGAACCTGTGTCCCCTGCATTGGCAGGCGGATTCTTAACCACTGCGACACCAGGGCACAGTAGCTTTTAAACCTTTTTTTTTTTTAAACTAAAACCTATAAGACAACATTTTATATTATGACCCAATACAGACATAGATGTGTATGTATAATATCTGAAATAAAACAAATATTTCACAAAACACTGTTTCCACAAAACAATGTTTAACCTTAGTACATAGTATTAGCCACAGGACATGTGATGCACACTGTGTTCTTCTATTATCCTATTGCTTCTTAAAAATACTGGCCATAACCTACTAGAGCAATAATCCACAAAGGAAGTATCCACATATGAGCTTTACAATTTTCATGAGCTCCAGATTATAAAAAAAGACATTACCACAACAAAATAAATCCAAAGATAATAGAAGGAATTAAGTAATAAATAAAAGCACAGAAATTAATTAATTAAAACCCAAATAGGATCAACAAAGCTAAACTTTTTTTAAAAAACACTAAAGAAATTGACATTTGGGCTTCCCTGGTGGCGCAGTGGTTGAGAATCTGCCTGCTAATGCAGGGGACACGGGTTCGAGCCCTGGTCTGGGAGGATCCCACATGCCGCGGAGCAACTAGGCCCGTGAGCCACAACTACTGAGCCTGTGCGTCTGGAGCCTGTGCTCCGCAACAAGCGAGGCCACGATAGTGACAGGCCCGCGCACCGCGATGAAGAGTGGCCCCCGCTTGCCACAACTAGAGAAAGCCCTCGCACGGAAACGAAGACCCAACACCACAAAAATTAATTAATTAATAAACTCCTACCCCAACATCTTCTTTAAAAAACAGAAATTGACATTTGACATAATTCTGGTAAGATTAATCAAGATAAAGAGAAAATAAAGCACAAATAAACACCTAGAATGAAAAGGGGCCCATAACTCTAAATACTGCATGTATTTAAAAGATGAGATGGTATCAATGAACTTATGCCAAAATATTTGAAAATTTAAATGAAATGGAGAAATTCTTTAAAAATATACCTTATTAAAACAGTCTCAAGGAGAAACAGCAAACCTGGAAATCTCTATAGCATTAAAAAAACTGAATCAAAAGTTTAAAAAATCTTCCTATAAAGAAAATTCCAGATCCAAAAGATTTTCCAAGTTCTACCAAACAGTCAAGAGACAATAATTCCAATTTTACACAAATTATCCCAAAGTTCGGAAAAAAGAAGAAACATTTCCTGACCTACTTTAGGAGGCTAGTATAACACTAATACCAAAAATCTTAGACCAGTGATTCTCAAAATACAGTCTGGGGGCTCCAGGGGGTCCCCAAGACCCTTTCAAAGGATCTGAACTATTTTTATAATAACGTTGACATTTTTTCACCTTCATTTGCCAGAGGCTACATGATGTGTGATAATGCAAAGACTGAAGGCAGAAGTAAACACAAAAATCCAGCTGTCAAGTTTTTCCAAATATATCAACTCACAGATTCAAGATGCTCAACTCCAAGTACAATATATACAAAAAAAACCAAAACAAGACAAAAACCTACTAGATATGTCAAAGTAAAACCACTAAAAAGCAAGCCAAAGAAAAATATTAAAAGCATCCAGAGGGGAGGAAATCTATTCAAAGCAGATTAAAGAGCTATATGTAACAGGCAAAACTGTAAGATATTTAGAACACAAAAGAGAGTATCTGTGAATTCCACGTAGAGAATGATTTCCAAAATAAAATGCAAAAAGTGCAAATCACAAAAAGGTAAAATAATAAATTCAGTGTTACAATTAAGAATTTTTATTCATCAAAAGACATCATAAGGAAGTAAAAAGACAAGCTATAAACTAGAAGATATTTGCAATACATGTAACCCATAAGGACTAACTAGCAACCAGAATAAAGAGCTCCTACAAAGTAATAAGAAACAAACAAAAAAGCCAAAACAAACAAACAACAGAAAGCTAAAGACTTAAACAAGAATGTCACAGAAGAGGCAACAAAATGGCACATAAACATCTGAAAAGATGTTTAGTCTAATTAACGGACAGGAAAAGTATGGCAATAAAACAAGACATCTTCTACCCATCAGCATGGCAGAATGTCAGCATCAAACACCACCAAGTGCTGGTGGTGACCTGGGGCCACAGGAACTCCAAGAGTAGGAGCATGACCTGGCTCCACAGTCCCAAGGGGGCATCAGGAGGGCTGGAAAGAAGAGAGGCTGACACCCACTATGTTAGAGTCCTAGGCATCACATTTTGCTTCCTACCTGTCACAGTTTGAGTTCCCCCATAATTAACTCCCCCAAAAGAACCAGAAACAAGGATGGGGGTGCAGGCAGTTTTACTTGGGAGCTAGAGAACAGAGCAAGAAGAGAGACAGGGAACCAGGGAGAGCCAGTAGGAGTGTGTTATTAAGCTGGGTAACGGGCTCTTTAGGAACCCTCTGAAGAACCATGCAAACCACACCATGTCCCTCAGAAGGAGGAGAGGCCAGGTCATTTATCTGCAAACTCCTATCCACCACTGCTTGCAGGTAGCCTGGTATTATTATCAGCTCTGACCCTGTACTTAACAGCCCTCAGAAGGTCTGGATATTCTCCTTTCCTTGATGTACCACAAGTCTGATAAAGACCTACAGTTCCCTTGAGGAAGGACTCGGGAAACATCTGTCTATACTTTCAGGGATGTTGCAAAGTACTTCTTCAAAGAGATCCAGCCTCCCCCTCAGTCCACGGGATACAGGTCTGAGAGCTGGCTCACATCTGAAGACTAGGTGATAGTGATTCTTCCACTGCAGCAGCTGACATCAGCCTTCTACTTGTCATCTGTTGATTTTTTTTTTTTCTGGTTATACAGTGAAACAATACTCTAGTTGGCTGCCCATCTATACCCTCTATAGGAATGCCAGGCTCTATTAGCATCACAGTGGGTCCAGACACACTGGTTTTGAGTCAAGCCTCACTGCTTATTATGGATATTGTGTCTACCTTGCCTCTGATGGTTAGTGCCACCACCTGGCTTCTGCCATTTCAGAATCCTACCATCCTCATTGATACTTGGGAACCCAGTTCCATGGTCAAATCTCATAAAGTCAATCCTGGCCTATGGAGGAGAATCAACGTTGAGCTTCTCAAACGTGCTGGTCCCCTCCCTGCGGTTCCATATTACCAGAGGGAAGGGAGAACGCCCTCCCGGGAACATGGGCAGGAAAGGCACCTCTGGCCTCAAGTAATAAATCTATTTCAAATCTCCACCTCCCTGAACCTTCTGACCCCTACCTTAATATTCTGCCAACACAGCTCTGGCACCTTTACCTCATCTACTCCAGACTAGGGTTTCTCAAGCTCAGAACTACTGACATTTGGGGCCAAATGATTCTTTTCTGTGGGGAGCTGTTCTGTACAATGCAGAACGTTTAGTAGCATCCCTGGTCTCTACTCAAGAGAAGCCAGAAGCAACCCCTAGTTGTGACAACTAAAAATACATACAGACATTGCCAAATACCCCCTGGGGAGGCAAACTGGCCCTCAGTTGAGAACCAACGGTATGACAGTCATATCCAAGGTTCCAGGAGCCTGCCCTGCAGCACATCAGGACCAGCCTGTCCTTGCAAGGCCACGGAGTCCTGAATCAGGAGAGAATCCTCCCAAGAGTCACTCCCACTTGGCTTCACAGTCCACCGCTACCCCACTTTTGGTCTGACACCCTCAAGATTCATTCCCGTGTGTTCCTCCATTTCCTGCTGGTCCACACGAGCCAGGTCCTGCAGCTCTTCCAGTACAACAGCTATCACCCCAGCAGCCGGGGCTGTACTTCCCCACTTAGGCAATGCTGAGATCTGAGGGCGGGGGATGGGCAATGTTGAGGAGGAGAAGCTCTACCTTGCAAGGTATCCACCTCCAGGGAAGGCTTTGCATAGTGTCAGGTAAGGAGCGCTTCTTCTCAGCAATGGAGAGAGATACTTCTGCTGGCCCAGAGGATCTAGGAAATCTGCGAGTTCAGTCCTCAGCGCCTCCACCCAAAATCTCCATCCTAAGACTCAGGGTCCCACTTCTTCCCTATCATGGCCCTGACTTCAGCAGAAGCAGCCTGTCAAGGCCGTGCACTCAGCTTCCTTTGCAGTTCAGCCATAATTACAATTAAATTCTGGGCCTGATTTTCAACACAGTCTGCCCTCCAGCTGCAGGAAACTCTGCCATGGAGTTCAGTCTTTCACAATGCGTCCCGAGTTGATATCTGGCTGATCTGAGCCTGATCGCACCTAAGGCCTCTAAGGAGATAACAAGAGCCAACCAATTCCACCAGCGTCATCGTGACCACAGTCCACACACTGCTCAAGCGAGTGCTAGAGCTCCTGTGCCAGCCAATGCTCTCCTTTCTACCTGAACCTCATCCCAACCCTCCACTGGTCAGTGTGACGACTCAGTGACGCTAGAGGGCACCAGGGGTTATCAACGCCTCACCTACCCCCAGCAAAGGGGTCCCGGTTGCCACCCGAGGGTGAGCGATTCCAGTCTCACAACGCTATTCTCAGGACCTGCTTTCTAGAGCCACTTCCAGTACCAACCGCCTTAGTTTATGTTCTGCCAAACTAAAAATGGCTTGGGTGCAAGCAGCTTGCAGAAGACGAATCCAGAAAGCCAGAGGGAGGGAGTAAGGAGAGGAGTTGGAGAAGAACGGAAAGCCATGAGGGTGCATTACTGTGCTGGCTGCCATACTGAGCTGGGCAGATGGGGCTCAATCCTCCTAGGCTCCCTCTGAAAAATGCACCTGAGAACTGTCCCTTTCAAGGACATTTCATCCACCGAAGCCTATCCATCCCGCACCTCTCCCACTCCCACTCCCCACCTGAGGGCTGTTCCCAGGGATATAAACTCACATTTCTGAGGTTTGCCTACACTGGCTAAGTGAGCATCCACAAGTCTGTGCTGAACAGCTGAGAGACATGGCGAGCACTTGGGGTGGAATAAAAACTCTTAATAAAAAAAGAAATGAGGGGAAAAGCCTTAAGTGAAAAACCCTAACAAAGTCGAGCTTTAGAGACCGAGAACTCTCGGTGAACATCCTTGTACCTTTTACAGGCTTCGTTACAGCACTTGCCAGATTGTAGTAATTGGTTTTGTAATTGAAAGTCTCTCTTCTACTGGTCGTCACTTTCTTGTAATCTGAGTTTTTCATCTCTGCTCAGTATTCCCAGCATCTAATATCATGTCTAGAACACATTCCATGTAAACATAAATGTCTGTTGAATGAAGGAGTGTCTCTATACTTCCCAGTTCCGTCAGCACACACACTGTTCAAGGTCCAAGTTTTGAGTAATAATATGGTGATTAACTCTGATCATTTTCTTTCTTGAATTAGAGTTTCCAAAGGGGGGGGGAATAGCCAGGTAATTTCACAGATGGAATTTTCTGTACCTACCCTTGACCACCCTCCTCTCCCCTAACACTGAGCTTCCCCAAGAGGACAAACCAAAAGGAATCTTCTATTAATGAATGTTTTTCCATATAATACCACAACCTGGGTCAAAATAAGACTTTCACAACAAGTCCTACAAACTTTAGCCTCCTCAAAGCACATCAAATCTGTCCCTGCAAAACACTGGAATCATCCGGCTAGATGTCAGGCACTGAATCACTGGAAAAATCTTTCAACCTCACTCTACTGTCAAGATGAGATGCATTTTCTGTTCCTGGAATTAGTTATTCCTAAATCTTGCCTGAATAACCTTTCCTCAGTGCTTCAGGCTATGTCCAATCCACTTAGTCCAAAGTTTTCAGTCCCAATCTCTCATCTTCTTAACCTTTTTACAGAAGCCCTCACAGCTGAACTCTTGGGGCCGCTGCTACCCTGGAACTTAACTCACCTGTTCCTGAAAACAAAGGAACCAAATATTGATCGAAGCAGGAAAATATGCAATTCACTGCCTTACCTGATAGGATCCTTTACCATTAAAGTTATGTTATAGCTAACCATCCCTAAAAATGATTTCAAATTTAAAAAACAAAAACCTGTGCCCCTTTGTGGGAATTATACTATAATTAACACAGTGCATGCAACTAAGGAACTACTGATAATAACTAAACTTTACCGCAGACCTACTACACGCCAGGATCTGTTTTAAGTACTCTGCGTTAACTTAATCTTCCTAACAGTGCCGTGTGACAATCTATGATTATCCTCATTTTACAGACAGGGAAAGTAACAAGGAAGGCTAAGCAACTTGCCCAATGTCACACAACTAGAAAATGCCAATGCTAGGATCTGGAGAACGGCAGTCTGGCTCCGGAGCCTGCACTCTTTAACCCCCATGTGAAGCTGCCTCCCCTAATTACCCTTAAAAGCCTGAATTAGATACACCCTTTTCATTCCTCAATTAACCAGCATAATTTGACAGACGCAAATCTATCCATTTACACCAGCATTTGCAACCAGATGGCTTAAGTCAGCGGCAGTGAGGAGTGACAGAAATTGAGTCATGTATTTTATTACTGTAAATAGCCTTTGAGCTCTGAAATTTACAAACTAAATCCAGGTTAAGTCCTCAGGGCACTCAATTGACTTAGAAGAAGAATTTAAATGGACGTATTTCTATTTCAAGACATCTTCCGACAGATAAATCAAGGACCCTTCTAGATTAGCACTTCCCAATAAGTTACACCAAGTAATTTTAACCTCAAAACCGTATACATATATCTGGTTCCCGCCGCCAGTAAGTAAAACTCCAAGTGCCTCTGAGCTTCAAGTAGATGCCTAGAGCCCGGACACCGCTGGTCACCCTCCTCACCAGAGCATCCGGTCCTGCCCAGGGCATCTGGTACCGCACGGGACGCCACTGGCCAAGGCAGAGCCCAGAGCTGAAAAATCCCAGTGGGAGAAAGCAGATCCCTGTGGCTCGCGGGAAGGAGCTGGCAGCAGAGAGAGGTCACGGCAGAGGGTGGGGCCTTCGGAAAAGGAAGCCACGGGATCCCGGGAAAAAGGAAAGGTGCGGACGGGGAAGAGAAGTGGGCAAGGAAACAGGTGGGAAACCAAAGTGTGGGGCGGGGCGGGTGACGAAGGAGAAGGCGGGGCGGAAATCAAAGCGCACCCAAAGCGGGAAATCACCGGGAGTGGCGCCGGCCTCTCGCAGCCCTCGGACCTCCGCGCGGCCCGCGCTTCCCCGGCGATTCGGCCCCGACTCCGCCGCGGCCCGGGGAGGCCCGAGCCCTCACCGGGGGCCCGCCCGGCCCTTCCGCGCCGCGCTTACCTCGGCCACGGTTGCCTCCCGCTCGGCCCCGCGCTCGGTCACCGGCTCATGCCGTGGGGCACTGGCCACAGCCGCCTGGGTGGGATCGCGCCAAGCTGCTGGTGGCCCCCGCCTGCGCCGGGTCTGCTGGAGCGAGCGTAGAGCACTGAACCGGCTGGGCTCGGCGGCCTGACACCCAGCGCACTGCGCATGCGGGAGCGGCCCCTGCTCGCGCCCCCTGCTGGACAGGAGGAGTCAAGGCACCGCTTAGGGTTTCTCCCAGGCAGGCGGGCGAAACTCGGGCTCCACAGTGAAATCCATAGACACGCAGCCTCGTTCATAATTAAAGAAACTGCAAACCGAAACGAAGCCCCATGCTTAACTTACAAAACTGTTATAAAACTGACAAAAATGTAAACGTTTTAGTATAATCGGTGTTCATGCGCGTGCAACATTCCTGAAAGGGAATTTGGCAATTATCCATTAAACGTAAAATGCAGGTAACTTTCCCCAACAATCCCTCTGTATGGAGTTTACCCTATGGATACTCTCAACGACGTTTATCAAAATTTTCATTACAGTACTGTTTCTAATAATAGCGAAAACCCGGACACAACCAAAATAAACTATGGAAAATTTGATATTAATCAAAATAAATTATTAGAATGTAATAATGAGAGAATGCATATGTATGTTGGTATGGGAAAATCTCAAAGACATGTTAATATGAAAACATGGTTTAAAACAGTAGACGAGTATGATCCTTTTTATGTAATAAAATATACATATATATGTAAGCAGAAACAGAAGACAGAAAATATAGATGTAGATGCTTAGATTCAGGCACTTATATATAACATTTTTCTGGAAATAATTCAAGAAGCAATAAACAGTTTTAGAGGGATTAATTGTGGAGGTAGAAATGGGGGAGAAAAACTTTCATTTTCATTTTGTTTCTGTATATATTTACATGATCTAGCCTCCTACATGCACAGCAAAACCCCTGTCATAAGACAGTAAGTGGAGTCTAAAAAATTCAATCAAAATGCAGACTGATGTTATTGAGAAGTTAATGAAATGACCCCACTGAGCCTATGCAGTTTACGGACAATGGCTGCAGAATCCAAATCCATCTGGTCTCAGCTGTACCTCAGCACCATCTGGTGGAAGTTGTCACTTGGAACTTAAATATTCATAGGGATGATTCTGAGTCTAGAGACCCACTGGGGCTTCCAGCAGCAACAGTGATTCCAAGAATATTCTTGTGAGTTAATGCCTGCTTAACACAGATCCAGAGAGATTGGGATGAGAATATTCTGGAGACAGGAAAACACATTCTGCTTCCCCACATCTAAGAGAGCATTTGCTCTGCTCTTCAAATCCACACCCGCCCCCAAAAAAATGGTAAGAAATTTTAGCACACATACACATTTGAGAAACAGATAAGTGGAAAGCACTTTCACTTTCTTCTTTGTCTTTCTCTGTAAACATTTTAAATGAATTATTTTTTCCTTAAATGAGGACTTCCTGTGTTAAAGACCCGTGTTAGGCATAGCCTTTGAAGAACCTGCCTATCTTCTTCACTTTTTATAACCCTAAACATGCATACTGCCCGGCACATAGGAAGTGCTCAATGAGTAGTTTTTGAATGAATAAAGGGTGCCCAGATGCTGGGAGGAGCTCAATAGAAAGAAAACAAATGCACAAGTAAGATTCACCAAAGCAGAGGATGGAGAGTGGCATAGGAAAATGTACACAAAATGCTATAGCAGGGGTCCCCAACCCCCGGGACGGTACTGGTTGCCACCAGTCCGTAGAAAAACTGTCTTCCACAGAACCGGTCCCTGGTGCCAAAAAGGTTGGGGACCACTGTGCTACAGGGTTCAAGAAAGAAAGCGATCACAACTGGAAAGATGTAGGAAGACCTCACGCAAGAGTTGACACTTTTGTTGGTCCTGGAGGACAGTTAGGATTTTGACAAATAGAGGATGAAGAGGGCATTCCAAGCAGAGAAAAAAAAAGCATGAGCAAAGGCACAGATGTGAGAAAGGAGGAGAAGCAGTCAGAAAGAGCAAGTGTCTTTTAAACCAGCATGGTTCAAACGGTGGGGCTACATTTCTAGGGGTAGAAACCATGCAAGGAATTGGAGGTGAGAAAGTATAGAAGCTGTGATATTAGAAGTTACGTGACGCTAAAGCAGCTGAGAGCGACTGCAGAGAAGAATGAGAAAGAAAACTGTGGGCCAGGACCTGAAGTCTCAGAAGGTAGAAAAGTACTTGTGGTCGGTGGTTAGAAGAGAGACTGTAGAAAGATGTTTCATTACTTGCTCTGAAGGGACAGGACAAAGCAAAGACCGTGCAGAGACCCGCGAACCCAGTGAGCCAGGAGAAGTGCAAGCGAGTGTTAAAAAGGGTGTGGTTTTCAAGGAAAGGGGTATCATCAGCAACTTTTTTGAAAGTGAGTTTACAATGAAGAGCAATTGCTAGTGTGGAGATGAATGCCAGCTTTACCACTTCCTTTATACGATAGCAGTCTGTAAGTATGGAGAAAGGTATACTCCCCAAGAAAAAAGACTCCGTGAAAGAATTGTTTTGTGGCATTTCACGTTGGGTTAGCTTATACAACACTGGTAGGCAGCCTGGTGGACCAGAAAACACCTATCAACACCAGAGCAAATATAACGAACACTCTCTCAAATGGATACTGAGCTCACAAAAGAAGTAAAGAAACCACACAAGGAGCCAAAAATGAAGGTGAAGTGAGAAAATTGAGTGTTGAAGGTACAGTTTGGGCATACAAGATGGGAAGATGTGGAGAAAACCACGTAAAGCTAGGCTATTGAGATGGAAGACTGGAAAAATTTGCTCAACATCAGTAACAAACCAAAAAAAAACTTGTCTGTCTTGTCCAGAGAATGGAAAAAGAAGAGTCTCTGCCGAGAATCTTTAATTTCAAGCTTCACAACAAGGTGGGATTTGAATGGATACTGCCAGCATGGTCCAGGAAGTTTCCCACCTAAAGAGTAACTTGAAGCAAAGGAAACATAAATCCCCTCTGGAGGGTCATGCCCTCAAGGCAAGCTGCCCAGGATTCTGACAAACGTAAGCTCACAATCTGGAATTACAAAGCACATGAAGAATAAACCAGTCAGCAGAAACTACAAACAGCAGAAATTTAACCTGCAGAAACTACAGATAACTGGATAATGAGAAATAGATATAAAATAAGTAAGTTGATGGTGCTCAAAGACTTAAAAGATGGAACTGTAAATATTAGAAAGAAACAAGATGGGTTTTTTTTCCCCAAAGACGGAAGAGATTGAAAAAGTCCTAAATATAAAAATTGAGATTAAAAATTCAATGCATAAGTTAAACCATAGATTAGATACAATTAATAAACTGAGATATAGATCTGAATAAATAACCCAGAACGCAGATTCAAGAAAAAACAAGGAGATGGAATATAGGACAGGGAGGTTGAAAGAGAGGGAGAATAAAGGAAGAAAACCCAGGATGTATCCAGAAGCAGGGAACAGAGAAAATGCAGTAGAAGCAGTTTCCAAGGATACAGTCGCTAAGAATCTTCCATTATTGGACAGAGATGATCACCTGTAATGGATGGACAATAAGACTAACAGTGGGCTTCTCAACAAAAACAAAAAACCAGAAGTCATAAGATACTGGTAAAAGTGCCAAAAGAAGCTAGCAGTCAATTTCAATTGTATACCTAGTGAAACCATCCTTCAAGAATACGAAAGAAACACATTTTCAGACAAACACTGATAGAAAGAATTTACCATCAGTAAACCCTAACAGAATTTCTTAAGAGATGTATTTCAGGAAAAAGAATATTAAAACCAGAAGAAAGTACTGAGATGACGTAAAGAAGTAATGAAATGGATAAACTCATAGGTAAATCAAAACAAATACTGGCTGGATAAAACTATAAAAATAAAAACAACAAATTTGGAGGTTAAAAACTAGCCATCACCCCCATGTTCACTGCAGCATTATTCACACTAGTCAAGGTATGGAAACAACCTAAGTATCTATAGACAGATGAATGGAATATTATTCAGCCATGAAAAGAAGGAAATCCTGCCATTTGTGACAACATGGGTGGACCTCGAGGGCATTTTGCTAAGTGAAATAAGAGAAATACAAATACCATATGATCTTTCTTATATGTGGAATCTAAAAAACAAAACAAACACACAAAAAACCTGGCTTATAGACACAGAGAAGAGGATGGTAGTTGCCAGAGGTGGAAGAAATGGGTGAAGGGCGTGAAAGGTAAAAAGAAAAAAAAAATGGAAAGAATTTTGCAGCAAATACCCATATATCTACTGTCTATATTATGCAATTAATATTTTACAATATCGTCACATGTCTGTCTATCCATTTGCTGATCCATCATTTTTTTTTTGCTACATTTCAAAATAAGTTGCAGATATCAGCAGTTACATCTGAATATTTTATTGAATGCATATCATTAACTAGAGATCAATATTTTGCAGTTCCTTTTTTCCTATGAGATAAAATTTATGTGAAATAAGGTGCACATATTTTGTACTTTTTCTTTAAATTAGGGAATAACAATAGCTTTGGCAGGCGAGGGGGAAAAAGTAATGGCAGAAGAAAGGAGCAAAAAATAATGATTTTCCCTTTATACAAAAATTATAGGTCCCATGTACTCATATAAACACCTAAAAAAAAGAAATTAACAAATTAGAAAACAAAAATACAATAGAAAGAATTAACAAAAGTAATAGTTCATTGCGAAAAACTAGTAAAATTGATAAAACCAATACAAGACTGTTCATGACAAAAAGAAAAGTAGAGAGAGCAAAAGTTACCACTATTAGGAGTGAAAAGGGGATATTATTACATAGAGAGAAAAGAAATGAATGTAGTACTGACACATGTAAATGTAAATGTAAATGAACCCTAAAACATGAAGCTGAGCAAAATAACCCAGACACAAAAGTGAACAGCTATATGATTCCTTTGGGAAATTTTATGCATGGAGCTAGAAATCAGAGTGGTGGTTGCCTGTAGGAGATTGGGAGACTTACATAAGAGCTTGAAGGAACTTTCTGCAGTAATGGAACTGTTCCACATCATGATGGGGATAGGATATTAGTTACACAGATGTATATATATGTCAAGGACATTGAATCTTACAGTTAAGATCTGCCCAATTCACTGTAGGTAAACTTTACTTCAGTTTTTAAAAATTAATTGAATGCAGTGTTTTAGCAGAAGCTCAAAAGACATCTGAGACCAGTACTAAACCTAGATGGTATCTGTAACTCTCCTAGGTACTTTCCCTAAATAGAATTTTTAAATTTATTTCTTTTTTTACCGTATACAGCTTTCATGTGGTTTTAAAAACAAAAAGCATTAAAACAAACCCAGGAGAACCAAAAAAGTGAAAGAAAGAGTAAAAATTCTCACTCCTGTCCTTGTTTCCCATCCTCCCAGTTTCCCTCCCCCATAGGCAACTACTACTCTCAGTTTCTTTTGAACTCTTTTTCAGACTCTTTATGGGAAAACAAATGCCCTACATTTTGACTTAGGGTGATGGAGTCTGAGAAAACATGGTGTCAAACATTAAATATCCTGTTGAGTCTTGAAGCCTTAGAACTGTTGTTAGAAATGTTCACATCAGAACTGGAGGTTCTATTTGACCAGGTCTTTGACCAAACTGGGGTTGTCATGACTTTTCAAAGCACAATTTCCAGAGGAAGAAAACAACAACTACAACAACAACAAAGAGGCATTAACTAAAATACTAGTCAACAATATGGCAGGAGATGAAAATAAAGGAGTGAGAGTTAAATGTTCTAAGGTCATTTCCATGTTCAGGAGGAGAATAAAGGAAATGATAAAGTGAATGTTAATAAATGAAGAGTATCTGGCAAAATAAATACTCATTTCCAGACATGTAAAGAACTCCTACAAATCTGAGGCTTAAACAAATATTTTTTAAATGAATGAAATAAAACGAATAGGAGGCAAAAGAAAAACATACTCTCTTTTCTGTGTCTGGATGTGGTTGGTGAGGAGGTGATGTTTGGAGCTTCTGTAGCCATATTGAGACAATGAGGAAATAAGCTTGAAGGGGAAAAGCCAACCCACTAAGGATGGCAGAGTGGACAGATGAATAGAACCTGGGTTCCCCTGGATGGGCAGATGATTGAGGTAAGGCCTGCTGGCCTCCTATGGCAGGAGAGAAATGAATGCTGAGGAAGAAAGGGTGTCTATCCTGCTAATACCCTGTAGGTGTCTGCTACAGGGACCATGTAACCTGGAGCTGCCTGGAAGCCATCTTGCCACCATCTGAATGGAGCATGTCTGAAAATGAAGCCACAAAGAGGAAAAGAGAAGGAGAGAACACAAAATCTGATGACTATAGTAACTGGCAGAGCAGAAAGGTGAGCAGAGAAGATGTGAGGTGGGTGTAGGATGTGTCCAGTCCATGCTCCAGAAAGGGAGACGTATGGAACACAGCCATTCAGCAGAGCACAAGCCAGCTCTACTCAAACCAATGAGCTCAGTTCAGATCCAGATTCCTAGTTTAGTCGGCCTCTGTTAGGAAACCTGCTTGGATTCCCTCTAAGGGAGAGCTAGGAGTCATCCTTCTGAAAATTCTAAATGGAATTCATCACATGGATCCTTCACAGTGGACCCTCTACAACAGCGGCAGCGTCACAACAAAGGTCTCTAGAGAGGACGTGTAGGGCCCTCAACGTGGCCATTCTGTTCTGACCTCCGGAAAAGCGGCAGGCATTCCAGTAAAGCAAATCCTGGCATCAACGTATCCTGGAAGTGGGAGTAGAAACAAGTGCTACTTAGCCAATGATATTGAAAAATAATGAAAGGTGAAACAATGACAGCATGAAGCCTGGTTCTCAGGTCTGGAAAAGTCAAAGAATCCTTCGGGACTGTGGTTTGGCGGAGTGGAAAGATTGTGAACCAAACCAACCTGAACTTGAATCCTGGCCCTGATACTTTTTAGCTATGTAACTTCAGAAACATCATTGCATCTGTTTGAGACTCAGTTTCCTCATCTCTAAAATGAGGGCTAATAATGCCAGCTTCCCACGGTGGTTGGAGTTAGAAATGTTGCATGTAAATTACCCGCAGTGTCCACGGTGTACAAGGTGTTCAAGAAAAGACAGGGAGGAAGGAGGAATGAATGAAAGGCAGAAAGAGGAAGACAAATCCTAACCCACAGAGCATGGTTTATAGAAAGTAAACGCTGATTTCACCAACATGCTCTAAAGAGAAGAACGAGGAAAGAGATAGCTTTTCCAAACAGGAGCATCGGCACCTGAGAAGGGTCCTCAGCCCACAGTTTTAAGGCTGGTTCAGAAAGCTCCTTTGGGCTCTGAACTAAAGCACCCCTGGGGAAGGGGTGAGCAGCCCTTTCATGCTTAAGGTGGAAAGGCCAGCCTGGGTCAGAGCTTGTCCCCATTGCAGCCTCCGTTCAGGGCCCCATCATCTCCCAGCACAGTCACGGCTAGGTCGCTCTGGTTTGAGATCAGCAGTAAAGGCAGCTCCTTCCCAGGAAGAAGAGCATTCCGGAGACAGAGTCGCCCCTCCTGACTCCTGCCAGGGACCCGTTCACCTCGTCCCACGCGGGGGCTGGTCCCATGTCCCAGGTCTCAGGTCCCAGGTGTGCTGTAGGCCCACACATCCTATGTGCAGGGAGGGTAATCTGAACATACAGAATTAATTCCTTTCTCCTTGTAGAAATGATCACTCTTTTTTTCTTTTGGGGGCAAACGCTTTCTTATGTGTGTTGCTCCTTTGACTTGTCTCCCTAGCAACAAAGACAGAAGAAGGAAGGCACCAACAAAAGCAGGTGCAGGTTGTTTGTTTTCATGCCTGGGGGGCTGAGGGCTGTGGTGAGAAGCAGTCACGACTCCTCCTCTCTTCCGTAAATGACTCACAGCAGAGGCTTCTGGTTTTTCCCGGTTTTGTTTAATAGCCAGGGAGGGGAATGGACCACGACTTAAGGCGTGCCTCGCTGCCACCGGGAGAACAAGGAGCAGTTCTTCTTCAAGGGCAAGGCCAAGAAGGGTATCTGCCTGGCAAACGGCTCATCCACCATCAGTCTTCACAGTGGCTGCCAGGCCCCGTGGCCACAAGACAGCGACCAGCTCACCTGTGCGGACCCCTCGGCTCCTAGGTCTAGCAGGAAGGGGCGTCTTCTGTCGCCTGGGATTTGCCCTCAAGCACCCGCCGGACCCTCTGCATCCCTGGGATGTGAGAAGGGAAAGTGAGGGTCAGCACTGATGCTGGGTGGGTGGACACGAGCAAGCTCTGGCTGCTGGGGCCACAGGTGAGGCCAGAAGAGGGCGGGCAGAATGAAGGATGCAGTTAGGAGGTGGACCGCTTACCCAGGCGAAGCCGGTGGGTCTTGTCAGAGAAAACCAAGCGGAACCAGCCAGGCTCTTTGCACTCGAAGGCTTGGCCACAGGACAGCAGCACCTTGCTATCCAAAAAGCGGCGCCAGAGCAGCATCTCCTCCTCAAAGGTGGCCGCGGGCAGGTACTGGGAGGGTGAAAGGCGCTCAGGATGCAGAATGAGACCCCCTGCCCTTGCCTGCTGGAGGGAGCTTTAACACTGCCCCCACCACCTGCATTTCCACCTGCATTACCTTCCTCAAGTCGACCCAGATGAAGAAGCCGGCCCCACGGCTCACGAAGGGGATCCCCAGGGCCCGGAGCTCTTCCGAGACATAGACGTGAGCAGCCTTGAGCCGGGCATGGTTTTCCGGCAGGTACACTTGGTTGATCCAGTCTGTTTGGGTGAAAGAGAAGCCAGAAGATAAACCTCGCCATCAACCCTCCGCTCTGTCCTGAGAGTCTAAATGCTGATAAGAAAAAGGCCATGAGCTGCCAAAACTGGGTGAGCCCCTCCTGTAGCTGGTTGATTGGGGGCAATGGGAATATTCAGTGAAAAGCACCTTAAATCCAGATACTTGGCCCTGAGGGCTCCAGGGCCTGCATGCCATTCTCAGGAGCCCAGACACAAAGTCCCTCAGGACTCAGACCCTCACCAGAGGTGTCCCCACTTACATAGTGACACTTCTGAGTCACCCAGGTGGAAGCTCAGATCACAGTGTGGCCACTGACTAGGCGTGAGGCCTTGGGCAACTTCACCTCCTTGATCCCCATTGTTTTAACTGACCTTTGTTTTTACTGTCCAGTTCGATGAATTTTAACACATGCATAGATTTGTGTAACCCCCATGACAGGCAGGATACTGAATGGTTCCCTCACCCCGAAGAACTCCCTTGTGCTATCTGTTTGAAGTCACAACACCCCCTTCCCTGCAATCGCTGGTCTGTTCTCCATCACTGTAGTTTTGCCTTTTCCAGAATGTCACATAAGTAGAATCATACAGTAATGTAATCTTTGAGACTGGTTTCTTTCACTCAGCACAATGCCTTTGAGATGGGTCTGGGTCCTCATGGATTTTATGGCAGTGTAGTATTCCAGTGTGTGGGTGAACCACAGTCTGTTTCTCCATTCATTTGTGGAAGGACATTTGGGTTGTTTGCAGTTTGGGGTGATTATGAATAAAGCAGCTATAAACATTCATGGAGAGGTTTCTGTGTGACCATAAGGGCAAATATCTAGGAGTAGGATTTCTGGGCCATTTGGTAAGTGTGTGTTGAATTTTATAAGCAACTGCTCAGTTGTTTTCCAAGGTGGCTGTTCCATCTTAACATTCCCACTGGCAGTGTGAGAGTTCCAGCTGCTCTACGTCCTCAGGAACACAGGATACTATCACGATCTTTTAAAATTTAGCTATTATAGCAGGCGTGTAGTACCCGGTCCTGATTTTCCTCATCTATAAAATAATGGGGAAAATGCAGGAACACCTGCTTCCTAGGATTCTGGGGAGGGACAGATGAGATTGAGAGCATCTTGCAGGGCTCAATGAACGGCGGCAATTACAGGTAACATTTCTTATCTAAACTCACTATGGGAACCCAGGAACAGCACAGACCTGCACAGAAAGAGACGCTTCCATTATAACAATCTTCCCTTAGTAGCTTCTGCTCTTTTTCAAGTGCTCACAGCTAATAATAATGAGTTCATATTGATGAAGTGCCTATTGTATGCCAGGTGCTATTCTAATTGAATGACAAATTACACCAACCCTACAAGACAGGTACCATTATGATCCCTGTTTTGCAGAAGAGGAAACTGAGGCTCAGGGAGGTGAAGGAATAGACCACCTAGCCGGGACGTGACCGAGTAGGATATGAACGTAGTTGGGGCTCAGAGCTGGCACTCTCAAACACCACCCTAAATTCATCTCATGGGAGAAGCACCCATGACCCCTGGCCAGTCCCAGTCTGACTACAACCCTCCCCCATCCTCAGGTGGCCAGGCCCAGGCAGTCACCACGGTCCCGGAGCAGCTGTGCCATCTGATACTGGACCAAGCCACTGAGGCCGTGATAGCGGCAGAGGGAGGACACTGCAGCGGCCACGTCCTGGTTTTCTGTGTACAGCGTGCCAAAGCGGAGCCCAGACATCCCGAAGTCCTGAAGGAGAAAGGCACTGTGGGAGGTGGCCAGCCCTCCCAGAGGAAGCCGGTTCCACCCACCTCTCTGCCCTCTCACCTCCCCCTGACACCCCCAAGGCCAGCCAGGAACCCACCTTGCTGGTCGCCCACATCACGTGGGTCCTCTGGGGGTCAGGCAGCCTGCGGAGAGCACAGGGTGGGAACAGAGGCAATGCAGACCCATGGGAGTTCACGTTTGGTTGAAGAAATGAGGAGACGGATGAATCTGGTTTCATCTCTTGAATCACCAATTCCTATATATCCTTTAGAGCAGGGGTTAGCCAACTACAGCCCGCTGCCTGTTCTTGTAAACGAAACTCTATGCGGGCACAGCCACGCTCTCCCACCTGCGTAGTGCCCATGGCTTATTTTATGCTACAATGGCAGAGCTAGTGAGTGACCATATGACCTATAAAGCTTAACATATTTGACATCTGATCCAAAAATATTTGCCAGCCCCTGATGTAGATCATAGTTCAAGCATCACTTCCTCAAGCAGACCTTCTCTGACCCCCTCCCAGTAGACCAGGCCAATTGGGTACCCCAAGCAGATCCTCTGTTGGCTCTCCAGACATCTGCTTTTCAATAATCAAATGATTAGCTGTGTATCTAGTTGCTAAAAGTTTTGGGGTTTTTTTTTTTTTTGATGTTTTTTTTTTTCCAGCTAGAAAGACAAGTTCCACATAAGAAGGGTCTATATCTTTCTTGTTCACTGATGCATCTCCAGCACAGCATAGTGTCTGGCCCACAGGAAGTGACAAATCCCTATTGCTCTGAGTCTCACTCTCCTAATCCATAAGCAAAGGGGAGGAACAACCTACGTGCCATCCACCTGGCAGAGCTGTGTGAGGACTGGTTGAGCAGAGCAAAGGAAAGTGTTCGGGAACCACCCACCCTGGCCAGGCAGGATAATCAACACTTGCATGAGTTATCTCACAACAAGAGGTCCTGCTAAGGAATATGGAGCTGACAAGCTACCGCCAGCCGGAAGACTTTAGCAGGGGCCAAAAGGAGGGAGGATATGTTCTACTAACCTCCCAGAAACCCTCGCATGGGAAACCATCTTGACTGAGAGATGCGCGCACCACCAGGAAGGGCCTTGAATTGGACCAAGTATGGACACAAGCAAGATGATGGACCAGAGACAACCTGGAAAGCTAACCCCACCACCTTAAAACCTGAGACTGCGAGCCACGTGGCAGAGCAGTTCTCCAGGGTTCCCTTGCGCTCCTGCTCTCCACCCAGGTGTCCCTTCCCAATAAAGTCTCTTGCTTTGTCAGTATGTGTGTCTCCTCAGACAATTCATTTTGGAGTGTTGGACAAGAGCCCACTCTCAGGCCCTGGAAGGGGTCCCCCTTCCGGTAACAAAAGGACTCAGCAGGGCTGAAAGATCTGAACGAATATCAGGAACTGTCAGAATCCCTAAATGCCAGATGTGTAGACTTTACAGATGATCCGATCCAACTGTTCCCAAAGGTGGTCTGGCCACACATTCTTGACTCAAACGAAATCTAATGAAAAAGCTCTGATAGCTGGAAGGGTTTGGCACATGCAGGGGGCCCCAGAAGTATTTGCTGAATGAATGAGTGAATGAATGAAAATGGAGCCACTCTGGGGATGAAGGAAACAGCAGAGGAGGCCCATTTCCCACCCTCCCAGCCTTCCGTCAAGGAATCCTAAGACCACTCCTTGGAGCTTTCAGAACCACCACAGAACAATTTGAAACCACTGATTGGCCCAGCCTCCCTTCTTCTCGTTAGGGGACCTGAGGACAGTAGGATTAGCTGGAAGGAAGAGGAAACTGTCCTGGGTGGGAGGAGCGGCGCGGGACTGGCAGAGTCAGCTCACCTTTCCAGGCTCAGGACACTGTGGTACCCAACCGACTCCTCAAACACGGACAGCATGTAGACCTCATCCACCATCACGTGCAGCTCATGCCTGGAGGGCAGGTCGGGGGGAGGAGAGAGCTTGGTTGGGAGGCCAAATGCATCCCCCAGGGTGGGATGGCAGTGAATCAGAAATCCAGAAGGACCACGGTCTAGCCCAGGGTTACCAAACTTGTTTTTTCCAGGAACACCCTTCTTTTGTCTATTTCTTTCAAACAAATAAGAAGCCGTGCACACACAAAGCAGATGGCAGTGGGGATTCTGAAGCAATGTGGGGCGACGGGGGAGGCGGAGCCCTCGGGCACCTCCACTGAGGGCCACAGTTAAGTGCAGGACAGTTAAGCACAGACAGACCCAGATTCACGGCTGGCTCCACCCCTCACTCTAAGCCTCAGTAAATGGGATAATGACAGTATCTGTACCTAATAGGGTCATTGGGAGGATTACATGAGCTAGAGCATGTAGGGTGCTTAGCAGGGGGCCTGGCCCCTAGAGCGGGCAATAAATGGCAGCTGCTGTTATAAAAAGAGAGAGAGAACTAGCATCCCACCAACCCCTACCCCCCGACTCCACTGCCAGGGAGGGCCAAAGCAGGTAGAAACCCACAGTGGGGTAAAGAGGGTAGCAGGACCTCCACCAAAGCTCACATCAGAACCCTGATCCGTCACACGCTTTACGGGGTGAGCGTGGGGTGCCTCACCTCTTGGCAAAGTTCAGGTACCCCTGCAGCTCTCCTGGGGAATAGACATCACCCAGAGGGTTCTGGGGGTTGATGAGGATGAGGCCTTTGACCTTCACACCCTGAAACCATCAGTGGGACAGGAGACCCTCAGCTCCTCCCCAAGGCCCCACGGTCCCACTGGGCAGGATCCCAGGGAAATGTGTTCACCACCCAACACGAAACGAATAAGGGCAAAGAATTATATCTGCAGCATCGCATCAGCTATAAAAGAGAACAAATGCAGAGAACAAAGCTCAGAGAGAAATATGCCCAAACGCCAGTAGAAGTTGCCTTCGTTGGTAGAATTATGGGTGGCGGTTTGTGCTTTTAAAATTCCCACAGTGGGCATATATGGATTTTATGACCAAGGTTAAAAAAAACAACAGATTGATAGATTTCTGAAAAGTGGACTGGACAGGAACCACTGGAGGGCTGCTGGTCTATGCCTTTCTTCGGGAGGCCTCAGATCCCCTCAGAGTGAGGGGGACCACCTCCCCAAATCACCAGAGAGACTGCTGAACCACAGACTTCTAAGCTCCATGCTTGACCTGCTGAGCCAGAATCGGGAGAAGTGGGGGTAGTATTTTTAATCAAGCCCTCTAGTTGATTCTTTGTACACTGAGAGTCTCAGAGTCTTTCTCTAGCAGGAAGCCCTCCATGGGCAGGCTCCCGCTTGACCCCCAGAACGGTTCCATGCTACCACCCTACCCCCCGTCCCCATCACGGAGTGCCACCACTACTCCCAGGAGATCAGCCACAGGAAGGGGGTCCATGCCCTGCTCAGGCACACCCACTTCCAGCCTTGGGTTTAATTTGATCCCCAGACCTCAGAAATAGCTCCTTCCAGCGCCATCTCGAGCTTCTCCACTGTGAGCTGGAAGGGGCGTGTCTCCAGCCCAGTGACCTGGAAGAAGATCCACAAAAGCCACCAGCCAAATTCAGTGACCCTCCCCCCCAGACCTGGACTCTGGGGCCTCTCCTATCCCTGTCACCTCCAGCCTCCTCTTAGAACAATCTCAGAAAAACACAGGGGTTCACTCCCCTCTCAATGCCACCCACCCCATCACATCAGGGACACCCTCACGGCTCTTAGGTTTGGGGAAGAGCCCCCCGAGGTCCACTGATTGGGGTCCGCGGGCTTCCATGTTGAGCTCTGCTCTGCCCCGTTCTCACCCCACCATTCTGGTGTGGTCTCCCTGGGCTGCCCTTGGCTTTTGCATCGACCCCAGGGATCTCATAGGTGGAAGATCGGGTGTCCCCAGGGCACCTAGGCAAGGGCAGCCATGGCCAACAGAAGGCTCCACTCTCCTTTCAGCCATAACCCCAGAGGCCTCGGCATGGACTTCCTCTCATGTCTACCCTCAAATTCAGACAGAGGAACATCTCAGCCTACAGGAAGGCCCAGGTCCAACCTTGGGTCCCAGGAACTCTTACCTCACTGTCCAGATAGACACAGACCAGTCGGACGTTGCCATAGAGATACACATGTTGCGTGATGGCTCCGTAGTAAGGGGCAGGGATCAGGAAAGCCTCTGGGGGCAGGAGTGGGCCAGGGCCCGTCACCCTCTGGCCGGAACACCCAGACCCCCGTCCACTGACCCCACGCCTCTCCAAGCCTTCAGTGTGCTTGGGGAACATCTGGGGAACACGCTCCCTCTCTCCATTCCCCAAACTCTTTCTAAAGCTGGGATCCACTGAGATCAGTCCCTTTTCTAATAATTAGTAGCTACCATTTATCGGGCACTTAATATGTATGGGGATCTGTGCTAAATATTTATTTTTTAATCTCGTTTGATCCTCACAATCACTCTGTGGAGTAAGTCCTATTATTATCCTCACTTTACTGATGAGGAAACTGAAGCTTAGATCCCTCGGAAGCACACGACATGCTGGGTTACTGCAAGTACAGACTTGGAACAGGAGTCGAAGCTGCAGGGTGATGATCTGGGTGTGACAAATGGGAAAACTTGACAATACATAGAACTGCCCAGAGACAGAATGTGCTGCATCTGGAGGAGTGAATGCTCCCCCGCTGGGGGCACTGAAGCCAAAGGCTGGCACCGCTCGGTGGGGAGGGGGTGTCATGCAGAAGAGTCCCGCTGTGGACACAGGGGTTGATGAGATGACGCCCAAGGTCCGCTCTAAGGCAGAGATAAAGGTGCTCCTCCAGCTCTGAAGAGGGTGCATCAGTCAAGCTGCCCCCTTCCCAGCTTTCCCTTCAGCACAACCCCACCCCCGCCTCGCATCTCTGGAAGGGGCAGACTTTGCCCCACATGTTCCCACCCCCGGCCACAGGCATCGGGCCAGAGGTAGACAAATGACCCCAGGAGCCAATGAACTGGCTGGCCAGACACCCATCACGTTCCCTCGGTCTCAGGACTTTGCTCCAAGAAGCACAGATCCTTGTGAGATGCACTTGAGAACATGCACTTGAATGCGAAGGTCATGTGGAGTCAGAGCTGAGCCAACAACCTGGGTCAAACAGAGTTGAGGAAGGTCCAGAGAGAGGCCTGCATGAGAAGCGGGTGAGGAGGACTGCACACCCCGGTGAGAGACAGAGAGTGTGACGCTGATTCTACTCTTGATGGTTCTAGAACGGGTAGGAAATTGCCTATTACATCTTTGTGATGAATCTTCCTTTCAGGGTTCAAAACTTGGTTATTACGTCTCTCTGTGTTATTTTAACAAGTAACTTAACCCCCTGGGCCTTAATCTCCTCATCTGTTAAATGGGAATAAGCAGAGAACCTACCTCATCGGGGTTAGAGTGAGGATTAAATGACAGACTATGCCTAGCCTTAGGCCAGTGCCTGAAATGTAGTATGTGGTCAATAAGTGTTACTAAATTATGATTATTAATTAAGCTAATATGAGTGGGTCTCTGCTCCTGGCAACCAACAGCCCCTGACCATGACTATGGTCAACAGGTCCTTGATTTGACCATGGCTCTTGCAGCAAGCACTGCTGGCTAGATACTCAACAGCCATTCCAATTTTCTTCCTTGCTAAGAGAGCACCAGATTTTTCAGCTATGACCAGCAATAAGTCCAAGGAAGGTGCACCTTCCCTCAGCCCTGGGGGATGAAGCAAGTTTGGTTTAAGCCAACCAGGGTTCTCTTCCCCTTCACCAGGGACTGCTTTGGAAATGGGTTTGTGAGTCCGTCCTGGCCAGAACGATGCAAGGGGAGCCCTGCAGGGGCTCTTCCGGGAAAGAGTAGCCCCATTTCCTCCCTCCCAGTAAAAAAGAGACGGGCACAGCACAGCTTCCTTCTCTTCCTGCTTTAGGACATGCTGTCACGTGAGGTCGTCACAGAGAAATGGCCCAGAACCCTGGCATCACCTTGACTTCCCCTGGAACTGCCAACCCCTAGTGTCTTGTCAGGCCACTTAGTTAAGCCCCCTGTGGTCTAACAGTCTATTATGGCAAAAGCACCCTGATGCAGGCCTCGAGGACAGACAGCCAGGGACACTGCAGGCACAGGGCAGCCCCCGGTACTGAAAGGGCTGCAATCTACTTACCCCCCACCTCACACAGTACCGTGGCCAGAGCGGAGAAGAGAGAGGCACAGCCATTCAGAACCACCACCTAAGGGTGACACATCCATGGGACAAAGATGAATCTGTCCCAGGAGGGTGCAAGGGCCTGCAGCCTCTAACCCAGGAGGGCACAGAGGGAGGGCCAGGTCATACCCGCAGGGCCCTCCTGACTAACAGCCAAGTCCATTTGTGTGGCTTATTCGTGGGGACCCTGTTCTAGATCAACTGAGCATGGAAGAGTGAGCTGGTCACTCAGAGAGTCCCGCCCAAAGGTGTGGAGGCAAAGAGGGGCCACAGAACAAAGTGGGGCAGAAATTATACCCAAACTCTAAATATCTAGGATGAGGGGAAAGAAGGGAGGGGGCCTTCCTAATTCCAAATCAAAACTAAGTGACCCTACCTTACCCCTGGCCAGCCAAAAGTTGGGGAGTGGGGGGCAGAAGAGCAGGAAGGAGCAGGGGAGGGGGCTACTCACATTCTCTGGTTTAAGGGGTGCGGGGCTCCTGCAGTAGAAAGACAGGAACCTGGCCACTTCCTCCCGGAGGCTGGAGATCAGACAGACAGATGGGCAGTGCTTGTCAGAGGGGCTCCGACCCCAAGTCCATCCCAAAGCTCCTCTGGTGAATCTTCAGGCAGCTGCCATTACCCTTCTCTGCTTCCCACGATGGGAATACGATCAGTATTTGTCTCCACTCCTTGGTACCCACCTCCCTCCTCGGTCCCAACACTACCCGCATGCGTCGAAACTTCCATTCCAGTAGTTCTAGGACACCTGACCCCACCTAATCAGCAGACTGCAGGAATATCAAAAAGTAACACTCTTTATACAGATCTAGTTAATAGTAATAGTAATAATAGCACATTAATATAATAAAATATATAATATATAATATAATGTAGGATAATATAATTATTATAACAATAACTATTATCATAGTTATTGCTAATATTTACAAGCATTTACCTTATGCAGGTGTTATTTAGAGAATATTCCTCATTTACTCTTCATAAAACCCCTATGACACAACTATTATTATTATTCCCATTTTACAGACCAAAAAACTGAGGCTTGAAGGAATTCGGTTACATGCTGGTAAGTGGCAGAGTCCACACTCAAGCCCAGTGGTCGGACTCTAAGGCCACCATCCTAATTATTATAAGAGCACATGCTTGGCTTGGAATCAAGTCCAGCTCCAGCACTAAAACCTTAGGATGGCATCTGGGCCCTAGCAAGTGCTCAATAAATATAAACTCTGATTAGTTTTACTTACTATCTCCCATCTTACCAGCAGAAGGCCCCAACCATCTCCTCCTAAGCTGATTCTGGCTCCTCTAAAGCTACTGAGAAATTGGAGACAAGGCTCCTGGTCTGAAGGCCCTCTCCACTCCTCAGACTCAAGAGAAACCAAGCTAGGGAGCCGCTGAGTGGGGGTGGGATGAGCAGGAGGCACCAGTTCCCTGCAGATGCTCCAGGAGACCCCATGACTGCCAGCTCTCCAGGACTAGGCCCTCAGCCTAGGGCAGGCTTTCTCAACCCGCCACTATTGATGTTTCGGGCCAGATCATTCTTTCCTGAGGAGGGGCCTGTCCTGGGCACTGTAGGAGGTTTAGCAGCTTCCCTTGCCTCTACCCAAGAAAAGCCAGGAGCAACCCCCTCCCAGTTACGACAACCAAAAATGTCTCCAGACATTCCCACATGTCTCTTGGGGAAGGAAACCGCCAGGGTTGAGAACCCCTGGCCTACAGGTGCTACTTACAACAGATGTCCCCTCCAGTCAGGGTACTGCAGCAGGGACGGCTCCACCCGCAGCATGTCGCTCTGACTCAGCTGGGGACAGACAGGGGAGAGCAGGGCTGAGGGCCGCACACACTCATGGTGAGGGCCAGCCCAGCCACCTGCATCCACGCAGCACCAGGGCTTCTAAAGCCAAGGGCTTGGTCTGCTTATCAGAGGAACTGAGACAGGGGCAGCCCAGGGACAGCATTCTCATGCCCATTTTGCAGATGAGGAAACTGAGGCTTAAAAATGTCAGGTGTGGGACTTCCCTGGCGGTCCAGTGGTTAAGACTGTGCGCTTCCACTGCAGGGGGCCCAGGTTCAATCCCTGGTCAGAGAACTATGATCCCGCGAGCCGCATGGCACGACCAAAAAAAAAAAAAAAAGTCAGGTGGCTCAGCCAACATCGCAGCACCAGCAAGTGGCGAAGCTAAGACAAACCAGAATTTTTGACTCCTAGTCCAGTGCTCTTCATACAACACCGCCTCCCAACAAAACCAGAGGGGTGGATTTGCAGAGGCAGCGATAGGAGACCGCACACCTCAGCTCCTCCAATGGGGTGACAAAAGAGGTCCCAGAACTGGGTGCCCTACCTTGGTCTTAGCTCTAAGTCATGGAGGGACTCAGGCCGCTGTCTTCCTGCAGGCTCAGCTCAACCTCACACTTTGGAAAATGTGGCCATTTCCAGACCATCCCCACCCTGCCTGGGTGCTGGGTTAGTGACTCCCAGGGCATCACACCCACAAAGTTAAGGAAAGGCAGAAGCCTTGGGCGGCGGGACCAAAAGGAAGAAAGGGAATGAGCCACGTGTCTATAACCCCAGCCTCTTCCATTTCTCCTCCGTCCTTGAGCACTGCACTGTCCGATACAGAGGCCTCTGGCCACATGTGGCTCTTATGTGTGGCTCTCCTGAATTGAGACACTGGATTCTGAAGACTTATATGAAAGAAGTATGTAAACTATCTCATTAATAACTTTTTATATTGATTACATGTTAAAATAGCCATATTTTAGATACAATGGGCTAAATAAAATACATGATGAAAATGAATTTTACCAGTTTCTTTGTACTTATTTAATAGAAAATTTTTAATTATATATGTGGCTCACAGTTTATTTCTACTGGATGGCGCTGAGCTGCCTTAGAGTGGGGAGCTGGCTTTGGGTAGAACAGGCTTTTCAAGCCCACTCCCTACACTCCTCTCCCCTTGCAGCTTAGCTGTTTCCCTTTGGAAATATGTTCCTTTGGGTTAAGTATCTTTCTCTCCACAGTTCCAAACTCTAACTCCTAGGCCTCGAGAGACACATTTATCAGATAGTTCCAGCAGTTTACTAGAGATGGCTCACACCAGCTCAAGAAATCTGATTGTTTTCTCTATCTGTGAGTTGGCAGGCAGAGGGAAGGGGGAGGGGCAATATAGGGGTAGGGGATTAAGAGGTCCAAACTACTGGGTATAAAATAAACTACAAGGATATACTGTACAACACGGGGAATATAGTCAATATTTTATAATAACTATAAATGGAGTATAGCCTTTAAAAATTGTGAATCACTCTACTGTATGTCTGTAACTTGTATAATACTGTAGAGCAATTATACTTCAATTTAAAAAAATAAATAAAAGAAAGAAATCTGATTTCAGGAATTTTGCAAACTGTACCATTTTCAAAAATTAAATTATATAAACTATACATTTAAATTATGTAAGTCAGTTACAGTAAAAACAAAGGTAAAAAGTACTCAAACAACCATTGCTCCTGTCTATGTTACTCCATTTTGCTCTCATCTGTGCTCTGGAGGTTCCTTCCGTCCAGGTGTCTGCATGGTGGGACTACCACATGATGGTGCCCCTGCACCTCTCTTCCCAGCTCTGCATGCAGTGATGTCAGAGCAATAGCTTGATATCGGCCACAGTGGGGGCATTTACACTATGGGAATCAGAAAAGCTACCGATTTTCAGGGGCCCCTTTCTCCCAGGGCCAGTTGTTAAATACTGACCACACATCACCGAGTATCTCCCCCTGAGAGCAGGGACCCAGCCAGCAGGAGGAACTGAGGAGGGAAAGAGCCAGAAGGAGTGAAGAAGGAGGATCACAGTGGGGAAGTGACTCTCCCAAGATGGCAGAGAAAGTGGTCCCCGAGGCCGCTGAAGCAAGCAGCAGGCTCTCCGGGGGAAGTATTCCAAGGAATCCCAGAGAAGACGGCCCCTTGGAGCTGGTGATGCCACCCAGAGGTGCACCAGGACTTACCCGCCTGGACAGCAGGTCAAAGCAGAGTTTGTTCTCACTGGTGCCCAAGTTAATGATGCCCTGGAGGTGAGAGGTACAGAGCCACGTGAGCACAGCAGAGGGTGCCAGCAGAGGGTGCCAGCAGAAGGCCCCAGGGGTGCACCAAGGCAGCAAAGCGAAGCTCTCTGCAATCCCGCCCTTCCCACCACCCCTCCTGGCCTTTGCTCAAGCCATGCCCTCCACATGGCTCCCTGATCCTATCTTCCCATTTCTAAAGCTCTGGGCAAATGCCATCTTCTCCAGGAAGCCTTCCTCAAAATCCCACCTGCAAGGGATCTTTTCTTCTTCTGGATCCCAAAGCACTTTATCTGTCCCCCTTTACGGCACTAGTCAGTTTCTCTCCCAGGTCACAGGGACTGATGTACAGGCTTTATCTCCCCCACTAGATGGGAAGTCCCTGAAGGCTGGATACATGCCCAAGACACCGCTGTATCTCTCAAGAGCCTCAGTTTACAGGATGAAAGAATGTACACAGTAAACTGGTGTTCTGGCAGGAACAGGAACAAGGGTCAATGTACTGCAAGAAGAGGCCCTGTCGGCCCCATGGAGAAGACCACGTGGTGAGGAACCGAGGCCTGCCAACAACCATGTGAGTGAGCTTGGAAGTGGATCATCCCCCCACCCCGCCAAGCTTTCAAATGAGACCACAGCCCCAGCTTCACTGCAACTTCCCAGGAGATCTTTAGCCTGAAGCACCACCCGGATTCCTGAATTCCAGAATCTGTGAACTGTTTGTTTTAAGCTGCTAAGACCTGAAGTCCTTTGTTACACAGCAAGAGATAACTAATACAATCCCTCACTTTTTTCAGGTCTCTGCTTCAATGTCACCATATTAAGGTGACCTTCTATGACCACCTCACATAAAATAGTAATATCCCCAGCCCACCCCACCAGTCTCTATCCTATTACCCTGCTTTATTTTTCCCTACAAGACTTATCCCAACACATTATATATATTTATGTCTGTCTCCCATACTAGACTATAAACTCCATGAGGGCAGGAACTTTATTTTTGTTCACGGCTGTAACCCTGGTATATAGAACAGTGCCAGCACCTGGTACATGCTCAACAAATAAAGATTATTAAAGGGTTATTCATGACAGCTCTCTACCCTCTGAAGGTATTACTTGTAATAAGTTATAATAATTGGGGCAGGTAACATTAATAATAATAGCAACTACCATTAATTGAATGCTCTATGTGGAAGCACTGTGCTAGTAACTTACCTGATCTCATTTAATTGTGACAGTTCTATAGAGGAGGTATTACTATCTCATTATAGAGATGAACTGAGGTTCAAAGACATTAAGTAATTAGCTCAAGAATACACAACCCGAAAGTGAAACAGTTGCAACCTGAACCCTAGTTCTGTCCCAGATCTAAAGTTGGATAGTCGATGGGCTGTGGATCAGAATCCATGTAAGAGCACTCCATGGTTCTTGAATTCCTCCCTCACAAATCAAGGTTCCCTTAATTATAAATGGGCCATTTTCTGATCCAGGTAATATACAGGGGCCTCTCTGAGCAACATCAGACACCCCGCTGGGAGTCAGAGGGGCATAACTCCAACATGACAATAGCAAGCTGTGTGCTGCCCTGTTGGTCAAGGTGGGGTACCCGCCCCCCCACCCCCCGTGCTCTCTTGCGTCCCAGTGGGAAGGGGGCCTTCACTCACACTGGGGTTCTTATCCTCATCATACTCATCCATGTGGTAGGTCCTGTAGCCCTCCTCTGCTGAATCCCAGAACCATTTAATGACGCTTCCTCTAGAGGACAGGTAGGGGCTGTCGGAGGAGAACATGGCGGTGGGATCACCCACTCCATAGAGCTTCAGCGGCTTCTGGTCTGGTTTTCTGGAGCATTCTCTTTCCAGACCATCCCCATGGTTACTGTGCAGGCCCTGTGTGGAGACTGAACCCGGAGAGGTGGTAGGTGTCCCAGAGTCCTTCTGAGGGAGTGTGAACATCTGCAGAAAGACAAAAGCACTCAGTGCGTCATCTGATCAAGGGCTTTCATAGCACCAAGCAACAAAAATGAACTGGGACTCATGGGGCCCTCCCCCTTCTCTATCTGCCCCTTCCTTCAAGTTTATATACTCATCACTTCCTGTGTCCCTTACTAGTTGTAACCATGTGCGCAATCGCTTCAAGGCATCAACTCTGCTAAGGATCTACAGACAGGGGCTGTACTTGCTACTTTTCTACAACTTTAATAAAGGGCTGCTTGAGCTTGTTTTACTTTTGTGGAAGTTTTTCATTCTGCTGCCTAAAGAGTCACCAGCTTCTTTTTCCATTCTTGCCGACGTCAATTTCAAAAAGCCAAGTTAAAATTTTCTGACTTAAAGTAGAAAGAGCCTGGAGTCCAGGGGTCTTGTGGTGACTGTTGGAGTAAAGGATAAAATGAGATTATCTGGTTCTTTGGAGGCGATGATGGGTGGGGCCTGAGAAGAAGGAAGTGGGGTTCCCACAAGTGCAAGTGCACGGACCCTGAGCGGAGCCCAAGGCCCCACCCTCGCTCCCGAAGTGGGGGAGGCGTGGCCTCTGGGAGGGGCTGGTCTCATCCTGCGCTCAGATGTGAACTCCTCCAGTCTCTCAGCCAGTGTCCTCGCGGGCACGGTGGGTGTAGCCGTAACTACCTCATAGGGTAGCAGTGAAGGCATAAATATATGAGTTAGTGTAAATGGCTGAGAACAAATCCTGGCTCATGGCCAAACTTCAGTAAAATACGTTATTATAACTCCTCGCCGCTTTCCCCGGTCCTGATGCACAAGCCCCAAACACCAAATCATGGGGGACCAACCAGCGGCCCTGAAACCCAGGGGGCTCCTCGGTTAAATTTTGCTCCACGAAGTCTTTTCTGGGGTCTCCCCCAACTGACTGGGCTCTCCCCAGCCTCACCTAGGCCCCCCCAATTCTATGCCTGGGCCCTCGGCAGGGCAGAGGGGCTGAGGCGGGGTGGAGGTGGGGGCCGGCCGGGCTCCGGCTCTGCGCGCGCCGTGCGGGAGCGAAGGGTGGGCTCGGGGCGTCCAGCGGGGCGGCGGCGAGTCCAGAGCCCGAAACCCGCGCGGCCGGGCCTCGGAGATCCACGAGAGGGCGGACAGGGCGGAAGGCAGAGCGCAAGACCCCTGCAGAACGGCGAGCACCTCGCGGGCGCCGGCTCCCGGTCTCCGGGAGGAGGAAGTTTAAGTCTGGCCGAGGGCTTCGAGACGGAAGGGCCGGGACTTCTGCAGCGAGGCCTCGAGCCCGGGCAAGGGAGACCCCTGTTCTGCAAAGCGTGGATTGCACCTACTTGCGGAGCTGGAGGAGCCGGCGCCGGCACTCAGGGACGCGCAGTGTCCTAATCCTCGCCCGGACTCGCTCTCCGCCGCTGTGCGCAGGGCACCCGGGCCCAGGCACTTGCACTCGGGACCGTCCGCGCCGGGTCGGACTTCCCGGAAGGTTCCGGACGCAGTTCGTCAACTCGCGCCCGAGGCCGCAGGACGCCCGGGTGTGGCCTGCGCGCAGAGAGCGCACACGCTGCAGCACCGTGGCGCGGGGAGGGGAAGCCGCGGAAGGGGAGGGGGGCCCAGCGCCAGAGCTCCGCCAGGAAGGAACGGGCCGCCCGCTGCCACCTCCGCTCTCTGCGGCCTCAGCGCCCTGGCCGCCTTCCCGCCCCGGTCTCCCCGCCCCTGGCACACGGGGGCGCCTCCCTCTGCCTCCCGGCCTTAGTGTCCCCATTTAAAGGCAGTCACCGAGGTTACTGGACAAATATATGCCTGGTTGCGGCCCATGGAAAAGGCTTTCCGGTTAAGGGCATCCCGAACACATCCTTCCCCTATGAAAGCTTTTGACCTGGGTTTGTAATTTCTCCTCTTTTCGTTCTACAGAACATCTGGTGAACTCTGCCTGGGACCCTGCAAATTCCGGGACTTTGGCAATGAGTTAGACCACCAAGGTCCTAGGCCCGCGCCGAGCCTTTGAGTAGGAAAAGTTTCCTTTTCTCCATGAAAAGCAATAAGCAGGATCCATCAGTACAGATTGGCTGTCTTCGGATCACTCCACTTCTTGTCTTCGCTTTGGCCTTGCCACTAACATTGTGACCTTGAGCAGCTCTCAAGACTTTTTCGTCCTCCGTGTTATGTAAAATAAGCCAGTTCTCTCCATTTAAGTCATATCACTCTGTTTAATTCAGGTAAGTAGTCTTATTGAATGCCTGTGTGTGCAAGATCTCTGCAAAGTGCTGGGATACAGTGATGGCAAAACAAACAGCGGGCCTGCATGGTTGACTGGGAAGGCAGACATACAAATGTGCTGACTAATAAGAAAGGTTACTGGGTGCCTTGGAAGCATGCGGCAGGGAGATTTAACACCACTGCCCCCTTCCCTGACACACACACACATGCATTGGCCCCATACAGGAAGCCTTACACACACATTCATTCACCCTAAACACTTAGGAAGTGATGCTTGAGTCCTAGTTAGCTAGCTGGAGTGGGGGGTGTTGGAAGCAGAAGAAAGCCTTTGACAGAGCCTTGCAGGTTAGAGTCCGTGTGGAACATGGATGAACTGCAACAAGCCTAATACCGACCACCGGAGCTTGCAGGGTTCAGGAGAAAGGTTGGAGATATGATCAGGGATCAGGTCATGAATCTTAATAAACCCTGATAAGGACTGTGAACATCTCACTGAGGACAATGGATATATATTGTAATCTCTAGAGCAAACACTTTTTAAAAAAAAATCAAAAGGTATAATTAAGAATAAATGGGATACTAAATAATGCCTGATTAATTCAAAAGGCGTGCGGGAAGGAAAAAATGAACAAAGAGCATATGGCACAAATAGAAGACAAATAGCAAGATAATTGACTTAAGTACAACCATATCAATGATTACATTAAATTAATGACCAAAGACCAGTTAAAAGATCATCAGACTGGATAAAATGGTAAGATTAAGAATATGGTGTTTCGGCTTCCCTGGTGGCGCAGTGATTGGGAGTCCGCCTGCTGATACAGGGGACACGTGTTCGTGCCCCGGTCCGGGAAGATCCCACGTGCCACGGAGCAGCTGGGCCAGTAAGCCATGGCCGCTGAGCCTGCGCGTCCGGAGCCTGTGCTCCGCAACGGGAGAGGCCACAGCAGTGAGAGGCCCGCGTACTGCAAAAAAAAAAAAAAATCTGACAAAAATTGAACCCTCATTCACGGTAAACCTCTCAGCAAACTAGGAATTGAAGGAAATTCTTCTATCTGTAAAGGCAGTATGAAAAATACGTCCAGTACTTAAGAATGAGAGACAGAACTCAATCCTGCTAAGATTGAGAACAAGGCCAGAATATCCTCTCTTACTTCTTTTATTCAATATTATACTTGAGGTTCTAGGCCATGCAATTAGAACAGAAAAATAAGAGACATAAATATTGAAAAGAAAGAAGGAAAATCATCTTTATTCGCAGGCAACATGATTGTGTACATTGAAAATTCAATGAAATCCCCCTCCAAAACAACTAGGACTAATAAATGAATTTAGCAAGGTCTCAAGATACTGTCAGGAGATGGTTCTTCCCAGGTCTCTCATGTTTCTGCCTGTCTTGCAAGCAGAGACACTGACTGCCTTTGTTCTGGGCTGTATAGGATCATATATATGTGTGTAAGTACATGCATATATGTACGTGCATACATGTACATGCATACGTGTGTATATATGTGTACATATATGTACAGTGACCAACCATGGATGTTAGTGATAGTGTCTGCCTCCAGAGCAAAGGGTAGGTTTGTTTACTACTAAGTATAATAAAGATAATTTCTCCCTCGGGGCCAAAGTTCAGGCAGGTTTACTGCTCATTACAGAAGAATTAGGTTCCTTAAGCTTGGGTTATCCTCTCCTGCAACACACCCCATTGCATGTACAGGCATCACTTGGTCCCCTTCACTTTGCCCTATAGGAATCAGGGTTTGGGGAACCAAAGGCCAATACTGATTACTGCTATTGCTGTGAGTTAATAAGTTGTCCTTTGTCTCTGACCCAAGATTCTCATGCCTTCCGCCAGCATCCATGAAACCTGTTATTTTGCAAGTAAGGTAAAACCTCAGAGCCTTCAAAGTTCTTGATAGATACAAAATCAATTGTCTCAATATACTAGCAACAAACAACTAAAAATGAAATTAATAATCTATACATTGAAAATAACATGAAAGGCATAATATAGTGATATATTTACAAGATGTGCCTAAGACCTGTACACCGAAAGCTACAAAGACCTTGCTGAGATAAATTAAAGACCTAAATAAATGGAGGGACATTCTGTGTTCCTGGATAGGAAAAAATTAAATTCTTCCCAGTCAACCATTTGAATCTTGAGTGGAAGAGAAGACAGCAATGGCCTATCGCTTCCGTGGAAGGCATCATATCTTCCCCCCAGGACAGCGCCCTGATGAGACTGGCTATGAGCTCCCGTAGCAGAGATGCCAAGAACATCTCTGGTTCCTATCTTCCCCCTCTCTTCTGGTCCAATGAGCTCCCTCATGCATCCAATGAATTCCCTTTCTGTGTCTGCTAGTCAAGTCGATTTCTAAAAAAACTTCTCTGGTGTAAAAAATCTTGAAGAATCAGGCTACAAACCTACCCAAGAGAGGAAGAATGGTCCCAAACCCAAGTGACTGACCGAAGCCATTGGTGGGTGCTAACAGCTTTTCCATCATCTATAAAATGGTGGTAGTCCCCACTCTGCCTATTTCACAGCATTGGTGCTCAGACTAAAGCTCAGATGTACAAAGGCTTTGCAGAGAAATGCACAGGAGGTATGATTTGAACAGCTGGAAACACTAGAGATGAAAATGGAAGACCTCAGGCTTATCACCAGAGATTCATTTTAAAAGCCTTTCGGAAAGGCAAGAATGGAAAGAACTCATATTTGGAAGCAGAAACATTTGGAGTTATAGCCCCATCCTGCCACTTAGCCACTAGTGTATAAGGTGGGCATGATTGTGAAAGGATCCTATGGGACGTTGCATCCAACACCTAGAAAATGCTCTGCCAATTAGGCATCATGGTTTCCCTTCCTTTCTGATCTGCCCCAGAAGTGTTCTTCACATATAACCTGCTTTCGAATTTAAAAACTAAATTTAATTTTTAAAATAAATTTATTTATTTATTTATTTTTGGCTGTGTTGGGTCTTCGTTGCGGTGCGCGGGCTTCTCAGTGTGGTGGCTTCTCTTGTTGAAGGGCATGGGCTCTAGGCACGCGGGCTTCAGTAGTTGTGGCACGTGGGCTCAGTAGTTGTGGCTCCCGGGCTCTAGAGTGTAGGCTCAGTGGTTGTGGTGCAAGGGCTTAGTTGCTCCGCGGCATGTGGGATCGTCCCGGACCAGGGCTCGAACCCGTGTCCCCTGCATTGGCAGGCGGATTCTTAATCACTGCCCCACCAAGGAAGTCCTAAATTTAATTTTTAATTAAATTTAAATTAGGTGTAATCAAAAATTTAAAAATCATCTAGCTCTCAAAAGGTGATATGAAGCATGTGAATAAGAAACAAAACAGGCCTGGAATTTACAAGAATATGGAAGTTATTAGATATCAAATATAAAAGTAAACCCATCTAAATAGGGATCCAGAGAGCTCCCTTTATTCCTCTCTAGGCTTTCCCACCAGAATCGCCATAAAAACATTTTGCACACACACAATGGCTAGCAAGACTAAAAAGATGTAAAGCTTCCAAAAATGACAGATGCTCAGCTTAGGGGAGCTGATGGTGGGGTCAAATGAGCTCATGCCTGGAGGAGTCCACTGTCTGTTTGGTCACATCTCCAGGTCAGTACACCAGCCTTCCAGATCCGAGGCTGATGTCAGGACTTCCTGAGAGTGAGACTGGCTGGAGCCGCTGGCTGGGAGGTAAACACTTCCTCCTTCTTTGCATCCTCCAGTTGCTTCACTCCTCAATCTTGCCCCTGCTCCACTAGCACCTGATGGAACTGCTGCATGGCTAGAGGGTCCAAATGGGGACAGAGAAAAATACTTATGTTCCTAGCAGGTAGAACAGTGACCTGCATGTGTTGAGATACAATAGATAAAAGGAATGTCATGTTTCCATAACCTACAGAGGAGAATCTAAACTCCACAGTATAGCATACAGGGACTTCTAGGTCATCTCCCTGTCTATCTCACCTAGTAGCCAGCAAGTCCCACATGGGCAGAGCTCCATTTCTTGGGAGCTTACAGTCCCAATGACCTGCTCAATGGCAGACACAGACCAGACACCCAAAAGGTATAATATACCTCAAGTGCCTATCAGTTCCTGTTTACAAAGGAGCTTAAAGATATGAAAGTGGAAACAGAGGGCCTAGAAGGGCTGGAGCTATAGGCTGCTAAAGGCAAAAAAAGGATGACTCCGCTATTGCGTCATACAGGAGTGGCTGGGGCATCTTTGAAGGATGCCAGGATTGGGAGGTCAGCCCCACTTACTGCTTCTTAGCAGGACGGGCCTAGCTGCAAAGAGGAGGCGGAAACAGCCAGGCTTCTTACACATGAAGGTCTTGCCACGGGGCAAAATCAGCTTGTTGTCAAGGAAGCGGCGATGGAGGAGCAGCTCTTTCTCAAATGTGCAAGGGTCCAGGTACTGGGGAGGACAGAGGGACAAAGCTGAGCTCAAAACCCATCAGGCAGGGCTTCCCTGGTGGCGCAGTGGTTGAGAGTCCGCCTGCCGATGCAGGGGACACGGGTTCGTGTCCCGGTCTGGGAAGATCCCACATGCCGCGGAGCGGCTGGGCCCGTGAGCCATGGCCGCCGAGCCTGTGCATCTGGAGCCTGTGCTCCGCAACGGGAGAGGCCACAGCAGTGAGAGGCCCGCGTACCACAAAACAAAACAAAACAAAACAAAAAAAAAACCATCAAGCAGATCTGCCCTTTAACACCTGTCTTCATTCCCAGAACTCACCTGTTTCAAGTTGATCCAGACATAGAGGCCAGAGCCACGATTGAGAAAAGGGACTTTCAATGCCTTCAGTTTGTTAGTAATGTACCTGTGAGCCTCCTGCAGCCGGAAGCGATAAATGGGCAGGTACACATTGTCAATCCATTCTGGATGGGTGGAGGAAGAGGGCTGTCACACATCTCAGGACTAAGATCTGCCAGAGGGTTCCTGACAAAATGCTCCCTACCTGGGCTCCATGCCTGCTGATTCTATCCAAGCCTGACTGTATTATATTTGAGCTGACTTATACCCAATACACCCATTTCCACTAGGTAGGTGGAGACACTGGGCTTCTCAATAATTGTGTAGGAAAGTTCTGTTTGAGTTTACACCCCTGAGGCAAGAAGCTGAGGTGTCCCCTAAACAGGGTTGATGCTTCTGTTGTCAACTGGGCAAGTAGCAGGTACTCACAGCTCCCTTACTTCCTGCCTTAGACCCTAACAAACGGACGTTGAAGAACCTCGTTGTCGTGCTTGGGGATGATCTTAGCCCAACTATCCTCAGCATTGGCAGCACTTTAGAACCACTTGGGAAGCTTTTAAAAGGCCTGATGGCCCAGGTTATATCCCCAGACATCTAAATCAAAATCTTCACAGATACAGCCTACACATCAGTATTTAAACTTCCCAGGTAATTCCCATGTGCATCCAAGACTGAGAACCAGAGTTCAAGGAGCTGGGAATCTGGTTTCTACCAAACTATTACAGGGCCTGGCACCATGCAGGGAGGCATCCAGCTGGATTTCTCCTACCTACCCCTTTCCCCACCCAAAGCTGAAAGCAAATTGTTTTCTAAACCAGATTATCTGATTACATTAGTTTGTTTCATTATATCCCCACTTTTAATTTAAATCCTCAGGCCTGGGCTTCCCTGGTGGCACAGTGATTGAGAATCCGCCTGCCGATGCAGGGGACACGGGTTCATGCCCCGGTCCAGGAAGATCCCACATGCTGCGGAGCGGCTGGGCCCGTGAGCCATGGCCGCTGAGCCTGCGCGTCCGGAGCCTGTGCTCCACAACGGGAGAGGCCACAACAGTGAGAGGCCCGCGTACCGCAAAAAAAAAAAAAAAATCCTCGGGCCTGGCATCTGCTCTATTACAGGGAATTTTAAAAAGGAGCCCTTATCTAAGTTTGGGCCATGGCATAAAAGCGGGGAAATTCCCTCTGAAGCCAGCATTCACTTAAGATCCAAGGGGAAGGTGAATTCAGGTGCCATAGATGTAGCCACACCAACTCGCCCAAAGGGCAGCTCTCCTTTGGCCACACTGGAAGATGAAGTTAAATCATATTTGAGGAATCAGGGTGTTCCTTTGTAATCTTTGCCTGAAGCAAGCCAGCTTTGGGGGAGGGAAAATTGACCTTCACATAAAGACTCATTTCTGAAGTTCCCACCTTTTAAGTCCTAGAGTACAGTTGATGATCCCCCTTTCCAAGCAGAGCACGAGCTACCAGATGTCCAGTGTTTTAGACCAGCACCTCCCATCTTCTGTCTACACCCGGCTGCATCATCTGAGCTACAGCCTGCCCTCCTGTAAACTTCCTGTCCTGCCACTGTTAAACCCAAGACAGTGAACAGGGTCTCACTGTATTGAAGGCATGTCAGAGGCCCAAGCAGACCCAGGAGTTCCCCGTGGCCACAAGGTCTGGCCCTGAACAGGGCTCAGTACCTCTGTCCTGAAGCAGCTGACACAGCTTGTACTGGGTGATGCCAGAGATGCTGTGGAGGTAGCCAAAGGAGCTCACAGCAGAGGCCACCTCCCTGTTGCGGGTGTACAGAGTGCCAAAGCAGAAGCCAGAGATGCCGAAATCCTAGAGGAAGAGAAGTAGGGAAGGAAATACCCAGCTGGTCTGCCTTCTGCTCCTGGCTCGACTTCCTTCCCTACCCAAGGACAGGCAGCTGGGACTCACCTTACTGGTGCCTCAGATCACATGGGTCTTGTTGGGGTCAGGCAGACTGGAGAGGAGAGAGTACAGTCAAGATTATGGAGAAATATTTGAAGGATGAAGACTTGGGGGGTCTATGAAGAGAAGGTGAAAGTGGCCTGGAGGGCCTTCCTAGACAGAAGGGCCTATGGGACCCAAAGTCAAGAAACAGCTGCCCCAGTTAAGCCAGGAAGTCAACAAAAGGTATCCTCGTGGAACCAGATGGGACAGCTCTCAAGTGCCCACTGAATGAAGTCCAGGGCCCTCAGCCTGGCTCGTGGTCTTCCTACAGCTGGTCCAAAGCCACCTTCTTGGCAGTTGGCTCCTACACACGTGGGCCACCCCCCATTTCTAAACTGTGGTCACCTATTTCTTACTGCCCCACGTTTGGTGAAGCTCTTCTTTCCCCCAGGCATGCTCTTCTCTTGCTTTGCCTGCTGGATCCTATCCTAGGGCCGAGTACTCCCCTTAAGAAAGTTCTGCTCTATTTCTATTCTTTCCCCATGCCCTCATTCTCAAGAAGTTCCTACCCTGACCTTCTGGAGGGCTTCAACTTGACTTTTGACAACGCATATGCTACCTTTCCCTCAAGTTATCTCATGTACAAAATGGTGTTTAGAGAAGACACTTGGGAGGAAAGATGATGCTTTGCTCACTTTCACACTCCCAGTGGCTCTGAGCTCAGTTCCGGACATGCAGCCAATTCAGTTGATGGCCCATGGACTCACCCTGCAAAGTAGGAACTTCATGATTCTCATTCCCAATTCCAGCCAAGACCAACTCACCTCTCCAGGCTCAGAACACTATGGAATGGGGTGGCTTCATCAAACACAGACAGCATGTAAATCTCATCTATAATCACATGTAGGTTGTACCTGCAGGTTGGGTGAAAGAGGGAGGACGATATCCAGGTTCTCCCTAATTGTTAGTTAGCTTCATTTGATGGTCCTCTCTAGACACAGATCAGACACTCCTACTGCCCCAGCAGCCCATCCAACCCTTCCAAGAGGTGTGGCAAGGTAGAAGAGGGTCTCTCCTTCACCAGAGAGGACCTTTCACCCTGACTTGGGGGTACTAGGAAGGAAGAGGACCCAAAAGACATGCATGAGAACATTCGACCTCACGCTTCAACCATCAAGCAGAGACTACTGGGAAGGGACTGGGCATCCCAGAGAAGTCTCTTCTGGTACAGTCAGAAGCTGCCACCCAAGATCTGAATCAAATATGTTTATAAAGTAGGCTAAGTGCTCATGTGCTTCATCTCCTTTATTCTCCCAACAGCCCTTTGAAGCAGTATTGTTACCTCTATTTCACAGAAAGAAACTAAGTTTCTCAGACAGTAAGTTAATTCCCTCAGCCTAGCAGATGCTAGAACTGGAATGTAGACCTCCCCCAGCATTCTTCCTCTTTTCCCTTGCTCTGCCATTAATTGGTCTGGATACGTTATGAAGTTTGAATAAGTGTTTCTTCTAGATAGAAGAAGATTATCTACCCTAAGAGGGCTATTTCCAGACTTCAGAGATAACTGATGTTAACATGCTCTTAGAAATGAGAAATGAAAGTTCTACAGGGACTCATCTTCACCCCACAAGGTCTGAGAGGCTGTCTTCCTTGGCACCTCAAGCCAGGTAGTTTGGGAAATGGATGCGGGAAGAAAGTGCTTATGTCACAAGAGGTGGAAAAGCAACAGAACTATATGATGACTGTTATGTAGGTATGTGCACATGGACAAAGGCTAGAAAAGAAATGGCACAGTTTGAAATAGTGAGCAGGTGGGTGCATTTTCCTTCATTTCAATTTCAGTTAGTTGTCCGTAACTTCACAAAGTATACCACGCAGTAAGAATATTTAGGGTATATTATTTCTGGTTCTGACTCCTTGACTATGAGTCACTGGAACCCTTCTTATGGACTTCATCTAGTCTCAAGGGGGTAGAACTCATACTTCTTAGCAAATTCCAGATATTCCATCACTGAGTCTCGGGAGTAGACATCTCCCAGAGGATTCTGAGGGTTGATTAGCACAAGGCCTCTGACCTTTTTCCCTTAAAAAGAACCAAACATAACCAAGTGAACACAAGTCCTTCGCATCTACATCAAGTTCAGCCAAAGATCAGGTCAGGACACCGAGTATCGAGCACCTAATCAAGACCTCAGTGGGCTCTCGGAGGAGCAACTATTATATTTTTGCCCACAGAGCGGATCAGGAAGGAGCTCTGGGGGCCGCCATAGCCAGGGTGCTATCTCTATGATACCAGCCTGCCTCCTATGATATTCTGGGCTAGGCATTTTCTAGAAGTCATTGTCCCCCAAAATAGGTAGGCACCCAGCAGAGAATCTGGCACCTTGAGTCCTTCCCTGGATGAGGACAGGTGCCTGTGGACCAGGAGACCCCAGCTCTGTAAGGGGCTACTTACAATGGTTGCCCTCTCCAATCAGGATACTGCAGTAGGTCTTCATCAATGTACAGCATGTCAGTCCAAGTCAACTGTTGACAAATAGAGCATGAGCCCAGCCAGACCAGGGATTCCCAAGAAGTTTCAGCCTGCTCCTAGGATGCATATGGGTGTTTGTCCTGCAACACAGGGCCTCCCAGAGGGAAATGGACATATATGCTTCATGTTCCCTGGTGAACGGAGGCTTCAATCTTCTTGTCAAAGATTATACAAATAGCTATCCACTGGGAAGTGTCTGACAACTTCCCCAACCCTACATTTGATCCGTAGTCTCCCTTAGCAGCTTACCCATCATATATCCATCCAGAGAACACCTCCCAACACAGCCCAACCAGGAGGTTGGATGTGCTATTCTAGAAGCTATTTCCCCACTCCCTTCCCCAAACTTCTAAGTCTTATTCCTGTATCTACACCATGCCAAAGAACATTCTAGGGGGCCTGGGCCTGAAGGTGGGTCCCAGCACAGGCTGGAACGTGGCTTACCCTTTCAGTCAGCAGATCAATACAGATCTTGTTCTCACTGGTACCAAGGTTGATGTAGCTCTGGAGATGGAAGGAATCTAAGGTCAGTCCTCTTGCCCTGCCCTACATGGACGCCTTTAACCAGGTCACAAGTACGTATGCTGGACAAGCCCAGATGGGGGTCTCCCTGCTCCATGAGGCTTAAACTTCCCAGGTAATTCCCATGTGCGTCCAAAACTGAGAACCAGCGTTCAGGGAGCTGGGAATCTGGTTTCTACCAAACTATCAGAGTTTGACAACTTTAATATTAGATAAATTTCTACAAACCCTAAAGATCTCACAGCTTGCAAGTTTCCCTCTTTCAAGCCATTTATTGGGTTGGCCAAAAAGTTTGGTTAATGAATATGTTGTTCAATAAAGTTCTTGGTGAAAATGAATAATGTCTTTTATTTTTACTTAAAACCAAATGAACTTTTTGGCCAGCCCAATAGATAATAACAGTTATATTATGTACCAGCTATCATTCATTGAGCTCCTATGTTCTAGACACTAGACTAAGTGCTTCCTGTGAATTGCCTTCATTCTCACAACTCCTGAGTAAAAAGTTCTATTCTGATCTCTGCTTAAAGAGCATGAAGCCCAGAAAGGTTGAATAAACTACTAGCCATGCATGTGACCTCGGTGATGGGCAGAATTCCACCTGACTGGCCCCAGAGCCTGGATCCTTAGCCAGCACAGGCCCTGCGTATATACATCTCTGCTATTTCCACTTCCATGGAAGGGCCCTTCAAGTTACTGGAAGAGGTATGACCCCTCAGAGGCCAGTGGGGTTACCTGACTCACTTGGCCCCCAGAAAAGCCGACGGCCACCAGCCACACGTCACTTAGATGGGAACAGAGGGAAAGGTGTGGCTCGTGTGGTCCTCCGCCCTCTGGCTGGAGAGCTGCTATGAACCTCCCTTTCTGGAAGCCTCTTCCTGCTCCCACCACCATTAGGATAACATCCTAACGTCTCACAATGGCCTGATCCCGTCCATACCTCTGTCACAGCGCTCACTGTCTCTTCTCAAGCCACATGGGCCTGCTTGTGCAATCACTCCAAGCCCTTCCCACCTTAAAACTTTCACACATGCTGTTCCTCTTGCCTGGAGGACCCCCACCCCGACTCCCACCACATGGCTGGCTTATTCAACCTTTAAAACATCCTCCCTGGCCACCCAAAGCAGGCATCCCCTTAGTGCTCTTGCAAACATTATTCACGTTCATTTCCCCAATGGCCGATGATATCCATCACCAGACCAAGTTCCATGAGGGTAGGTTCACTTACCACAGTGACCAGAGTGACTCCTAGTGGGTAAAAGCTGGGACAGGAGGGGAAACCAGACCCAGCTTGTCAACTTTCTTGGCCACATCACCTTACTTTCGTGCCCATCCCCTTACCTATAGAAGAAAATAGTGCCTACTTCATGGGGCTGGAAGAGTCAGTGAGAGTGCACAGTACTTGGCACGGGACTCAGTAAATCCTAGTGATGGGGGCCCTAGAGTATGTCCCCCCATCCTCACCAGGGTGTTCTTGTCCTTGTGGTATTTGTTTCCTTGGTAGGTGTTGTAGTCCTGGAAGCTAGAGTGGTATAAGGCAGAGATGTCAATCCACAGTTGGACAAGTCATAGCTGATAAATGTATCTTCAAAATCACTCCATTGGTAAAACATCTGGCAAGTCTGCCTGGATGATTGGGCCTGCTGCCCACCTCCGACATCGACATCCATGGAAGCGTCAGGCGGTTGGAAGCTCTGGTCACCTGTGGCCCCAGACTGCAGGTAGTGGAGCATCTGGAACATTAAGTGACCCAGGAAGGCCTCCTGGTATGGTCCCTGATGGCCTGATTGTGCCTCTGCTTCTCCAGCGCCAGGTCCTGCTGCTGGTGCCTGGTCATCAGCTGCGTGATGTTATCCTCCATGGTCTGCCTCAAGGACAGCACCATCTCCATCAGCTGGGTGTGGATGCTACGGTTTCTGAGGGCCTGGTCCCTCATCTGGCCATAGGGCATGGAGGGCATGTCTGATGGGCCACTCATACTCTGGGTATTCCTATTGGCCTCAGCAGGCTGGCTGGAACCTGCAGAGAAAGAGAGTCCATTCACTGCAGCAAAGGTCTGGGCCTGATCTCAGGCTGGTCACTAGTTCCTCCTACCTCCACACCTTGGTTGTAGGCCCAAGTGAATTCAGGAAGAGTTACCTGCTCATTCAAGGGCAATGCCTAAGTGGCCCCAAGCCCAGATATTGGAGCACTGTACTTAAATGCCATTAACATATGTTCTGGGGAAGAGCCTTAGGGCCCACTTAGAGAAAAAGGGGAAACTGAACAGGTAGGCTGTGGATTCTTCAACCAGAGCAATTCCTGCTCTGTAGAGTTCTAAGTAAGAAAAGGGATTCTGCTGCTAAAAACAAAAAAACAAAAACACCAAACCAAAACGCTGAATATGTCATTCTGCTGGAATAGGGGTAAGTAAACTACTGCCTAAGGGCCAAACCAGCCTTCCATTTGTTTTTGTAAATAAAGTTTTATTGGAACACAGTTGTGTTTGCTTGTTTATATATTATCTATAGCTGCTTTTGTACTTCAATGGCAGAGTTGAATAGTTGTGACACGGACCACATGGCTCACAAGGAGTAATACATTTACTATCTGGCCTGTTACAGAAAACATTTGCCAGATCTTGTTCTAGAATGTCAGCCCTTCTTTTTGCCATTTTTCCCAAGTTGGCTGTACCAGATGTTCAAAGCTCCTACTTTGTGTTACTTCCTGTAAATGCCTTCAACCTGCTCATGGTGACAGCTGCCTTGGACTTCCATCACCAGTAACCATGGTCGAGATACATGGTTCTCGAACTTTAAGTCCACCAGAATCACTTAGAAGGTTTGTGAGGACACAAATGGCTAGTCCTCATCACTGTACTTTGTTTCAGGAGGTCTGGGGTGGGGCCTAAGAATTTGCAGTTCTAACGAAGTTCCTAGGACTATACTTTCCAAACCCCTAAAAATTCACACCAACCTTCTGTCTGAAAAGAGTCAAAATGCTGGATAAGACTTGAGAAACACCTTTATAAAGCCTCAAAGAGGAAAAAAAAATCAGATATTAAGAAGCCAGGAGGTAAGAAAATTTGAGGCTGACAGCTGCCTCTAATTCATAAGACAATCCTCATATCCCCAGTCACTGAGACCTCTTTTTCTAAGAATCTAGACTTACACATCTCCCACCAAATGCCATCTTCTAAGTTCTTTTTCTATGTTACATCCCTTACATTCCCCCCCACATATACAAAACCTTGTTACTTCCTTTACAGGTTTGTGGCACCAGCACTTCAAAGTACTGGACACTCTGCCCAACCTCTCCAAACCATCCTTGGTCTGCCTGTGATGTTCCCATCGCAACCTATACTTCTATGAAATGACACTTGTTTTGTTACTTGTTCAGTATCTGCCCAGGTCAGACTTCATCATCATATCATTAGCACAGTGCCTGGCACGTAGGTAACTAGTGGGAGAGGCACAACCACAAGGATGTGGCCAAGTCAGTAAAGAGGTGAAGCATGACTGAAGACTTTAAGCTATGGAAGACACAGCAACGGCCAGATGAAGCCATAGGACAAAGGGGTACCAAGTCTTGACTTAGGATGTCAACATTTCATCAACAGTGATACAAAGAACTTTACTTACCACTTTTAGAAACATACTTAGAAAGAAATTGAACAAATATAAGCTCTTATTCCCAGACTCACCCTTTGTTTCACAAGCAAAAGCTTTGCTCTGGCCCAAGCTGAATCCCCTAGAAGTAAGAGGGTCATTTCAACGGGGCTCACAACTCTGGAGGTGAGTAGGTTCCTTTGTTTTTGCCTTCCAAAAGGTGGTACCCATTATCCTTATTGGTCTTGATGAGTGCCTGTGGGAAGGGCCAAGATGGTGGAGATGACCTCCCTTCTATGGGCAAGAAGCTGTCACCAGGGCACTTCTGCTTTCTCCCAGGCCTGGGCTGTCACATATGGAGTGTGTTTGTTTTGTTTTACCTTAATAACAAAATCAAAGATGTGACAGCTTCATAGAGCAGCACATGGGCCCAGGATTTAAGTTATTCCAGTTCAAGCTGGATTAGGGAGTCTCTTGGACTTCTTATCCTGGAAGTCCTTGCTGTTACCAAGGTCCCACTACTCTGTCCCATCTACCCAGCCCTCAGCCAGGGACCCCAGGTTCACAGGAAACAGGGATCAGGATGGGGCAGGGAAGCTGGAGGCCAGGTGGCCCAACAAGCCATTGGAGGAGGGAGGCTGTTTAAAGAAGTTGGAATGAGAACCTCTCCAGGCAGGCTTATGGAGCAGAAAATGGGGCCAAGGCAAGGAGCTGCAAAAAGTGTATTTTCCTGGTAAAGGTTTTTTCTGATAAGGAAGTGAGTATGCTGCAAGGCCAGGGGGAAAACCTAGAAGATGGACCTCTGCCCAAACTTGTCTTTTCCACAGGAAAAGTCTATTGTAATGATGTTGTTCCACAAAGGCCATAATGTCCTTAAATCTCAGCCCGAAGTTGTCTGGCTAAGTCTTTTTGGCTACATCCTTGGTTTCAGTATTTCTCATCCTTAAACCATCTACCTCCCAAACCACACTCAGGGCCCTTCTATAGAAGCAGCATCTCAGAACCAGCCCAGCCGGTGCCCTCTGATAAGAGCTGAAAGATCTTAAACAGTAGAAACTGGGAATGGGGAAAGAACATGGGAAGTGAACTAGGAACAAGCTCGTCTCCTGTTCATTTGGGATGCCAGTACATGGGTATACCATTTATACCAGGATACTTCTGTCTCTTTTTTTAGTGCCCTACAAGCCCTTCTAGCTCTATCTTGCTCTTTGGCCTTCCTTCCCTTTGCCATGCACCAGCCTCCCCTGGAGTCTCAGTACTCTAACCTAATTAAGGTTCTTCCTTTTCAATGTAGTAATTATGATAAAGATTGTCGAGTCTTCTTTATGTGCATGGGAAGCAAGGTGTTTGGGGATACAGATGCCTAAATACAAGTTGCAAAACTGAAAACTCAGGTAAAAGCAGCTTGGAGAAGCCCAGATTCTATTCTGTAGTTGCAACTCAACAACTGTAGGATGTTTGAAGAATTATCTCCCCTGTCTGGGCATCAGTTACTCATGCAAGATGAGAAGGTACTTACCTCAGCTGGAGGTAAAATTGAAGCTCAATGAAGACAAGGAACTTCTAGTGTCCCATAGTAGAACCAGGATTTAAACCTAAGCCCTCTGACTTTAGCCCAGAACTCCTAGAAGAAGAGTGAACTGGAAGAAAACCAGCACCTAGACAGACTACAGCCTGGCTTCACATCACATGATGCCCCAGAAGTCTCGAGTTTTGACGTTGGATTAACTTCATCCAACAATATTGTCATCCTGCACTGTTGGTGACTCAAAGTCCCTGGGCAGAAGCAAACAAATACTCTGGAAGCAGTATACCTTAGATTTTAGATTTCTCAAAAAGGATAATTCTTCAAATACAGCGTCGAGCACACAGAAAATCCAGACACATGAATAAACAGCATGAGCTAAAACCAGCACAGACAACAAAGACCAACTGGACTTGAGGTACTAGGAGTAGATTGTAAAAGAATTGCTTTTCTGTTCAAGGAGACAAAACCCAAGCCTGAAAGTTGACAAAAATTAGAAGTTACTTAAATGACAGATTTAAAGAAAACAGGAGATTCTAGATCTCCTGTTGTTAAAATACAATGATCAAAAATTTTAAACCTCAGTGGAAGGGTTTAATGGCATATTAGATACAACTAAAGAGAAAATTAGTGACCTGGAAAAAGAGGCTGAAGAAACTTTCTAGAGTGTGGCATGAAGACACAAAAGAAAGACAAAAGATATAAAATCTAAAATATACATACACATATTCACTTGGAGTCCCAAAGGAAGAGAAAATGGGGCAGAAGAGAAGCAATTTGAATAAGATGTTTTATCAGTGCCAAATAACCAGACACCAAAGCATGGCTTCAAGAAGCCCAACAAATGCACATTAAGATAAATAAATCTATACCTATATATATATATCATGGTGAAGCTACAAAAAAAAAAAAAAGACATCGTGGTGAAGCTACAAAAAAACAAGACAAACACTTCAAAAGCAGCCAAGCAAAAAAAGAAAAAGTTATCTTAAAAGGAATAATAGATCAAAAGCTGATGTTAGCAACAGCAGAAACCTGAAGATAGTGAAATGCTGTTTTCAATATACTGAAAGGTAATAACTCCCAACCTGGAATCTTGTAGCCATCACAAGATCAACATTTCAATAAGTAGTACTAATTTCTCCCCCTAGAGGGGCTGGATTTACTGCAGAGGACACTACTAATCAGAGCAAGTAGGTTTGCCTTTAAAAGCTAAAACCAACTGAGTGAAAGAGACCAGACAAGGTACATATGGTACAGTTCTACTCATAGAACAGGCAAAAGTAATCGGTAGTGATAGAAATCAGAACAGTGGCTCCCTGGACAGGAGGTTGGGAAACTGACTGTAATGGGGTGCAGGGAACTTTCTGGGGAGACGACATGACCTATATCTTGATAGGGTGATGGTTACATGGCTATAGCCATTTGTCAAAGCTCGAAGTGTACACTTATGAATTTTACTATATTTAAGTAGGTTTTTAAAATGCAGCTGTAGCTAACTTAAGGCCCTATTAGACTATAAATAGCTAAATGAGTTTATTTCCAATGCTAGCCCTTCAAGTGTAAAGACCAGTACGGGAACAGGCCCCAAGTATACAGAGGGATATTTGCATAATTAATTTACAGTAGAAAAAAATGAAGAGACAGTTCTTAAGAGAGAGAGAGAGAATGCAAGCAGAAGCTAATTTAGTCAAGAAAAGTAGGAGAAAGGACATGCATGGAAATAAGATGAAATAAAGAGTATTTTGAACTATTCTAATGGATATGCCTAAGTCCGGAAGAAATGGATAATTCAGTTTAAAATGTATTATAGTTTATTATTCCTAATTCCAGATAAGAAATAAAATCTAAACAAATTAGTTTCCATAGAAGTTATCAAAGAGCTAGCTCCCTTAAAAAGTATCTGGCCCAGGGCTTCCCTGGTAGCACAGTGGTTGAGAGTCTGCCTGCCGATGCAGGGGACACAGGTTCGTGCCCCGGTCCGGGAAGATCCCACATGCCGCGGAGCGGCTGGGCCCGTGAGCCATGGCTGCTGGGCCTGTGCAACGGGAGAGGCCACAACAGTGAGAGGCCCATGTACTGCAAAAAAAAAAAAGTATCTGGTCCAGAGGGTCTCATAAGGAAATTCTACCACGTACTTAAAGGAGAATATTATTCCAGTGCTATCAAACTGTTCTAGAAAAAAGGAAAAGCATCCACATTTCATAATCAAACAAACAGTGATATGTAGATTTGATGATGTTTATATGAAGAACTATGGACAAGTTCTCACCTATGATTAGGTTATTCATACTTAAAAGCCAAATAGCACTTAACAAGCAGAATCCATCAGCATAACAGAATAACCTTACCACCAAGTGGGGTCATACTGAGAATGGAAGGACAGTTCAATTCTATGATTTATATTAACTTTTCATTAACAGATCCTAAGGGGATAAAAGTCACTTGATCTATAGATGCTATAGAGACATCTGACGGAATTAGATACCCATTCTTGAGTTAGACAACTTGATGCCATGAATGGCTACCTCTTTAACTAAGACATCTCTCAGCCAAAAAGCCAGCCTCCTACTCAATCTATAAACGGAAGGGTTTGAATTCATGAACAAGAGATAAGGCTGCCCATGATCACTGTGAAATATCTAACATTGTACCAGAGGTCTCAGCCAAAAATATTAAGCAAGGAAAGAAATTAGAGTTAAAAATAGGGAATTTGGATTATTGCTATCTACAGATTCCTACTGTCTACCTGGAAGACACAGAAGAATGAACAGATGTTCTACAGGAGAATTTAGTATAGTTATAGGCTAGGGCCCCAATTCATCTTTTGGTAAATACAGTGTTATGGGGATGCAGCTACACCCATGTTGCATATATATGCTGACCAGACTTTGGTAGTGAACACTAGACCAGCACTTTCAACTGGGGTCACTCCCCTAATGAGTGAGTCTAGCACTGCCTGGAACCCCCAACAACATGCAGCTTCATTTTCCTTTAATCCTAGAGGTGTTATCCCCAACTTCCAGATGGGGTGAATGAGGACATAATTAATAATAGTCTGTTGAATTTAATGCAGCCCCCCAACATACCCAGAATGAGTATGAACAGTGCAAGCTATTTCGGGGGTCACAGACCCTCTGAAACCATAACATTATCAACAACGACTTACACTGATTGGGTACTGCCTTGAGCCGGGCTCTGGTCTGGATTCTTTGTAGGCACCACCTGATGTAATCCTCAGAGTGACTCTATTACGAGGGTACCACCATTAGCCTCACTTTACAGATGAGAAAACAGAGGCTCAAAAGCAGGAGGTGAATCACACAAGCTCACACAAATAGGATGGGAAAGGGAGGCTTGAACCCCAGGCCCCACTCCCCTCTTAACTATCCCTCCCTGAGGTTTTTGCTGGAAGGGTGCATATCCCCTCAAAGCTTGGCTTTCACTTTCAGGGATCCAGAAGCCCCCTAAGTCCATCGTTGCCCCACCCCACTGGGGGTCCAGGGGCCCAGGTAAAGCCCGGCAATGTTTGGCCTAAAGCCCCCTCTCACTCCACAGCCGCGGCTCCCGACCGAGCCACCCTGCATTTACCTCTGTCCCGGTTTTTACTCATTTCTTCTCTGGTCTAAAATCCTTATGTCTGATGAAATTGCTCTTAATCTTTGGGGCCCAGAGACCTCTCCACCACCTCCTCCTCTCACTAGGCTTGCTTACTGCTTTGGGCCTGCGTGCTCTGCTTTTTTTTTTTTGCGGTACGCGGGCCTCTCACTGTTATGGCCTCTCCCGTTGCGGAGCACAGGCTCCGGATGCGCAGGCTCAGCGGCCATGGCTCACGGGCCCAGCCGCTCCGCGGCATGTGGGATCTTCCCGGACCGGGGCACGAACCCGTGTCCCCTGCATCAGCAGGCAGACTGTCAACCACTGCGCCACCAGGGAAGCCGCGTGCTCTGCTTTTAAGCACAGATGATTTCAAGGGCAACAAGATCCACCTTGCCCTTTCCAAGGGGATCTCCCCCAGCTGCTCTCAATTACCTAAAATGGCCTTTCTTTTTAAAAAAAGGCTTTAATTTATTGCTTTACTTTTAACTGAGGTAACAATGGCTTATAACATTATATGTTTCATGTGTACAACATTATATTTCAACTTCTATACACACTACAGCGTGCTCACCACCAAAAGTTTAGTTTCCATCTGTCATCACACGGTTGATCCCCTTTACTCATACCCCGCCTCCACCCTTCCCCTCTAATAACCATTACTCTGTTCTCTGTGTTTGTTTAGTTTGGTTTGTTCATTTATTTTGGTTTTTTTTTATTCCACCTATGAGTGAAATCATACAGTATTTGTCTTTCTCCATCTGACTTATCTCACTTTGCATAATACCCTCAAGGTCCATCCATGTTATCACAAATGGCAAGATTTCATTTTTTTATGGCTGAGTAGTATTCCATAGTATACATATACCACATCTTCTTTTTTTTCTTTTTCTTTTTTCTTTTGTGGTACGCGGGCCCCTCACTGCTGTGGCCTCTCCCGTTGCGGAGCACAGGCTCCGGACGCACAGGCTCAGCGGCCATGGCTCACGGGCCCAGCTGCTCCGCAGCATGTGGGATCCTCCCGGACCAGGGCACGAACCTGCGTCCCCTACATCGGCAGGCAGACTCTCAACCATTGCGCCACCACGGAAGCCCAATACCACATCTTCTTTATCCATTCATCCATTGATGGGACTTAGGTTGTTTCCATATCTTGACTATTGTAAATAATCCTGTGAGGAACATAAGGGTGCATGTATCTTTTCAAATTAGTGTCTTGGTATTCTTTAGATAAATACCCAGAAGTGGAATGTGAATTAGTGCAGCCATTATGGAAAACAGTATGGAGATTAAAAAATTCAGAATAAAATGGACTTTTCTTTGCACCATTACAGAGAGAGGCTCAGCAACGCCCACACCTGGGAGAACCACATTTTGGGGCCATGGTTCTCAAACGTTGAAGGTCTTGGCATCACCTGGAGGGCTCATAAAGAGCAGGAGACTCTTGGAAGTGGGTGAGGGCCTGGGCCTGAGTAGTAGCTTGAGACCACCAGGTGATTCGGATACTTAGCAATGTCTGAGAACCACTGGAGCAAGCGAACCTCAATTAAAGCACAAATGAGCTGCTACTAACCTTTCCCGTTTCTGGGGAGGTCACAGTTGAGAGCAGGCTGCAGTGGGTTAACCTCAGGCTGGAAGGGCAGCTTGACGAGGAAGCACTGGAGTGATGGCCAGGAGGGCTGGTCCCAATTCCCCTGGCCCTACCTGACTGTGTGTCCTTGGCAAACTCGCTCAGCCTTTTGGGGTCTTCAGTTTCTCTTTGTTAAAGGGGGAGGTCATGAAAACTACCTCACAAAGGGTGATGGGAATGGCCTAGGTGAATGAGCTCCACACATTTGGAGCTCCTGGTCTGCCTTCCCTGAAGGTCGACAAACAGAAGCAAGGCCAAAAGCAGCTTGTGGTTCAAGTATATCCTGTCTTGTGACTGTCCTCCAACTTCAGTGGGTGCTTGTTTAAAATGCAGGTGCCTGGGCTCCACTAAGGGATTTCGATCCAGTAGGTCTATAATTGGGCTCAGGAGTCTGCATTTTAAAACAAACATGGCAGGTGATTCTGGATTCCTCTTGGAGAGACGCTGTCCTCGTGGACTCCACACTGAGAGGACGCATGAGCAGTGGGCAGGCACTTTACCGAGAGCGTTAGGACCTCACATATTCCACAGCCTGGCCTGCACTGACGACCCATCTCTTCTGTCATTTATTTGTTCATTCCCCACTCAAAAAAACAATTCATTGGGCACCTATCATGTACCAAGCACTGTGTTAGACCGTGAGACTATCAAAATGAAGGAAAAGTTCCCCGATTTCAAGGAGTCCCAGAGTACATTTTCCAATGGAAAAGTCTGATCTTTGCTCAAGATCATTCAGTGGCTCCTCTTCATCTTACAGGGCTTATAAACCGAAATACCTTCAAGGACACAATGGTAACAAATGTGCAAAGCTGGCTTAAGGCAAAGGGGATGGCTGGGGAGACTGTTGGCTAACAGAAGCCTGCATATCCCTCCTCTATGCCTTCAAGTTAAAAAAAAAGGCAAGCACTGCCAAGCAAAATGGTTTTACCAGTTGATTTCAGCCCTCAGCCATCAATTTGCAGCCTCTAACTCCAAATTCTTTCATGTGGCATACCAGACCTCTAGAATAATCAATCACAAGTTTCTGCCTAGTCTCATTCATTGCACATCTCCTCCCCCACCACCAACACCCCCCAAACACTGAACCTCCTGTATCGCTCCCAGCACACCATCATCTCTCATTCCTCCAGGCCTTTGCATGTGCTGTTACCTCCACTCAGAGAGCACTTTCACAAACCTACCCATTTGGCAGACTCCTGCTTCTCCTTCAGGTCTATGCCTGCATGTCACCTCCTCCAAGGAAACTTCCTCCCTGACTCCTTAGGCAGGTTTAGGGGCCCCAACCTATATCCCCAGGTTCTTTGCTCATGCCTACAGTATAAAGCACAGCAGTGCCTCAAAGCCTTTGCTCTAGCTGGGTTCCAATGCCTGGACTGCTGTGCCCCCAGATACCTGCTCGGCTCACTTCCTCATCTCCTAGGACTCTTTGCATAAATATCACCTTCTCTCCGAGGCCTATTATGACCACTTACCCCATTCTGCAACCTGCTTCCACCCCTGCCACACTGCAGTGCCCCCCATTCCACTTTTCATGTTTTATAGCACTTTTCGCCTTCAAATGTACTCGATACTTGTTTATTATGTGCACTATTTTCAGTGCCCCCCTTTTAAAACACAAAGCTCATGAGAGCAAGGGTCCTTGCTTGTTTGTTTACTGTTTGGCAAATGTAAAGGACGGTGCTTGGCCCATAGGGGAGTTCAACCACATTTATGAATGAATGAGCGAGTGGGTGAATTAATGAAGGAAGGAACGAACGAATGAACAAACGAACGAATGGATACCATAATGCAATTATCTAAGGTCTGGGTCCATTCTGGGCAGTAGCTTCTTAGGTTCCAAGGCACAGAGGTGGTTCTCGGTTAGTGTTTGTTGACGACTATTGGTAGCTATTCGATGAGTGACTGAGGACGGGAGTGAAGGAACCAATCACTGCAGTCACCAGGTGACTGCTGACGGTGGAATGAAGACTTGCCCAGAGGGAAAACCCTCACTTCCCCCAACCTCCTGCGTTTCCCACCACCTGCCTGTGGGACGCCTGCGACCACAACAGCTGTAACATGCATTCGCCAAGAGGGGTCGCTAAACCCCTATTTTCCTTCCTGGCGCGGAAAACTCAGGGCAGGGGCCTCTGTGGACGCAGAGAAAGCGCGGACGGGCGGAAAGGTGGGCGAAGGCCCCGACCCCCTCCGAGAGCAGCCAGCGCCCCGGCCGCGTGGTGCGCGCGCCCACGGAAGGCTGGGACCGAGCTCGCGCCGACTACGGGGCCCGGACGAGCCCGGCAATACAATCCCAACCTAACTCAGCACGACCCCTGCGCTCTTAGGGTCTCCTAGGATCTGTTTTTCAGATAGGACCCCAGGCTCAAAGAGGTTGGGTGCCTTCGCCAATGTCACACAACTAGAAAACCTCAGGGATAGGATAAGAATCCAGATTTGCTGAACGCTGTTGTTCCCTCGCTCCACTCCCCACTCCTCCCCAGCTCTTTCGGGCTAAAGCAGAGCAAGATTCCAAGTCCAGTGTCTGGCTTGGCCTCATTTAGAAGACCCTTGAGTACCTCTTCAGGTAGGAGTCCTGCCTACCTCCTACCAAAGCATGGAGGTAGGCAGTGGGAGGCGGGGAAAAGACCTAGTTCCTCCCCCAAGGACGCGGACCCAGCTGCCCTCAGCTCCTGCCCTCCCTCACTCCCACCCTGGTTTGTATCACCCTTGCTCCCTTGATTTCAGTTCCCTGGACTTTTAAATAGCCACCTGGCCACATGCAAATTCACTTGGGAAAGAGGAGCCTGGCAAGCACAGAGGTGAAGACAAGAGGGGAGGAAACTGCAAAGGGTTCCCTGACCCATCTCAGAGATAGACAGCAGTGAAACTGAGGCCCAGAGAGGAGGTGACCTGAGAAAACCCTGGCCCATGCACACTTGTGGCCAGAACCTGAGAGTCCATAGTGATGGGCTCTCTTTGAGGACATGGATCCAGAGTTCCACATACTGGGCCTCCCAACAATCCAAGGAGGAAAGTGTCCTTGGTTCCATTTTATAGATGGGGAAACTGAGGTCCAGCAAGTTTTCCTCAGCCTTGTGCAAGTTCACGCTGCTTGCATTGGCCTGACTCCAGGTGTGTCTGAATCTACATCTAATGTGTTCTCTTCCTGGATCCCTGGGCCACAGCAACAGTACCCTAACGATTCCATTAGGTCTGGCCTGGTCTCCAGGTTGTATGAGGTGACCTGGAGTGGAGAGCCTGAGGAGCAGGAATGCCATAATGTCAGGATACGGTGGCTGTGACCCGCTCAACCCATCTTCCTCCATCAGCACCTGAAGAAGGTTGCCACTTGGTTGCCCTCTGGGGAACATTCTTCTTCCAACCAGTTACCCAGCAGGCCCTGTTCTTCAAAGGGCACTGTAGGTGTTCCCTCCTCCAGAAAGCCTCTCTGACCACTCCAGCCCCTCAGATTTCCAGCAACTATCCTTCAAGGTTCTGAGCAGTTGTCTGCTAAGGCATTCTACAACCTGATCACTCATCCCCAACTGGATTGTAAAGACCTTGAAGAGAGAGACTAACTCTTTGCTTGTACCTCCCTTTAGCCTATGGGGGCTGAGCATACAGTAGGTGTCAAGGAGCTGCTTTTTGTTTACTTATTTGCTGATTACATGGGAAAACGGCTCTAAAAAGCAGCTCTATGTTTCCAGGGAGTTTTTAACCGAATTCGAAAATGACATCTGTGTCCTGTGGGATAACAGAGAGGAAAGAATTATCACTATTCATTCATTCAACAAGTACTTAATGAGCCACTGCCGTGTGCTAGACACTGTTCTAGGCACTGGTGTCACAGAAGGCAACAAAAAGGGGCAGCCCTCTTGTAATTTACCTTCTAAAACAGGTGACAGAAAATGAACAATGTATATAAACCAACAGAGTTGGAAAAGTGCTATAAAGAAAATCCAAGCTGGGCAGGGGATTAAGAGCAAGAGGGGGCTTCACTGGTGGCACAGTGGTTGAGAGTCTGCCTGCCAATGCAGGGGACACGGGTTCGTGCCCCGGTCCGGGAAGATCCCACGTGCCGCGGAGTGGCTGAGCCCGTGAGCCGTGGCTGCTGAGCCTGCGCGTCCAGAGCCTGTGCTCCGCAGCGGGAGAGGCCACAGCAGTGAGAGGCCTGCGTACCACAAAAAAAAAAAAAAAAAAAACCAGCAAGAGGGAATGCTATTTGGACAGGGTAGTTAGGCAAAGACCCTCAGGAACTGAAAGAGTCCACATGGATCTCTGGGGGAATAGCTCCAGGCAAAAAAACAGCAAGTGCAGAGGCCCTGAGGTGAGAACTTGTATTTGCTGAATTTGAGGAAAGGATCTCACAAGGTTTTGTGAACCTTGATGAGGACTTAGGCTTTTATTCTGAGCACATGGGAAGACAGTACAGATCTTCTTGAGCTCGTATCTGAGTGACTAACTGCCTTGTGGGGCTGACTGGAGGTTCCCAAACCTGTCAGGACACCTGGGGCTGTGTGAGGTACATTCCTGGCTTGGATTCACTTGTTCTCAAGGCTAGAGTACAACACTTTTGCTTCCTGAAAGCCCGAGGTCTTCATCTGGGATTCCTAGAGCCCCAGGACAATATTCTCAACCAGGGTCCATGTTGGAGTCCCCTGGGAAGCTTTTCCCCCAAACCAGTGCCAAGTTCCACCTCTGCCTCGCTGACCCAGAGACTCTGGGGTGGACCATGGGGATGAATGCCACTAGTTAAGAGCCCATTGTCTACCCATGAATACATGATGTTTTTCCACTTATTGAGATCTTTAGTTTACTTCAACAATGTTTTATAGCTTTCAGAGATACATTTTGCATTTCTTTTGTTGACTTTGTTCTTATGTATTTTATTCTTTTGGGTGCTATTGTGAGTGGAATTGTTTTCTTAATTTCATTTTCAGATTGTTCATTGCAAATGTATAGAAATACAATCGATTTTGGTATATTGAAAAAAAAAAAAAAGAACCCACTGTCTGGGACTTCCCTGGCGGTCCAGTGGTTAAGACTCCACACTTCCACTGCAGAGGGCGCGGGTTCGATCCCTGGTCTGGGAACTAAGACCCCGCATGTGTGCCGTGGCCGAGAAAAACAACAACAACAACACTGTCTTAGAGGGGCTGTGGATGGGCCCCGGGGGACCTCTCATCCCACACCGAATTTTCTCTGCAAGTACATTTGGTGTTATAGGAATGATAAGGACCAGGCTTTCATCAGAATCCCCCAAAGATGAAGAATCATATTCTAAGGCAAACAAAGTAGGTCTGTGAGGAAAAGCACAATTACAGTCCACTTCCCCCTTCACCCTCCCATTCGTTCCCTCCCCAGCCTCCTGCCCCCCCATCCCTCCTGCCAATGCCTTTTCCTCTGGCTTCTCCATCTCATTACTTTGCCTTGATCTATTTCGATGGCAGCACCTCCCTTCCTTCCAGTACTTAGTATGCTGCCAGCATTCAATACCTCTTCAAATATGAATAAGCTGTTCTCCTTACCAGAGCTGTGGCTCAGTTAAGTCAGTCTTTTCTGGGCTCTTTCTGTTTGCTTTTCCCCAGCGTCTTTCTGCTTCAGCTGTCAAAGCGGAGTTTGTTCCAGCCACCCCCCCACCCCCTCTGCCCAAGACCCAGGATACTGCTCAGGGCACAAAGAAAAGGGTTTTGTTACATTATCCATGGACACTATCTACTCCTGTCACCCACACTTCAAAGCCCAGGGGCCCCCTTCAGGAGCCCTGGTCCTGGGAGGGCGACTGAGTGTCCTCGGCCCTGGGGGTGCTGGGTGAGAGCAGGCGGGAGATGGCAACCATGGGGTGACTGGGTGGCCTTGCTCCCCGGGGGGAAGGTGCTGTCTGGCTTTGGCAGGCTCTGAACTCATCCGCATGTTGTCTGGACCTTGTTGTTTGCTGTGATCCCCTGAAATGTCCCTTTCTCTGAGTGAGGTATGGTGCAGTGTGGTGTGACCTATATGGAGTTGTTGTCAAGAGTTCTGGGTGTCAAGTCACAAGTTCGAATCCCAGCTCAGCCACTTAGAAACTGTGTGGCTGTAAGTAAGTTATTAAGCATCTCTGGGCAGCAATTTCTCATCTGTGAAGAGAGGTGAGGGAAGAGGGATGGAGAGCATTATGTGAAATAATGAATATAAATTTGAGCCTCTCCCTGCCAAATACTGCCCAGCCATCCACCACACCATTCCTCCCCCTGATCATCTCAACTTTCATCCTTTCAGTCCATGTTTATTGAGGCCTACTGTGCACCCACCAGTCTCCCAAGACTGAAGTCATTACATGGAATGTTCTGGAAGGAGCTGACTCCTCTCACTCTCCCCCGGGAGACCTAGAGATGATGGGTTGAAAGTTTTCACAGGACATTTTCTCCCAGTTACTCCACAGTTGTGAGTTCCTTCCCACTGGGAATCTTCTTGGCAGGAAGTCTTCTCCTCGTCCCCTGGGAGGCCTGCTCTGACTTATTGGGCTCCTGTTGACCTGCATCTTCCCCCAAACCCAGAATCTACAAAGTTGGGCTTCTTCCTAGGAATTCTTGGGCAGGGACAAGACCCAAGTGTCCCCTCTCCCATCAGCCCACTCTGCTAAGTTCTCCTCAGAGCCAGAGCGGACACCTTCACCCCAGAGCCTTTCAGAGGGTGGTTTCATCCTGTCAGTCACTGTGTCCTGGGCACAAATATAGACGCGGGCCAGACACTGTGCTGAGCGCTTAGCAACATTATCCTGTCACACACACCCCAACCCCACCCCTGTAGCCCTGTGGCAGCCTGAAACACTGGTGACCACAATGAATGCCCTTGTGTAGTGCCCGCCCACCCCGTGCCGACTCTGGGCTTGGCCACGTGTCACGAGTCAGCCAATGGGACATTAGCCCACGTGATGCAAACAGAGGCTTGACAAGTGCTTGGCCCCTGGGGCTTGTCCTCTTGGACCGCTTGCCCTTTGAAGCCAGCCGCCATGCTGCACAGAATTTCAGGCCGGGCTGTGGAGTGATGAGGAGCCTTGTGGAGAGAGCACCTGGAGGGTGAGATGCCATCTTGCACATTCCAGCCCCCCGACTGAGCCCCACTGACCCACAGAATTGTGAGAGAGAATAAATCAGTGTTGTCTTAAGCCCCAAAGTTCAGGGGATGACATGTCACACAGCAGTAGAAAACTGAAACAAACCCCGAGGCCCAGATACTATTATCATCCGCGTTTTACAGATGCTGAACCTGAGCTTTGGAGAGCATGAGTATGTTTCCAAGTTTGCCTACTGAGTAAGCAAATGTGGTAAAAGTGAACCACTTGGATCTCCCGCTGAGGGAGCCGAGTGGACCACAGCCCAGCTCTGTGCCCCCGGGCCCACCATCGCATCCTCACTGAGGCAGGCTTCCTGTTCCCCGCAGGCCAGGCCCAGCCTGTGATGGGCCGTGGCAGGGGGACTGGCCCAGGCCTGGTCCTAGGAGGTGTGGACTTCCCCCCTCAGCCTACTTTGGCTCCAGGACTCCCCATCGCGGGGCTGAGCTTTCTTGGGAACCGTGTTGCGATCTAAGACTCTTCCTGCCTCGGGCCCCCTTCCTTCTTTCTTCTCTACCAGGCCCACAGCCTCAAGGCTCTCCCACGCCCTCCTGTTCCCTCCCGTTTATCCTTCACAGGTGTTTCCTCCAGTTAATACATTGTGTTTTGAATCCCATTCTGGCGTCTGCTTCTCGGAGGACATGAACTAACACATTGGAAAGTTGAGGTTCGAACGCATGGAACCTCGGCCCGATGCCTCCTTTTGTTTCTGTCCAGACGCTTTTCCTCTCAGGAAGAAAAGGCATCTTCAAAGATCGCCACCCTGAAGACCTCAGAAGCTCTAAGGCCACAGAAGAGGGAAACTCCAAGGACAAGGAAAACAAAAACAAGGTGCAGGAACCGCCACAGACGTGCCTGAGGGAGGCAGACAGACACCTGGCTCTTCAGGAATTGACGTGACCCGGGAGCCTCCACAGAAGGAATCATGGCTACAGGGAGGGGGGCTGGGGTGACAAGGTAGCATTTATTCTCGTCTCTGCCCAAGCCCTTTACACACAGCATCTCACTGCACCCTCCCCAATGCCCATAAAGCCAGTATTACAACCCTAACTTGACAAGTGAAGACATGAGGCCCAGAGAGGTGAAGCCACTTGCCTCAAGTCACACAGCTACCACGTGGCAGGGCTGAGACTTAAATCCAGGTGGAGGGAAGCTGAGTGGTCAGGTGCTTCCCAAATCCTGGGTGTGAATCCCTGCTCTTTCATGGGTTCCAGGAAGACCTTGAGCAAGTTACCTAACCTCTCTGAGTCACGGTTTCCCCAAACTTGGATACTAATTATCCCTTTTTCCTAGAGACCTTGTAAGCATAACGAATGGAGTCTGGAGCTAGTGGGTGTTCAATATATATTAGTTCTGCCGCTACACCCACACCCCCTGCCTCTAGGCCAGCCAGTTTTCCATTACACCACACTATTTCCATTCTGCTATTGACACAAATGAGATAAGCACTTTTTTGAAAATCCCAAACCCCAGGCTGATCACAGTTGCACAAGGGTCGATATCCAGACCTGATTCATGATGTGGTGTTGCCTTCATTCCTATAATAAAACAACACACCAACAAACTGAAACCTTGGTAAATGAGCGAGGTACAAACAAAAATCAAAGGCTTCCAGCCAGGACCCAAAAAAATCCCCTGGATTCTTTCCCCATGAGGGGAGGTTTTCCATAGGGACACAGCCGCGTGCTTTGGCTCAGGGACCACGCTGCTTTCTCCTTGAGAAAGCTCCTGGGATAAAAATAGCTAAGCATCAGGCAGCCCCTTCTGGGGCTTGGAAAAGCGGAGGGGAGGGATGGAAAGAGGGGGCCTTGGCTCCCCAACGCCTGTGTCCTTGAGAAACAGGAGGAGGAGGGGGGCTGTTCAATTTGGGGTCCGAGGGGAGGTGGGGAGAAGAGCTTCCTGGTGAAGGGGAGGAAGAAAGGGTCGGGTCAGGCCTCCCCAGATTCATGGAGCCCGAGAATCCTAAGGAAATACTGCTTGAGGAGCAAGAAAACGAAGTGGCGGGGCTAGACTTTGCTAGCCCAGGAGGAGAGAGGCCACTGCGCCCGCCACCAAGCAAGAAAGACCGGGAGGAGCCCCTTAGTACATAAAAAGAACAGAAACAGAAACAAGGCCCAGGGGACCCTGGTTTGAGCGTCTGAAATGAATCCAGGCCAATGGAACCACTTCCAAGAGGCCCGCGTTCCGCAAAACTTGTCCCCTTGCCCTTTCCGTCCCTGCCCCGGTGGCCCCAGCTTAGACTCCATCCTCCTTCCTAAGTGGTCCCTTGGTGAGCCCAAGATCTAACGCTCCTCTGGAGGGCCAGCTCGCCAAGCCATAGGGCAAGGTTGCAGGTAGAATCGGGGGGGCCTGAGGAGCTTAGGATCATGGGCTCTTTGAAAGTAAGAGGAATCTTCAAGATTGTCGAGTCCCTTATTTAGGCCTCATTGTGCAGCTGAGGCATCTGAAGTCCAAAGAAGACAAGCAGCTTGTCCAAGTCACAGAGCAAGTCTCCTGACGCTGCTGTGCTGCAGAGCTGCCAGTGACCCCTTCTGCCCAGAATGCCATTCGTCCAACAAGTATGACTGAGCGCCAGTTATGCATCAAGCACTGTCACGGGTAGGTGGGTGTGCAAGGTAGGAGACGACTGCTTTATGCCAGGTGTACCACAGAAAACCCCTCTGATAATGTGACATTTGAGCAGAGACTTGGAGGCAGTGAAGGGGGAGCCGTGAGGATATCCAGTAGAGCATTCCAGGCAGAGGGAACAGTCCGTGCAAAGGCCCTGGGGCTTAGTGTGTCCAAGGAGCAGCAAGAGGCTGGATGGCTGGAGTGGAGTATTTGGGGATGAGGTCAGAGATGGAACAGGTGGGCTCTGTAGGCCACTGGAAGAAGCTTGACTTCCCCTCAGTGTGGCAGGAAGCCTTTGCAGGGTTTTGAGCAAGACTTGATCTGATTTAGCATATAAAAGGATCCCTCTATAATGTGGGAAAAATGCTGCTGTAGAGGGTCAAGGGTGGGACCAGATAGGAGGACACTGCCATAACCCTAGGGTGAGGTGGTGATACAAGGCTAAGGGTGTGAAGATGGTGAGATGTGGTTGGATGCTGGGTAGAAGTCAAGGTCACAGGATTTGCTGCTTGATCAGACATGGGGTGGGAGGGGAAGAAAGGCGTCAGGGATGACGCAGGGCCTTGGCCTGAGCAACTGGAAAGATAGACTTACCATTTATTGAAGCCAGGAAACTACAGAAGGAGTAAATCTGAGGGGAAGACCAGGACTGTGTGTGTGGCTCCAGCCTCAGATCAGAATCGGTTCCCTGAGGCCTTCACTGATCATCTGGTGCATTTAGTCGGGAACAGCCCACATCCAAGTTCAGCCCCAGGCTGTGTGGCAGGCAGGAACAGCCTAAGTCAAGGCTATGTTACATTCTACTACCTCAAATTCACTCATACCACATCTCCACACCCTGGCCCAGCCTGAACACACTTGTCCCAATGGACTCATCTGTTCTGAAAATATATTTTAAACAAATTCTTTCATTTCTCTACTACTTTACAGAGTATGAAACATTCTTCCCTGTATTATTCCTCATGACCCTCATCACAAGCCTATGAGATATGTGGGGCAGGCATTATTATTCCAGTTTTTACAGATGAGGAAACTGAGGCACAGGAAGGCTAAGTGCTTCAGGCAAGGCTGCACAACCACACAATCCAGGAGTTCAAGGTAGAAGCCATGTCCGCTGCCCGCCCCGGGCAAGACCCCCCTGAGCCACACTCTCCATTCAATTAAGGATGACTTTTGGAGCAGCTGTGATGAATTTGGTCTATGGCTGAACTGGCCAGTACAGTAGCAACTAACCATGCATGGCTGTTTAAATTCAAATTAAAATAATTAAAATTAATACAATTAGTCAAAAAATACACTGCAAAAATATTTTTTAAATACAATAAATTTAAATTTTTTAATTTTTCAGTCTTACTAGCCACATTTCAAGTGCTTGATGTGGTTGGTGGCTGCCATAATGGACAGCACAGATAGTAGAACATTTCCATTATCACAGAAAATTCTATCAGACAGTGCTATTCTGATGACCCTTCTTGCCCTCCCCCATGTAACTGCCAATGTCAGAGTGGAGGGCTTATGGGTAGTATGTGGTGTCATGCCAATTTCCATCATTCCCAACTTTTGCCCTGACAACATACCACATGAACCATATCTTACTTAATAATTGTTTTTCGAATGACTAACTTTTAAAAGTTAGATATTGATTTATGCCTCGCCCTAAGCACAAAGTCATGGGTTGGGTGTACAAATTATACATACACACAAACATGCAATTACAGTTGCTGAATGCTTGTCTATATGTTACCTCAGATCATCTCATGATTGAGAAACACTGGTAGAGAGACATGGGCTTTGGAAGCAGAAAAAGACTTCACCATTTAACCAGCTATGTGCCCTTAAGCACATTTCTTCACCTTTCTGAATCCTAGATTTTTATCTGTAAAGTAAATGTTCCAATAAAGAACCAACTGAATCCTTATAAAAATCAGATAAAGAGGTTTATAATGAAAGCTGAGCCTGGCACACAGTAAGTGTTTATCAAATGTAGTTCCTTTTCCCTCCCCCCTTTTTCCCCCTCCCCCAGTCCCACTCAGAGCCAGGAGCTTAAAAGTAAAAACAGAAATGGCGTGTCCATACAGGACTGTGAAAAGTGCCAATGTATCCCTGGGAATCTAGAAATCCACACACATGCATAGGGCTGTTAGCTCACCCAGGGAAGATCTAAGAGGCCCTAACCTCTTTCCTTTAGCTGACTTTGAGCTTCTGCACAAGAAGGAAGTGAAGGCTAAGGCCAAGCTGTAAACTCTCTGCCAGAGCACTGAACACATGCTCCAGTACAAATTTGCAGAGCCCCATGGCAAACGCTGAGAGACTTACTGGATCTAGCATTTAAGGAAATCTCTGTTTAATTATGAGCTGACCAGTAGGCTAAAAAGTAGAAGCTTCAGAGGCCACACATGATAAAGAATACAGACTTTAAAGAACTGATCCAGGGAAGTCACTAAGGAAACAGACAGCAACAATAACAAACCCTAGTGAGGGGACAGAATCTGATTTGCAGAGTTGTCATATTATATTATTTTAAATGTTTACATTTCAACAACAACAACAAACATCATAAGACACTAGGAAACAGGAAAGTATGGCCTATACACTGGAACAAAAGGCAGTCAACAAAAGCTATCCCTAAGGAAGCCCAGATGTTGGATTAGATGTCTTAGTCTGTTCAGACTTCTATAACAAAATACCATAAATTGCCTGGCTTATAAACAATACATATTTATTTCTCATAGTTCTGGAGGCTGGAAGTCCATGATCAGGGTGCCAGCATGGTTGGGTGTGGCCCTCTACCAGGTTGCAGACTTTTTGTTGTATCTTTAAATGGCAGAAGGGGCTAGGGCATTCTGTCAAGCCTCTTTTATGAGAGTGCTAATCCCATTCATGAAGGCTCTACCTATGACCTAAGCACCTTCCAAAAGCTCCACCTCCTAATACCATCAAAGTGGGCATTAGGATTTCAACATATGAATTTTGGGAAGATGCAAACATTCAGACCATAGCACTAGACAAAAGATTTTAAATCAGCTATTATAAATATGGTCAAAGAACTAAAGGAAGCCAACTATAAAGAATTAAAAGAAAGTATACGAACAATGTCTCACCAAATAGAGACTATCAATAAAGAGATAGAAATTGTGTATATACCAAATTGGAATTCTGAAGTAGAGAACACAGTAACTGAAATGAGAGGGGCTCAACAACAGATTTGATCTGACAAAATAATCAGCAAACTTGAGAACAGATCAATTGAGATTATCCAGTCTGATTAGCAGAAAGAATAAAGAATGAGGACAACTGAACTGAGCCTCTAAGACCTGTGGAACATCATAAAGTATGCCAATATATATGCATAATGAGTGTCCAAGAGGAGAGAAGAGAAAGAAACAAAAAGAATATTTGAAGAAATAATAGTTGAAAGATACCCAAATTTGATGAAAAACATTAATCTGTACATTCAAGAAGCTCAACAAGTTCAAAGTAAGATAAACTCAAAGAGTTCCACACCTAGACGCATCATAGTCAAATGGTCAAAGGATAAAGGAAGAATCTTAAAAACAAGAGAAAAGTAACTCCTCACATACAAAGGGTCCTCAATAAGATTTAACAGTTAACTTCTCATCAAAAACCATGGAGATCAGAAGGCAAGGGAATGACATATTCAAAGTGTTGAAAGAAAAAGACTGTTGAACATGAATTCTATACCCAGCTAAACCCTCCTTCATAAATGAAGGAGAAATTAATACATCCCTAGATTGAAAACAAAACAGAATTCATTGCCAACAGACCTGCCCTACAAGAAAAACTAAGGGGAACGCTTTAGGCTAAAATGGAAGGGCACTAGCCAATAACTCAAATCCACATGAAGATATAGGGCACCAGCAACTACATAGGTAAGTATAAAAGCAACATAAAGGTTGTTTTTAATTTATAACTTATCTTTAACTACCTCATTTAAAGGACACTGTATAAAGCAATAATTACAAAACTATTGAAGATCTTATGTATAAAGATGTAAGTCATATGACAATAATAGTAGAAAGGAGGGGGAAAGTAATGAAGCTATACTGGCACAAAGTTTTATATACTATTGAAATTAAGTTGGTATTAATCCAAACTAGATTGTTTTAAAATTGGTTAAGGTGTTAATTATAATCCACAGTGCAACCACTAAGAAAATAACTAAGATATACAGTAAAAGAAACAAAAAGAGGGCTTCCCTGGTGGGACAGTGGTTGAGAGTCTGCCTGACGATGCAGGGGACACAGGTTCGTGCCCCGGTCTGGGAAGATCCCACATGCCGCAGAGCAGCTGGGCCCGTGAGCCATGGCCGCTGAGCCTGCGCGTCCGGAGCCTGTGTTCCGCAACGGGAGAGGCCACAACAGTGAGAGGCCCGCGTACCGCAAAAATAAAATTAAAAAAAAAGAAACAAGAAGAAAATTAAAATTGTATGCCAGAAAACATTTATTTAACACAAAAGAAGGCAGTAATGGAGGAATATAGAAAGAAAAAGACATAAGACACATAGAGAACAAATAGCAAAATGGCAGATGTAAACCCTATCTTATTGGTAATTAAAATAATGTAAATGAACTAAATACTCAAAAGGATAAAAAAGAAAACATAATCCAACTCTATGCTGTCTATAAGAGACACACTTTAGATTCAAAGACATAAATAGGTTGAAAGTAAAAGGATGGAAGAAGATATAAGATAGAAGGAGTACCTAAAAGAAAGCTGGAGTGGCTATACTAAAATAAGACAAAATAGAATTTAAGACAAAATTGTTATTGGAGACAAAGAAGTGTATTTTATAATGATTAAAAGGATAAATCCATCATGAAGACATAATGATTATACACATATATGTACCTACCGGCAGAGTCCCAAATTACATGAAGCAAAAAAATGAGAGAAATGAAGGGAGAAACACACAATCCAACAATAATAGTTGGAGATTTTGATACCCGCTTTGAATGATGGATATAACGAGTAGGCACATGATAAGCAATGGAATAGAAGCCTTGAACAGCACGATAAACCAACCAGGTCTAACAGACATCTGCAGAACCCTCCACCCAACAATAATAGAACACACATTCTTCTCAAACCCACATGGAACATTCTCCAGGATAAACCATACTTTAGGCCATAAAACAAGTCTCAGTAAATTTAGAATTATCGAAATCATACAAAGTATGTTCTCTAAACACAATGAAAATCAATAACAAAAGAAAATTTGGGAAATCCACAAATATGTGGAAATTAAACAACACACTTCTAAATAATCAATGGATTAAAGAAGAAATCACAAGGAAAATTAGAAATGCTTTGAGAGAAATAAAAATGAATACACAACATACCTAAACTTATGAGATGCAGCTAAAGCAGTGTTTAGAGGGAAATTTACCACTGTAAACACACATATTAAAAAAGAAGAAAGATGTCAAATAAATAACCTAACTTTCCACCTTAAGAAATTAGAAAAAGAAGAACAAACTAAACCCAACACAGAAGGGGGAAAGAAATAATAAAAAATAGAGCAGAAAGAAATGAAATAGAGAATAGCAAAACACTGGAGAAAATCAACAAAACCAAAAGGTGATTCTTTGAAAAGATAACAAAATTATAAGAGAATACTGTGAACATTGTATGCCAACAAGCTAGATAACTTAAACTAAAAGGACAAATACCTAGAAAGACACAAACTACTAAAATTGACTCCGAAATAAATAGAAAATCTGAATAGACCTATAATAAGTAGAGATTGAATTAGTAATCAAAAAACTTCCCACAAAGAAAAAAGCCCAGGCCCAGCTGGCTTCACTGATAAATTATACTAAACATTTAAAGAAGAATCAACACAAACTCTCCCAAAAACCAGAAGAGTAGGAATACTTCTTAACTCATCCCAAGGGTCCAGTATTATCATGATACCAAGACCAGACACAGCGCAAGAAAAAAAACTACAAACCAATATGCCTTATGAATATTGATGGAAAAATCCTAAACAAAATATTAGCAAACTCAATCCAGCAACATATAAAAAGAATTATGCATAAGTGGGACTTATGCCAGAAATGCAGGTTTGTGTTAACATCCAAAAATCAATCCATGTAATACACCATATTAATAGAACAAAGGACAAAACCCACATGATAGTCTTATAGAAACAGAAAAGGCATTTGACAGAATGCTTTCATGGTAAAAACACTCAATAAACTAGGAATAGATGGGAACTTTTTAAACCTGATAAAGGGCATCTATGAAAAATCCACAGTAAACATCATTCTTTTTTTTTTTTTTTTTCTGGTACGCGGGCCTCTCACTGTTGTGGCCTCTCCCGTTGTGGAGCACAGGCTCCGGACGCGCAGGCTCAGCGGCCACGGCTCACGGGCCCAGCCGCTCTGCGGCATGTGGGATCCTCCCGGACCGGGGCACGAACCCGTGTCCCCTGCATTGGCAGGGGGACTCTCAACCACTGCACCACCAGGGAAGCCAGTAAACATCATTCTTAATGGTGAAGACTGAAAGCTTTCCCCCTAAGATCAAGAACAAGAAATGGATGTCTGCTCTCACCATCTCTTGTTAACATTGTACTGGAGGTTCTAGCCAGGACAATTAAGTAAGAAAAAGAAATAAAAGACATCTATATTATTAAAAAAAAAAAGAAGCAAAACTATCTCTGTTTGCAGATGATATAATCTTATATATAGAAAATCTAAGGAAAATGCACATGCGTGTGTGCATGCGCACACACACTATTAAAACTAACAAATGAATTCAGCAAGGTTGCAGGCTACAAGATCAACATACAAAAATCAATTATATTTCTACACTCTAGCAATGAACAATTCAAAAATGACATTAAGAAAATAAATTCACAACTGTCTGTGTAATACAAAAGAATAAAATACTTAGGAATAAATTTAACAAAAGAAGTAAGACTCATACACTGAAAGCTACGAAACCTCACTGAAAGAAATGTAAAAAGACCTAAACAAATGAAAAGACATTTCATGTTCATAGATTGGAAGACAAATTGTTAAGATGGCAACAAGCCCCAAACTGAACTACAGGTTCAACATAATTCTTATCAAAATCCCAGCTGTCCCCCACCCCCTTTTTTGGGCAGAAATTAACAAGCTGATCCTAAAACTCATTTGGGAATGCAAGGAACCTCACATAGCCAAAACAATCTTTAAAAAGAAAACAAAGATGGAGGACTCATACTTCCCAATTCCAAAATTTACTGAAAGCTGCAGTAATCAAGGCAGTGTGGTACTGGAATAAAGGTAGACATATGGATCAATGAAGTAGAATTCAGAGTCCAACAATAAACCCTTGCATTTATGGTCAATTGATTTTTCTTCAATGAGACAAGAATAGTCTTTTCAACAAATGATATGGAACAGCTGGATATATACATGCAAAAGGGTGAAAATGGACGCCTACCTTATACCATATGCAAAAATTAACCTAAAATGGGTCAGAGACCAAAATCTAAGAGGTAAAACTATAAAACCCTTAGAAGAAAACTTAGATATAAATCTTTATGGGCGTGGGTTAGGTAATAATATCTTATATATAGCACCAAAAACAGAAGTGACAAAAGAAAAAAATTTTATCGGACTTCGTCAAAATTAAAAACTGTGCTACCAAAGGACACTATCAAGAAAGTGAAAATCAATCTTCCGAATGGGAGAAAATATTTGCAAATTATACATCTGGTAAGACTCTAGTATTTAGAATATGTAAAGACTTTTACAACTCAATCATAAAAGGAAAATAACCCAATTTTTTAAGTGGGCAAATGATTTGAATAGACTTTTCTCCAAAGAAGATACAAAAATGACCAATAAACACATAAAAAATGCTCAGCATCATTAGTCATTAGGGAAATGCAAATCAAAACCACGAGATACCAATTTATACTCACTAGGATGGATAGAATGAAAAAGACAGACAATAACAAGTGTTGGTGAGGATGTGGACAAACTAAAGCCCTCATACCTTGCTGATTGGATTGTAAAATGGTGCAGCCACTTTGGAAAACAGTTTGGTAGTTCCTCAAAAAGTTTACTTAGAGTCATCATATGACCCAACAATTCCACTTCTAGGTATATACCCTAGAAAATTTAAAACATATGTGAAGACAAAAACTTATACACAAACGTTCATAACAGTGTTGTTTATAATAGCCAAAAAGAGGAAACAATCCAGTTCTTCAACTGATGAATGGATAAGCAAATGTGGTATATCCATGCAATGGAATATTGCTCAACAATAAAAATGAATGAAGTACTGATACATGCAACAATGTGGATGAACCTTAAAAACACTATGCTGAGTGAAAGACACCAGTCATAAAATACCACATATTGTATGATTCCATTTATGTGAAATGCCCAGAATAATCAAATTCACAGAGACAGAAAGTAAATTAGTGGTTGCCAGGGGCAGTAAGGAGGCAGGAATGGAGAATGACTATTAATGGTTACAAATATCTGGAACTTCCCTGGTGGTCCAGTGGCTAAGACTCGCACTTGCACTGCAAGGGGCGTGGGTTCAATCCCTGGTTGGGAAACTAAGATCCCGCATGCCGTATGATGCAGCCAAAAAATTAAAAAAATTTTTTTTTAATTTAAAAATTGTTACAAATTTATTTTTAGAGTGAAGAGAATGTTCTGTAACTAAATCATGGTGAAAGTTGCACAACTTTGTGGGTATACTTAAAACCACTGACCTGTATATTTTTAAAGGGTAAATTTTGCGATCTGTATTATATCTCAATAAAGCTGCTTTATTAAAAGATGATTACTTACTATTATTATCCTGTCCCCAAGCCTGGAAACCCTTCTATAATGGGCCTCAAAGGACTGAGTGTGCTGGTGGCTCCCACCAGCCGAAGTGCCCTCAATCTCTGGTTGCACAGGCCAGGAAAGAGGAAGTTGAGCCTGGGCTGAATCCAAGCCCGTGGGAGAAGCTTCTGTGCTGACTGCCATAACCTCCTGCGTCAGGAGGGCAAACCTGAGTGGGGCTGGGGCGAGCTGGGGCCTCCTGTTGCTCAGCCCTGTGTCTTCAGAGCTGGTGTGAGTGGGGTGGAGCTAACACTCCTGTTATAGACCCCGCTGCTGTGAGTTCACATACCAGTCTGGCGGAGCTGCCTGCCTGGAGTCATGATACCCCTGGGAAGCTCACCTCTCCCAGGCACCTGCATCTTCAGTCTCCTTAAGCAAGCCTGGGTTGGGCAGTGCTCAGGGAATCCAAGGGGCCCAGCCACTGTGAGGGTTCTTCCCCAAGTAGGGGTGGGGGACAGACAGGGGCCTAGATGCAGGGAGTGGCCCAAGGTCCCTGGTGGGCGAGGAAAAGAATTCTGGTCCCCTGGGTCACTGGCTCCAAGGTTCTTCACAAAACATTTTTCCTTCTCCCAGGAGACCCTGATGCTGCCCTGGAAACCATCTAAAACTTTCTGGCAAAATCATCGCTATTTGGCAATAGCTCATGCCCAGCTTCAACGTGAGCTTCTCAACTCCCACCCTGTCCCTCCCCAGCACCCAGTTGCTTCCAGACACCACTCCACCCATCCTCTCTCACCCTGTCCCCCAAGTCAGTCATCATAGCGTGTACCATTTATCAAGCCCAGGGCTGGACACTTCACGTACACGATCTGCTTTCATCTCCTCCACAACCCAGTAAGGAAAGACTCTTATGATGCCTGCTTTCAAGGAGGAAACTGAGTCCTGGAGAGGTAGACACTTACTGAGGATCCCCACAAAGCAGCGGAGGAAATATCTGAACCTGATCTCTTTGACTGTACTCTTTTTTTTAAATTTGTTTTTTCATTGAAGTATAATTGATTTACAGTGTTGGGTTCATTTCTGCTGTACAGCAAAGTGACTCAGTTATACACTTATATACATTCTTTTTTATATTCTTTTCCATTATGGTTTACCCCAGGATACTGAATACAGCTTCCCGTGCTATACAGTAGGACCTTGTTGTGTATCCATTCTATATATACTCTTTTCATGACACTTGGAGCCTTGTTCAGTGAATGAGCAGAGCTGATCCCCAAGGCTGGGAGAATAGTGCCACCTCACATGCCAAGGGGCAAATGGGCAGCGACTCTTCCCCACTCCTGTGGCCCTGGAAGACATCTATCCCAGCAATTTTTCCAGGGACTTTCGTGAGGCCATATAGGTTGTATACAGGCAGTGCTAGTCACATGGCCCACATGTGACTGGTGACTCCAGGAGTTGAGCAGTGCACATACCACACAATTGTATGTATATGTGAGCCCTGACTTTTGACCAGGCCTTGCATGGGACACCCTGCTCCCTTCTTTTAACCCAGTGAATTCTGTCCATCTTACAAGGCCTGGCTCAAATTCTCCCTCCTCCAAGCAGCCTTCCTGGACCAGCCCAGGCCACCTTGATCTCTCTTCCTCTGGTCCCCCATAGATAGGTACTGTCCATTGGGTACTGGGTAGCCACTTCTGTGGGTAAGCCTGTATATATCTGAGCGTCCTTGAAGCGCTCCAGGAGGGCAGAGGCTGGCTTTGAAATTACTTGTTTCTCCCACCTCACCTGACAAGATGCCAAGGGTTCTATAAATATTTGTGCCTTGGCAGGTCTCCAGGTTACCAAGGATGAAGCAAAAACCCCAGAAACAAATCAGAGATTTCAGAGCTGGAGGGGTTCTCTGAAAGAGCACTCCCTCCCCATCTTATAAGTGGGTCCAGAGAGGGAAGTGGTTTGCCCTGAGTCACAAGGGCAGTCAGAGCTCGGACTACCCGCCCAGTGCTTTTTCCACTGACCACCCTGGGTCTTGGTTCTCGGCCCCGCTTCTCCCCCAGAAATGCTGCAGCAGGTCTGTCTCTGAACGCCCACGCTTGTCTGCTTGACCCTAGGAAAGCCCCGCGTCACGAATCCTTGTCTTTTCAGGATTGGAAAGGACCTTCAAGGCCTGGTGCAGCCACCCTTCAGTTACTGAGGGCTGCCCCCCGGCCCTTTGCCCAGAGCCAGCATTCCCACAGGAACAGAAACTATCGTTTTCTGTTTCTATTAATTCAACCATCTGTGAGCGAGCAAGCAGTACAGGACCCTGATTTTCCCTAAAACCTCAGGTCAGAGTCGCTAGGAGAGGATTTGGATCCTTTCCAATGCCGCTGGGGACTAGCTGAGTGTCTCTAGAATGTCTGCTCTCCCGTGGCCCCTCTCCCAGCTCTGCTAGGACAGAAGCAGAGACTCCCCAAGGGACCTCTGTTGCTGGAATCCAACCACCTCCCAGGCCTGCCCCCACTGACTAAGCTGGCCAGCAGTGCTGTCACAGGCACCAGCCTGCAACCTGGGGTTTTTCCATTCCAGAAATACTGCAGGAACCTCCCCTGACCTGGTCCACCAGAGGGGCAGTTGGCTGAAACTAAGCCAGTTGTATCAAGGCCCCATTTTCCTGGGGGCTTCAGGCCTGGCTTTAATCAAGGCACAGAATACAAAGTTCCCATCAATGCTGTACAGGTCTTCACTAGTTGGAAGGGGTTTTTGGGAATGTTAGGACCCCACAGAGAAAAAACCTAGCAGGCTAGACTGAGGGCCCCTGTTTCAACCCCCCAAAAAGAACATTTTTATTGCAGGGAGAGTTGGAACTTCTACAATATGACCAAAAAAAGACCAAAGGAAACAAAGAAATGAATATGATTTGGTACTTACAACATGCCAGGTACTTTTACTGTTTATGTTTCATTTAATCCTCACAATGAACTCAGAAATGAGTGTGACTTCCCCATTGTACAGATATGAAAACTGAGGCTCAGAAAGATTAACTACTTGCCCAAGGACAAAGGAGTGGGATTTTAACAAATGTCTGCCTCTTGCCATAGCCCAGGCTCATTCTAGCATGCTGCCCTTCTGGGAATTAGTTCCAGCCTTGAAAGTGAACCCAGGCATGATCTGCTATCAGGTCTGGGCTTGCAGACGGAAGTGAAAGACCACTGGCCTGGCTCTTAGGAGTCTCTGGGTCTGGGCTCTCCTCCCCACTCAAGGAGGGAAGGTGCTTCTGGTCTGGGGACTGCACCTTCTCTTCCTCTTTAGTGAGGAATAGAGGACTTGGAGACCTATATAAAGTGCCTTACAGGTCCCAGGCTCATGTTTTCAATCAGAAGTCCCTGATTCCCATGAGAGGAGAGTAGGTGGGAGGAAGGGCCACATCACAGGCAAGAGCAGAGGCTTTGGAGCCAGGCTGATCTGGGGGCAAGTCCTGTGTACAGGCAACGTGCTTAACCTTCCCAGCCTCAGTTTCCCGTCTACAAAATGGGACTACTGTGGTTACCAACCTCATTGGGTGTGCTGGGGACAAACACTGATATAGTGCATGCATTGTGCCCTATCAAAGGACCTGGTATGCAGTAAGCACTCAATACATGTGTTTACAAAAGGAGCCATTAGTCCATTACCAAGTGCTTATCAAGCACCTATCACACAGCCAGCATGGTGAGACTGTGTGTCTAGAGCAGTTCTCTCATGCCTGTGATTATGGCACTGACAGTGCCCACTGGCTCCAGCGTGCCCCCTGCATTTGTATCACCCCATCCCCGAGAGGAGGGAAGGTGCTAGGCAGTTGAGTCATCACTGACTCTGGGTGGAGGGTGCTGAGACCCAAGAAGTACAATGACTTGCCTGTGATTTCTTGGGGTTGGAGCAGGAGCCCACGTCGGGGAAGGGCTCTGGAGGCCTAGGCCCACACCTTTCCTTCCTCCCAGGTATCTCTCCATGGTGCCTCCCACTGTACCAGAGGACTCATCCAGGTGGGTCCTCTTAGGCTCCTGCCCCAGGGGCCACCTTAGGATGGAATCCAGACTTTCAGCATAAGGCTCTGCCAGGAGATGCCCTGTGGTCACCAGCCTCCGAGATGTCCCCCAATGATCCCACTTCTTGGGAATCACAGCCTTGTGTGGTGCCCTCCCACACTGTACGTGTGACCAGTAGAATATGGCAGAAATGATGGCATGTCACTTCTGAGATTAGGTTATGAAAGGCTGTGGCTTTTGTCTTGGGTTTCTCTTTCTCTCTCTCTCTCTCTCTCAGCTCATCCCCTTGGGGGAAGCCAGGTGGCATGTCATAATGACATTCAGGAAGCCTATGGCCCATGTGGAAAGGAACTGGGGCCTCTGGCTAAGAGCAATTGAGAACTTGAGGCCTCCCATGACCGTACAGTGAGTCTGGAAGTAGACCCCCCCACCCCCACAGTCTGGCCTTCAGATGATGGCAGCCCCTACCCACAGCTTGATGGCAGCCTCCTGAGAAACCCTGAACCAGAATCGCCTGCTAAGCCACTCCTGAAGCCCTGACCTTCAGAAACTGTGAGATATTAAATGTTTGTTATCTTAAGATACAGTTTGGGAATATTTTGTTTCACAGCACTAGCTAACTAATACATGCCTCCTCCCCAACCAGTACCCATTGGGTCAAAGCAAAGGTGCTTTTCTGCTGTTTCTCCCTCAGCAAGGTACTAAATTCTTTGGACCTCAGTTTCCTTAGCAGTAAAAATGGTGACAGAGAGGCCTTCTTCTTAGAGTTGATATGAAGACCTACAGAGATGAGTTCAGAGCTGGGGGTGGGTCACAGGCTCTGAACAGCTGCAGGTTATGAAAAACTCGCATCCAGCTGTTACTGACCTAGAGGGCTCATTCCGCAAGGCCTCAAATGCCACTTTTTACATCTAGGTCTTGTTGCAACCAAGGTGTACCAAGCAGTCCTGTGGTATTGTTTTTGTTTTTTTAATTAACCTGGGTTTGGTGGTGGTGGTGGTGGTTCTAGAATCACTATATGCTCATAATAGAAAATTTAAACAGCTCAAAAACTATGAAATGAAAAGCCAATGTTTTCCCTTATTCTCCACTCCAAACTCTGTCCCACTCATAGAGATAACCATTATGAAGACTTATTTATGTTCTTTTACATGAATTTCCTATGCATAGACAAACATATCCATTTGTTTATGTCTATTTTTAACACCAAAGTGATAGTAATATGCATACTGTTTTTAACTTTGCTTTTTTACAATGTGTCTTAAACTCGTTTTCTTATTGGCACATATGGATCTACCTCATTCTCTTTCCTTCAATCATTTAACAATTATTTATTGAGCACCAACTACATATCAGGCTCTGTTCATTCATCACATATGTAGTGACTGTTTCCTCTGTTCCAGGCACTGTTCTAGCCTAAAGTTTCTCAAGCTCAGCACTATTGACATTTGGGAAGAGGTGAACTCAAAAAGAAGACACTAAGAAGCAACATTCTTAAGTTGGGAAGAACCAAGAGAGTGTAACATGGAGAAAGCCATCTTGCAGCTTTATAATATTCCACGGTACGGCTGGACCACAATGTATTAGGCCATTTCCCTATTGTTAGACATTTAATTGTTCTGATTTTTTGCTAGCATAATTTACCCTGCAATGGACATCTTTATATATCCATCTCTGCACACAAGTTCAAGTATAACCATGGAATAGATTCCTGGAAGGGAATTTGCCCCCATCAAGGATATATGTCTTTAAATTTTTGACAGATATTGTTAAATTGCCCCACAAAAAAGTTGATCAAGTTTATACTCCCAAAAAGAGTATATAAGAGACCCTGTTTGCCACACTTAGCCAGCACCAGGTCTTTATGGAGGACTGAGCACGAAGTGGGTATAAAGAGGGCATATGTCTAGAGCCAAACACCAGCCCCACTGCCTGGGCCATCACCTCCTCACAGGAGCCCACAGGTCACCCAGGAGAAGACCTTGGCAAGATGGAGAGAGAAAAGGCTGTAAGGGAGACTCTTTTCTCCTGCACCCTCGCATAGCATCAGCACCAGGGGAGTGATTCCCTCACATCTGCACTCATTGCACAAATATTTAGTAGGTTTCTACTTAGTATAAGGCTCCAGGATTCTTGGTTGGATGTATTTGTATCTTAATAGGTAATGAGATAGAATCTTCACTGTCTTCCTCTTTTTTACACTCCCCAGGGAATACTCTTTTAGCCTCTCAACCACACACACACACACACACACACACACACACACACACACACACACACAGTCTGTGAGGGTCTCCACCACCCACATGTGAGCTCTGAACAGGCCAATATGTCTTCCAAATGGACGGTCTTGAAATATTTCTGCAGCATTTGTTTTGTGGGGAGGAGAAAAACTGATTTTATACATGTAAAAAATTATTTACCTCTTTTTTATGTTTCAAGCTTGTTCATTCATTCCACAAATATTTATTGAGCACTTTCCATGGCTACGGATAAGGAGAGATCGAGGCTAGGTGTAAGGACAGAGCTAACTTATATGGACATGTTTACAGAGTCTTGGTCAAAACACGTTGCAAACCCCTTCCTAGCTTTGTGCTAAGTGCAGGGGACAGAATCATGAGCAAAAACAGGTGTAGTCCCTGCTCTCAAGGACACTGATGAAGTGGAGGGAGGCAGCCATTACTTAAACAAGCTCAGTAATAAATCCACAGTTAGGACCACGATAAGCGCTATGAAGAAGTGCCAGTGTCAGAGCCAGCAATGGGGGATTTAGCCTAATTGATGGGGGGATTGAGAGGGGGAGGTCAGGGCAAAGATGCCAGTTGAACAAATGTCCAGGCAAGAGGTGAAGGCAGCAGGGACTAAGTAGCTCGCAGGGCAGATGGGGAGATGGGAAACCCTCTGAGAGATACTTAAGAAGTCAAATCACAGGCAAGGGAGGTGCAGGGGATTCCTGTGTTTCTTTCTCCAAAGGGTGGAGAGACTGGAAGAGCCCCAGACTACAGGCCCTGAGGGCAACACGATATTTCAACTTATTTGGACTTTTATTTCCCAGCTTTTCCATCACGCAATTCGCCTGAGTCACCATTTCACAGACTAAGGATAGACGTAATGTACACGGATATGTGTACAGATTCTTGTTAAAAATATAGTGCAGGGGCTTCCCTGGTGGCACAGTGGTTTAGAGTCCACCTGCCGATGCAGGGCACACGGGCTCGTGCCCCGGTCCGGGAGGATCCTACATGCCGCGGAGCGGCTGGGCCCGTGAGCCATGGCCGCTGAGCCTGCGCGTCCGGAGCCTGTGCTCCGCAACAGGAGAGGCCACAGCAGTGAGAGGCCCGCGTACCGCAAAAAAAAAAAAAAAATGTATATATACATATATATATAGTGCAAACTCCTTAATCTGGGCTTTTATGTCAGCAAAACCTCCCTCTTGTTCGTACCTCTTGTTCCCTCTTCTATATTCCAGTTTTCTTTTGCCATTTTCCAGACCAGATAACTTCTCGGAAGACATGGAAAGGGTTCTGGGTTTAGATAACAAATTAAATCCATCACCCCTAGCTTTCAGCACCATACCTGGTATGATTCTATTTTGGTTTCAGCTCCCTGAAATTGACGACTTCAGGGCACTATCAGTTGTGTGGCCTGCAACGTGCCAGTGAGTGACACGTGAACACAGCAGAGCCACTCAGCAAAGAGAGCTCGAGAGAGAAGGGAGATCCCTCTCCTCACATTATCCACTTAGACATGAGAGGGGGTGATTTAAACTTTGCCAGTCATATAATAAGTCCCCTCCGAAAACTCAAGTTAACTTGGACCATAGGTCCACCCTGTTTCAGGGGCATCCATCCCTGTATCTCTAGCTCCCAGAGCAGTGCCTGCACATGTTAAGTGTTCAGTAAACATTTGTTGAATGAAGGAAGCAGAGGATGTTTTGTTCTCTCTCATTTATATCTCAGCCTCCTTGGTCTGGTTCTTCCATCACCAAACAGCTGCTGGGAGCAGGCAGCTCTGGTCTGACACTTAGCATCACTTACTGAGAGAAGACCTTTATGACCAGGAAAGACAGAGGGAGGAGACAGCTGAGGGCCGGTGAGAGTGACCTGATTCTTCAGAGTAACAGGGATGCCTTGCCGTGAGCAGCCAGAGTCCCCAGATTCCAAGATGCATGATTTGTTCACATTTTAATAGTCTGGATATCTGACTGGGCCGTCCAATCGATACGCACATATAAAAGGCGGCATTTTTTTTTTAGTCTCCCAAAGAACTAGGATAAAGTCAATGGTTTATCTTACAATTGATGGAAATAGATAGTAGATTCACTTTTTTAAAAAAATAAATTTACGTGTTTGTTTTTGGCTGTGTTGGGTCTTTGTTGCTGCTCGTGGGCTTTCTCTAGTTGCGGCGAGCGGGGGCCACTCTTTGTTGCGGTGCGTGGGTTTCTCATTGTGGTGGCTTCTCTTGTTGTGGAGCACGGGCTCTAGGCATGCGGGCCTCAGTCGCTGTGGCTCGTGGGCTCTAGAGCGCAGGCTCAGTAGTTGTGGCGCACGGGCTTAGTTGCTCTGCGGCATGTGGGATCTTCCAGGACCAGGGCTCGAACCCATGTCTCCTGCATTGGCAGGCAGATTCTTAACCACTGTGCCAGCAGGGAAGCCCCTAGATTCACTTTTAAAACACTATGCCACCAGTCACCCCATTTCAGCACATCAACCCCTACAAGACATCATGGCCCTCCACTGGGGATGCAGGCACGCTGGCCTTAGTGGTCAGCTCTGTTGCCTGCTCCCCTGACCACTCCTAGGCCCTGCACTTGCCCAGTGGCTCTTGTCTTTCACAGTCCCCTCTTGATTGCACCAGAGTGTTAAGAACAAGAGGTCTTTGGGCCTTCGACCCAGACATTGATGGGGCTGCACCGCCCCCAGCGGCCCTGGGCTCCAGCCCTCATTGCCCACCACAGGCGGCTTGGAGAGGGCCTTCGCTTCAGAACTCACTGGGATGCAGCTGAGACCCCTTCATGTGTACCGTCCCCGGGAGGGGCCTGAGCCCCCGTAGACCTCAGAAGGCTGTAGAACAAGGGAAGGTGGAGTGTGTAGTCTCACTAAGGGGGAAGGTATTCATGAGAGTGTCAAGAGTCAAGGGTGGTTTGGAGGCACCAAAGGTCAGCCCTCTTCCTTCACCTCCCTGTGCATCCAAAGCTTCCCCTGAAGCCAGGGCACACATTTTCACTCAACATCAAGCATGATCCTGCTGATGGCAGGACCACATGGCTCAGTCTCTAAGTGGTATTGGATTCAAATGGCACAATTCAATGGTTCACAATTCATTTAATAGATTTTTTTTAAACTCACATTTAAAAAAAAAGATTTATTTATTATTTACTTATTTATTTTATTATTCATTTTTGGCTGCTTTGGGTCTTAGTTGTGACACGTGGGACCTTCGTTCAGGCACGTGGGACCTTTCATTGCAGCGCGTGGGCTCTTTGTTGTGGTGTGTGGGCTTCTCTCTAGTTGTGGTGTGCAGGTTTTCTCTTCTTTAGTTGTGGCACGTAGGCTGCAGGGCACATGGGCTCTGTAGTTTGCGGCACGCAGGCTCTCTAGTTGAGGCACGCGAGCTCAGTAGTTGTGGCGTGCGGGCTTAGTTGCACTGCGGCATGTGGGATCTTAGTTCCCCCACCAGGGGTGGAACCCACGTCCCCCTGCATTGGAAGGCAGCTTCTTTACCACTGGACCACCAGGGAAGTCCCTAAAACTCACATTTCTTAAAGGGTGCTTAAGAGGAGCCAACTCATAAGCTCTGCATGTCACTTCCCATGTACAGTTTTGTCTTCCCCCAATTTTGTTTCACACCTATATTCTCCGGCAATCCTCTCCTGGCTCTCCTAATCTCCCTCCTCCAACCAAGTCCTAGCCTAGACCCAAGGAACAGGCCAGGCACTCGTAGACCCTCCTGTGTGTTTGGGGAAGGGGAGAAACGTCAGAATCCTCTCCAGCAGCTGGGGAAGCAAAGGCCTGGGGCCACTGAGACCATGTCACTCTTGTCTTGTTCATTCACAACAGAAGCTTGCATTTATGGAGCAGCAGGCATTGTGCTTAATTTTAATAACACAACAGCGATAACAATGAAAGCTGACATTTATTTGTTAAGCGTGTGGGCTGTGGAGCCAAACTCTTTGGCTTTGAATCCTGATCCTGATGCTTTTTAGCTATGTGAACTTGGACCGCAGTTTCCTCATCTGTAAACGGGGGCTGATACTAGCACCTACTTCTGGGGTTGTCGGGAAGATGGAACTTGCTGATACAGGTAACTTGCTCGGGCAGTGCCTGGCACCAGGGGGGTAGTCAGCAGCGTTACCAGGTGCCTCGGACCATCTAAAGCAGCAAACCTAGGAGACAGGTGTTATCACCACTGCCATACCCAGTGGCCCAGAGAGGCTAAATACCTTGCCCAGGTGGACACAAGTCACATGTGGGAGGTCTACACTTAAAACTCATGCGGCTGGCCCCAAGCCCACCGCCTAAACCCCTGCACTCACTGTCTGGACAAACTCCCCTTTTACAGATTAAAAAAAACAAGGCTCAGATGAGCCCTGCTCATCCCAATGACAGAATAAGGATTGTCCCCATGGTGCTGATCAGGTCCCCTGATACTGCTCTCTGCCCTGACAGCTGAAGGAGGTCCCCGAGAGGTAAGCTGCCCACCGAGCAGAGCATGAACAGGCCCTGTATTCCAGGCCCTGCTCCTCGGCCATGCTGTCCATGGCTGCTGTGCCACCTCTTAGCTTTCTGCAGGGAAGAAGGGTCTCATTCCTGCAGTGGTCTGGGTCCCTACTGCCACCACCAGGAGCAATCGCTGAGCATCTGCTTATGGTCTGGAGTAAGTGGCAGCCACAGAGGATGACTCATCCTGGGGTGTGAGAAGCATCTGGGAGATGCCCTTGGGCACTGAACTATTGGCATGTCCAGCTTGATGGGACAATGAGACAGTAGCCTGGAAATTGGCTGGAGAATCCGCTGCCATACGCCCCTCCAGGCTGGACCAGTGTCCCACGTACATACACAGTGCTGGGTGGATGCTGTCTGTGCGAGAACCCTCTTCCTACACTCAAGTGCCTGACCTACCTTGAGGGGGAGGTGAACCCTATGCACTATTTCAAGGAATTGAGACCAATCTCACTACACCATCCAAACTCCTGCCCATACCGTCTTGTGACCAAGGGTGAGCATGCACAGAAGGCCTACTGTATGCCAGCCCTGGGCTTGTTCATTCCATACTGTCATTGTCTCATTTAATCCTCACCACAAATTGTCAAGGCACACATTATTATCCCCATTTACCAGAAATCAAGACTGAGGCTCAGAGAGGTTGAGTGCCTAGGCCAAGGTCACACAGCTTCTGCATGGCAGAGGCAAATTTCAAATGCTGTCTTTCCCACTACACTCAAGTGCCTTTTCTTGAACTCAGTCCAGGACCTTGTCTCTAAAAAATCAAGGAGTTGGTTAAGAGGACCTATGTGGCCCATGATTGCACAGCCGCCTGGAAGTCTGTTTCTAGGGGAGATTTTGAAGCCCCGGCTTTTGCCCAGACACTCCCAGAAGCAATAGCTGCAAATTCCACATCCAAGAGGGGCATCTTAGGCCTTAGGGCCTCTTTCCCATCCAGGCTCTGGCATATCTGGCCAGGAGGGGGGCCTGGAGCCCGGGGCTGCTTCTCTCAAACTGATTTCCAATAAAACTCAGCCCCCAGAGAGCCATCAATCTGAGGGAGAAGGAGCATGTGACTGGGGTGGCCCCAGGCAGATCTGGCCAAACCCAGAGCAGGCCTGAGGCAGTCTGCCCCGCAGCTCCCTGCCCCAAGGGGCTGCCAGGTGGCACCGACTCTGGCCTTGTATGGGCAAAACTGTCCTGTAAAGCCTGGCTTTGGAGACAGCTTTGTCTCTATTTTAGTCCCTGGGGCAGTGTCTGTCTCTCCCCTCAGCTCTCATTGGCTCAAACAGCAGCCAGGCCTGCCAGGACCGTGCTGCAGCCTGGGGGTGGGGATGAGGAGATGTTAGCTTGAGTCCCCAACCCCAGGGAGAAGGAGATCACTAAAAATAATAACAATAAGAATAGCAACAACTAGCTATTATTTCCGCCAGGCATCATACTAAGAGTTTTCCATGCATTGTCTCTTTAAGACCTTAAAGAGGCAGGCAACATCATTATCCCCTCTTTGGGGAGCACCTAGGAGTTAGGTAACTTGCCCAAGGTCACACAGTCAGCTAGGGCTGCAAAGCCAGGCACACTGACTCTCAGCCACTCGGATGAGCTGCATCCAGCTGGCACGCAGCCCTAGAAGGGGCCTCTGCCTGCCTGCCTTCAAGCCCACCGCTCCTCCCCATAAAGTAGCCTGGGCCTCTGGTGCTGCACTTTGGTGGTAGGTGCAGGCCTCGATCACCCAGACCCTGAGGCCAGACCTCTGCCCCTTGTCCTGAGCACCTTGTCCCCGAGGGCCTAGTCAGGTCCTGGCTCTGCACAGTCCACCCCTTCTGAGTCTGGCCCAGTCCTAGGTCCAGGAGAGACAGTCTGTACAGAGAAAGGCTGGAAATTCTAATGGGCAGCCAGGGGAGGGTGGGTGGGGGCCACAGGCCTAGGCCAGGGTTCAAAGAAAAGATGGGGCAGTTGCAACACACTGCAGACTTGCGCCCGAGGACCTGCCCTCCTCTGCACTTCTGCATTTGGTCAGATTCCTTGCACTCTGGATCTTTGGAATCAGATAAGCCTGGGTCCAAGTCCAGCTTCTGGCACTTACCAGCTGTTTGGCCCTGATCAAAATCCTCAACCTCTCTGAGCTTTGGTTTCTCCATCTGTAAAATGGGGTTAAGGGGCCTGCTGTCTCTTCTAGTTGTTGAGAGAATTAGCTGTAGTGTGAGCATCTGTCCAGGTTCGCTGGAACTGGTAGAGGTGGGTGGGCTCTGGGGATGCGTTAATATTGTGAGCGTCCCAGGGCACTCGGGATGAGTTGGCGTGAAATCTGATATGCAAATCACGGAGCACAGACCCTGGCCGAGAACACACCCAATGCACAAAAGCTGTTTTTGCATTAGCGGCCCCTCCTCAGCTGTGGCTCCCTCCATCAGCCCGGCCTCATCACAGGGGATCTGCCTCCTGGGCCCCTCCAAGCCCAGGAGCTGAACAAAGCCCGGTGCTGCCCTCAGGTCCCCCCTCCCCACAGTGAAATCCCTTTGTCCTCAGAACCCTCCCCTCCGCCCCCCGCCTGAGGCAGAGTGGGTGCAAGCAGTAATTACAGAATCACTTATTCACAGAAGCCTGCACGTGCAGCCCCTGATCAGCGGTAATTAGGCAACCAGGGGGGTTGAAAGCCCATCAGCCAATGTGGGGAGGGGTGCTGAATGGGACAATCAGCCTCACCAGGCAGGGAGCTGGGGGCAGGGAAAGACTGGGAGTCTTGGGGAGGCAGCTACTGAAACGGCTCCCCACACCCCCTCTCCAGCTGTCCTGTACAATGAAGGGCTGGGGGTGCACCTGCAGGCTGGCACAGGGGAGAAGTGGTGGGTGAGGAGGGAAGGGTCTTTGAAGACAAGGCCACCCTCGTCACCGCAGTGTGCCCCCGTAAAATAGATCTCCTGTGAGTGTCCGAATGTCCTGTGTTAGGGGTCGAACCTGCTGAAGTAGGCAGGTATCCTCTCCTGCCTACAGGAAGTTGCATCACTCTAAGGGGAAAGAACTTCTCTAAAGCAGTGTTTCTCCAACTGTAAAGTGCTTGCAAATTATCAGAGTTCTTGCTAACATGCAGATTCTGATTTGGGGGTCCAGGGAGGGGCCTGAAATCCTGCATTTCTAACCAGCTCCCACATGCTGCCGGTGCCCTTGACTTGGACCACACTTTGAGGAGAGAGGTTTCAGTACATCTCTGGGGATGTGGTGGACGAAGGGAGGGGAAGACCCCTGGGGTCATTTTCCTGCTCTGTGACATTGGGCATGCCCCCTCAACTCCCAGAGCCTCATTATCCTAACGCGGGAAAAGAGGGACATCATGCCTGCATCACAGGGCTGCTCTGAGAACGAATGGGAAACAGCTGTGAACACACCCTTGGGAGCTGCAAAATCACATTTATGGGGAGGGGGCCGGACCTCAGCTTGGCCCAGAAAGCCCTGGATACGGGCAGGGATCAGCTGGAGCTCAAATTTTAGAACAGGTTGGTGAAACTGCTTCTCCCACCTCTTAATCCTGGGGTCTGTGGGTGGTTTGGGGGTCCCCAAGGGAGGCACATGGATTGGCAGACACCAAGAAAAAGAGTTTGGCCCAGGACAGCCCGATCGATGCCCGTCCCCTGACTGACCTGCTTGGTTCTCTTGGCTCCAAGCCTCCGTGCTCGTGCTTCCAGCTGCCTGGGACACTCTCCCTCCTGCACTTGACTCACTCCTGGGAGCCCCCCGCCTCAGTTTCCCCCTCCTATGTGCAGGCTCAGCTCTATCCCTGGTCCTCAGCAACAATCAGAACTAAAGGTTGCAGGGAGCTAGGCAGTCTCTGCTCAGGGTCCCAGATGTCTGGTTCTGGTGACCCTGACCCCAGCCTCTCCCAGGAGCCCTCAACTTCCTCTCTCCAGGAGGGAGGAGCTCCCTGCTACGGGCTGCTGCCTACAGGGTGAGAGTCTTCCAGAGTGAGACACTCACCACCTGGTGGGTGACAGGTGCCCCCCGGCAGAACCCAGACCCACAGCCCATGGGCAGCAGCAGGGTCAGAGCTCCTGGAAACTTCCCAGGCTGCCTCTCCATGCCGCGAACTTGAAAGGCAGGTGGAAAAGTCAGCGGGCAGAAGCTGGCAATGGCTGAAAAGGCCCTGAGAAGTTCTTTCCAGGGCCTTTCTCTGCTGAAACCCGGAACGTCCTGTTATATCCCACACTGGGACGGGCCACCATCACAGTGCCCCATGCGGACCCCTCCGGCCCCCAGCAAGGCCATAGCAGCCACTCCCTTTTATTGAGTAGCTTCTCCATCAGGGGCCTTGCCAGGGTTTTTTGCATATTACCTCATTTAGTCTCCACAACAAAAATCACTCCAGGTAAGGTGACTATCCCCTTTTTACCAGTGAGGATTCTGAGGCTCAGAGAGGTTGAATAGCCTGCCTGATGTCACACAGCATTCAGACTCATGGAAGGTAGATTCCCAAACCGCCCTTTTCCAGGTGCCCGTTAGGGCCTAGAAGAGCCCCTCCCACCCGAGTAAGGGGGCAGTGGCCCTTGGGGCGTGATCGCCTGACTATAGCCTCCGAAGTCACTAGAAGTTCCCAAGGCCCAGTCTCTTGGGAAATGAGTGGTAAAACCATGGACTGGCCCCAGGGATGACTTTTGGCCCTCCTGTGTCAGGACTGGTTATAAACAGAAGCCAGAGAGACACTCATGCCATCAGTTTTGCTTGAAAACCATCTGGGGATGCAAATTCTTCCTATGAGTGAGTCATTCCCAGGGGTCCTATGTACTCTACTTGGGTGCAAGTAGGACAAAGTGTGGAGGGGGTGGGGGATAGTCTGGGGAGGAATCTGAAGGGATGAGTCTTCAAGGCCAGGTTCAAACACAACCCAGAGCAGTGTGGGGAGGCTCAGTCCCACACCCTGCCCCCATCTCTGCCCCCGCCGGAATGCACCCCAAGTGGTCTGGGGCCACAGGACACAGGAGGGAGGAGAGTCTGTGTTACCTTGGCCCACGAGCAGGGACCAAGGAGCAGGAACACTTTCCCCACCTCCTTTGCCTTCAGATAAAAGAAAAACAAAGCCTATAATTGCAAACCCATTTCCTTCTCCCCGATCAGCGACCACCAAGGCCCCCTTCCTAAGCCATTAATATTGGGAAGAGCCGTTCTGGCTCTGAGAGGATCTGTCACCAAGTTGTAGTGGGGTGAGGAGATGCTGGGGAAAAAGGGATTTGGTGCCTCCTAGGCCCTTTCACCCAGGGGGTCGGGGAGGGAGACTGTGGGGAAGCAGGGCTTGGCCTCCTTACACACACGTACACACACACACACACACACACACACTCTCATGCTCACTCCTTCACCTCCACCCACCTCCTTCCCACCCCAGCCATGGTTCTAAGGCAGAGGCCAAGCCTCCATTTCTATAATTCCTCCTGTCTGTCCTCTTACAGTTTAGATTTATAAATCAGCTCTGAAGGTAGGTGAGCAGGATCTCCTAGTTTCTTGAATGAATACAGGAATGCATGAATGAATCCCATTGCACAGACGGACAAACTGAGGCTAGACTCTGCCACCAGCAAGTCACAGCAGACGAAGCTCCCACTTCCATTCTTTTCCATACAGCCTCACCCCAGAATCTTATAACATTTCCCAATTTTGATATTTCTCCTCCATTTTTTTTTTTTTTAACTTTGGATGCTTGTTGCTGTTGGTAGCACAAGACTGAACAGCTGGAAAAAACCTATGGGGAAGCTTGGAAACAAATCGCCACCCAGGGCTGGGCAGCTTCCTTTGTTCCTGGATGCAAGTACAATTCTTGGTTGTGATTTCATTTTGCATACAAATAATGAGTATTATTCACCAATTTTTCTGCTTGGTAAAATGGTTCCTGGTTTCCACATGGCTCAGTATTGTTTGTTTCTGTTTCTGTCTCCCCTACAAGACTGGGAGCTCCTTGACGGTAGGGACTGTATCTTATACATATGTCTCTGTGACCCCCATGACCAGGACAGGACCTGGCACAAAACAGGTGATTAGTTAATGTTTGAATAACAATAATAATGGCAAATATATCTTGAAGGGGCAGCTTAAGTAAAGGTTATAAGGACAAGCTCCAGGATCACATTTGAATCCAGGCTCTATTTTCTTAAACTCCCTGTGACCCAGCCTCCTCATTTATGAAATGGGCTGATAGTACAGTCATCCCTTGGTATCCGTGGGAGACTGGGTCCAGTCTCCCCCACCTCCGCCCCTGCAGATTTCAAAATCCAAGGATGGGGCTTCCCTGGTGGCTCAGTGGTTGAGAGTCCACCTGCCGATGCAGGGGACACAGGTTCGTGCCCCGGTCCGGGAGGATCTCACGTGCCGCGGAGCGGCTGGGCCTGTGAGCCGTGGCCGCTGAGCCTGCGCGTCCAGAGCCTGTGCTCCGCAACGGGAGAGGCCACAACAGTGAGAGGCCCACATACCATAAAAAGGGAAGGAAAAAAAAGAAAAAAAAAATCTGAGGATGCTCAAGTCCCTTATATAAAATGGCGTAGTACAGTGGGCCCCCATATCTGTAGATGCAGAATCCGCGGATATGGAGGGCTGACTGCACTTCCTTCACACGGTCAAGTAGAGGATTAAATGGCTGTGGCAATCCAACTCTAACCAGGCTCACGTTTGTACACGCTGGTGAGGATGACGTGGAGCACCTGCATTTATTTAGTCACTGCCATGGGACAGTTCCCGGCTGAACTGTTCACATATCTTGTCTCATTCAACCATCACAACCCCCTGTTCAGTGAGGCCTACTGTCACCCCCAGTTCACACGTGGGGGATTTGAGGCTCAAAACAGTTAAGAAACTGCAGAACTGGATTCAAACCAAGGTTTGCCTGACTCCAAATGCCATGCTTTTAACCACCATGCAATGCTGATGGCGATTTGGCGAGCAAGAGAGAGACACCATTGGATGGCTAACCCAGCACATCCCGGCCCCTTCTCCCTTGCCTGTTCCTCCAGAGGTGATGGAGAAGGGAAACATTCTCCCCGCACAAGGCAAGGCCAAGAGAGGCAGCCACCAGCACTGCTGAGCCCCTGAACCAAAGTCTCCAGCTGCTAATGTCTAGCCTCTTGTGTGAGATGACACGTTTGTTTTAGCCATTGTTCCTTGGGGTTCCTAGTACACGCAGCCAGAAGGCTTCCTGATGATCCCCTGGCAACAGGTGATCTGTATCTCAAGGTGTTCACACATGTTTCTTGGTTGGGTGAAGTTTAAACACAACTCTCCACTTTTCATTCTTCCCCAAACCGCACTGAAACGATAGTCAAGGGGATGTTTTTTAGCCATAAAACTACAAGGATAGGGCGAATAGGAGAGGGAAAAACGGCATGAAAAAGGCTGCAGCTGATAGGCAGTCAAACAGGTTGCAGCTGACTTAGCAGACCCCCAGAAACCTGCATCCTAAGGCAGCACTTGAGGAAAAGCAGAGAATTAACCTGATTGGCACTGCAGAATCCCCTAGAGGATCGGGAATTGCCAGCCCCCAGGGTCTCTGGAAGTGGGAGTGGGGTTGAGGATAGAAGTGGACTGAAATAAAGGGATTGGTTGACAGTTTGTAGAAAAGCATGTGGAGTCCTTGATCCCTTTCCCATTCCTAGCAGTTGGGCAACCTCCCTTCGACCTGCCCCTCCCACCTGACCACACCCTAGCAGAAGATGCAGGGAACCTGGAAGAATCTTCTCTGGAACTCCCACAGACCAAAGGAAACTGACACCAGGGGTTCCCAGAAACAGTTCAACCAGACCAGCCCACAGTGAAACAGCAACGTGGCACCCTTTGTTTAGCTAAAAAAGTAAAACAAACAAACAACAAAACCGTGACACCTGGGTCCCACTCCCAGAGATTCCGGTTTAATGGTCCAGGATATGGCCTGGACACTGGGATTTTAAAATCTTCCCACATGAGTATACTGTGAAGCCAAGGCAGAGAACTTCTATTGAGCACATGAGTCTCCCCAATGAGATCCATCAAAGCTGCCCTAGCTGAGTCCCCAAGCCAGAGGCTTCTGGAAACATCTGAAATGAGGGCCCAGACTTTATCTCCAGTCCAAACTTTCCTGAGGGACAGAACCTGTAGCTCCACTGGATGCCTTGAAAGCACCTCAAATCCGACACGAATTCATGATCCTTACCGTCAAACCTGGCCCTTTTGTCCCTCATCTCAGGGACTGGCACCGCTGTCCACTCCTCAGCAGAAGCTAGCATCCTAGGACTCATCCTTGACGCACCCTATAAACTCTATCTTCTGAGCATCTGCCTGCCACATCTGTCCACTTTGTCATTTCCATCTACCCCAGTCACACCGACCTACCATCAACCGTCAGTAGAATGTGACAGTCTCCTCCTGACAGGTCTCCCCACAGCCACTCACGTCCCTCGGGTCCATTCTCTATAGAGAATGGTCCACACCAAGCGAGACCATCTCAAAACACCAAAGCTAGTCATGCTGCTCCTCTGCTAAAAGCCACCCATTGTGTATCATTTCCCGAGGCTGCTATTACAAAGAACCACAGCCGGGAGGCCTACACAACAGATATCTATTGTCTCACTATTCTGGAGGCCATATGGTTGGGACCAGGTGTGGGCAGGGTTGGTTCCCTCTGAGAGCTGTGAGGGAGAATCTGTGCCATGCCTCTCCTCTCCTCAGGCTTCTGGGAGGCTTGGGCATCTGTTGGTTTGCAGATGGCTCTCCCCATGTCTCTATAAGGTCTTTCCCATGCTTGTGTCTGTCTCCATGTCCAAATTTCCCCTTTTTATAAGGACATCAGTCATATAGGATGAGGGCCCACCCTAATGACGTCATCTTAACTTGATCATCTGCAAAGACCCTATTTCCGATAAAATCACATTCACATGTACTAGGGGTTAGGGTTTCAGCATCTTTTGCAGAGGGAGGGGGAGACACAATTCAACCCTAAACAGGCTTCTCTTTGTGTTTAGAATAAAGACCAAACTCTTCCCACGGCCATCCTGTTCCTTTGAGGTCTGGCCCAGCCACCTCTCCTGCTTTATTCTCTCTCTTGCTTTCTGGGCTCCAAACTCCCTGGCCTCCTTCCTCTTAAATTCAGCTCACCTACCACTGTCTCCTTGGGAGCAGAACTCTCTCTTTCCCGCCTCCTCACTTATCAGCTGCTTCTGGCCCTCCCATCCCCTCCCAGCCCCAACACCCTCGCTCCCAGGTCAGGTCACGCTCCCTGGGACACACTCTCCTTGTCCTCTATACCTTCTTAGGACATCTACATGGCAACGAGCTATTTATGCTCTGTTTTCTCTACCAGAAGGTAAGCTCCCTGAGGACAGGCACGAAATCAGTTCTGTTGAACTGTCTAGGGTCTCATGCATGTCCTCTATGTGTGTTGAGTATCACATATATGACATGAAGATGTTACCCTCCAATATGGAGGCACAGAAGCCTTCTTAGTGGCTGTGGAATCAGAGTCGCAGGTTGGCATCCCAATGCCCCAACAGAACAGACATGGAAGGTCCCCTGACCTTCCTGAGCACGAGTCCTCACTGAACAATGGGCTTAATGACACCCACTCCCTTCTCCACTAACATCTGGTGCCGTGCCCAGCAAGCTCTCAAGGGGGTTCATTCTCCTCTGCCTGGAAAGACTACAGCACTAGGGGTCCGGGTAGGGGCGGGGACTCCGGTGCCACCGTGCACACATCTCTCCCTCTGTCTGGGGTGTATTTTACTCTGTCCAGTGTGGGAGTTGGACTAAAGCAGTAGTCTCAACTCTGACATACGGACGCGATGTCCCCTTTTTATAGTAAATATTTAGTAACATCCCCTTTACCTCCCGAGATGAAATTCTTGGAAACAAAAAACTATCCACTCACTAAACTGAAATACACACACACACACACACACACACACACACACTGCTCTAATGCTAATATAAGGGAGAATAAAAGGAAAATATTTTATACTAAAATCATGGCCATTTCAAAACTATTTCAGTAATGGTATGACTACACGGAAGGCATGATGAAGGCATACATTTGAGAGATGACTGTGAACATCCCAGCTACAAATGCAGACCACCACAGAGAGTTAAATCAGCGACTCAGATACCTCCAGTGGCATTGCCAGGGAGGACTCCGTTTTCTGGTAAACAGAACAAAAAAGATTAATATATATGGTAGCTGCAATCCAGAAAAATTAAGTGAATATAAAAATGCAAAAAGTACTTTGCAAAAAGTACATTTAGATATTAAACAGAATTACATTCCAGGTTCAGATGCTTAAAAACAGATTTCCCGTGACAACAGTGTTTCTCAAAGTGTGGTCCCTGGACTAGCAGTGTCAGCATCCCCTGGGAACTGTTAGAAACACACATTCACTGCAGACCCGATGAATCAGGAATCTGGGGTGGAGCTCAGGGATCTGTGTTTTCAGGCCCTGCATGTTCAAGTTTGGGAAGCACTGCCCTACAGGAGCATGCAGCTGGGTGTGGAGAGGCTGTGCGGGACGCAGGACAGTTCTTACCCAGCCCAGAATCCAGAGCATCCTTGGCCAGTGCCCCCTCCCCCGCCGCCTCCCGTCGCTGCCGCCATCCAAGATGTACCCACTAAGTTCCGGACATTCCTGCTAAAGACCACTGGACTAGGTGGTCAATAGGAATCCTCTCTTCTCAGGTTTCCTGAGATCCTTGACCTTGGCGTGGGACCTGCTGAGAAGGGGACAGGCACTGGAGTGAGCAGGAGGCAGGGCAGGAAGCCACGGAGCCGAGCGGGGTGCCAGGTGTCCTGGCCGAGCCATGCTGCTCACCCCAGCAGGGGTTGGCCAGGGGGCTCCTTCTGCTTCCCGTGGCTTACAAGTGTTGGCGGAAAGGGAGGCTCAGCTTCCAAAGGGCCTTTCAAACTGCAGCTGAGTGCACTTGGTTGTGGAAACATGCCTGGTCTCAGCTCACTGGCTGGTGCTGGGGCTGCAGAGATTTGCCCTCTAAGCAGCTGTGACCCTCTGAGAGGCCGGGACATTACTCACGACTCAGCCCGGCCCACTCCACAAAGGAAGGAGAGCTGCAGCCTGCCAGGGTCTGGATTCCTGCAGCTGCAAAACCCTGTCCCAGAACCCCCTGAAGAGCCCTCAGGCCCCCAGGAAGGGTGCTGGACCTAGAGACACCCTCCAACCCCTGACAGGCTTCCCTGAGCTACCCACCCCTCCGCCCTGACTCATGCACAGCCTCTCTGTCTCTGTCTGCCCAACAGACCAGGAGGGGCTGTGATCCATCAACTGCTCAAGTTATTCCAGTCCAGCGTGGTCTGGCACATGCGGGCAGCCAGGCTAGTAGCCCAGCCTCCTCCCCTGTGGCCTGAGGGTTTGCCCTGCTGTCTCCACACAAACACAGGAGCTAGCAAAATGAAGTTAGATTGGTGGCTGCACTGGCAGAGATGGTCAGTGTTCACCCAAATCCGCATCCTCCCCGTCTTCCAGGGTACACACTAGCCTCCATTTCCCACCTCCCTCGCTCTCGGGGTGGCCACGTGATGGGGTTTTAGGCAATGGGACAGGAGTAGAAGGAACCTGTACCAATTTTGAGCTGAGGCTTTTAAGAGTAGCTGTTTACCGCCTCCATATTCTCACTTTCCCTTTCTGCCTATTGGATGCAAATGACAACAAGTACCTAAATAATGGTGGGGCCTCAAGATGGAGAGAGCCAGGATCCCCAGATCATGGTGTGGAGGAAGCCACATGCAGACCGGAGCACGCCTCTCAGCCTCATGTGAGTAAGACGTAAACTTCCACTGTGTGTGCACCACCAGACATCTTGTGGTCTATGCTCGCTAACACGTCCCATTATACCAGCATGTAGAAGACTCTCAGGTCACCTCTGCTGCCGATGGCAGTGGGGATGGCATTTGTCAAGGTCTTTCCCTTCCAGTAGAGTGTGAATCTCTAACACTGATCCCACCTTCCACTTGGCTAAACTGAGGTTGATCCTCAGAGGTATCTCGGCAGTCATGCATACATTCATCCAATGTCAATGAGTGCCACAATATGCCAAGCCAGTGTTAGGCTCTGACAGCACAAGGTAAATGTGACACATTCCTGCCCAGGGGCTGAGAACACACAGTACTGATGACCACGGGAAGGGATGTACTGGGGGCGTGAATACCTGGTAGAAAGAGCCCAGATCCAGGAGGGATTCGTCCTGAGAGGCTGGAAAGACATTACCTAGCGGTGGCAGGTAACTGGGGCTGCCTTGAAAAGAGGAGAGAGTGGAAAAGAAAAGAAGGGGAGGGAGAGAGAAATTCCAAGAAAGGAGGAGGCTTCATGAAAAGGCAGAGGGGTGTGAAAGGGCCCAGTTGTTGCAGAGTGGTGAGAAGTCTGGGGTGGCCCAAGCATCCGAGTACCATGAGCACCACGTTAGAGAAAGGGTTGATGGGGGACGGGGGAGGCATCTATTGGGATCAGATCATGGAGAGCCTTGAACGCCATGCCTGAGTCCAGCATGAACCTTGGAAGGTTATGAGGAATGGAATGACACCATCCTTACCATCCTCATCCCAGAGCTACCACTTTGAAAATATTTCATATGCTATGTTTGTAGAGCTGCGTACTCTGCTAACACTTAATCCTCATAGCAAGCCCATGGGGCAGGTTCTCTATGATCCCATTTTGCAGATGACAAAATTGAGGCTCCAAGAGTTTAGCAACTTGCCCAACACCACCCAGCTGTAGAGCCGGGACTTGAACTCAGTAGAATATGAGTCCTACTTTGTTTAGGTTACTGCAGCAGCACATAGTAGGCCCTCAAATATTTTGGGGGTGAATGAATGAATCTAATTTCAAAACCCTGCAGCGCTAATCAGACTTTTTATTTCAAAAGATGCCCTTGGCTTTAGCGGGATGGAGAACAGAGGTGGTGAAGCCAGTGAGAAGGTTTGGCAACGCCCCAGGAGAGGTTGGACTAGGATAGCAGTAGAGAAGACGGAAGTGATGTAAAAGAACTGGAGTGGGAAGACTTTGTTGATCAATCAGATAATAGGAGCTACAATTTACTGAGCAATTACTATGTGCCAAGCCCTGTCCTAAGCACTTTACCAGTATTAACTCAATATCTCTTCCCCGCAGGCCCATGAAATAGGGACTCCCCTTAGCTCCATTTCACAGATGAGTAAATTGAGGCACAGAGAGGTGAAAGGTCATGGCTCTAATAGGTGAGGGATGTGGGACTCAAAGCCAGGCACACTCAGATCAGAGCTCTGTGCAGGGAGGAGGAAGGGTGGGAGAGGAGGTAAGGGTGGCTCCCAGGTTTCTGGCAAGGTGACAGAGGGATGTAGGTCCTCGGCTTCCCCGCTGGCCTGGAATTCAGACGAGCCAGGCCGCAAGCCAGGGGACTGCCTGACCTCCTGGCCGGGCCAGCGTTCCGGGTGGCTGTGTTTCTCTGTGGGTCCCCCAGGTGGCTCTCAAGGGAGCTGTGTGTGGAATACAGAGGACTCCACCCAATGCTCAACCCCAGCAGTGATAACTGCTACCGGGCAACTGAGGATGCTGACAGCCGTGGAGGCCCAGGCTTGCAGAAGCGGGGGCTGAGCTGCCAGGGGCTGGGCCTGGCAATGAGGGGCCAGCTCCAGCTCCCCACTTTCTCCATATTGCTGACAAGTGACCAGCCGCCACCCCAAAGCCCCTTTGGGCACCTGACCTTTGTCCCTCCTGGGTGAGTCTGTGGTGCCTGAGCTGGGAGCCAGGATGTGGAGGGCCCAGGCCACGTGGAAGGGAAGGGCTGGGGGTGAAGGGCAGAGGAAGGACAAGGTCCAGCTCTGAGCCCATCCTGGGAGCAGAGACCCGCAGCCACCACATGGCCCCAGGCAGTAAAGGAAACAGGAGGCGTCTCAAAATAGACCAGAAGCACGCAGCTCGCCTGCATTCCCCTGCTCCCACCATCTGGCCGAGCCTGGGCCGGAAGAGAGGCGGGGGAGGGGAGAGCGGAGTGTGGATAGGCTCCCCCGAGCCAAGCAGACACCCACCATCGCCCAGTGCCTCTCCCTGGCAGGTTTTCTGCTCATCTTCTGTGGACACTCACGGCATGGCTGCTAAGGCGAGGATTCTTGTCATGTGGCAAATGAGGAAGCTGAGGCTCAGAGAGGTAAAGTGACTTGTCCGAGGCCACACAGCTGCCAAGGAGCAGAGCTGAGTAGGTCTGAGACCCAGGCTGAGACACGAGGCCTGATGGGTCTGCAGCCTGGCCACCCCGGAACCTGCTAGGAGTCTTTTGCCTTCTGGCTAAATCTAACCTTAGACCAGCTCCTCCTGAAAGTCGAGTTCGTGACTTACCAGGGATAGCCCAGTGAGGACCAGCCCGGTGGCACTGGCCCGCCTGCCTGGGGAGGGCCGGGGCAATGGGAGGCTTGGTAGGGAAGAGCGATCGGGGTGCTGCCGGCAGGCCCCGCAAGGTCTCTGCTGGGGTGGAAGGAGGGATCCGTAACGTGAAACTTGCAGTTCTTCCATGCTCGGTAGTTTCCTTGGGATCGTTCAGCACAGAGTGTTCGATCCTCTTCCATCCGCAAAGCCGGGCCCCGGCTCAGCCCTCTCCCACCTGCTCCCACTGTCACCCACACAACCTGCTGGCCTGGGCTTTACAACTGGAGGCACCGTCACACCTGCTGGACAAGGGCCAGGCCATTCTTCCCCATTTTAACCGAGGGTCCTGAGGCTCAGAGAGGTGAAGGGATGCCTCTGAAATGAGGCAGCCAGCTGGGACTTCAGTCTCCGGCTTTCATGCAGTCACTCCACAAATATCCGTTGGCTGCATGCTGTGCCCGGGGATATAAATGGGGGCCACGCGTGCAGGGAATTCAGTCTCGGGACGCCTACTCCAGTGCTCTTTCCTCGGCCCCAGGATTCCTTCATGCACCTGCCGGGGGTGGGAGGAGGGGCGCCTTGGTTCCAGTGCTGGCCCAGCAGGGTGGGTGGTAGGGTGTGGGCCGCTGGGGCTGAGTGTTACCCCCAAGGTTGCCCTGTCGCGACCCTCAGCCCAGAGGAAGTACCAGCAGCACCTAAGGCTGGTGTTGCTCTTGGCATTCCTGTGAGCAGACTTTGGGCCAGTCTGAACACCCAGCGGTCTGGAGGTGGGCTGAAGGTAACAGTGGCCTCAGGCCTTCCCTGAAACATAGCTGGAGTAAAGGAAGGGAATGAGGGGGAGGTGGAAGGAGAAGGGAAAGAGACAAGAAGAGAAAAGAAGGAAGAAAAAGAGAGGGAAAAGGAAAGATGAATGGGAGAGCCTCTGTGTGAGAAAAAGAGGAGAGAGGAGGCCAGAAACTGAGATCTTGAACTGAAAGGCCACTTCTGAACCCTAAAGAAGTCTGAGTCTTTCTCTCCAGTCTTCTCCCCATAGGGTGTGTGTGGCCGCCCCGAGATTCCTGGAACCTGAGCTGCAAAAGCAGGGCATGTGGGTGGGGCTCATCAGGGAGGGCTTCCTGGAGGAGGGGAACCAGGACCCAGGTGATGGAGATGGACATGGAGGCTGTGGCTCGGGGCTGGTGGCAGCCTCTGCAGGGACACATACCCTGTGGCTGCGTGGCTGCGGGCTTCCCTTTCAATGAGAGGTCTAGGTGAAGATCGTTTGGGTTATGACCTTCTTCCCGGCTTTGGGGCCTCAGAGAGGGCTGGAATTGGGAGGGAGCGCTGGGCTCCAGGGTCAGTTCTCAAAATAGCTGCCACTTTCTGAGGATCTACTGTGCACCAGACCCTGTGCCCCTGCCTGGGGATCCTCTGGCGAACTAGACAGAGCCTGGTCTTGTGGAGCACAGCGTCTGATGAGGGAGACGAACTAGTAAAGGCATGATTGATTGAATGCCTGTGCTGAGTGAGCCTCGGGAAACCAAGGAGCCGTGAGAAGGGAAAACAGGGGACCTCTGGAAAATGGGGGCTTAGAGCAAACCCAAAGTGAGGCTCCCCACCCTCCAGCAAAGGCTTGGCTTTCCTGAGCCTTTTCCAGGCCCGCCGTGAAGCTGGGCATCCCAGGGGCTCCCGGATTTTCACCAGGCAGGTGGGAGCAGGAGGTAGGGTAGGGAGGACAACCGTATCCACTGACGTTTTCCAGTCCTTTCCCGAATCACTCTGATGCGGATTTGGGGACTTCCTGGAAGAAACTACACTCCCCCACACTCATGGAAGCCTAAAATTCATCATTAGAGACACATCTGGGGGGGAGGGCGTGTTAAGTGCTATAAAAGAACTTTAGAGTGAGCCTAATTAACCGTGGTTAGAACTTAGCTTGTTAGGTAATAGTGTGCATTTGGGAGTCAGATTTCCTTGATTTAAACCCTACTTCCATCGCTTTAGATTCTGGATAAGTTATTTAACCTCTCTGAGCCTCGGTTTCCTCCTCTGTATAATGGGAATAAGAATAGTACCCACCTTACCTGAAGGTAGTACCTGAATAGTACCTGAAGATAAGGTAACACACATAAAGCCCTTACCAGATTGTGTGGCATTTAGAAAACACTCAGTAATTGTTAGCTGTTATTATTTATTATTGCCATTGCTGTCATCTTTATGGTTATCCCTGCAACACCAACTTTGTACTTGGCACTGGAGCTACGAAGAGAAGTAAAACAGCCCTTGTGTTCTAGGAGTTCATAGTCAAATACACAGGGCAGGTGAAAGCCAGCAGGGTGCTGTTCATACCCTAGTATGAATTAGTTTCATAAACCACTTGTCTTTGAAAGGGGGAAGGGAAGTTTCTAGCGAGATCAAGTCTGTAGGAGAAAGAGGTTCACACCATGGAAAACTCTTGCCTGAGCCTAGAACGTCAGGGGAATTCATCCATCCTGTTTTGTTTTGTTGGGATCGGAGCGAAGATGCAGATCGGACCTCTGGGACAGAAACTAGGGAGACCAGTTTCCACGCAGATTCTTCCAGGGTCTGCTGGTCCTTGGCCCAAGGAAATTCCCTGCAGGAGGTTTGGGGTGGGGGGCAGGGGAAGAGGCATCCGCCTAAAGTGCCTGAAAGGAAAAATCTTCTCTGCCTGCCAAATGCACTTCATTGTTCCTGCCATATCCCAGCCTCAGAACCCCTTCTGCTGGGACCTCCGCCCTGCCTTGGCCTTGAACTCCAGAATGCTGGATTATCTGGATTCTGTTCACTTGGGAAGAGATGTGGGCCTATTTGGGGAAGTCAGCTAGGCCTCCTGCCCTGTGTTCCCCCCTCCTCCCACAGATGGGGACAGATGCTGCACGGAGCCTGGGCCACATCCATGGTCTGCGAGGAAGCTTGGCTCAGAGGGAAGCAGAGCGAGCCTGGGAACGTGGGTGGTGGAATGGGGAGGCTGGGTGGGCTGGTGACCCACATTGCACTTCCGGTCCCGCTTCCCTCCATTCCCAGACACCAGCTGGGGCTGGACACAGACCACGGGCCAGCAGGAAGCCAACAGTCTCCTTGCTGTGAGGCCTTGAGACTCAGGCTTCGCTCCAGCTAGGAGTCGGGCATCATGCAGCCCACCTGGTCCCACCTGGGCCGCCCTTTCTGATGGAGTTGAAGAGTTTGTCCATAAGGTCCAGCCTCCATTGTCTCCCTTTTGGCACAGAAACAAACTGAGCACAGGATGCGGCAGAGACCTGACCAAAGCTACACACAGTGAGTTGGTGGCAGAGGCCACATCTAGGCCCAGGTCTTCTGACTCCAGGTTCTCAGGAAGTTCAAAAGAAATGCATGCGTGACTGAATAAATGTGTGAAAACCCTGATGCAGGTGCCCCTACCACAGTGACAGGGGAATCAAGAATCCATTAAACTGCTCTTCTTAAAGAAAAATCTAGGGGCTCAGGACACTAGAGAGAGGGAAGAGGCTCTGGGGTCCTGCAGTGCCCACACCATGCCAGTTCTTGGAGTGGGGGCATCGCTAGAATTTACTCACCTCTTCTGGGATGGGAGTGGTGAGGGAACACATTCCTTTATCCAGTTAACAAAAGTTAATTTGGGGAATTTGCCCAGCAAACCATCCAGACAAGGTCCCTGCACCTGTGGGAGAGAAAACCAACCAACAAGCAAGCAAAGGAATGAGGGATGACCAACTGCAACACCCGTGTGATGGAAGCAAACAGGGTTGGGATGCACTTGGTGGAAAGGAGGGTACGGAGGGTATGATAAACTCTGAAGAGGTAGCATTTAGGCTGAGCCCACAGAAGGAGAAGGAACCAGCCTGGTGAAGCTCTAGAGAAAGGGCTTTTCCAGGCAGAGGAAATATCAGGTGCAAGTGCCCTGGGGTCAGCAAGATCTCAGCACTGTCACACACAAAAAAGCCCACAATGGGTGGTGGCTGGAGCCAGGTCACACAGGGCTTCATGACCAGGGTGTAAAGCTTGAGTCTTATGCTGAAAGCACCAGCGATCCAGGGAAAGATTATAAGCAGGAGGGTTGATGGGATCCAATTTATGTTTTAAGAGCATATTTTACTCTGAATAAAGGGCAGATGGGGGTGAGATAGGAGAGAGAGAGAAGCAGCAGGGAGACTGGTTAAGAGGCTGTGCAATGATCAGGATGAATGATGCTGTCACCTGAAGGGTGGCAGTGTTGATGGTAAAAGAAGCGGACTGCCTGAAGAGAGCTTTGGGTGACAAAAGTGACAGGGCTTGCTGAGGAGTTGATGGCTGTGAGAGGGGGAGAAACAAGAATGGCTTCTGGCTTTAGTAACCTGACGGATGGCATTTAATAAGACTGGGGGACAGTGAAATGAAATGCTTGGCTTCAGACTAAGTTAGAGATGCCTTTAGACATCCAAGGGGAGATGTGAAGGAGGCAGTTGGATAGGCACAGCAGTGACAATAATTGTGATGCTCATATATGATGACTTGTGTTTCTGTTTCCTGTTCCCTTCGCCCCTCGAGGGCAGGAGCTGAGCCTGGCTTGGCTCCTAACCCTGTTCTCAGCATTGAGGCCAGTGCTGGGCTGGAGCCTGGTGGGCAGGGAGGTAGGGAAGTGCTCAGTAAATCTCTGTGAAATAAACTGAACGGGGAGAGGCTGCTGGGTGTGTAGATGGAGCTGGAAATCGAGGCCCCCGTGACAGACACTGCCTGAGGAAACTGTCCAGTTTGGTCCCCCGGGAAACTCGGCCGCTGGCTTCCGGCTTTGCCATCTCTCACTTTGGTCTCCTCTTCCGCCAGCTTCCTGCCAGGAAACACAGCCCCCAGGCATAAATCATTAACTAGGACCACCTCTTATGCTGGCGCAGGCACAGCACTTCGGTCCTCAAAACACTTTGCCTGCCATTATCTTGAGTGGTCCTTCAAACCACCCTGGGAGGTGGGCAGAGGCAGTGCCCACCTGATCGCTGCTACCCACAGGAAACAAGGGAAGAAGCATTTAGGGCGTGGTTGGCATAACCAGAATTTGCGAAGAGTCTGGAGGGTTCTGTTCCCCTGGGACGTTGCATTTAAAACAGGAAGTCAGAGAAGGCCCTAAAGAGGAGTGTGGGTGGTGGCATGGCAGGCTTTGTGACATCTGGCCAAAAAGGAGTGCAGGGCTGGGGAAAGCACCCTTGGGGACATGCACGGGGACCCTCTCCACATAGCCCCTCCCCACGTAGAATCGGACTCTGTGGGACAGCCAGCCTCCCTCTATGTTGTTCCGTGTTCCACAACCCAGGCTCACGCTCTACCTGACAACAGCTCCCACCAGCAGGTTCTTTCCAGCCTCTTCCATAGAGCCACCCACGTTCCCAGGCTCGCTCTGCCTTCCTCTTAGCCGAGCTTCCTCGCAGGCCACGGAGGTGGCCCAGGCCCCATGCAGTATCTGTGCCCATCTGTGGGAGGAGGCTGGAAAGAACCCACTGTGCTGCCTTGGCCGACTCCTTCATCTCCCTGGGCCTCGGTTTCCCCGTCTGATAAACGGGAAGTTGGGTGAAACTGGGCAGGTCCTTGGCAGCCCTGCAGTTCTTTGAGTCTACCACAGTAGCCATTTCCCAGCAGCCTCTGCTCAGTCCAGCAGACACACACCACCTGCTCTCCACATCTAAGTCCCATGGTCCAGGCTTGGAACAATTTCCCTCAGTTGGGCAAGGCTGTGACAGGAAAGGGACAAGACCTGACCTCTGCTTGGAAAGTCAATTGTGCAACACAGTCCTGCGAGGGGAGGCACATGACCGACGGGAACAGTCGCCTGAAGGAGCCAGGGCCTTCTTTGAAATGAATATCTTGGCAAGGTCGACAGACAAATGTCCTTCGGGCGCCACTAACTCCGGGTTACTGTTAATTTATTCAGACCCTGGCTACAGCGTCATGTCCTGGCAGCATCCCTGAATACAGAGCCTTGCTAGGTCATTGTGGAGTTTCAGGGGCGGTGCATAACCCACCTTTCTGGCTTCTGCACACCCAAACCTCTTGTTTGTCCTGAGAGGTGGTCTAAGCCTGCAGTACATTTATCTGGGCATCCTCTCCCAAGACAAGCAAGTATATAGCATATTTTTAGTAACAAGTGAAAGTCTTTTGTATCAAGTATAATAAATAAAGCAGATAATGTCTTTGGAGGCTAGTAGGGGCAGAAGTAGGTATAGGAGAGAGTATAATGGTGAAACTATATAGAGTATTTTTTTCTTATACTGTAAGGTGTTTCTGACGATGATGAAATATTTGCATCATTATTTGGAATAAGTGCATGATAATGGCTGTGTGTGTTAGACAACTACCATGTGCCAGAAAAGGCTCAGAATCAGACTTTTTAAAAAATTTCTTTCATTGATTAAAGGCATTGAAATTATCTTTTTCTTCTTGGATACCTTTTTGCAATTTATGCCTTTCAGAGAACTTTCTGTATCTGCACTTTCAATGTACTGGCATAAAGCTGTTCATAATATTCCCTTCCTCGTTTGATGTCTGTGGTGTCTCTAGTTATGTCCACTCTTTCATTCCTTATACTGGTCATTTGTGTTCTTACTTCTTCTTAGGTACACAGATGAGGAAACTGAGGCTCCATCAGATTACAGAATCCCTCGAGCCATAGTTAGTGGGTTAGGAAGCTGGTATCCAAGCCAAGTCTGATTCTCCCTGCCCTCCACCAGGCCCCTTATGATTATCTTTCAGAACAACATTTAACGTGTGATTTACAAGTGACCCTGGCGTAACACCTCCATCTGCTCTGCGTGTTCCTTAAAACGTTACTCGTGTCTCTTCGTGTCCCCTCGTGATCTCAGTCCAAAGCGTTCCCTGTGCCTGCCCTCCCGCCCGGTGACCCTGAGCTCCGTCCTGTTCCTGCACCTGCCCCTTCCCCACGTGCCTGCTGGCTCCTCCCTCCCTCCCTCTGCTCGGATCTGCTCAGAGAGGCCTCCCTCCCCAGCATCTGAAATAGCTCCCCAGCCCTGTCACTCCCTTCTCTGTTCTTCAGAGCGGTGACCAACACCCAAACGGATCCTGTACACTGATTTGGTGATTGTCTGTCTCCCCCACTAAACTGTACATTCACGCAGGCAAGGACCATATCTCCTGCTCCAGGGACATAGAAGGTGTGCAATAGATATTTCTAGACGAATGAATTAAATGAAAGCAATGAAATCCTTTTTTTTTTTTTTTTAAGAATTGTCTCTAATTCAAACTTGGGCTCCCATTTCTAATTAATTCCAAGCAGTAAGTGCATTTTCCCTGAGCACCTTTATTCTAAACCTTTTAACCTACGCTTTTCTCCTCGTTGCCTTCTCGAGTCCCTGGAGCGCTTGGGAAGAGGAGATACAACCATCCCCATTGAAGGATGGGCCAAACGGGGCACGAGGGTTGTGGGTGGGAGCTGCCCCCCAGATCCCCCTTCAGGCTGGGGGACTGATCCCCCCAAGCTCGTGGTCAGCCATCTTTGGGGAGCGCCCCAGCTGAAGAGGGCCTCCTCCCAGCGTCCTGACCCTTCCTGGGTGATGCACACGTAGTCTGACTCACAAGGGGGTAAAGTCCTGCTCCTCAGTCCGCAAGGCCTCCCATCTTCAGGGTGACCTGAGCGGGTGGTACCCACAGCTCTGCTGCCCACTCCCTGCTTTCTTCCCTCCCGTCCCGCAGTGTGGATCCTGAATCAGTCCCTGACTGTGGCCCTGCACATGAATCTCCTTCTCAGAGTTGGCTCCGGGGGGACCTGACCACGACAGGATAGACTTCCAGGTCCGCCGGCAACCCCATGGCCGAGTCCAGACCAGAGCCCGGGATGCCTGGTGCCCAGGTCCCCATTACAGAGTTCAGGCTACTGCGTGCCAGGTCCAGGCCTGAGGGTGGGGGGCACGTGTGCTCAGAAGACGCATCTCTACTCCCTCCCCCATGCCAGAGTCACACACACACACACACACACACACACACACACCAATAAAGCAAGCCAGTAATATACAGTGGTGATATGTTGTATAAAGGAAAGTTTAGAAACAGGGAGAACTGGTCAAGAGCGTCTTGGGCTGGGAGAGGCAGGTGAGATGGGTGGTCCTGAGGAGGCCGCTCTGAGGGAGATGAAGGGAGAGGATGGGGCAGCCGAGCATGCCGCCCACCGTCAACAGCTCCCTGGCTACCGTCACCATGGGCGGGGCTCAGGCTCTGTCACCCTGTGAATTAGGAAGGGGGGTTATTGGAGCCCCCCTCAGGCCCACCGATGGTACCCCGTCTGCTCCAGTGAGCTGCCTATGTCACCAGTGTTAAACAAAGCTTTCTCAGCAAACGGATTCTGGCTACTCCACACCCTCAAAGACACAAACAGACCAAGACCCAGAGACTGGCCCTCTTCTTTCAGCTCCTTTGCAGGGAGAATATTTTGACTGGAGGTGAAAAGAGAAAAGGAGATGCTGACGGTGTCCTCGCAGGGAGAGCAGCTAGGGCAGAGGGAAGCCAGCTTCTCTCCCTCAAAATCTTGACCCAAACTGATTGCGGCCACAGGAACCAAGGCTGCACCCTCCCCCACCTGGGCATTTGGCCAAGACATCCCAGGAGAGGCTCGTGAGCAAAGGGTCCCTAGAGCTTAACTGCTGGGCTGGCCTCCTGGACCTTGGAAGGCAAAGTACCCGGAGTAAGAGCAAAGAAGATGTGGCACATATATACAATGGAATATTACTCAGCCATAAAAAGAAACGAAATTGAGCTATTTGTAATGAGGTGGATAGACCTAGAGTCTGTCATACAGAGTGAAGTAAGTCAGAAAGAGAAAGACAAATACCATATGCTAACACATATATATGGAATTTAAGAAAAAAAAATGTCATGAAGAACCTAGGGGTAAAACGGGAATAAAGACACAGACCTACTTGAGAATGGACTTGAGGATAAGGGGAGGGGGAAGGGTAAGCTGTGACAAAGCGAGAGAGAGGCATTGACATATATACACTAGCAAATGTAAAATAGAGAGCTAGTGGGAAGCAGCCGCATAGCACAGGGAGATCAGCTTGGTGCTTTGTGACCGCCTGGAGGGGTGGGATAGGGAGGGTGGGAGGGAGGGAGACGCAAGAGGGAAGGGATATGGGAACAGATGTATATGTATAACTGATTCACTTTGTTATAAAGCAGAAATTAATACACCATTGTGAAGCAAAATAATAATAATAATAATAAAATAAAATTTCATTAATTAACTAAAAAAAAAAAAAAAGAAAGATGAAATCCTTCCCATGTAATGCTGTGGACAAGGGGTGATAGGAAGTTGTTGTTGGCTCCTTCCTATTGGGACGGGCATATATAACGTTACACTGGGAGAAAAGAACTTGCCTTTATTGTATAAACATTAATCAAAAATGACCCTTTTTTTTAAAAGAAAAAGATAAACTTGGCTACTGTGGCAGACCACTCTTCTCCTGCCTGTATCCCAAACACCCTGACTTGCAGCTTCATACAAGTATTTGTGCTTCTCTAGCTGCGGCTTCCCTCCAGACGCAAGGAAAACAGTGTTTGGGGCAGGTCAGAAGCTGCAGGGAGTTAACGTGCCCTAGGAGCTGACCTCAGCCAGTGCTACAGGGAATCGATGGATAAATACCCTGCTTGTTGCCCCTCTTGTGGGCCTATGTGACATACTACCCAGTCCTTCAGAGGTCCCCAGCCCGACTGAAGCCATAATGCACTCTGTGTTGGTGTCCTTCTGACCTTATCTCGTTTCCCTGACCCCTACTCCATCCTGGGATCACATCCCAAATAAATTGCACTCAAATCCCGTCTCAGGGTTTACCTATGGGGGGAAGCTAAAATAACCACATAGATGACGTTCTGTAAACAAAATCATGTAATGGGGTCTGGGTTCAAATCCTGACTTCACCCACTGCTCGCCAGGTGACTTACACTCCTGAGCCTCAGTTTCTTCACCTGTTAAATGAGAGTGCTAATAACAGTACCGAACTCAACAATTTGTTGAAAGAATTGAATGAGATAATTCATGTAAAACAATTTTCTTAGTAAATAGTACTTGGTAAACACTCCAAAACTACTAGCTGTAATTAATAGATGGTCATAAAACAAAGAGCCAAATAACAGACAATAAAAATATTTACAACAGACGACAAGCAAAGGATTATTATCCCTAATTAACGAAGGACTCAAAGTTCTTAGTCAAAGGACATGAATCCGTGATCACAGAAGAGTAAATAAAAGTATCCAATATATGGACTAAAAGATGTACAACCTAACTTCATAGTAATTCAAGCACATAAAAATTATCCAGTTGGCAACATTTTTAAAAGATTGATAATATCCCATGATGATAATAGTGGGGCAAAAACAGACAGCTGATGAAAACACAAATTGCTCCAATCTTTCTGTGGGATAGTTTGGCAGTTATGATTCAAGTTTCAAATTCACAAACCACTTGTGGAAATTCCTCAAATAGAAATCCCACACTTGTGCAAAAAAGGGTTCAGGTGAAAGAATATTCATTACAACATTATGTACAGGAAAAATCTCTAAAACCCAAATGTGGTTGATAGGGGATTAAATGAATGCATTATGGTATATCCAAACAACCGAATAGGAAGCCATTGAAGAGAAAGAGAGATTTACATGTGTTGTTGAGGTGAGATTTATTATGAGGTAGAAGTCGTAAAATTCCATGGACGGCAAGATCATATTTCTGATTAAGTAATAGTTTTATATATCCTTGTAAACTTTTGTAATTGGATAGATAAATCTGGAAATAACATATACTAAGTAGTGGAGATTATTTCCGAGATTCAGATTACAGGGATTTTGTATATCTAAATTACACATTTCTATAATGTGTTTAAAATTTTGAAATTTTGAAACAGGCAAATAATTAGAAAAATCCATGCCAATCTGTCCTCCCTCTTCTCTTGAGCTAGCAGGACACGGTGCAAGCATTACCACTCCACCTCCTAAGACCACGTGTAATTCTAAACACCAAGGAGGAGCCCTACAACAGAATCACTTTTAGAAAGCTCATAAAATGGTACATGCACCATAAAGTTAATATTAATTTATATTTTTAATATATTATTAGTTAATTAACCTTACTCATGAATTAAAAATTAATTAATAAGGCCACTAATAATATCAAGAAAAAAACTGGAAGAAGAAAAGAGCAAAATTTTTTTTTTTTTTTTTTTTTGCGGTACGCGGGTCTCTCACTGTTGTGGCCTCTCCCGTTGCGGAGCACAGGCTCCGGACGCGCAGGCTCAGCGGCCATGGCCCAAGGGTCCAGCCGCTCTGCGGCATGTGGGATCTTCCCGGACCGGGGCACGAACCCGTGTCCCCTGCATCGGTAGGCGGACTCTCAACCACTGTGCCACCAGGGAAGCCCAAAAAGAGCAAAATATTGACAGAAGTGGCACATTGGTGATTTTTTTGTTGTTCTTTTTACTTGTTTTATATTCGTCATATTTTCTACAATGAGAAAATATTTACTTTATAATTAGAAACAAAGCATATGGATTTGAAAAAAGATGTCATCAAGTTGGAGTGGTCTCAACTAATTTTAGGGGATAAGTGAGAACGTTCTAAAAGATGATCACTATATACCAATATGTAGATCAAAGAGAGGACACCTTAGGTGGATCTAAAGCTTCTCTGAGTGCCTGCAGCCTTTTTACTAGTAATAGAAAGCCCAAACTGCCACAAACAACCAGGCCTTCATCCCACAGCCCTCATGAGATGGCCTGTGTCTCACCAAACTTCAATCTGGATTAGGTTTTGATGAAATAGAAACAGTGAGGGATTTTACTTTGGCCAGATAGAAACCACCCAGAACCTGCTCATGAGGGTTCCTCCCTGGCCCCTCACCCAGATTTAAAGGACAACAATTGTAAACATTCCTTACCCAGAAGTGACCATAACAGCAATAATTAGTACCAAAAGGCTTTCCTAATGAAACCCCAAATCACAGCCTCTCCCACTCAGGGCTGAAGTTGTGCCCGGTAATTAAAGGAATGAAAACTCCTTACCAGAGCAGTTGGCACTGGAAAACAGGAGGGGCACCATTCCTGGAGAAGAGCAGTCTGCCTTTTATCGCTAAAAACCCCACCTTCTCCATCAGGAAGTTTCATCCATGTCATGTGGGTTTTTGAGGCATTAAGTAGATGAGGTGTTTCAGCAACCCTGGTGACCATTGTCTCAAGCAGGAGAGACAAACAAGTTTCGCCACCTCAGAAGCACGGGGTGATGGGAGACTCAGTGCCTCCCTGCTTGGGTGGGAACAAAACCCACCTGTAGGCATGGTCAGAAGAGACCCCGGCAGGGGTAGGCCAGGGAGGGAGCCCCTGGGCCCCTCCCTCTCCACAACGCCAGAATCTCAGGAGAGCCTCTGTTACACAGTGATCTGTTTGAACTTGTAGTACATTGAGGTTTATGTCTTCTAACCATACTTCATGAAGGCCTTACGAAACATTAGACAAAACGGCAGGCCAAGGACAGGCCTTGATTGGCTTGAACTGGGGCTTCCCAGGGGCAAGTAATAGAAGGGCCCTTTCCACCCAGTGACATGTGTGTCCATTGTTATTGCCCATTATTGATGGAGCATATCCTAAATGTTATGCAAAAATGATGTCATTTGTTACCCACAACAACCCTAACTTACAGGTGTGGAAAATGAGGCCCAGAGAAATAAGCAACTTGCTCCCGTGGTGAGGTCGAGATTCCAACCCAGGCCATTTTGCCTCCACCACCAAAGACTATGGTTAGATTCAGAGAGAGATGGCTCCAAACCATCCTGGTGGTGGGTTCCTTAGGCAGGACGCTCAGTATATTCATTTCCTATGGCTGCTGTAACAAATTACCACAAATTTGGTGGCTTAAAACAACAGAATATATTATTTTAGAGTTCAGAAGTAGGAAATAGGTCTCACTGGGCTAAATTCAAGGTGTTGGCAGAGCTGCATTGCCTTCTGGAGGCTCTAGGGGAGAATCCATTTCTTTGTCCTTTGCAGCTTCCAGAGGGGCGCACGTTCTTGGGCTCGTGGCCCCTTCCACCACCTTCAAAGCCAGCAATGGCCAGTCAAGTCTTCCTCATTGTGTCATCACTTTGGCTCTCACTCTTCTGCTTCCTTCTTCCCAGGTCAGGACCCTTGTGAATAAACAGGGCACACCTAGATAATCCAGAATAATTTCCTTAAAGCCTGATGAGTAGCACCCTTAATTCCATCTGCAACCTTAGTTCCCCCTTGCCATGTAAGGTAACATTCACAGGTTCTGGGGATTAGGACATGGATACCCTGGGTATGTGGCCTGAGGGGTAAGGACATTCTGCCCACACTCAGAATGACTGTGAGTCCATGGAGTCACCAAACACAGGGTCTAGTTCTCACCTTCACATGGGGTTTGAGAAACGGATTCACCCTGAACAAAATGTCCAAGAAACCAGTTCCTAGGCTAGGAACATCAGTGATTTATCACAGTGGGAAGGGCCCCTGTCCTGGTCCTGATGGGGTCAGAAAGACCCAGCATGAGGATTATTCACGCATTCTTACTTATGGTTACCATTGTAAAAGTGATATCTGCTCACAGAAAATATGCGTGCGTCACAGAAGTGTGTGACTGTGGGGCCCTATAATGTGTCCACCAGAACCTGTTTCTGGCTCTCACTGGGCACAGAGCTGGCCCTCTTTTCCCAGCCTCCCCTGCAGTCCAGTGTTGCCACATGACATGTTCTGGTCAATGGGAACGAGCAGAAGTGAAGTCCACCACCTCCAAGCCTGGCCCCAGGAATCCTCCTATAGCCATCCTCCTGGGACACCAAGTATGGAAAATGGCAGACCTCGGGATAGAACTGGATCACCACTTGGAGGAAAGAGGTGCACTGGTTGGGACACCTGTATTTGACATTATGAGCCAGAAATAAACTTCCACTGTGTATGCCAGGCAGCTTTGGCACTTAGTTACACCAGCTATCATTACCTTAACAAATACTTGGGCACTTCAGTTTTGGTAAATTTTTCAGAATTCTTTCTACCAAGCAAATAAAAAGCATATACTTATAAGACAAATATAGAAATTGTATCTTGATACGAATGCTGTTTTTGCAGCTTGTTTTTTCACTCAGCAGTAGACCAAGGGCACCTTTCAGTACATGTAGATCTACTTAGTTGTTTTTTAAAAAATTGCTTTATTGAGGTAAAATTGATATATAAATAACTGCACATGTTTAATGTGTACAATTTGATGAGTTTGGACATATGAAAACTATCAAGATAATAGACATATCCAACACCTCCCAGAGTTTCCTGTGTTTATGTGTGTGTATGTGTGTGTGTGTTTCCTTGACATGAGATCTACCTTCTTAACAAATTTTGAAGTCCACAGTACCATATTGTTAACTATGGACACTATTGCTTCTCAGACTTTTGGTTAAGATTAAGTGTAATAGCTACTTAGTTTTTTTAATGCTATCAAATTTCTTGGTGTAATGTTGTCCTGTAATTTACCTGGCTCGTCCCCCTTTCATGGATATTTCAAATGATTCTAGTTTTTCGATATTATGAATAACGTGCACCATGGATGTTCCTGCACATCCACCTTTGCACACCCTAGTGTAGATTTCTGAAGGCTGTGTTCCCACCAGGAGAACTTCTGGGGCCAAAGGTTCACTCATATCCCCGTTTTGAAGGATTATCATCAAATCGCCTTCCCCTAAGTTTGTACCAATTTCAACTCTAATGAATAGTGAATGCAAGTGCCTGTTTTCCCAAACCCTTGTCAGTACTATGTGCCACCAACTGTTTCATTTCTGCCAGCGTGTTAGGTAAGAAATGGTAGCTCATTTCTCTTGGCATGCCTTAAATCCCCTCACGAGTATTAATGAGATATAATGGTCGTTTGTATTTCTGCTTACATGATGAAGTATTTCGGTGAGTGCAGTACAACAGTTTAGGGAATGGGTGATCCTGAGGGACATCAATGGGACGAAAACACTCAAAGGACTATCCCTGACCCACCATGGAGCTTGCATCTGGTGGCAATATATTCATGCTGCTTAGAGCAGGGAAAGGATGCCACATCCTTCCTTTTGGGCTTGTGACATCATTTAGCAAATAATTATTAAATGCCTACTGTGTACCAAGCACTGGTTAGGTACTGGGGATGCAGAGGAGAGAGACTAAGAAAAAGCCATTGCTGCACTCCTTCCTTGCTAAAAGACAATGATTGTGTTCGACCATCATGCAGCACTGTGCCGAGTCCTTCCCCATCCTACGCGGGGGGCAGGTCCTTGTCTGCCTGAGTATTCAACATGATCTCATTCCCTGGGCCATGTGACTAGCTGGGGTAAGGGCATGTGACATCATGCCAATGAAATGTTCAGGGATATCTGACAGGGGGCTTCTGAGAAGGTTTTCTTTGTGTCTAAAAAGATACACAAGTCTGGAGCCCGACTGGAGCTGCTGCGAGCATCTTGACACCAGGAGGAGAGCCAGGCCAAAAGGATGGGTCGATTGCCTGAGGATGGTAGAAAGGAAAGATGGAGGCTATCTGGACCCTGGATGCCATCCCTGAGCCACTGGATTAACCAACCCTAGACTTCTTGTGATGACATGAAACACTCCTTCCTGGTTAACCACTGTATATTGAGTCTCCTGTTACTTGCAGCTGAAAACATGCTTTTTATCATTTAACCCTCACCCAGTGAGGCAAGGATTCAAATGGCAGACTCAGAATCTGAGGATGAATGGGAGTTAAGCCCCAACAAGAGTGTTCCAGGCAGACAGAGTTGCATGTACCTGCCCATGATTTGTTTTATGACTTAGGAGAAGTTGAATTTAGCTGGTGTGGTGAGTGCTAAGAGATGAGAATGGAGACTGGATGAGGGTGGCATGAAGGCTTTTGTGCACCATCATCAAAAGCTTGAACTGTATCCCGAGGACATTAGGGAGCCACTGAAGGGCTGAAAATGGATTGACATGGTGATCTTGCATTAGCCGCCATGGGGAGGAGGGATTGGAGGGCTGAGTGGAAGCGGTGGGACCAGCTGGAAAGCTGTTCTCACCCACTTTTTGCCTTGAATTTCCCTGGCTTCCTCCTCAGGGTGGTAGTGGCCTCTCTCACCTTCTGTGCTCAAGTTCCAGGAAAATATCTTGACAACTCTGAAAGATTGATGATACCTACTATGTGCCAGGCTCTGCCAGGAGACCCAACCCTGGTCCTCCAGACACTCAGAGACCAATAGACGCAACCCAAGTGTCCACTGACAGATAAATGGATAAAGAAAATGTGGTATATACATACAAAGGGAGGAAATTTGGACACCTGCTGCAACATGGATAAACCTTGAAGATATTATGCTGAGTGAAATAAGCCAGTCACAAAATGACAAATGCTATGTGATTCCTCTGAGGTTCCTAGAGTAGTTGAATTCATAGATACAGAAAGTGGAACAGTGGTTGCTAGGGGCTGGGGGTGAGGGAGGAATGGGAAGTTAGTGTGTAATAGTTCCAGTTCCAGTTTGGGAAAACGAAAAATTCTGGAGATAGTTGATAGTGATGGATGCACATTGTGAATGTACTTAATGCCAGTGAACAGTACACTTAGATGGTTAAAATGGTGACTCGGGCTATGTATATTTAACCACAATAAAACAAAATTTAAGGCAAATAGAGTGGGCTAAATCTAGTACCAATGGCTACAGCATAAAATGTGACAGGGAAGAAAGAAAAGTTTCCAATGAGAAAAATACCAACCAGGTAAAGGGAAGAGTGGGCAATAAGTTCAGATTTTGAGAGAAGTGAAGAGATAGTTCAACAGAAAGTGATGTGGGGAGGGTGAACTCATGCTGATTGAACAGTAACTACACACCAGCCTCCGGGTTGTTTCCACACCCTGGATGTTATCTCAGGGATTCCTCCCCAAGACATTTCAGTTCTATTTTATTCCCACTTTACAGATGAGGAAACAGAAGCTCAGAGGTTTGACATGGCTTTCCCAAGATCCCACTGTGAACAAACAGGGTTCTTGGCATTGGAACTCAGGTGTGTGTGATGCAGAAGGTATGCCTGGGCCTGGGGAAGCTAGTGGTCCAGCTAGGTTAGAACACATTGCTGATGTAGGAAGTAATGGAGATGTGGCTGAAAAGGTAGGTTAAGGGCCCTGAATGCCAGAGTAGGTGTCTGTACTGAATTCAGTAGACGATTTAGGAATAATTGAAGGTTTGGATCCAGAAAGCTGCATTAAATTAATTAGGACTCGACTCTTTGGGTTAAGCACTTATCTTTCCTATTTAATGCAGGTGCTGGCTGAAAAGATAACCTTTTTAAGTACTGGTACCCGCCAATCTGTTGCTATGAAGGAACTTATTTAGAAGGCCCTAGCAGAGAGAGTTATCTTGAGGGGTTTAGCCAGCGGCTGCTTTAAGTTTCATCTACAGCATCAGTACCCTCCTCTCCACCACCTGTGTGTGTCCTCCAGTACTTCTTCTTTCTCTTGGCAAGCAAAGCAGGTCCAGTGAAGCATCAGCCCATGGGTCAGGGTGAGGCCTGGCCTCACAACCACAGGGTGATGCTAAAAGGGAGGAGAGGACCAAGAGAAGGTGTAGGATCCAGCTCGGCTTTACTGCACTGAGGTCTGGCTTGGGTTAGGACAGGTCAGAGCAGACTTCTGGGTTGACAACCCCTGCCCTCTGGCAAAGCCTGCGGAGACAAGTCAGGTGTGAACAAGGGACTTACTAACACCATCCATCAACTTTAGCTCAGGCAGGACTGATGCACACAAAAGGTATCTCGATGCTGTCCTTACAGTCCACACTACCTTCCTACCCAGACACACACCTGACTTACGTGACAGCAGCCCCTGACTTGGGAATGGCTCACTGGAGATATAACACCCTTCCCTTTGGTGGTGGCCCAAGGAGAGCCACAGGATCAGTAACCTGAGCCAAGGATGATGCCAAATACTACCTCTAAGTTAGAAGTGCGTCTGGGCATTGTGGGACCTACAGATCACTTACTTCCTTTTAAAAAATTACTTCTGTTCACCCCAGCGTTCATAGCATGACTATTTACAAGAGCCAAGACAGGGAAGCAACCTAAGTGATAAATGGATCAACAGATGAATGGATAAAGAAGATGTGGTACATATATACAACAGAATATTACTCAGCCATAGAAAAGAATGAAGTAATGCCATTTGCAGCAACATGGATGGACCTAGAGATTATCATACTAAGTGAAGTAAGTCAGACAGAAAGACAAATATCATACACTATCACTTATATGTGGAATCTAAAATATGATACAAATGAACTTATTTACAAAACAGAAACAGACTCACAGACATAGAAAACAAATTTATGGTTACCAAAGGAGAATTGGGGTGGGGAGAGAGATAAATTGGGAATTTGGGATTAGCAGATACAAACTACTACATGTAAAATAGATAAACAACAAGGTTCTACTGTATAGCACAGGGAACAGTCCAAATGGCTTCTTTGAAAGTAATCCTTCTTTTCTCCTTGGCTGCTTTTAATAAACTTTTCTCTTTTTCAATGGCCTTCTGCAGTTTCACTACGATATGTCTAAATAGAGATTTCTTTTCATTTATCTTGCTTGAGATTATTTGGACTTTTTGGATCTGTAGATTGGTACCTTCCTTCAGTTCTGAAAAATTCTCAGCCATTCTCCCTTCAAATATTGCCTCCTACTCTTTCTCTTTTTCTTACATTTTATCTCTGATGAAATATACATTAGATCTTCCAACTGCACCCTTTAATATCTCTTATCATTACTTCTATATTTTTCATCTTTCCTTGCTAAAGTCTTCATATTTTCTTCTGACTTATCTTGAGTTCACAAATTCCCTATTCTGATGTGGCTAATCTACAATTAAACTATTCACTGAGTTAATCAGTTGTAGTTACTGTATTTTCTCCTTTCTAAAAATTCTATTTGGTTCTTTTTCAAATATTCTATAATACTTTTATAGTTTCTTATTTCTTGCAGAGATTTTCAAGCTCACATTTCATTTCTTTAAACACAGCAAGCATCACTATTTTATTCTCTGGGTCTAATGATATCAACATCTCAAGTCTTTGGGAGGTCTCTTTCTGTTGGTTCTCACTCATTGTTTCATATTTCCTTATGCAGTGGGTTATCTTGGCATGCTGGACATTGTATATGAAAAATTAATTGTAGAAATAGTTTGAGAACAGTATGGCAGTGCTCTTCTTAAAAGATTTTCCTTCAGAAAATATTTTTGTTTACTTCTGCCGGGCACCTGGAGGTATGAACAGTCTGAGATTACCCTAATTGAGTTCAAGAATTGAGATTCCCTGGGCTACCCAGTCAAGCAAATCTGAGTTGCAAATCTGCTCAAGGACTGGTTTACTTCTGCTTACCCTTATCCTGAAGTTACAGATATTTGAGGTTCCAACTTGAAGGAAAAGAGTTACCAGTTTTGTAAGCGATTCTGCTAGATTAGCAAATGACCTCATTGTGAAGATAGTTTTGAGTGCAGGGCTTACTTCTTTGAGTTTTCACCTTCTAGATTTAGGCTCAATACTTCATCATTATCTTGTCAACTTTTTGATGCTTTTAACAAAATTAATTTATATTTCACCCAGCTTTTTAAGTTGTCACCAGTAGAAGGATTTATCCAAACTACTTAGCTTGCCATCAACAGAAATGGAAGTTTATCTGTATTCTCATAAATTTTATTTTATTTATTTTTTGTGGTACGCGGGCCTCCCACTGCTGTGGCCTCTCCCGTTGCGGAGCACAGGCTCCGGATGCGCAGGCTCAGCGGCCATGGCTCACGGGCCCAGCCGCTCCGCGGCATGTGGGATCTTCCCGGACCGGGGCGCGAACCCGTGTCCCCTGCATCGGCAGGCGGACTCTCAACCACTGCGCCACCAGGGAAGCCCTCTCATAAATTTTAGAGGTAGGTGTCTACAAGCCAAGGAACTCCAAGGATTCCTGAAAGTCACCAGAAAGTAGGAGAGAGGCATGGAATGGATTCTCCCTCAGAGTCTTCAGAAGGAACCTACCCTGCCAACATATTAATTTCTAGCAGCTTGAGGACTCCACTACAGCTGGCTACCACTAGAAGTCAGCCCATCGGTGTGATTCTTGCTCTAAATTCAAAGCTGTGTATCTTGAATTATAAATCACCTCCTCTTTTTGCCTTTTGGAATCTCATAGTGGTCATTGCACAAATATGTATCGAACACCTACCACTTGCTAGGCATTGTTCTCAGTGCAGGGGACACCACAGTGAACAGTGGAAACAAAAATCTCTGCCTTCATGGAGCTTTCATTCTAGTGAATATCAGTTCAGTACTTTGGTACTTGAGGTCCTTCAAACCCCCCATGTTATAATGATCCTATACATTCCCCTGGAGGAAAACTAAGACAGAAAGTTCTGAGGTGGGAGTTTGCAGTTAATAAATGAAGAAATAGTGAATGTTATGACATTGCTTAATTCAAGTGAAACACGGGGAGTGAATTATCCTTAGGACCTCACTCTTTAAGTGAGGATTCAAGAACAGCTCTCTCAACACTCACTGAAACCACTTCAATGCTCCTCCACAGTTTTCCTTTCATTAGATGCTTCTCTTTTCTTTCCTGATCTGGGAGTCCCCTTTTATATCAACTGCAATCAAATCGCCCTACTCCAGTCCACTGCAGGGGTTGAAGGCAGACCAAAGTAATATTTTAGAATATTAATAACAGGTGAATGGTATTTGATTAAGCGTTATTGTTTTGCAAACTATGATTACATATACTGAAGTTTCTTTTCTACCATATATATCAAAACCAAACAAGGGGGCTTCCCTGGTGGCGCAGTGGTTGAGAGTCCGCCTGCCGATGCAGGGGACATGGGTTCGTGCCCCGGTCCAGGAAGATCCCACATGCCGCGGAGCGGCTGGGCCCGTGAGCCATGGCTGCTGAGGCTGCACGTCCAGAGCCTGTGCTCTGCAACGGGAGAGGCCACAGCAGTGAGAGGCCCGCGTACCACAGAAAAAAAAAAAAAAAAAAAAAAAAAAAAAAACCAACCAAGGAACAAGGCATCTACATTTATTTTTAAAAACTTCCCTGATATATGCATATGGAATCCATAAATGGAACACTCACACATTAAACCTACCACTCAGAATCATTTTGTGCACAGAACATGTACGACAATTACTTAGTGCCTGGGATAAATAGTGTTGGATTATCTCGCAAAATCTGTGTCCACACCCATATATTTGGCACTAATTGTGTCTCATTCCAGGTCACACTGTGCAGTCTTTTCTCTAAGACACTGGATCTCAAGTCCAGTGTCATCAACATCAGTTTGTGGGGGTGGGTGCTTATAAAAGATAAAAATTCTGCTTAGAGGTTGTGATTTAGCATTATTGAGGTGTCTGCATTTAACCAGCTCCCAAAGTGATTCTGATGCAGAGAAACCCTGCTCCTGGCTGTTCTCCACAAGTTCTGGCTTGTTGTTTGGGTCACATGGGACCTTTTCCTTTTAATTTATATTCAGTCTGTACTTGGGATTATTGGTAAGCCTAATACAGAAACTCTTTACTTGTGCCTGTCAATGACAGCAAATCACCTGTATCCCAGGGTATACTCCTGATCTGCTGGGTTTAGCCCTGACACCTAATATTACCAGGTGGGTCCAGACTTCCTGGGAGGTGTGAGACTATCTGCCCAGAAAGGTCTCTTCTGGTCACCTGCATGACTGCACAGCCAAGTCTAGCTGTCAGTTTGAGATGGGTTCTAAGGCCACTCCTGGTGTCAGTGTGAATCACCAGAAACACCTCAATCATACAAATTTCAAAACCAAGTATTAGGAATATAAATGACTTCATTTTCCTGAGCACTAGTTACTACCCAGAGTCCTTCTGCATGGGTTTCTAGAAATCCAGAGCTATTTCCATGGAGCTGGGAACATGAACACTGAGGTGAAGGGCACTGGGAGACACAAGTCACAAAGGTAGGATGAGCCTGGGTTTTAGCTCTGCTACTTGCCTGGTGTGGGATTTTGGAAACAGGCCCGTTTCTTCTCTGAATCATCAAGAATACCTTCATTCTTTATAGCCTGTGTGCCACAACTACTGAGCCTTTGCTCTGTTGCAAAACTCTGGGGAAAAGTCAATGAAAGAGTGGGTAAAAAAGTAAAGGGCTACAGTCATTCATACATTCAACAAGTACTTATTGAGTACCTACTATTTGTCACTTTGGCTCAGGAGATAAAATGGCAACAAAAGCAGACATGATGTCTGTTTTCATGGGTCTCAGAGTCTACCAGGATAGACAGACACGAACTGACTAATCGAATAAATAACTATGAAGTTGCAACAGTGATCAGTGCTAAGAAGCAGAGGGTCAATGGTCAAAGTCATGGACCAGTGGGCAGGGAGCTAACTGTCAAGGAGCACTGGTGGGGGCTATGACCCAGAGCTGCTATTTGGGGGTCTGGACCTTGCACTCTGCCATCGGTGTGACATCCCTCATGCTGGTCCCTCTAGATGTCTTTCCATCCTCAATGTATCAAAACCCTTCCTACTGTATGCTCAGTAATTTATCTGTCTCACTCTCATGATATGGATAAGGGGGCAATATGGTGCAATGGTCAGAATACAGGCTCTGGAGCAAACGGACCTGCTTTTAAATCCTGGATCCACTGCATGTTGCCTCTGTGACTCTGGGCAAGATGCTTTATCTCTCAGTTTCCTCTTCTGTGAACTAAGAAAACAATATTACTTACCTCACAGAATCAGTATAGTGAATTAATACATGTCAAAGTTTTAAAACAGTACCTGGCATGTAGTAAGTGGGGAATAAATATTTTCTATTAATATAACTGGTGTTCTAAGCACTTTATATGTAATAGCTCATTTACTTCTTGCAAAAAACCTATAATAGTTACTGCTATTACGCTTTAGATAAGGGTTCAAGCATTCATTTAAAAATATGTTAGGTACTGTGCTAGGAGCTAGGATTGGCAGTGAGCAAAACAAACACAGGCCCTGCTCCTAGACACAGGAAGAACAGTTAAAATACTACTGGGCTCCCACTGACTAAGTCTGGGACAATTTGAGCCTCCATATAAATAATGATAGCAAAATTATAAGGGGTTGAATAGAACAGGAATTTATGAGTCCATACTGGTATAAATAAATAAATGGGGGGTGGTGGAATTATTTGCTATGTTAGAATGCCAACTAGGCCTTCCCTGGTGGTGCAATGGGCACAGGTTCAATCCCTGGTCCTGGGAGATCCCACATTCCATGGAGCAGCTAAGCCCATGTGCCACAACTACTGAGCCTGTGCTCTAGAGTCTGCAAGCCACAACTACTGAGCCCACACACCGCAACTACTGAAGCCTGAGCACCTAGAACCCATGCTCTGCAATGAGAGAAGCCACCGCAGTGAGAAGCCTGTGCATCACAACAAAGAGTAGCCCCCGCTCACGGCAACTAGAGAAAGCCCACGCGGAGCAATGAAGACCCAATGCAGCCAAAAAACAACAAAAAAAGAATGCCAACTAATGAATGTAGAAGAAATGATGGAGTTTTAGAAAAAAATCACGAGTTGGCAAATATCATAGCAATAACTGACTCAGGCAGGAATTATCAATGGATGCTAAAACCACTGGGTGAGAGTTTGATGAGGAATGGAATATTTACATACTCTCAAAATACTTGTTAATCACAGTGAGGAAAATCATGTCTTTATAACAAAAAAACCCTGATAGACAGCACCTTAACCAAGTGATTAAAGTTAACCTCACCAGTGACAGGACAAACTCACATCATGTACCTCCTGATATGATGCACTGAGAAGGAAGCAACATTGCTTCTGTAGTACCTCTCCTAAATATTCATAACGTGAATTTAATCATGAAGAAACAGCAGAGAAACTCAAATTTAGGGGCATTCTACAAAATAACTGCTTGGTACTCCTCAAAGATGTTAAGATCACAAAAGACAAAGGTTCCAGATAAGAAACCTGACAGCTGGGCTTCCCTGGTGGTGCAGTGGTTGAGAATCCGCCTGCCGATGCAGGGGACATGGGTTCGTGCCCCGGTCTGGGAAGATCCCACATGCTGCGGAGCGGCTGGGCCCGTGAGCCATGGCCGCTGAGCCTGCGCGTCTGGAGCCTGTGCTCCGCAACGGGAGAGGCCACAACAGTGAGAGGCCCGCGTACCGCAAAACAAAAAAAAAAAAAAAAAAAAAAAAAGAAACCTGACAGCTAATTGCAACATGCGATCCTGGATAGGCCCTTGAACTAGAAAAAAATTTTTTTTGGCCATGAAGGACATTACTGGGACAACTGGAAAAATATGAACGTCTATGGGTTACATCATAGTATTATAGTTATATTAATTTCCTAATTTTAATAACTGCACTGTGGATATGAAAGACAATGTCCTTGTTTTTAGGAATATACATGGAGGGGTACTAAGGGGTAAAGGAGCTTCATATATGCAACTATCTTTCAGATGGTCCAGAAAATAATAATAATCATACTGGTGTATGTGTGTAAAACATATATATATATGGTTATATAGATAAATCAGTAGATAAAATGATAAAGCAAATGATGCAAAATGTGAATATTTGGGGAATCAGGGTTAAGGATATACAGAAGCTCTTTGTACTATTTTTGCACTTCTTTTTCCTAAACCTGAAATTATTTTTAAATTAAAAGTTATCAGGCTTCCCTGGTGGCGCAGTGGTTGAGAGTCCGCCTGCCGATGCAGGGGACACGGGTTCGTGCCCCGGTCTGAGAAGATCCCACATGCTGCGGAGTGGCTGGGCCCGTGAGCCATGGCCGCTGAGCCTGTGCTACCGGAGCCTGTGCTCCGCAACAGGAGAGGCCACAACAGTGAGAGGCCCGCGTACCGCAAAAAAAAAAAAAAAAATCAAAAGTTATCAAAAAAATCAAGAAAAACTTCAACCCTCCCCCCATGCTTGTTTCAGGGTGGGGGGGTGCGCGGAGGGGAGAGGAGACAGAGAGATCCAAGGCCAGATCTTAGAACTGGCAAACCGACCCAGGGAGCTGTGCCTCTGTGCAGACAGAGTTGTTTCCGGCTGGCAGGGAAGGGTGCCGACAGCGAGAAACATTATTTCTGGCCCTTCTCCAGGGCAGGAGGAAACAACAAGAGGAAACAGTGAAAGCTCTGTAAGGCTGAGGAGCTGGTCCCTGAGGACTGGCGCCGGGAAGCCGAGGCGTGGGCAGGAGGTGGGGTCCTGGCAGGATCTGTGGGCCAGCAGGGCTTGCTGGGGACAGGAGATTCACTGCCCCGGGCTCTCTCCCACTACAGGGAGAGGGGAAGGAGGAACTGGAAGGGACTGGGAAGTAGGGAAGGGGAAAAACTAACATTGGCCAGGCACCTCCTATCTGCCAATCAGTGTTCTGGGTGGTTTACATATACTAACCTCACTAATCCTCACAGAAAGTTTAGAGATAACCTGTGTTACTATTCCCTCATCCCGTAGAGATGAAGAAAGAGAGGTTTAGAGAGGTAAGGAGAGAAATTCTGTTTGGGGCACTAGAGTGGGATAGATCTGTTAACTGACTTTTATGCTGAAAGCAATTTTAAAAGCTGGTTAAAATACGAAGTTTTTAAAAATTCATCAGTGATCTCACAAGAAAGTATGGAACACTCGGAAGCCAAAAAAATAAGTGAAATCAGGAACCCAGAGAGGTAGGCAGGGGAGGAGGCTTCCTTTCACCTTGAGAGCATTTGCCAAGTCATATGAACCTTGGCTTTGGTTCTCATGGGCTGATTGATAGAGATGAGAAACAGAAGAGTGAACTCCCAGAACCCACCCAAGGTGGGACACTAACAGAAGACCCAGCCCTGCACAAAGCTGGATCTCCAGTGGCCTCTCCACTAGGTTAGGGAGAAACTAAAGGCAGAAGCCACCACTCACCATCCCCACTAAAACCTAGAAAGAAATCTTAGCACTGAGTTGAGGGAAAAAGCATTTTCCCTGAGATTTCATAATCGCACATGGGCTATCAGTGGTTTTGAAGCCTGAATTCACATTAAACTGAAACATCACAAGCTGAAGTTTTAAAGTATCCACCCAGAGATTTTGGTGTGAATGGAGAAGCAGGAAGAAGCAAATTTCCTCTTCTTTTCCTAGATGTTCAAAGGCAAAAAAGATAAACAGAAAAAATAATGCAGACTCTATTATATTAACCAAGCACTCAAAAATACAAAGAGACTAGCAAAAGCAAAGATTTCACACATAAGCTATGAAGATGAAGTGCAACAGAAATTGCTTGGTGGAGGCTGTGGGAGAGCAGAATAGCAAGCCAGCCCAGGAGTGGTCAATTTCAAAAAACTCCAGCAAAAATACTTCACCTTTAGTTGAGGGCTCATTTTAAAGAAAAGTTTCTCAACTTCTGCACTATTGCCATTTTGTTCTACAGGCTGATGCATTGTAAGATGTTTAGCAGCATCTCTGGGTTCTACCCACTAGATGCCAGTAGCATCAATGCCCGCTCCAAATTTTGGCAACCAAAAACGTCTCCAGACATTGCTAAATATCCCCTGAGGGGTAAAATTGTCCCTGGTTGAGAACCACTGGCTAAAATAATAAACTTAGATCCCTTGTATTCAACACAAGCTACATACAGAGCTGAGAAGCACAGAGTAGAGATAGAGAAGCCTCATTGTGGGTGGTGGGAGGTGGAGTGAGGCAACTAATGCACAGAGGAAATAGCACAGTAGCCCAGTGACAGCAAATCTCAGGAAAAGCCAGCAAAATTACACTGCCTGAAAGAAACTTCTACAATAGCTGGGGCACAGGAATCCAACTCATTCCAAGAGATGTAATTTTTAACATTGAGTTAGCACAGAAGCAATAGAAAGATACTTCACAAAAGGATGGGAAAGGTGATTAAACCTACCAATAAAGAACACTGGCTAGAAAAAAAAAGTTACCATGGAATAGATGAAAAATATGACCAAACGTTGTTTCATGAATTAACAAATCTTAATGAAATAATTGCCTCTGTGAAGGAAGAACACAAAGCAGACATCTAACAACTCAGTGAAGAGATGGCAAGACAATGGGAGGAGGTGAAACAAGAGCTGGAAGAACTGAGGGCAGAATTTCAGAAATTTCAGAAATGAGGAAGCAATCAGAAGGAGAACCTAGACACAGCACAGTAGAAATGGAGGGTATAAATAAGGAAAGTGAATAGAATGAGGCAAAAGGTACAAAGTGTTTTTTTTTAATTAGAGAGAAAATGATAAATATAGAAAAAAAGACAAAAGAGAGCCAACATACACATAATTGGAGTCTCTGGGCAAGAAAAACAAAACAATGAAACACAAAAAATACTTAAAAAATAGAATTAACGGAAACTTTCTTGAAATAAAAGATTTCAATTTACGTAAAAGGTACTATGTGCGCCAGAGAAAGTTGACCTAGAACAGAAAACTCCAAGACTCCCTTAATAAAATTACTGGGCTTCAAAGATAACAAAAATATCCTTTGAGCAGACAGGCCCCACAAAACAAATCACATCGCTCATTAAAGGATAAAATCAGGCTAGCCCCAGCAATTTTCAGTGCCAAAACAGTGGCACAATACTCATGGAATATTTAAGGAAAAAAGTGTAAGCCAAGGGTTTTATATGCTGTCAAGATGTTCCTCAAGTATAAAAGCTCCAAACATTTTTTAGACATGCAAGAACTCAGGGAGTACTGTTCCTATGAACTCTTCTTGAGAAAACTACCAGAGGACATATTGCAGACCATCAAGTGGTGACTAGGGAAGCCACAGCAAAAGGAGGACCAGGATCAAGCATTGAATGCACTTAAATGTAGAGTGGAGACAAAAAGAAATGTGGACATCAGAGTGTAAATTTGTATATGCTATGACAATGTAGAAATGACATATCTAGTAAAAAATGGGGTGGGGGGAGTGAAAGAAGATGAGAATAGAGTATGTTCTCTGATGGCCCTGTCTGTAGGAGTTAGGAGATAAGGAAGATCATCGCAAGTACAGAAATTAAATAAGAGCAATATGTTTAATATATTTAATATAGCATATTTAAGAATACAAAGATAAACATGTATACAGATCATTTTGCATTGTGTTGAGGGAAAAGATGGGGAGGTGGGGAAATGTACTGACCTTTTATTGCTCATTCTGGGACACTAACAGATACTGTCTAATCAAGTAGGGAACTAACTGTTCTATATAATGCTATAATTATGAAGGTAAACACTAGAAAAAAGGAAAAAGAAGCCTTCCTAAGTAAGATTTTTAATTGCTCTGGCTAGAACTCCCAGTGCAATGTTGACTAGCAGGAGAGAAGCGGGCATCCTTATCTTGTTCCTGATCTTAGGGAAAGCTTTCGGTCTTTCACCATCTGGTGTGATGTGAGCTGTGGGCTTTTCATAAATGTCCTTTCCCATGTTGAGGAAGTTCCCTTTTATTCCTAGTTGCTGAGTGTTTCTATCATGAAAAGATGTTGGATTTGTGGAACCACCTTTGCGTTCCTGGGATAAATCTCATTTGGTCATGGTGTAAATCCTTTTAATAGGCTAAATTGGATTCAGTTTGCTAGCATTTTGTTGAGGATTTTTGTATCTATATTCATAAGAGATACTGGTCTGTAGTTTTTCTTGTGGTATCTTTGTCTGGCTTTGGTATCAGGATAATACTGACCTCACTGAATAAGTTAGGTAGTGTTCCCTCCTCTTCTAATTTTTGAAGACCCTGAGAAGTATTGATGTTAATTCCTCTTTAAATGTTTGATAGAATTCACCAGTGAAGCCATATGGCCTAAAAATTTTCTTCGTTGGGAGGTTTTTGATTACTGATTCAATCTCTTTACTTGTTATAGGTCTGTATTTAACTAATTTTTAAAATATATATATATATTTTAGATTAAATCTCAAAGTAAAATAAAAACCAACTCTTCACTGTATGCAAGAGACATACCTAATACAAAGAGGTTGAAACTAAAAGACAAACAGAGGCATTCTAGTCAAATAAATAATAATAATGATGGTTAGCAGAAGTCATTATTTCATTATCAAACAAAGTGCAATTCAGGCCAAAGCACTAAACAAAATGGAAAGGAATTGTGTTATGTATCAGGGCACCACTCAAATGCAGATATAACTATTATGAATATCTGTGCAGCAGATAACCCAGCAGCTACATTCACCAGGACTAATTACTGCAGCGCAAGGAAAATCAGAGCACATGAGAAGTAGGAGACTGGAATTCATCTCTCATGGCGGGTCTCAGGGGCAGAAAAGCAAGGATAGTGTATCACGTAAGGCAGCTCTGCTGAACACAAGAGACCTACAGAAGAAACAACTTTGTTTTTCTCTCCTGTAACATTCCAGGATGGTAGACAGCTCTGCTCACTCAATAGTTCAGGGACCCAAATCCCTTCCAAGTTGTGGCTCCATCATCCCCTAAGACTGCAGCAACATCTGCTTGGTAGAATCCAAGTTACCACCATATTCAGGTTGCTCCTGGCAGAAGCGAGGAGAGATTGTGGAGCTAGCATGCCCATAATCTCAGGCCTCGGTCTGTAAGTGGCAAATACTACTTGCACTCACATTTTATTGGAGGAAACTTGTCACTGTATAAACCTAAATCCAAAGAGTGAGGTGAGCTGGTAGTGGCCCAGCTTCACACCTAGGAAAATGGATAGAAGAGACCTCAGGGGATCACTACCAATCTGTGCCAAAGCCCATTCCCCAGGGTGCTCAGTCCCCCATGAGTAGGACACACTCAATCCTCTTCCATGGGGGACACACCAAAGTCCATCCAGTTACCGTACTGGTGATCTCTCAGTGACACACAGACCTCTCCACCAGGTTCAGATGTGGTTCCTTGTGGTCCAAAGGCCTGTAAGCTAAAAGACAATTCTTCCACCTATCTGACCAAGAGAAAGTAATGAAACAGAGAAAGTGAGACCACAATAAACACCCCCATTCAGAAGACAGAGCATGGACAATACACAGTAATCCCAGGGCAGGAATTGTCAGGACCCCTGCCCTGGCAGTGGATGTTCTGTCTACTCCGGTTTTGCCCTCTGGAACATTCTTCCTTCTCTTCTGCCCTCATCTGAAGTGGGTGTCAGAAAATACATCTTCCTTGGGGGCTGTTTTAGGGTCTAAATAACTATGGGTTTTTATGGTTTCTTTGGGAAAAACAATGCCCTGGAAGATGTATTAGAGATCAAAGTCTATCTGCTTCCAGTTATATCATAAGCCAGTAACCACACTTGATGCTGTTTTCTCACTCAAGTCTACTTCATGCCTTTGCTTCTCAGCTCTAGCCACACCTGTTTCCTCACATTAAAGGCAGCTATTTGGAGTCCTACTGAAATAAGAGGCTTACTGAGAAGCAGCGCCCTTAGTCTGATCCTTGCCTTGGGGCTGGATGCCTTGAATGAATGTTTTGCTTAACAGATAGTCTTTGAGAAAGGCTCTGAGCCATAACTGTCAGATCTCCTATTGTTTGGGTGACAGAAGCAGATGGCTTTTTCAACCCTGTGAAGCCCCGAAATTTTGAGACATTATTCCCTTTCATCTTTGCTTGAAATCTGTCCAATGTGTGTGGATGTCATCTCTTTTCTTTGAATATCTTGGTAAAAGTAACAAGGAGCTGCCAATATTCACCAACCATCTAGCTCTTCCCACTTCTCCTTGAGTTACAGCCTTGGAAAGTACAAAATCTGCCTTTCAGACCATTGCAGGAAACAATTTCACCTATTATTTGGCCAAGAGTCCCCAGATTTCCAGCAGGCAAAACTACAATATCTGTGTTCCTGCCACCTGCTGCCTGCCCACTAGGTTTCAGTTATGGCAGGGCCCTACTCTTGGTGCCAATTTTGGTATTTGTTAGGGTAAGGGTTGTTGACTCTGTGTGTGTGTGTGTGGGAGAGAGAGAGAGAGAGAGAGAGTTAGGGAAGAAATGGTGACTTAAAGAACTAAATTTCTTTCTCATGTAGTAGAAAGAGGTAAGCATGACAGGCTGAGGTTCCTTCCAAATGTCTAGTCCACCATCTCTAGGGCTGTGTCTTCATCAGCATGGTAGAAGCTGAGCCACCACCATATATAGGCTTCAGCTGGCAAGTAGAAGGTAGAAAATGTGGGAGAAGCATATATACAGTCATTAGACCTAGGTGTAGAAATGGCACACAAGTTTCTACCTACATTCTGCTGGACAGAACCTAGTCTCATGGGCATACTTATCTATAAGAAGGTGTGGTAAATGTAGTCTAATCCTGTCCCCAGGTAGACTAGGGAAACAGATTACAGTGAATACCTATTAGTCTGTATCACAGACACAGAACATACTAACATTATAATTTATTGGGCAAATCTGACATATGAAAATTGTAAACACACTGTGTTTTCATGTGACCATGGAGCTTTCATAAGGTCATAGAGGAAATCTCAACAACTTCCCAAAAAGAGAAATAGTATGGAAAACATTATCTGGCCACACTGAAGCTAAAGAAAAAGAAATTAATAACGAAATCTGAAAAAATATATATTCTTCTGCTTGGAAAAATTTTAAACTGGTATTTAAACAACTCAGGTCAAAAGGAAATGCAATCTAAAACTGCAGTATTACCATAAAAGAGTGAAAATGAAATATAGTTACAGAAGTAGCTGGAGGAAAGCTCATAGCCTTAAATATATATATCAATTTTTTTAAAAAAGAGTGGTAAGAAGTAAAGTTAGCTTCCAATTCAGAAAGTTAGACAATAAACTGAAAACTAAGGAAAAGAAGAACTATAAGAGATAAAAGCAGACATTAACAAAAGTTATAAAATAGAAAATATTATGTAACTAATATATAAACTCAAAAGCTGGTTCTTCAAAAAAAAATCCAATAGCAAAAGGCAGAGGAATGTAAAATATACACAATCTGAAATGATAGGGGGAATTCCACCGAAACGGAAGAGATTGAGAGGCTCACGTGAGATTAACTGGTTCACATTATGCGAATGAACTTGAAAATATGGATGAAATGGATAATTTCCTCAGTAAAAATAATGTGTCAAAACTGATCCAAAAGAAATAAAAACATTTAAACAGATCATTTCTATCAAGGAAGTAGAGAAAAATGTCAAGGGTTATCATTTTCAGGTAGCACCAAAAAAGAAAAATTCACAGCCCAATATCATTTGCAAAAAACAACTCAAAATACCTAAATAAAATATCTAACAGAATCTAGCTGCATATTAAAAGAGCAGTACACCATGTTGACATAGGAATATTCTCCTGGACTTCAAGTACAGTTTAGCGAATGTATTAGTATAATTTATTTTATTAATTGATCTAGGGAGGAAAAAAAATCATGGTCATCTCCATAGATGCCCAAAAGACATTTAACATTCACCTCCATTCTTTATAAAAGCATTCAATAAAAGAGAGATCATTGGATATTTGCTTTAAAGTATCCTTTTGGGTGTTTCTTTTAGGATTTGTTACACAGGACCAGAGCCATGTTTAGTCTAGGGTGAATTACCCCCGCTACTGAGGCAAGTCCCTTCTGACTACTCTCCCCAATGCCCGGTGAATTATAAGGTTTTCCAGTCTGGCTGATATTCTCAGTCCTGCGTGAGCACCAGGTAGGGTTTCCTCTAATCCTTTCTGGTTGTTTCTTTCCCCAGCCTCGCATGCATTCACTGATCTGTTGAATCCTGGAGGGAGACCCTCTGCAGATGTCTGGAATTCATTCTTTCTGCAGCTCTCTCCTCTCAGGCACACTGCCCTGCCAACTCTAGACGCCGTGGTCTGCCCAGGCTCTCAGCTTCCTCTTCTCAATTCAGGGAGTGTGCCAAGCTCCATCTGAGCCCCCCTTCCTGAGCCACAGTCTTGAAAGTCTCTCAAGACAAAAATCCAGAGCAATGCAAGTCTCACATGATTTATTTCCTATCTCAAGAATCACTGTCCTTCACTGCCTGATGTCCAGTGACTTGAAAATTGTTGTTTCATATACGTATTGTCTGACTTCTTTGGGCTATTCCAGGAAGGAAGGTAAATCCAGTGCTATTGCTCCATCTTGCCTGAGAGTCTTCCAAAGTTTTTGGTTCCGCTAAGAAGAGGAGTGGAGGCGTGTATGTAATTTGCATATCATCTGCATAATATGAAATACACAGAAAGACCTTACACCCCTGTCTCCAAGTCTTTGGTTCTCTCTTCCCAGGTGAGGAGAAACATATAGCAGATCCAGCTGAGAGAAACCAGGGCTCCCCTGTAGTACCTGCAACTGAGTCTTTGTCCCCTGGCCTCATCAAGGATGTGGGATCATTCTACCCGCCCTACTGAGCCAAGTCTGTGCTGGTTTTCAATTACCTGAAGACTGTTTGCTTAGACAGTCCATTAGCCAACTGGTGCCTCCACTTCCCTATCTTTGCAAGAAGACTGACTGAGCAGCATTTTATCCAACCCCATAAAGTATCCTTCCAAAGATACTCTATGCATATACAAACTTTTCCCTAACAGATGCATTGTTCTTCACTGTGCTTCTTTTACGTTAAAATGGATCTTAAGGACTTTTCCATATCAGCACATAACTTCTTTATTTTTTGCTATTGCATACTATTCCATTCTTAACAGAGGTACTTTGTGGTAGCCAGGCTCCAAGATGGTTCCTGGTAATCCTTTTTTGCAGGGATTCACACCCTTGTGTAATCTTCCCCCACTGAATCAGGCTGATCACTCACTCTGGGGAAAGCCAGCCACCATGTCAGGAAGACACTCGAGCTGCCCTCTAGAAAAGACCACATGGAGAGGAGCTGAGGCTTCCAGCCAATGACAGTGCCAATTTACCAGCCGTGTGAGTGTGCCACCTTGGACCCTCCAAGCCTAGTCAAGCCCTCATATGGTTACAGACCCAGCTAACGTCAGACTGCAGCCTCATAAGTGACTCCAAGTCAGAACCACCCAGCCAAGGTGCTCGCAAACACTGACCAGAGAACTCACGAGAGATATTAAATAATTATTGTTGTTTTACACCACCAAGTTTTGGGGTAATTAGTTCTATGGTAATACAGATTTTGGTAACTGGAACAAAAACCTAAACATTTTGGAGTAGCTTTGGGGCCAGGTAGTAGACAGAAGCTGGAAGGATCTTAAGGACAGTGTTATTAAAAACTTAAAGACTCTGTTAGGAGAAACTATATTTCAGAATAGCTATGGACCAGTGGCTTCTGTGTACCTTCTATTTTCCTTCTTTTTGAACAGAAGGGTCTGTATCAGCTATACTATGCTTATTCTACCACTGTATGTTGGATGTGTGAGGGACAGATAATTTGTCCCTATAGTCTACAGGTCTTCAGATCAAGAGGAACCATAGGTGGGGAGCTGTACCTGAGGAACTGTACCTGATGAACCTCATTGAACTTGGATATAATTTAGATGAGAAGATTTCTGGATTTTGAGATGATGCTGTAAGAAGATAAAAGAGAGCTACCAGGTGAAAGCTTTTTGTTTGACAGCACCATCCTTCATTCTGGGAGACTGATGTGATGCTGGTACTGTGGCAGCCATCTTGTAACCACGAGGGGAAAAGACATTGTCAAAGATGGCAGAGAACATGGTCAGAATCTGGGTCCTTTATTTTCCCCCTAAGCCTTACTCATCTTTAGTGCCCAGTCCCTGACATCTGGCTTTATTTATTTATTTATTTATTTTTCCTGGAAATGGAGAGAGTGGCATAGCCCCTGGTGGCTTTCTGATCCTCAGACCCAGCTTTCACTAAGCTGGGTCTGGTTGTATTTCCTATCCATGAGATTCTCTCTGAATCTGGGTCTTTGATGGCATCACTGAGCCAATCAACCCTCCTTCAGCTGTCTTCTCTTTGAGCAGTAACTATTGCCTTTGTGGTCTAACCCATGGCTACTCTGTGCTACACTTTTGAAGCCAAATACAACCTAGGTGACTCAGGGCCAGAGTCAGGATTTAAACCCCCGCCTCCACCCCAACTCAAGTTGAGAGCTTCCTCCCCATCCTGAACTGTTTTATGAATATATCCGTGTGTGTGTGCATGTGTGTGTCCCCATCAGGCTTCTTTAGGGCCAAGGACCATGCCCCCCACTGGGCTCAGTCCCACAGTTGGGCTACTCATTGATGGTCCAAAGCAGATTCAGCATACCCAGAAGCTTTCTATGGGATTACATTCTACAGCAGACCAAAGAACAGCTAACCAATAAACCTCAGAACACATATAACAGCCAATAAAATGGGGTTTATGAGGCATGGATCTGGGAGTAATAGGCTCACGGGGTCTGGCCTTTCCTGGAATACCTTACACATTTAGGACAACGGGGGCAGGGGTAGCTTTGTCAGACTCCTCCACACAAGATCAGAGGGAAGGTCAGAGGTTTCCTAAAGGCCAACCAACTGGTCCAGAACAGCTCCTGGTGAGGGCAGGATCAGGGCCGTGGGGCAATGGCACATTGGCTGGGGTCCCAGCTTGCGGTGGGTTGACTCTCAGACTGTTATTTTGGGTTTGGTATGAATTATTCAGCACAGAACAGCCCAGCCTAGAGTTTCTGGGACTCTCCCCAAGGTTGGGAGAGAGGCGTGGGGTGGAGGTGCTGTCGTCTCAGAGAAGACTCCACCTTGTCCCTCTGTGCCTCCGTCTCCCCATCTGTACAGGCTGGGGTTGCAGGTCTGGTCCCTGCACATACTGCCTGCCCACACGTCCCCCAGGGTCAGGATTCTAAGGCTCTAGGTGCTCCAAGGTGCTTGGGGTCTTCTATAAGCTTCAGCAATTAAAGCTGGGAGGGCTCTCAGAGAAAGAGGGGAAGTGACTTGCTCAAGGCCACACGACAAGGAGCAGAGCTGGGGCGAGTGTCTCATGAGTCCAGGTCCTGAGCCGCTTATACCTTCCCCACCCCCCACTGCTGGAGTACATCTGGGGTGAGAGTCTGATGTCCCCACTCCGGTCCGGAGGATGGGACATTTTCCTGGAGAGCCCCTCTGCCCCACTCTGCTGTGGACTGAGGGAAAGGCCTCTGTATTAGTTGGTTGACTACAAAGAGACCCAGCAGGAAGGCAGAGGCTTAAGGAAGACGGGAGTCCATTTCTCTCTCAGCGAACGGCCCATCTTGAGTCGACATCCCACCTCCACAGGCAGTTGCATGTCCTGAGGTCCCCAGCACCGCCCTCATGCTTGGTCAAACGCAGGCCACAGGAACGCCCACAGTGGTCTTTGGGGGAAGAACAAGAGCCACACGCCCGCAGTCTTAAGGCCCAGGCCCAGCGTGACACGGTGACACGCCGCTCGCTTGCTCATTCCGGAGCGCTTAGCACGCGGCCCTGCTCGCCGCAAAGGAGGCAGATGGCAGCCTGGCTCTGTGCCGGGGAAGATGCTGAAAACGGATTTCACTGGGCTACTGGCAGTACCCACTGCTCAGCTGGCTACCAGATATCCCTGTGACCCTCCTTCCCACAACAGAACACACTCACATCCTCTCCAAGGACGTGGATCCCAAACTCCATCTGGTTATGTTTCCCGATCAAAGTGCAGGATACCTGGGGGAAAGGAAATCCCCTCCTGAGCCCCACATGGCTCCTCCCACTTCAGTGACATAAACTGCAAGACAATTCATCTGCCCTCCCCCACCCCGGCCGCATCCCCCTCCCCAACCCAAATACAGTGGTGGACAGGGATAGGAAAACCACAGCACAGACTCCCATGGGGAAAAGAGAGGAAGGGAAACGTTCAGAAGTTGCTGGTGCACAGAGGGAGGCAAATCTCGCTGGCATGAACGGTGAGGACTTGCTCTGGCAGAGGAAGCTAATCTGGCCAACTTGGTGCTGGAAGACTCTTTTCCTCATCATCCTCTGTGGCTGCATCTGAAGCAGGTGTTAAATAGTCTGGCTTCCTTGAAGGTTTCTTTGGGGCTCAAACAATCCTGATTACTGGCCAATTGCGACTTGCCTTGGCTATTCGTCCAAAAAGCTTCTGGTCAAGGTGCTTCTAGCTGATTCTAGGGCCAAGAGTCATAAGCAAAGATCATTTCTCAGCATAATTCTGAAGACAGTTTTATTTCATTGTTTCCTGCTCTGGCCCAGCCCTCTTGAGACAGGCTGGGACCTGGGACCCTTTGCTGCAGTGTTTGTACCTGGACAAATGTCTCCTCCAGCAACAAAACACAAAGAAACTATAAGGTAGTGGGCAAATTATGGACAACAAGATACAAAAAAGAACAAAAAATCCTAACTGCCACTTTTTTTTTTCTTTTAAATTAATTTATTTATTTTTAGTTGCATTGGGTCTTTGTTGCTATGCACGGGCTTTCTCTATCTGCAGCGAGTGAGGGCTACTCTTCATTGTGGTGCACGGGCTTCTCATTGCAGTGGCTTCTCTTGCTGTGGAGCACGGGCTCTAGGTGCGCGGGCTTCAGCATTTGTGGCACACGGGCTCAGTAGTTGTGGCTCTCAGGCTCAGTAGATGTGGCTCTTGGGCTCCAGAGTGCAGGTTCAGTAGTAGTGGTGCACGGGCTTAGTTGCTCCAGGACATGTGGGATCTTCCCGCACCAGGGCTCGAACACGTGTTCCCTGCATTGGCAGGCGGGTTCTTAACCACTGTGTCACCAGGGAAGCCCCTAACTGCCACTTCTGAGGAGCCAGGAGCAAAAGCAGGGGGTCAGGAGCCAAAGCAGGATACTGTGCATGCCCCCCTGTACACAATACCACCCAAAGGGTGGGCAAAACACCTAAGCCTCTCTGGCCCGACCCCTGGCCGCACCCCTACCCTCGCCCCATATAAGGAATCAGCTCACCCCGCACCCCTCGGTGAGCAAGCAAGCAAGGGAACCTGTTACTTGTTCTCACTCCCCGCTGCTGCAGCAGGGGCCCCAGTAAAGCTTTGCCTGAATTTCTTGTCTGGCCTCTGATCAATTTCTATTGATTAAGGAGGCCAAGAACCCTGGTCCGTAACACTCTCACTTTAATTTGGGCTACATGGGGTGGCGGGTGAAGGGGAAGAGAGGGGAATGTGGATTCTCCCACAATAAGTCTGAGTGGGCAGATGAGACCCTTAGTCTAACCTTGCTCCAGGGCTGGATCCCGGGCCGGGCTTCCTGGGTGGCCTTCGAGAAAGGCTCTGAGCCACAGCAGATGATTTCCTTCTGTGTGGGTTACAAAGAGGGGCGGCTCTCACCCCTGTGAGGCCCCATGTTTCTAGATACTCCTTATTCCTTTCCATCATTCATGTCTTTCTTGTAATAATTTGCTAAAAGCCACAGGGAGCAGCCAGTGCACACAAATAGTCTGGCTCTTTCCAACCACTTCTCCTAGAGCTATGTCAGTCAATACATGATCAGCCTTCCAAAATGTCATAAACATGGTTTTACCAAATGCTTTTCCAAAGTATAACAAGGGGCTCTAACCTTCCAACCTGCAATGTTTATATGCTCCCCGCTTGCAGCAAAATCACTAAGTCAATGCCTAGTACTGCAGAAGTTTTGTTAGAACAGTACCCCACTGCCAGCGCTAATATTTCTTTATTCAGGGTAAGGGAAGGCTGGTATAACAAAGAGATCCAATAATGATTTAGTGGCTCAGAGAAGATAGAAGTGCATTTCTCTCGTGTGTAATTGTCCACGGTGATCATTCCAGATCGGCAGGCTGTCTGGTTCCACAAGGTCATCCAGGGGCCTGGGCTCCTTTCGTCTTGTTTCTCTGCCATCCCCTAGGCCACTGGCCTTGTCGGCTCGATCACTGGGTTGCAGGCACATCCATGTTGTCACTTGTGGGTAGGGGACAGAGAGCACGGGGGGCAGGGCAGGAGAAGGGTACACATTAAGGCCGAGGTCTGGGAGAAACATGCTTCTCTTCCCAATATATGCCATTGGCAAAAACTTAGCACGTCGATAGACCTAAGTCCAAGAGCGTCTGCGACACAGAGGCTGGCTGTGTGCCCTGGAGGAAGCGGGAAATCAATGTTGGTGGACAATTAGCAGTCTCCACTGTGGGCCTGGGAGCTGAATGGGCAGATGGCCATCATGTGAGTCACGTGGCTGAGAGGACTGTCCACGTGGGAGTCCCTCACCCTCTCACGGCGTATATACACACAGTCTGCAGCGTGCTATTCCGCATCCAGAAGCACACGGCCAGCGGACATCCCAACACATATTTGTTTGGTAAACTTGGCCATGTCCCTGCAGTTCTCTCTAAAACGATGCCTGCCATCCCACCCTGTGCCAGTGGGGGCCTGAGGGAGATGCAGGGCTGCGCCACGAAGCTGCCAGGAGATGGGAGGATGTGCGGGCCCGGGTTCTCCGAGAAGCAGACTCCAAGGTGGAGTTAAGTGTGCAAGGCTTTCACGAGGAGGCGGGCTTGTGTGACGTGAGATACAGAGGGAAGCAGAGCCTGTGTGATGTGAAATACAGAGGGAAGCAGAGGGAAGCCAGCCAGCAGGCTGCGAAGCAGGAGTGACCCCGAGAGAAGGAGAGAGGGAGAGAAGGTGTCCGTGGACAGCCCCACAGTCTGAGAAAGCTTCTGCAGAGCCATCGGGAAATCTTTGAGCCAAAGTCCACCAACAAAGAAATCTCGTGTCTCCCAAGAACTGTTCTCCCTTAGAATCCCAGCCACGTACACAGTCGTTGGTGGGGAGAAGCCTGTGGGGGGCACAGCCTCCGCCAAAGAAGGGGATGGATTGCAAAGCCAGAGCTGCTCTGCACTGGTCAGTTACACCCCTGTCACCAGAGGTCTGCAAGGCCCATTCTCATCGCCGCCACAGGGGGTACAGTAAGAAGCTGCGATCATATTCTAGAAAGAGCGTAGGCTTTCAGATAGAAAAGAAAATACATGTGGCAACCCAGCGCACTACTGACTAGCCGTGTGGCATTGCGCAAGAAACTTAACCCTGCTGACCCTCAGTTTTCTCCTCTGTAAAACGCCTGGTAAGTTTTTCAGGATGAAATCAGAGTACCCACAAGAGGTGCTCACGAAATGGTGGTCTTTATCCTCCCCCCATCTTGCAGAGCCCAGTGGGCCTAAGGGCTACCCCAAATGTGCTCCCTGACGGAGGACTCCCAAGTCCACAGCTGACCCCGATTCCCTGGGGTCACAGACAGCACTTCCCTCTCACCCCCCACCCCCCCACCAAGCAGACCCAGGAGTGGCACACAGCAGACTTCAAAGGACAACCTGGCATTTAAACGAGTCTACGAAACACCCTGATAAATATCTCCCCCAGGGCCAAAGAGAAATGTTTAGAAGAGGCTGCCGTCCAGGGCTGGGATGGCAACTTGCTACCTCCTCTGAGCTCCAGCTTGTTTGAAAACTCATCACCCAGGCTAGGACTGTGGGCTAAGGCCCAGGTGGGGAAGGGAAGGAAGGAGGCGTCTCCTTGGACAAGCTTGTAAAGCCAGACGGCTGTAAAGCCAGACGGCTGGGCAGGCTTCCACCCCACCCCTGGCACATGCCGGCTCTACAGCTCCCAGAGAGGCGCTCTCACCCCGATTTTCTCTCTGCTCCAATGCGCATTCTCCAGAGTACTTTCTACCTCGCCTTCCCTCCCCCCTACTTTCTACAGACCCCTTTCTCTCTCTTCCTCTCTCTCTCTCTCTCTCTAAGGGTGGCCCCTATTCTTCTCAGTCTCGTGACATTTTCTGGCTCCTGACCCTGTATTTCGTCATCTCTCTCTGTCTCTGAGCTTCCCCGTTTCCCCGAGGGCCTCATTCCTTCCCATCTTTCTGGTTCTCATGCTCTCTTGCTCCCTCAACTCATGTCTCCCTCTCCTTCCTCCTCTCCCACTATCTGGCCTCCCAGTCCAGCTCAGCCCAGCCCAGCCGCCTCCTTGGAGCCGCGTGCTGCCTTGGATTGCCTTCGAGCCACAGGGAGGAGCTGAGCCCCAGAAGTTCCACAGGGGCCTCAGAGCAGCCCCTCCTGTCTCCCCTCCTTCTTCCTCTGTGCAGAGCAGAGATGCTCGGAACCAGAGAGTGCCCCCGTGTAGTGCAGGGGCCATAGCACCCCGACCCAGCCTGCTGCCCCCGACATGACAGCATCCCAATCTCTACCCCCAGCCTCTCTCAGTGTCACCACCTCTTCCAAACTTCTTTCCGTATTCAATCCTTAGAACTAACTGTCAGTATAGGCAAAAGTAAGAAACTGAAACAAATGAGATATCACTTTTATACCAAAGAGTGGGAAATTAGCTGAATTAAATGTGGAGTATCTATTCAAGAGAAGTTCATAAAAATCATGATAAGTTCATAAAAATCATAAATAGAAATCCAAGTAAGAAAAAAAAAGCATCCTAAATAGTATTTAGAGCATAAACCCATTTTGTAAAAAAAAAATATATATGTGTATATGTATATATATCTACATATATACACACATATATATACATATACATGCACACATAATACAGGCATAATCTCCAAAATGTTGACATATTTATCTTGGGGGTGGTAGGAGTATGACTGACTTGTTTTTAATATAATGAACAAATAGTTCTTGGGTAACAAAACATTAATTTAAAAAATCAGGAAGTAGGCAAGATGAGCATCAATCTTCCTCACTGCCCCCTTACTCATTTTAACCCAACAAACTTTTCGGAAGCACCTACTGGGCGCTAGGCCCTGCCAACAGCTGACCAGGAATTGGAGCGATCGAATGTGGTCCCCTACAACGTCCCAGACATTGGCCAGGATGACTCAAGGAGACCCTTCAGGGAGGCCTTTAGCTGGTGTATGGGCTGAAGATGGGGGACTGGAGAAGGAGGCTCTCCAGCAGGGCGAAGGGTATTGGCAGGGCCGTGGTGCCCAGAGGGGGATGCCTAGCCAGGATATCAGTCTGGAAGGGTGAACCCGTAGGAAGGCTTGCAGCAGCTGCCTCTTGAAGAGTAGAAACAGGAGCTACTGCCCAAGATGTAAGGGGGGTCAGGATGAGGGAAGAGAATGGGGAGGGGGCTCGGGGAGGGGGCTCGGGGAGGGAGTTCTGAGCTTGGGCCACCCTCCTCCCACCCCAAGGGGCTCAAACCAGCCTCGCCACGGCCACTGCAGAGACGGGAATCAAAACATGGACCCACGGCTGCCTCACCACGCTGATGCCTTTGCAGTTAAGTGCCTTGGACATGTGCCCTCACAGTGGAACTGGCTGTTGCTGGGGACTGAAACGGCCCGTGTATTCCCAGAGGCGAGGGCAGCACCAAAGGCTGCGGTCCCCAAGGCCCTGAGCCTGGCGGCCTTCTCTGTGAGCCAGAGGGGAGGACATTCTCTTACACCCTGTGTGTTCTATTTTTGTTTCTTTGTTTTCTTTCCTCTGCCTTCTCGTTTTCTACAAAGCCCAGGGCGACAAGAGGTGCAGGGTGAAGATAAAAGGCAGTTCAGATGCCCCGCAGGGCTGGGCTGAGCTGAGCGCCAGGCCCCCACCACCAGGGGGCATCCATCCTCTCCGCGTCTCTCTAAACTGCTCAGCGGAAAGCCTGGCCCTGGTGGCTCAAGTCTGGAGTGTTCTTGGAGGGGTGGGCTGGGAGGGGGCTCCAAGTGTGAGGACCTGCCCTCCTCAACCGAATGTGGTTTATTACCCCCATTACCACAACGGGCCGGAGGAGCCTCTTACACTGCTAACCCAGAGGATTCAGGGCGTAGACAGGGATGCAGACAGCTGCTGGAAAGCACTGGAAAGACAGAGTCCTGTGACGCAAGGAGCACTGGACGCGGAGTCAGGAGAGCAGGCTGCGCGGCCCCTGCTCTTCATGTGACCTTTCCCTCTCTGCTAGGTTTGTTTTCTCATCTGTAAGCAAAGGCGTGTGTGTGTGTGTGTGTGTGTGTGTGTGTGTGTGTGTGTGTGTGTGTGTGTGGTGGGGGGGACTCCGTGGTACCCAAGCGCCCTTCAGGCTCTGACCAAAGACAGATTCTTTGAGGACCCTTGAAGAGGGCAAAGGGAAGAGCTGGAGAAAAGGACCAAAGAACCGAAACAGCCGCCGTTTGCTCCCCCAGCGCAGGAGCGCCTGGCATCAGGCTGAGTCAGCGCGGGGGCAGCGGGGCCCTCACCCGCAGGCGACTTTGAGGGCGTACCCACACTCTCGCCAGCTCCCAGCCCTGCTTCGGACCCCACCACCCACATATCCCCGCCTGGGTCTCCTATCGCTGGCTCAGGCATCTCCCCACCCGTCGCCTGGAAAGGGCTCGGAGTGAGTGGGGTCTTCTGTGGTGGGTACCGGGCGATGACCCTGACCCGGGTCTCCCTGAGAGGTCAGCTACGCCAGGCAGGAGCTCTCCGTCCTCACAGCGCCAACCTTCGCCTCCCTAGCTGCTCCACCCCACCCTGGACACCGGCGATGGGGAACAGACCCGGGAGGCAGGAGAGCTCTGGGCCGGTGGATCCACCGGGGAGGCGGGTAATGCACCCGGGCGCCGGGGACGCGACGTCGTTCCGGTGACCGAAGCTTGTGGAGTTGCCTCCACCCGGGGATTCCCGGCCCCCCCGTTCCAGCGAATCCTCCCCACTTCTCCCCCAGTCTTGGGAGCCTGGGCCCTCAAGGTTCAAGAAGTCAAGAGCCTTGAGAAATGCACTGTGCAAATATATTGACTTTATTTGTCTCCGTTCGGGAGTCTCACAGACATATCCAGGTAAAAAGATCGTTAAATAAACGCCGTCAGCCATCGCAATGCAAAAATAAATATCAATCCTCCGGCCACAGCAGCAGCTGCGCTGCGCCCCGAGTCCCATCGGCCGCGCCTAACAATTATAAAAGTGTTCAGCGAGAGTGTGTGGGCGTGAGTGTGAACGGGTGTGCGCTGGGGGGCACGGTGGAGCCGTGTGCAAAATCGGAGTTGCAAACCATCGGACAAGGGCGTGGAGCGGCTCTCCGGGAAGCCCTGGTGACCCGGGGCGACTCGGCGAGGGTGCGCCTCCCCGCACACACTCACAGCAGAGTTCGTACTGGGAAGAGTTAAAAAATAAACATTTACAAGGGCAGAGAAAGCGGGCCCCCTCCCTGGCGCCCCGGCGCGCGCTCCCGCCCAGGGCGAGCGCAGCTCGGGGCGCCACGACCAGTTCGCAGCCGGGCGAGGGTGCAAGCGCTCGAGGGGCGGCGGTTCTCGGGGGGACCCCGGGGGGCGGGGCCCCTAGGGGTTCGCACACCTGTCCCCGGCGGGCCGCCGAGGCGCGCGAGTCCCGGCTGCGGGCGGCGCCCCTCACAGGGCCGAGTCGGAGTCGCTGGAGTCCAGGCTGTTTCTCAGTTTGCAGCTGCCGAGATGCTCCCTCTGCAGCGACAGGCTCTGCGTGCTGCGGCGCAGGCACTCCAGGCTCTGCAGGAACGACTTCTTGGCCTTCTCTTCCTCCATGGGGGACACGCCCTCCTCCTCCACCTCCTGGATCTCGTCGAAGGTCACCGGCTGCGTCTTGAAGCGGGACTGGCGCGGCCGCCGCAGCCGGCCCTTGCCCTTGGACAGCTTGGCGGGCCGCACGGGCTGTGGGAACTCATCGGCCAGGCACACGAAGTGCGGCATCACTGCCTGGTAGCTGGAGCAGATGCCCATCAGCTCGCCGGGCTTGGCGGCCGCCATGGCGCTGCCGGCGTCTTCGGGGTCGGGCGGCGGGGCGGCGGGGCTCTCCGGGGGCGGCCGCTGCGCCGGGGCCCCCCGGGAGGCAGCAGCCTGGGGCTCGCCGGGCGGGGGATCCAAATCTGCTGCGGGGTGGCGGCGGCCCTCGCGGGCCCGGGTCGGCGCTCCTCGGGAGGGCAGGCGGACCCGTCGAGGGGCGCGGGGCTACGGGGGCGCTGCTCCGCTGCGCTCCGAGGCGCTCGCCGCCGCTGCTGTCGCCGTCTGCCCCGCGGCCGCCCGGCTCGCCGCTTATATAGCCGGCTCCTGCCCCCACGGCTGCGAGCTCGGATGACAGCGAATGCCTTTTAAAGCGTGCGCGCCCCGCGCCCTTCCGCCTGACGTCGCCCCGCCACTCTGGGAAAGTCGCGGCCCTTTCCCCAGCGCCGCCCGCCAGCCCGGCTCCGGAAGGCAGGCCCCGCCCGCGGGGGGTTCCGGGAGCATCCGAGGCTCCGGAGGACGCTGCGGAGCAGGGGCGCAGGGTGGCCCCGGAGCAGGGGTCCTGCCCGCCCTGGGATCCCCAAGTCTGGACCAACCGCTGCGACCGCGGGGGCCGCACGTCCGCCTCTCCAGCCTCCTAATCCCAGAGGCGCACAATCAAGGCGCTTGGTTATTTGGCCGCGCGGGTTCTGCGCTGAGCGCGCGGAGCGGGGGCAGCCCCCAGTCTCCTTGCTGCACGGAGAGCCAGGCCACCCGGCCTCCCCAAAACTGAGTTCCGAGGAAGGACTGGAAGTCCTCTTTGGATCCATGCCACCTCCCTCCCCAAACACACACACACACACACATACACACACGCACACACACGCGGGCACGAATACAAACACACCCGATTTTTCCAGTCCACTTCTCTTCCCTGTCTTCTGTTTGTCTCCTCACTACCCGCACCCCCCAAGTCCCTCGCGCACCCCCATTCGTGCTCAGAAGAATGACACTTAGATATGGCACTAACAACAACAATAATGATCACTAACCATCTGGAGAGCTTTACTCCAGGCTAGGCAGTGAGCTGTGTTTTACATATATTCTCCTACTTCATCTTCCTAACAGTCCTGTGAGGTAATTCGTATTCTCCCAGTTTTACATAAAGTGGAGGCACAAAGAGGAGAAGTAATTAGCCCATTAGAGACTGCTGGGGAAAAGTGGGCTCCACTCCAGAGTCCATGCTCTCACAGTCCCCTGTTAGGGGTTGATACCTACCAATGCCCCCACGGCTGGCTTGCAAGAGCAGGTCCCCTGCCCCAGGGTTCCCAGACTCCCAAGAGGAAACTGTGAGCATTACTCTGACACACGGCCCTGGGGTGCCAGCAGCCAGCTCACGGGGCTGCTGAGAAAGGAGGGAATCCATGGAATTTGGCCTCCATTCCTTCCATAGCCATTCAACAAAGAGTTATTGAGAACCTACTGTGTACCAGCTCAGGAAAGTCCCTGCGCTCATGAAAGTGACAGTCTAGGTAAGGGGGCACGACAGACAATAAACACCTAAACAAGAAATGTACTGTGGGTGGTGTGATAGCGATGCAGATGGAGAGGTGGAGGGGGTGGCGAGGAAGCAAGGAAAGGCTCCTCAGAGTCGGTGTTTTTTTTAAAATATTTATTTATTTATTTATTTTTGGCTGCGTTGGGTCTTTGTTGCTGCGCGTGGGCTTTCACTAGTTGCGGAGAATGGGCTCTAGCGTGCATGCTTCAGTAGTTGTGGCTCACAGGCTGCAGAGCGCAGGCTCAGTAGTTGTGGCGCACGGGCTTAGTTGCCCCGCGGCATGTGGGATCTTCCCGGACCAGGGCTCGAACGAACCCGTGTCCCCTGCATTGGCAGGCGGATTCTTAACCACTGCGCCACCAGGGAAGTCCCCAGAGTGGGTGATATTTAAAGTGCCCCCTGAAGGACAATATAGCACCACCAAGTGTTTAATAGATGCCACACTCTGAGCACTTTTTATGCATTAACTCATTTAATGTGTTCACTATTTTATTTAATCCTCTTAGCAGCCCTGGATAACAAGTACTTTTACTATCCCCATTTACAGATAGGAAAACCAAGGCACAGAGAAGCTAAGCACCTTTCCCCAAGGTCACACAGCTAGTAAGCAGCAGAGCTGAGATTCAAACCCAGACGACTTAGCTCCTAAGCCCTCTCGCTTACACACTACACTGAAGCTGTCTGCCCCTTGCAGGACAAAGAAGGAACCGGTGTGTGACCAGTGCGGGGAGAATGTTTAGGGCTGAGGGAATGTGGTGTAAAGACAGTGAGGCCGGAAGGAGCTTGGCTTATTCCAGGAACAGCAAGAAGACCCATGTGGCTAAAGTGGAGGGGACAAGAGGCATGAGAAGCAAGGACACTCGCAGAAGGCCTTGAGGGCCATGTTAAGGAGTTGGCATTTTCTTTAAAAAAAATTATTTATTTATTTTAATTTTTATCGGAGGATAGTTGATTTACAATGCTGTGTTAGTTTCGGCTGTATAGCAAAGTGAATCAGTGATATATCAACATATATCCACTCTTTTTTAGATTCTTTTCCCATATAGGTCATTACAGAGTACTGAGTAGAGTTCCCTGTGCTTTACAGTAGGTCCTTATTAGTTATCTATTTCATATATAGTAGTGTGTATATGTCAGGAGATTGCATTTTATCCTGAGGGCGATGGTAAGGCACTGGAGCATTCTGAGCAGGGGAGCTCCGTTCTATGTTTTTAAAAGCTCACTCTGGCTGCCGTGTGAAGAGTAACTGGAAAGGGTAGGGGAAGCAGCAGGCATCCCACATAGAAGATCGTTACATGACCCACAGATATAGGACACGGAAGACCTGGATGAGAGTGAAGAAAACGGAGCTGTAGGGAAGTGGTCAGATTTGGGATTTGTCTGGGGATAGGACTGAGAGAACTTGCTGATGGACTGGATGGCGGGAGGAGGTGTTGAGTGGAGGGGGGTGGAAATCAAGGCTGACATCTTTGTATTTGGCCTCAGCAAATGTTAGATGGTGGTGCCACTGATACAGGGGAGGGGTGTGGGGAAGAGAAGGTTGGGGAGGGGAGGGCCATTGTGGGGTTGGGGTCTGCAGGTTACCCATCAAAATCCACTACCCACCAGGGTGATGCCTGAAATGATCATATCAGAACCATATTATGTGAGAGAAAAATTCACTTCTCTAATCCTAAAGCCACTGTATTGAGGAGTTCCTTTTTTTTTTTTCGGTACGCGGGCCTCTCACTGCTGTGGCCTCTCCTGTTGTGGAGCACAGGCTCCGGATGCGCAGGCTCAGCGGCCATGGCTCACGGGCCCAGCCGCTCCGCGGCATGTGGGATCTTTCCGGACCGGGGCACAAACCCGTGTCCCCTGCATCGGCAGGCGGACTCTCAACGACTGCGCCACCTGGGAAGCCCCAGGGGAGTTCCTTTTAATAGCAGCTTAGCAATATTCTGATACAGAAATTGGTACCAGGAATGGAAAGCTTCCATGTATAAAAACCCTAAAACATGTGGCACTGGCTTGGCCAACAGGTGGTGAGCAACATGGAAACAAATACTGGAGAATGGAAAACCAATGACCCTTGTTATGTTGTGACAAAACGTTTAATAAAAACATTACCTGTGATAATTTGGAAGGCAGACCATATGCCTACCTGAGCCACTAATTCTAGAAAAATGGTTGGAAAGAGCCAAAAACATTTTCATGTGTTGGCTGCTTGATGCTGCCTTTCGCAAGATACTACAAGAAAGAGATTGCCTGGTTTTCAAGAAGAGATGAACAGAAAAGGAGATAACATAGAAAATCACTGTCCTCAGGGTTGGAAAAACCAACTGGTTTTGCCCAAAGAACAGGAGATCAGACCTTCGGCGCTCAGAGCCTTTCTCAAAGCCTGTCTATTAGGCCAAACAATAAGCCAAACAAAGGAATCACCCTTGTGGCAAAGTATTCTCTTAGGGGTATTGCCTTGTCATCCAAGTCTATTATTTCAAATGTCCTCAGGGACTTTTAAACTTTCATTTAAAATGGGAGACAAAGGGCTTCCCTGGTGGCGCAGTGGTTGAGAGTCCGCCTGCCGATGCAGGGGACACGGGTTCGTGCCCCGGTCTGGGAAGATCCCACATGCCGCAGAGCGGCTGGGCCCGTGAGCCATGGCCGCTGAGCCTGTGCGTCCAGAGCCTGTGCTCTGCAGCGGGAGAGGCCACAACAGTGAGAGGCCCGCGTACCGCAATAAATAAATAAATAAATAAAATGGGAGAGAAAGAGGTGGGTTGGGCAACACAGACAGACAGTAACTCCATCAAGAAAGGAACTTGGAGTGTGGTTACTGCCCACGGAACTGACTAGAAGCAGAAAGACCCAAAGCCTACTACGTTTCTGAAGGGGTTGTTATTATCAATGAAATTGAAAGGCTAGACTTCAAAAGCCCATGATTGTCCCAGCCTAAGTAAGCGCTCAAGGAGGACAGGCTTTCAACACCCTGTTGGGTGGCGGTCGAGAGCCACAGACAAGGAGGAATGTGCCAAAGGCAAAGCCGGGGGCCAGGGAGACACCAGATGAGGGAGCTGCCCCCAGAGAAGGGGGTCCCCCACCACCAGGGCAGGAAGGCCTCACCATTCTAGGGGGTGGAGCGTGGTAGAGACTGCTAGCTGTCCACCCAGCTGGGCCCACTTCCCAGCTTCCTTTGCAGCTCCGGGGGGCTGTGTGTCTAAGCTCTCATCTGTGCAAGTGAGCAGAAGTCAGACTCCTGTCTAACTTGCTTAAGAAGAAAGTCCTGCCCGGGATTTCCGTGTTCTTTCCCTCACACTGGCTGGAAGCCCTGGCGGTTTCGTGTTAAAGACAGCAGTGCCATCCTCAGTCTGGGTCCCTAAATGACCCTGTGGGATGGAGCTCTCTACCAACCCGAAACATTTCCCTTGGAGCTATTTTGTGAGTGCCACCAACTGAGTATTTTTAAGCTACTCTAATTTGGGGTCTCTATTATATTGACTTAGATTGTCCTAGCCAAGAGAACCACTAGACATCCAGGTGGAGAGGTCGAGCAGGACACTGGAACTTAGAGGAGAGGCGAGGGATGTAGGTGGCCGTGTGGGACTCGTCAGGGTGTAGACAGGGGAGCGGGTGAAAACCCACCTTCCAGACAGAGCAGGGCTGGAACCAGTCAACAATGGGAGGAGTATGAGCCAGTCAAGGACTCAGAGAAGCAACATCCAACAGGGTAAGAGCGACACCAGAACATGTCAGAATCCCAGAGAAGGAGGTTTCTAGAAGGAGGGAGATGATTAGAATGGCAGTCTAAAGACAGGTCCTAGCCTGGCTCCACCTGAACTTCCTGTGAGGCCTGGGCCAAGCCCTTTGTTTCCCTGCGCCGAGGACGTCTCAGCTCCCCTGCCGCTTCCTCAGAGCGGCCTTCCTGGCCACCCTCTTCAAGGCTCCCCCCTCGGTCGCCGTCTGCAAGGCCTTCTCATTTACTCGTACTTGTCAGTGTGGTCTGCCTTCCCGGTGGACTCTGTCTTTCCAGGACAGGCTAGGTTGCTCCCCCTGGCCACCCTGGGACACAGGGTGGCCATTACTGGGGATGCAGGATGGTCCCTGTTCTCAGCAGGCCTGTAGCCCTGGAACTGCAGAGGAAGGACAGAGAACGTCATCTGTGGAACACCTACTCTGTGCCAATAGTGCTTTACACGTGCCTCTCTTAAATCCTCCTCATGGCATCCCTTAAGGGGGACCCTACTATCACCCCATTTTACAGCTGAGGACTGAGGGTGCTTTGCAGCTTACCGGGGTCACCTTTGGTGTTAAGTGCTGACGCCGCCACTCAAGCCAGGTCTGCCTGACTCAGAAATCAGTGCTCACTGTTTGCAACAGTGCATCTCACCATCCCTTTGATGTGACGGGAACAGCACAGGACTAGAATTCAGACACCCAGGTTGCAGCATCAGCTCTATCAGCCACATACCCTGTGGCCTTGAACCCACTGCTTCCCATCTCTGAGCCTCAGTTTCCCCATCCGTAAAGTGAGGAGGCTAGACTCGGATTTGCTGGGGGCCCCTACAGCTCTAATATTCTAGAATCCTTGGAAGGATGTACAGATGGGGGGACCCAGTTGCAGGAAGCAGATGTTTCCTCTTGGGCCAGAGAGGGGCAAGCAGCCCGGGCTGAGGCTGCAGGGAAAGGCTCCCCTCCATGGAGGGGGCTGCTGGGGGAGCAGATGGGGCAGGAAGATGGCAGCAGACTGGGGAGGGGCTCGTGCCATCACCTCCTCCACCATCCCCACCCACACTTTGGCTTTCGGGCAGAACCAGGGTTTGAAAATAGCGACCACCGGTTATTCGGCTATTAGCAGGGCTTTGTTTCCAAGGGAGCCTGCGGTACCCTGTCCCAGGTCAGAAGGGAGCAGGGATGCTGAGTCCGTTCCGGGATGCAGAGAGGCAGTGAGCCACAGAGGCTGCGCAGCAAGGTGGGAAGAACCAGGTCAGGGTGGTTCTGGTCACAGGTCCTCCTCTGCTTCCCGACAAGAGGGCTTGGCCTCTTCCTGTGGCTGCCTTGCTGCCCTGGCACAGACCTATTGCCAGCTAGAAGCCTGGGTCAGCTGGCTGTGCCCTCCTGCTCACCCAGAAGTCTCCCCAGAGTGGATCTCAGGCCTCCAAGCGCTCAATGAGGTCATGGTTATTCCACATGTTGCTGTTTGGGTCCATCTGTACTCTGGGTGTATTTGGCTCAGCGACCGCTTGTCTACGTGTGTGTGTGTGTGTGTGTGTGTGTGTGTGTGAATCCAGGTGTGCGGAGATGGAATACAAATGTGAATGTGGCATAAGGAGTGGGGAGGAACAAGTGCCAAGGCCTCTCCCCAGGGGTCCTGCCGCCGGGCCCCACCCTCCCCTCCTGTTGCGCCCTCTCCCCCGCTGTGGGCCCTCCGCACAAAGCCCGTGGCTTCAGCATCCAACCACCTGCTTCTGCCTCACTCAGAATGAGCTCTTGGTCTGGTAAGACTGTGAGCATAAAAGTGTTTTGATAATTTTGCCGGACGGTTGCCATGACAATCCCCAGCAAGCTCCAAGAGAGGGTGTTGGTGTGTGCAGGGGAGCGGGGAGAGAGTGTGAGCCTGAGAGACAGAGAGAAGGGATAGGGTGCAGGGAGATCCCCAGCGATACCCTCAAGTCAGATCTTCAGCCTCCAGTCCCCTCCACGCCCCCGGTGGCCCCATTCATGTCACGATGAGCTCACTGTCTAATCTGGGCCTCACTGTACGCAGTGCAACAGAATACCAGCTGCTGGCAGGGAGGCTGCTGGAGGTGGCACGGCAGGGCTCATCCCACTGGGGGAGGCACCCTGACAACCCCTCACTCCCAGGATGAACCCCAGGGAACACCATCCTGGACTGGGGATCAGGGAGATTCTTGGGGACCCAGAGCCCAGGGAAACCTCCCAACAATCATGCCCAGGCTGTGGGCCTGGCTTGCTGATGTGAATAATGGGAATGCATTTCCCTGCTAAGGGCTTGCTACCTGGCACAGCTTTGGCAGCCCAGGGTCTGTGGCCCAGTCCTTCCTGCGTGTTTTGCAGGCCTGAGTGTCACCTCTCCCGGGCCTGCTGGCCAGGAAATCACTACGTGGATAATGATAACATTACCATCTGTGGCACTTGAGCTTGGCAAAGCAGTTTCCCCTCTATGACCTCAGCAAAGCAGGGATATCTTTGCTGTCTTTTGAGTGGAGAACAGGGGCTCAGAGAGGGGAGGGAAACTAGATGAAGCTCACACAGCAAGCAGCAAGGTGGCGGCAGAATAAGGATGGAACCCAGTCCTGAACTTTTTAGTCCAGCTTCGCTGGCCTGAGGACAGGTTCTCCGGAAGGGGTCCATCTGGCACTGCCCCTCACATATAGGCAGGGAAACTGAGGCCCAGAGATACCCCCCAGCTAGTAGGCCTAAAGCAGCGCATGCAACCTCAAATTCTGAGAAATTTCACCGCCTCTACTGAACCACGAGCCAGCCCCATGTGTTCCCCAAAGCAAGCCCCAGGAACTTATTTATGTTCCAAGGTTAAAGTGCCAGTCTCTGCCCTGGAAGGAGAGTCTTCTGGTTATTGGCAAAACAGAGCAGAGGGCAGCTGGAGCTGGCCGAGAACACAGACGTGACGGGGCCAGAGGTCTTCCCAGTTAGTGCCAAATCCCAGCTGCATAAGGTAGCATTTCAAAGGGCTCCGGGCTAGCCTCTGCTATTGGAGCTGTGTGGCCTTGGGCAAGTCGCCTCAGCTGTCAGAGCCCCGGGGTCTACAGCTATCAAGAGCCAATGCGCACAGGAGCCCTGGGAGGAATGGCTTTCTGTGTTCTGGGAAGCAGCTGCCCAGGAACAGCAGTCTCTGAAGATAGAGGTGCGCTCATGCCTGTCTCCAGCTTGGCTCAGATCCGAGCCCGGATATGGATGTTTCAATAATTATCATCATGGCAGGGGGGCACCAAAAAGAAAGTGTTGTGGGTTCTGAAGACAACCCACAAAGAAGACGTTCACGCAGCCTCGGCAATGGGTAACAGCATGAGAAGAGGCAAACAGCGTATCGAGACTGCCTGCTTGGGCACCCTGGTTCTAGTGTTTGCCAGAAAGTTCTTCTGCACTGCTACCCTGTGAAGGCGGAGGCCCTGTGCCTGCCCCATCCTTTACCCAGGGTGGCGGTTATGAGGATCAAACCAGATTATTCTATGAGAACATAATGGGGTAAAACTTGCCCTGCAGGAGGGTGAATTTTTAAATGTATTCCAAAAAATTAGGGTTGAAACGATGCCCTGTTGTGTGATGTGTTGTGAGCCTGGCCTTGAACTGGCACACACCATCAGCCTCGTGAAAAGCTCCTGGCCCGCCATGGGGGCCCAGAGACTCCATTCTCCCCAATCCCTGCCTGTCTGCCTCCTCAGACATTGTCTCCGGCTGCCCAGTGGACACAAGATGCCTGCCTGCTGCACCCCAGTCTCTTTGCACATTTTGGACACGCTGGGGCTGCAGGTCACTCCCAGAACAGCCCACTTAAGGCAGCCTCTCTCCGACACTGCCCTCCTATAACTGGCCCATGGAAGACATCTCCCCCTTCTTTCTTTAAGGCAGCAACAGCTGCCATTTCTCCAGCCATTCCCTCACAGGGACACCCAAGGGGATGGGATTTCAAGGAACGAGTTTTCTTCAGGCCAGGCACCAACACAAAGCACTCGGTACCTATCATCTCACCCTTAAGTTTATCCTGCAAGATGGGTGTTGCCATCTCCAAACTTTATTTTTTTTATTATTATTATTTTTTTTGCGATACGCGGGCCTCTCACTGCTGTGGCCTCTCCTGTTGCGGAGCACAGGCTCCAGACGCACAGGCTCAGCGGCCATGGCCCACAGGCCCAGCCGCTCCGCAGCATGTGGGATCCTCCCGGACCGGGCACGAACCCATGTCCCCTGCATCGCCAGGCGGACTCTCAACCACTGCGCCACCAGGGAAGCCCCATCTCCAAACTTTAGATGAGGAAACAGGCTCAGAGACGTTAGAGGACTTTCACAAGGCCACACAGCCATGCAGAGATAGAGCTAAGGTTTGAACCCAGGTCTGTCACTGCCAAAGCTCATCTCATCCATCAGCAGCTCCCACGATGGTGACTCCTGGACCTGCCCAGACAGGGGTTCAGTGAAAGGAGGGACACGGTGAAGCGGCTGTGCCTGGGGAAGAGTCTGGAATTCCAACTGGGAGGCTCCACTTCCCAACAACTTTTTTTTTTCTTTTTTTTAAAATTTATTTATTTATTTATTTTTGGCTGTGTTGGGTCTTCGTTGCTGTGCGTGGGCTTTCTCTAGTTGTGGTGAGCGGGGGCTACTCTTCGTTGCGGTGCGTGGGCTTCTCACTGCGGTGGCTTCTCTTGTTGCGGAGCACAGGCTCTAGGCACACGGGCTTCAGTAGTTGTGGCACGCGGGCTTAGTTGCTCTGCAGCATGTGGGATCTTCCTGGACCAGGGATCTAACCCGTGTCCCCTGCATTGGCAGGCGGATTCTTAACCACTGCGCCACCAGGGAAGCCCCCCAACAACTTTTCCAGAGAGAAGCCTGGTGTCCTCTGGCCCAGGCAGTGGCCGGGTGGGGTGGGGAGAGGAGTGTGGATGACATCCAAACCCACTCCTTTGCCCGTGGTGATGGCACGGGGCCCTCCCCACCCACAGGCATCTTTGACGCAGTGCAGGCAGGGCCCAGCCAGACAGTGGGTGCGCCAGGACCTCCCACGGAGGTGAGAGGGCACTCGGAGCAGTGCCATCAGGCCAAGGGCTCCCTCCCGCATCTGAGATTACTGTTTGAAGATACGAAGAAGAAAACCACAAAGGCTTGGTTGATGGGGGTCATGAGGCCAGAGGAAATGGAATAGAACTGCCAGCTGCCAGCGCAGGAAGGAAACTTCCAGATGAGCTGGGTCAGTGTTCAGAGCGAGGGGTGTGGCTCATTAGTGGGCCATACAATCAGTTAGGGAGCCATCACCAGCATTTTTGAATGATGCACAACAGACAACATCAGAGTAGAGACGTGTAATAAAGTATTGTTCTATTAAGCTTTAGTTTTAGTTAAATGTGTGTGTAAACTTTTTTTCTTAAACATGAACTGTGGTCAAAACAGCTACAAAAAATTAAATTGGTGCAACCCCTGTATTCTGCAGGTGGGAAAAGTGGGGCCAAGTGCAGACGGGCTTGGCCCAGGGCCCGAGACAGGATGCCAGGACACTACTGCCCCAGCACCCAGGGGCCACCTTTCAGAGGCCCAACTTCTTACTCACCTTTTAACCTTAGACACAATCAGCCTTGCCAACTGTTACCCCATGTTGCTCCCAGGCGAGAGTGGGAAGAATACACTGCTTTGTATTGGGGTGGGGGGCAATGGGGTGAAAGAACTTTCTCCTTCCTCTCTGGCTCTCTCCCTGCCTCCTTTCCCTCCTCCCAAGCCCCCCTCCGTGGAACACCCCAGAATCAGGTCCCTTTCCACACTCCCTCCCACTGCCCCCCCACCCCAGTGGCCCCTGTACAGCCGCCTCCTGAGTCTCTCCTGGCCAGGCTGGGGCCGCTCTCCCCCAAGGCCTTGTCCCAGACCCGTCTACACAGAAGTCACGCCACCTCCATCACAGTGAGATCCGCCCCAAGCCCGCAGGTTGGAGGATCCTCCTCCCCGTCTACATTATTTGATGATGACAGTTACCCAGACCGAGACGGGTCTACACTGTCACGCTCAATTCTCACAACAACACAGTCTCATTGGCAGACAAACTCAGGGCAAGAAATTTGCCAAAGGCCACACAGCAGTAAGCGGAGGAGCTGGCTCTAGAACCAGGTCTACACGGCACCAAAACTGACACCTGGACACTCCCCTGCCCGGCTGATTCCCGGCAGCCTTTCCTCCAAAGGATCCTGGATGGGGCAGGATGACTGTCGGGGAGGGGGGAGTATCTCTTACCTTAGTTGCAACCAGGAAAGGAAGGTTCCAGCCCCGGGAGGGGGAAGAATACTGGAAATGTTCTCCCAAGCCCCCTGAGTCCCTCCTCCAGGAGAGGAGGACAGCCTTCTCTGACACGGGAGCTTGGAGAAGGCAGTGGCCTGGGGGAACGGCGAATCCCTTTCCTGCCCACTTGCAGATGTGCCCGCCCACAGAGAGCGAGTGTGCTGCTCGGCTCCTGTGTCCCCCGCCTGGGAGGGAGGGACACGGGGAAGGGCCAGCGTCCACCTGCTGGAAGCAGGCCTGGAGGCCCACCTCCTCGGCTCTCCACGCGCAGGCGTGGCGAGGCTGGCAGCGACTCTCCCAGCAGCTGGTGGGGACAGGGCCTGCTGTGCTGTTTCCTTGAACAGGGTGCCCCAAGGCGCAGACTTGGTGAGGGAGTATCAAGAGCCTGACCATGGTCATGGATAGAAGCCAAGGTCTCCCATCCAGCTCTGTCAGACATGTTGACCTCACAGCTGAGCCCTGTGTCTGTTTTTCTTTTGCTTCAGGACTCGCGGCAAGAAGGGTGTTACCAGCACCAGGAAACCCAACATCCTTTTTCCTCACTGCTCCCAGAGTGCCTACCAGGCCACACACGCAGAGCCCTCTGCCTGGGCTCCCGTCCCGGTCTCGCACACGTCTCCCCACCTCGAGTCCCATCCCCTCGCTCCCTCCTGATAAGTACGTTTTCCTAAAAGTCTCAGCCCTCGGAAGCTCCCCACTATCAGAGCCTTTGGCCTGGGGCGGCTCCCAGGCCTGATCTGGGCCCATCTTCTTCTCTCACTGTCTCTCCTCCAGCTCAGCACTCCCTACACAAGCCCTGGACACAAGCCACCTAGGCTCCACTGCTCATGAGCCTTCAGGCTGTTACTTCAGGGTCCTCCTTCCCATTCTCCAAGTGCCTCCTCCGCCATGCAGCCTTCCATGACCACTACCCCAAATTACGTCCCATATTCCTCCAACACGTGTGGCACTCACTGTCAGGACCCCTTGTTCCACATTCACCTTGTTATTGAGGTTCTTCAAATATGCATCTTGTTTTCTCAACAAACGACACATTACGTGACAATTCTAACACTGGTTAAGATGTACTGAGTGCTTGCTTACTCTGTGCCAGGCACAGCCTCTCCTTCAAGGAGAGAAGCTTTCTAGAGCACTGGCCTGGCACATTATTGCTGCTCAAAGCATGGCACGATTTTCTCAAATATACGCAAACACTGGTGGTAGGAGAAGTTGGGGCAACCTTTCTGGAAAGTCATTCACATTATGTATTCAAGGCCTTAAAAATACGTATAGCCTTCCAAATCTGGGCCAGGACCCCACTTTCAGGAATGTATTCTAAGAAACAATCATACACGTGCACAAAGGTTTGGCCATAGGACGGCTGCAAAAATGGAGGGGTGGTGCTTCAGTTTCATCAATTGTAAAGTGGGAATAAAAATAATGCCTAGCCCATGGCCTGTTATGTGGATTCATAAATCATGAGTTAATGTATGTAAAGCACTTAACACAGTGCCTGGCACAATATTCAGACTCTATAAAAATGTTACTTATCTCTTCCTTTATTATTTGAATTGAGGTCTGATTGAGGCCAAATCCTGGACTCCTAGCTACACTGCCGCCCCACCATCCACTCTCATGATTTCCAAAATCAACAGAATGGTTACAAATAGCAAAAGCAACTCCAACCTGAACAATGCTCGAGTTATCCGACACAACGGACTGGGTACATAATGATACAACTATATACCATTCTATGCAGCCACTTCTTAAGGAACAACAATTAATGTCATGCATCATGCGTCAATTTAAAAAATAAGTAGCAAAAGGCTACAAGTTGATGAGTTCAGTATGAAGTTGCTTTCTTTTTTTTTTTTTTTTTGAAGTATACAAACGTGTAGAGAAGAAGAAATCCACTGCAAAATGTGAAGAGCTGTCATCTCTGGTGTGAAGTTATAAATGATTTTCCTTTTATCTTTCTTTTAAATTTCTTACCAAGAACACATATCCCTTTTGTAGTTAGGAATAAACACTAATATTGAAGAAGAAAATGAAAACCATACTGGTTTACTTCCATCTGTAATAGGAGGGGTGGTGTCTCCCTTTTATATGTTCCCTACTGCATCTAACACACAATTTCTGGACATAAAAGCCCTGGTCTTGAACAGAATTCCTGATTCAAGATTGCCTGGCAATCTTGTTTACTCTTCCAGGCCAAGGCATTCTGTACAGAATCTAGAAATGGCCTGCAAGGACAAGAAAACAATGTGACTGGCGGGAGTGTGTCACACTGGTCTGTGACCCACTCGCCAGGCTGGGGAACATCATGAACTGACCCGAGGGGGAAGAGGCGGTGGAACCCAGCCAGGGCTGGTGCATTAGGAGACCAATTACCTGGGGAGCATGTGGCGAGGCTGCTAAGAGCTACCGTGCCTCGATGCAAGGCCGCTTTGGCATCTGGGAGCTCTCTTCAGTGCGCTGTAAAGAGCTTCCCAGGAGACACTTAAGTGCAGCTGGATCTTAATATGATCAGCCTCTGCGTGCACAATTTCCATCTTACTCTTCCTCCCACAGCCACTGGGCCTCCCCTCACTGCCCGCAACAGAGGTGTAGGCACCCAGGGAGCCGGGCAAGGGGAAAGGTAGGGTCACAGGGCCATCTGTCAGTCACAGTGGCACTGCCCACCCAGCAGAGGGGTTAGGGTTGGGGCTAGCAGGGCATGTGGAGTGTTCTACTTAAAGCGATTACATTGCTAGGCACATTAGCGTCAGACATGTCACATTCGTGAGCTCGACCCTCACAAGACCTCGGAGAGGTGGCTGCCTCTGTGTCCACTTCACAGCTGAGGAGACTGAGGCTTGGGGGCTGACAGACGGGTCCAAGGTGACTCAGCTAGGAAGGACAGAGTGGGACTCAAGGCCAGGTCAGCCTGGCTCAAGTTGAGGCTAGACCCACGGGGGCTCTGCAGTAAGTCTGCCAGATGTGGAGCCTGGGACAGAGCGGGGGGTGTCAAAGCTCTTTCCTAATTCCACCCTTGCAGGCAGCACTGTGACAGTAAGGGGGGCCTGACCAGTCTTGCCTGAAGGTGTCCAGCTAACTCCCCCGAGCAGCTGGTGCAGAGCTCAGCCTGCTCTATGTTCGGCAGGAAGACGCTCCCTCGAGCTGCGCCAGGGATGCTGGCCACGTGCCGAGCCACCCGGCCGGGGCGGCATGGAGACCGCCAACACCAGTCCCTGGAGGGTTGCCCCAACAGGCACTGCGACCTTCTGGGGCTGTCTGTGCCCATGTTCCCTCTTGTCACCAGGGTCTGCCTTCAGCTGGGGATCTCAAGAAGAGGTCGCGGAACCTCAGAGCGGTGGGAAGAACACTGGCTTGGGCACTTGCTGTGGCTCTTCACGCTGCTTCTGCCGGCGTGGCCCTGGGTGGCCCTCAGAAGGGCATCTGTCCAGCGGGGAGAGTAGCTCCTAGCCTACGCCCTCACAGGACTTGTGGAGACAAAGAGCAAAGGCAGGGGGAGAGTACGCCAGCTCTCCTCTCTGGGCCCCCCCTCCCAGCCCAGGACGGAGGCCCTCCAGGGGGCCGACTGGGGGACGAGCGGGAAGCCACACACTCAGACTTCCTCCCCAGATTTTTGCCTCTAGGCTAACTCCTCCTTTCCCCTTCACACGCGGTGAAGAGAGGCTCACAACGAACATCAGAGACAGGGTGCAGGGAAGAAATTAGTGGCTAATCCCTTGATACATTTTTCAGAGAAAACATTCCAGAAAAGTTTTCTCTAACCAACAGGGGCATGGGGGAGACACTTCTGGGGGGCCCTCCTCCTCTCCTGGACTCTCCTGAGTCCCGACCGGGTGGGCAGCAGCCTGAATACCCCAGGCCCGAGTCTGGGAGGCCCTCACGGCATCCGTCGTCCACCCATCCCACAAACCTTCTTTAGGCAGGGACGACACAGCCCGCAACCCAGAATCGCCTTCTGGAGGGTGTGGGTTCCTTTCCTAGATGGTCCCATCCTCATGCAGACAAGGGTGGGGGCAGGGAGGGACCTCGTGGCAGAGGCTCTGACTCAGTCCTCAGAGCGACAGAGCGGCCCGGGGAGCCGCTGCAGCCTCCTGGAAAGGCGAGGCCGCCATTCGGTCTCCGCGGCTAATGCTGCTCCGGCAGGCTCGCGCTCGCCTTGTGGGGGGGGGGGGGGGCGGCGTCTGGAGCATCACAGGCGCTGCGCGGCAGGCGCTGGTCACAGCGCTCGCCCACACCCTTCCTGCAGTGGGCGGCTAACTGCAACCTGATCACGCAGCCCTCGAGAGCCCCGCGCCTGGCCCACCACTTCCTCCTGCTTCCCGCCCCCTGGGGAGAAGCTTCCAGGCTCCCAGGCAAGGACCCGAGGTTTTGCCGGCTGCTAAAGGGGATGAGAAAGCACAGACCCTCCAGCCCCGGAGACTCAGGCTGCGGCTTCCCCCATCCCCCCTACGCCAGGGCCGGGGGAGGCCCAGAGATCGCACTAAATGCCTGCGGACAAGTAACCACGCAGCAGCCTGCCCACGAGGGACACCCAGTCTCAGGATCTAATCTATCCTCTCTAGGTACCTCAGTTTCCTCATCTGTTTAAAAAACCAACCAACCGCCTCATAGGGTTGCTTTTAAGAATAAGTCAGATAATGTATGCAACAGGTCCAGTAAATACTCTACACTTCTGGCTTTCACCTTTCCTTCCCTTTTAGAAACCTAGACATTGTGTCCAGAGTTAAAAGCTAGTGGGGTCAGAGGCCAGGATCCTGCCTGAGCACGTCCACACTCGTGGAGGCCACATGAGAATAGGGACTGTCCCTGGTGTCCAGGGAGTATGACATCACCATTACATGGAGGGGGAGTGATAGCATTCAAATAACTGTAATGATAACAGTGTCACACATGCCTTGGTCATCTCCAAGTTGGCTCATCTGAGAAAACAATCTTTTGGGTAATGTTAGCTACAAAAATACTACCTAATTTATCCTGTTTTCCTACGCGCCCAGCTGAAAGCCCAGCCCAGCATGGGGCTCTGGTCACAGGCTGGGGAAGTCTTTTCTGATTTGTCACAGCAGTACTAAGCCAGCTGGAAAAGGCACCATTAGCCTGTGTTCCACCCTCATTAGTAAACATCAAAATAATTTCCCTGCTGACCCCGAGACACAGGAATCATCATATCCAAGAATGGATTCCAGCAGCACAAAACTGACAGGGGTCTCATACTGGGGTTCCTTGCAAAGGGAAGCTGGGAGGGGGGTAAGGAGACAGTTGTAAACTAAATCCCTCTGAGGAGAGCGTGTGGGTGGAACCACATATATGTAAAGATTTAAACAAACAGAATGCATCACTATGGAAACATTCGGCTTTTTCAAAGGCACAGTTAAGAAAATAAAGCAATCAAGACTTCAGATTCAACACTACAAGTGTTTATGACCAGAAAAGGCAAAGTGGGTCTTAGATATTCTGCAGCCAAGTAAAAGCTGCCAGAACTCAAGGAAGAAATATTCCCAGCAGGGCAGGGACCCATCATGTGTCAGGGCTTTCTCTGAAGCCGTCCAACTGGAGCGTTCTGCTCACTGCAGTGCCCACTTAACTCTTCTGGGGTTGCCATGACACAATTCAGGAGACGGTGCCACTTACTGACCAGGTCCAGACATACCTGCCACTCGCGAGGGCAGGTCATACCAGCCATGGAGGCAGCAGGGAGTGAGTGTCACAGGAAAATGGCAGGTTTATGAGCTGTGACCCAAACTTATTAGGAATCATCAATGCCATGTGAGTTAGTGGTTAGTTGTATACTGAGGATACAATCTGATGTTGTGTCAGACTGTTCCGACCCATGCTTTGAGGCAAGGTGCCTGTCGTCAACATGTTTTTAGCGTGCAGAGCTCACCCTGCTTCTCGGGCTGTCTGCTGATCGGAGTCGTGGTATTGGTAAGCATCGTGAGGAAGCCTGATGCTCAGTCCGGGCATCAGGGTCCCCAAATGCACTCACAGATAAGAATGAAGGGAGGAAGGGACCACCTGTCTACCTCTGAAAGTTTGCTTGGATATGGTCAAGAAACGTTCTTAGTCACTTGCCAGGAAGGTTAGATGAGAATTTGTCTAATTTGTCATAAATTGGACTGTGTCCCCCCAAAAGGAGCTTCCCCCAGTAAACTGGACAGTTCTAGTCCAGTTGGCAGCAGATTTTCTGACTAGGAGATGCTCATGTTGATTAAGGAGAGATGAGGTGCAGATACCTGCACTGGTTCACAGGAAAGCCAGGGGACAAACAGAGTGGCCTGGCAGTCAGCCTGGCCAGCAGGGCACTAGGGTGAGCTTGGGTTGCCCGCTCTGCATGAGCAAGCCCTGAGGCTCATGGACCTGGGGATGCCCACTATTCTGCCTAAATCCTGCATGGCAGAGGGAAAACCACAGTCTAGGCATTAACCTGTGCTGTGTGTGCTGGTTCTGCCGTTCATAAGTCCTAGGAAATGACTTCACCTCTTGGAGGCTCAGTTGCCTAGTCTCTACAATGGGAATAGCATCTTGTTTTGGCAGGGCTTCAGGGAGGATTAGGAATTATGTATGAAAAGCTCCTAGGATGGTTATTAAATTGTCCTGGCAGGTTATTAAAGTTCAAAAAACGGGCAACTAAAAAACTAGACCTGTTTTTCTTCATGCGGCAGCTGTTATATTTGCTCCTTCTGCTTTACAAGTAATGTTGGCAAAAATAGCTTCGCCCTTAATTCCTAGTTAAGATCTACCACCAGTAAAACACAGCAACAGGTTGGTGCAGTCACTGACCATGGGCCTCCTTTGCCGGGGTCTGGAATTCCTGTCCGGTCCTAACCCTGTACTTTTATTCTATGGCAAGTACCTACTTGACATTTCAGAAGGGACATTATCTTAGTGGTAGAAAGAATGGCAGTTCCGGCATTTGACAGCAAGAAACAAAACCTAAGACTGCTGCTCTCAGGTGAAGAAACCCAGGTGGTCGTCCAGGCTGTCTGCTGAAGAGTAGGAGTTAGTTTCCCTGACAGACACAGCAGTGATGAGGGAAAAGGTGAAATCGTAGCTGATGTGAGGGGAGAGCATGACCCCGGGTCAGGAGGGATGTGGTTAAGACCTGGAGTCATCTGCCAGCCCTGTCACTTGTGGGAACAGAAGAGGAATTTCCCCAGGTCATGCAGCCGACTCATAGCCGAAGCTGGCTGCACCACCCTGGCCAGGTTGTGTTTGTTTGAATTGGAGGAAAGCTAGGGATTAAATAGGTTTCATTTTATAGTTATGGTGATTTGTACCTCCCTCACGGGAAGACTCAGTCAGTATGATGTTCAGATTTCATAAAGCATTTAGCATTTCTTAGAGAAAGGAGCAACACACAGGCAACAACATTTAAAAGAAAGAGACTCTGGTTCAAGAAGCTACAGAGCTTGTCAGAGAACAGCGCCTGGCCAGGCATGGCAACCATCTGCCTTCTGGGGAAGAGCCTGCCCAGACTTTGGCATTTTATTGTGATCATGGAGATCATCAATCTTACAGCACGGAATGGAAACAAGATCAAAAGCAAGAAGGCTCACTAAACTTTCCCCGCAGGGAGCTAAGGGGAACTCTAACTCTCTCGCCCTACTTTCATCCATTTAAATCCATTCTCTTTCTCTCCGGTTTTCCCTGTCTTGGTTTGGAATTGGCATGCTGCTCCTAAGTCAAGGGGTCAGGAAGACACATGCTTTTATGATGCAACAAGGGGCAGTTGCTCTGTCTGCTTTGGGAACCCTGGTGACATCAGAGACTAACCCTTTCATCTCGTGAACATGTGTAGAAGAAAACACTGAGTCAGAAGAAAGCCTTAGTCATAGGGCTACTGAACTCTAAAGTGAACAGGACTGTTAGGTAACTGAGTCTATTCCCTGTAGGACCGCTCCCGCTCCTATCTGGCTAGGGTTTAAATGACTCAAGTCATTCTCCAGGGGGAACTAATCTATGTAGAACAGCTGCCACTAGCAGGGCATTTGCTGCTCTTCAGCCGAAATTTCTCGTGACATCACTCAATTCTTCCTCCCTTTGAGGGGACAGTTTTCTCTTGTATTTCAAGTAGTCCAGGTGGCTGCTTGGAGATGCACTGGAGAATACCACCTCTGCTCTTTATTCAGAGGCCTGTAACCTGTCTGGGCATATCCTGGGAAGATGGACAGGCAAGGAGACTCAGTTAAATAAAGTGCTCCCAGAATATGCAGCTTTGCATCACAATAGCACACAAGCCAAGATGTTCAGGAGTCAAGGCAGACTTCAGCAAAGCTCTGTTTGGGTTTTAGCAGCTGTCTGCCTACGGAAGGCTCCAGAGTCACTGACTCATATGTATACCTCCACTTTGCTAAAGGCACAAGGAACAAACATGTGTGGATTTACCCCGGAAGCAAAGTCCATTCATATTTCTTCAAATGAAGTGGGAGAGGGCAGAAAAAAAACTGCTTATGGACAAAATCATCTGTGAACACAGCCACAGCAGTTTTTAACTTGCCTAAAGAAAATATGTGATTTCAAAACATGATTAGGGATTACTGTTCCCACAGTAAACATACTACAAACATGAACTGCAGGCTGTCATTTAATAGGACTCCAAGCTGGGAAGCAAATCCCATCCACATCTTCCAAAGAGCCACACCATGAGAGCAGCTGGACCAGTCTCCGGAAGTTTCTTCATGGTGGAAGGTTTGTTCAGTCTCAGCACAGCTTCCCTCTCCAAGACCTCACATCACCAGTGTGCCCCTCAAGGGTCAGGATAAACTGTCCGAAAGGTCAAGTTTATTCTTGGTTCTCTAGAATGGTACTCCTTGGGCACTCGATGCTAAATGGAAATATGAATAACTCTGACATACACACACTTACACTTTTATTCCAAAGCAATTTAAAACTTATTTATGAGGACATAGACATGTTTCAATTTTATCTCCCGTCAATGAGCAGCAATAGCTCTTTTAAGTCTTGTGGAGAAAGGTCTTCTTCTCTGAAACAAATCTCCACCACCACCCTCACTGTGATATGTCAACACCCTCACAGGGAGACAGTTTCATTTTTTCTAAGTGTTGCTCTTCCTCTCAGCCTCCTGCCATTTTTCCAAAGCTCAAAAGAAAACACATAAATGGCTGAGATCACAGACAGGCATGAGATTCCCCTCTCATGCTAAATGTTCTTAATTTGCACACCTTAAAAATGGCCTGGCCTAAGCTATGGAGCTGTGCAGCCCCATATGCTAGCCACTGGCTGCCAGCTCTAAATTAATTAAAAACTCAGTTCTTCAGCACACTAGCCATATCTCAAGAGATCAACAGTCATGTGTATAGTGGCTACCACATTGGGCTACACAGATACACAGTATTTCCAGCATCACTGGAAGTTCTAGTGGACACCGTTGCTGTAGAGGGCCATTTTGACTGTCAGTAGAATCAAAACCCCTTGGAAATGATGTCAGTTTATTGCCTCTTGCTCATTATAAAAGCCACTTGCTTTTCACCACGTCTAATATAGAAATTAATAACCGTAAGCCAGTCAGGAAACTGCCTCTACATGACAGCAAATCCACGTTGCTTGCATGTTCTCACCTGCCAGTCTGCTTGGGTGGCTCCTTCCATGAGTAACAAGGTCCCGTGACCCAAGGGTAACTTCACTCTGTCCACATATGTGTAGTCTCCATTCTCTTCCTAGAAAACAGCATTCATTGCACTGAATTTTTTTGCTTGTGTGATCAAGTTGCTGCAACAGATCATGACACTGGTCAAAGAAATGCCAGCCTCCACTCAGCCAGACTGGCTCTGTCACTTGGCGGCTGACTGGCCTTAGGCAGGTTACTTCACCTCTCTGTTCTTGAATTTACTCACTTGTAAAATGAGGATGACGAGAGTACCTGCCACACAGGGCTGCTGTGAGCCTCAACTTACATATGTGAGAATTACTTGGAGACTGGTACGTATTAGGTACAGCATAACAGCTATTAGTACTAGTATTATCAGCATCCAAAATGCAGAAAAGCACATTCTGGCTGATGAAGGAATTCAGAGTCATTTATACAATAATTCTTCACATCTGCCTTATTCTGTGCCCTGTGTTTTGACATAGTGTTAGGAGAATAGGCTTTCAGACAAGACATGGTGTGATGAGTTTTGATCCCCTTCTCATAATTTATGCTAATTCACTAATTGGTACCTATGTTAAAACTAGTCACAACTCTTCCTATAGCTACTTTGGTATTTTGGAGATATATTCTTGTTTCTTTCCAGAACAGTCAACAACAAGATTTTCTCAAAGCAGGGAGCTCTGCTGTGACCAGAACAGTGTTGCTAAACTGAGACTGGCTGTGTAAGCCTTTGAGAATGGATCGCAACTCCTGAGCACCTAGGATACAAGTGCCCGTATTTACATTGCCCCTTTCTTCCAGAGCTCAAAGTCAATTCACGTCCAACACCGTAATGAAGCCTCCCAGAACAGGCTGCAATATGGCCAACAGGTGGTGTCACTCCTCCTCCACCGCCGACAAAGGGGCACATTAAACAACTTCCTTGTTCACAGAGCACGTCAAGAATTGAGAGCACGTCAAGAACAAAGAGCACGTCAAGAATTGAGACCGGGACAGACCCAAGTTTCCTGACTTCTTCACCTCCATTCCGGGCAGATTCGTCCATTCATCTGCTTCACTTCCAATGCAAGAGATTACATTTGGGTTACTACAGGATTAATTTCACTGCAATGCTGTGTTTATTATTGTAGGGGTGCTTCTGAGAATGTAACTGTTTACAATGATTTCCCCCAGGAAAATCAAAATCAAAACAAAATGAACTTCCATAAACAGTCTAGGTTCCAGTCCCCAGCCCTTGGCAGTGACTTTGTCAAGCACTGTCATAACTTTATAAGCAGAAGATATAAGCAATGTTTGAAATAACTTTTGGTCTCAGTGATTGATTTTGTGTCTGCCACCTTCTGTCTTCCAGTAATAAGTAAGCACCAAAACATTTACCTCTGACCCCTCAGCCAACCAGTGGGAAGGTGACCCTGTCCTCAGGTAGCCCAGCTCCATCTCAGAAAAGCAAAAGGTTGCTCTCTGAAGAAAGTATTCCAGACAGAGGAGATGTATGTTCTACTGAAGAAAAGATATCAGAAGGGAGTGCATCGTTCATGAGATCAGAGGGTCCAAGGCTCCTTGATTTAGGCTGTAAAGTCAGTTACCAGATCAAGGTTCAACACAGCTAGAAACAGAACTGTTGCTGCCCTCTATATAATCCAGAAGTACAACGGGGCCTTAGTCTATAAACCAAGCACAGACACTAAGACAGGAGAGTGCAGTGGACAGGAAAGACACTTAACACAACAGGAAGAGAATCCTGAGATGAAGATCTCTTAGAACATTAAAACATTATTGGGATAACACTGTACCTCAACTACACTTCAATTTAAAAGAAGAAAAAAAAATACACTAAGGAGGAAAAGCATGTTCTAGGAAGAAGGAATTGTATATGCAACAGCCCAGAGGCCAAGAAACCAAGCCCGATCCTGTGTACACAGGTCTGTGAGACCAGGGAACAGGTGTAAGGAGTAATTTGCAGAAGTTAGAAAAGTTAAGAGCCAGCATTTTCTAATCCAGTGTTGCTCTGCCAAAGCCACTGTAATAAAATGCAAATTTGATCTCAGAATGCCTCTCCCTTGCTTCAAATACTTTAATGGCATCCCAAAGGTTTCAGGACGAAGTTCAAATCCATTAGCTTGGCACCCAAGGCTCTTGATGACCTGCGTGCTCCTTCTCTTTAGTTTCAGCTCCTACCTCTCTCTCATGGGCACCCTGTGCTCCAAATAAACGGAACTACTTACAGTTTTCCAAACATGAAAAAAAAAAAAAACCATTATTGGGGAGGAGGGAGTGCTAAGACCAGTGGAAGAGAAGAGGGGAGCACTGTAATTCTACCTGGAAACATGAAGCAGGAACAGACCCAGCAAGTGAAAGAGAATTCCAAATGCAAGAGGGAAATATCAGCATGGACGGAAAGTGATGTTCAACAGAGCCACGTCTCCCTCACTATTCCTAAGATCTGAGGTTTTCAAATGAGAGAAAGCCTCAGGTTGGTTTGAAACACATTACATCCAGTATAACCATTAGTTGTACCAAAGAGCAAAAGAGGGTGAGCCTTCACTTGGCAGGGAGCTACTCTCATCAGTCCCTGAAGGAGACAGTGATACCAGCACACTCACAGCGAGAGGTGATGTCATTACTTTGCTGCTTGTTATTCGTTCCTTCCAACACCCTTGGCTTAGGAAGTACATTCCTAATTCACAGAAGGAGACAGAAAGGAGGACAGGGGATCCTATCAAGGCAACACAGAGCTCACGAATGCTTCCTTCCTGAGACCAGAGCAGCAACAGACCAAAGAGCCATGCTTTAACTTCACCAAGATACACAGAGACTTTTTCCACTGAGGAAGCAGATAAAAGGCCAGAGGAGCTCACGTGGCTAAGCGTAAGGGCTCAGTTGATAAACGGATAAGCGACAGTGGAAGCACAGTTCAGACTGTTTAGAGGAATGCACTCACAGCCATTAAACATGGTTAAGTTACCCAAACACTGCTCTGTAACCCTTTTGATTTACTCAGGTCTTTCTTCAAAACAAAACAAAACACACGCATTAAAAAGCCATGGCTTAGGATAAAATTTTCCATTCCCGATCCCAGTTAAAAGAAACTTTTAGGGTCACAGTCAGTCTACAGGGTGGGTTTTGCTGTTGATATTCTTGGTTTTCCACACACTTGAAACCTCACAAGTAGATGGAAAAAGCAAAAAAGAATTTTTTTTAATATTAATGTTAATCAACATTCTCACTCCCTCCCCAACCATAGTCAATTCATCTGAATGCTTAATTATAATTTCCAGTGAATGCTGGGGTTTTCCAAAGTTCCACAACTTTCACCAAGATCTCAGCTTATCCAGTTTCCTTTAGAAAAATGTTATTTAGGGACTTCCCTGGTGGTCCAGTGGTTAAGACTCCGCACTCTCAATGCAGGGAGCCAGGGTTCAATCCCTGGTCAGGGAACTAGATGCGACATGCCGCAACTAGGAGCCCGCATGCCGCAAATAAAAATCCCACGTGACACAACTAAGACCCGACACAGCCAAATAAATAAATATTTTTTAAAAAATGCTATTTAGGAAAAAAAAAAGCCTGGGTGTATATTGTTATATCATTACAAACCACCCAACAGATAAGAAATCTAAACATTCTTCTTTTCACTGGAAAGGAAACTTCACACTGTATGAGATCTATGTAGATTTTTCATGTAATTGCGCCTTTCTTGTCCTAAAAAAGGTGTCTTAGAAATTATAGGGTTGGCCAAAAAGTTCCTTTGGTTTTTAAGTAAAAATAAAAGACACTTTTCATTTTCACCAAGAACTTTATTGAACAACGTATTCAACCTTTTGTTCCACTACCTTCTGCCATTTTCCAGGCAACTTCATAATTCCATCTTCCCAAAACTTTTCATCTTTTTGAGCAAAGAATTGTTCCAGGTGCCTTTTACAGTCTTCCAGGGAATTGAAATTTTTTCCATTAAGAGAATTTTGTAAAGACCGAAATAAATGGAAATCCGAAGGTGCAATGTTTGATGAATACAGCAGATGAATCAGAACTTCCTAGCCAAGTTGTAACAGTTTTCGCCTAGTCATCAAAGAAACACGTGGTCTCGCACTATCTTGATGGAAGATTATGCGTTCTCTGTTGACTAATTCTGGACACATTTGTCAAGTGCTGCTTTCAGTTGGTCTAACTGGGAGCAGTATTTGTTGGAATTAATCACTCGGTTTTCTGGGAAGCTCATAATAGAGGACTCCCTTCCAATCCCACCATATACACAACATCACCTTTGGCCCAGCCTTTGGTGTGGTTGGCAGGGGTTCATTTTGCTCGCCTCACGATCTCTTCTGTTCCACATTATTGTACAGTATCCACTTTTAACTGCCCATCACAATTTATTTTAAAAATGGAACATTTCCATATGTTTAAGTAGAGAATCGCACGCGGAAATACGGTCAAGGTTTTTTTTGCTTAACTTATGTGGAACCCAAACATCGAAGCAATGAACATAAGCAAGCTGGTGCAAATGATTTTCAGTGTTTGATTTGGATATTTTGAGTATGTCGGCTATCTCCCACATGGTATAACGTTGATTGTTCTCAATTAATGTCTCGATTTGATCGCTATCAACTTCAACTGGTCTACCCGACCGTGGAGCATCGTCCAGCAAGAAATCTCCAGCACGAAACTTTGAAAACCACTTTAGACACGTTCGATCAGTCACAGCACCTTCTCCATACACTGCATGAATATTTTTTGTGTTTCAGCTGTTTTTACCTTTCTTAAAATAATAAAGCATAATATGCTGAAAATGTTGCTTTCCCCCCATCTTTAATATTAAAATGGCTACACAAAAATTCACCAATTTTGATTTTTTTTAATGCACACTGATATGACAGCTGTCACAATACAAGCTAACAAAATTGTTTCAAATGAAGTTAAAGACAACTAAGCGCTACTAGAGCCATCTTATGGAAAAAAACGAACGAACCTTTTGGCCAAGCCAATACAAACATCAGTGCTTGAAAATCATCATTGGCATAGTTTTTTTTCCTACTATAAAAGTAACATAAGTTCACTAGAGTAACTGACACACTTGAATTACCTGTTCAACGTCTGCCTTCTTGATCTCTGATAATAAACTCCATGAGGGGAGGGCTATGCTGTCTTTCCCTCTTGAAATACGCTCAATGCCTATCACACATATCAATAAATATGTCCTGAATGACTGAGGAAAAGCACCAATATAGAAATCACCTTTAATCCCGTCATCCAGAATTCATACAACACATACACAGGGAATAGTCTACACATACAATCATGCACTCATTTTTAACATTGTATTGTGAGCATTTTCTACATCTTAGATGTACTGTATTTTAAAAATATGGCTGTATAATATTCCTTTGTATGAACACATCCTTCCTCCTTTAAACTCACAAATTATTTTCTGACCACCTACATATGTTAGGCATTATGCTAGTGCTAAGGATATAGCAGTTAGGTACACATGGTTGGAAACAGAGATTTTAATATACCAGTAATACTTAAAAAAAAAAAAAAAGAAAGGAAAGAAAAACCTACTGCAAGTAGATCTTGGGCTAAACATCTCTGAGTATATTTCTAGGATATATTCTTTAAAGTGGAATAACTGGATCTAAGGGTATGAACTTGAAGGCACTTTGATTTATACATCAAACTGCTTTAAGAAGGTTGTGGCAATTTATAATTCCAGCAAAAAAATGTGACAGCACCTGCCTTCTGAGCGCATCACCAGTATGGAACATTATCAATTGGCAAAAAAAATTAGGGAAAAATGGCAATTCATTCTTCAAATATAGAGTTCTTTAATAACTAACCAAGTTCACCGTTTTTTCACATGGCTATTTGCTGTTTGCATTTCTTCTACTGTAAACTCTGTTCGTGTCTTTTGTCCATCATTCTATGGGGTGTTAATGTTTTTCTTATTGATCTGTAACCATGTACAGTAAGATATTTTCCCTTTGTTATACTTTATATAAATATTTTTCTCATTTGCTATTTGCCTTTTAACTGCATTTATGATATTTAACACAGAATAGCTCAAAAATTTTTACAGTCAACTCTACTGATCTTTCTTTGGCTCTCCTTCATGGTTTTTTCCCGTCTTCAGGAAACTTAAATATACAACTGCAATTCCTTTCAGTTAAAAAAAAAGTCTATATTTTTTAGATTTAACTCTTTAATCCACCTAGAGTTGGCTCCCCACTTCCCTGCCCCAAGTGTCTTTTCATAACGATTTCCAGGTACTTAAACCAAGGCATCCTGCTAGACTTTCTGGACAGGATCAACCATGGTGTACACTGCTAAAGTACCAGGCATGTTAGGGACCATCTGTACCCAGTACTGCTAATTCTCACCACAACCCTGTAAGGGACATGATACTCTCCTTTGTATTATAAGCAAAGGAAGCTGGAGGGAAAGTACATTTCTAAGGCAAAAGGCTGGCTAGAGGCAGGTAGGCAAGTATTTGAACTTAGATCTGCCTAGCTCTAAAGCCTGTATTTTTTCCACCTTGTTGTGCTCTCCAAAGTTATCTCTCTTTCTTCTGAAATCCTGTGATTATTTCCTATCTGAATTATATGGCACACTGACTATACTGTAAGGGTCACAAACATCAGCAAGTAGCATAAACAAGGGGTGTGGGCCAGGTGCAACACAGTGGGGAGTGGGGACCATGGAGAACTAGAGAGCACAGGGCCTGCATACAGGTGGGAGCCACTCTGCAGCTCCCTCACCGTTCCCCTGGAGTTGCCCGATCTTCTGGGTTTTCCAGGGAAACTGATAACGGGAGTTTTATATGAAATCTCCTGAGTTAGAAATTTTGGCAACTAACTCAGTTTCTTTAGAAACCCTGGGAAGTATATAAAGAAAACAAGTCTGAGGACCAGTTTCCGCTTAAGAGCTACCCAACTGAGCCGCTGGTGGACCCCTCACATGACTCCTTCTTTTATGCCCATGTCTTGTCATCGTATGTAAGCTCCCAAGCAAGGCCACATGTTATCTGCCAGGCTTCTTTGATGCCCCTTTGCCATTCCACATGGCAGTGCCTGAAACAAAGCTCAGGACAGATATGCTGCTTCAAGTATCACATTCTTAATCTCAGTGATCCCAACGCAATCAGAAAAGGCCATGGACGCAAAATATGCTTCCAAATTAATGATCTTAGTCAACAGTGAGACATTTGGTTTTCCAAGTCACCTCTGATCTCCTAGGTGAGCTATGTACTAGAAATTTTCCCATCTTTTTACTAAGAAGATGCTTATAAAAACAAAACACAAATGAGCAGAAAGGTCAAACAAAACAAAGTAGAAGCGCTCTACCTGTTTCTCATTTCCCAAACTCACAGGAAGCACCCGTCATACACTAACTATTATTAGTTTCTTCACTGGAGGCACCAGGAAAGGCTTCGAGGCTACAGTGGGCCCCTGAAGCCTGGAGAGGACTTAAGTTAATGAGAAGGTGGAGAGCACAGGCCTAAGGAGCAAAGAGACAGTTCAGCAGAACAGTGCAATCGCACAGGGACAGTGAGACACCAAAGTCGGTGGGGCATAGATTATGTAAAGATTTGACAGTCTGGCTGAGGAGTTTACATTTACGATTTGTTCCAATAGGAGCAAATAAAGACTTCTGAGTTGGAAAACAAAGTGATGAAAGCAGTGAGCTCAATCCTGGCTCTCTGTGCCTCTTTCTCTATTCTTTTGCCCTGAATTGATAATGGTGCAATTCCATAGCTTTACATATTATCTAGATTATTAGTTTCAATTCAGTTCAACAAATAATTGTCTGTGCAATGTGGAGCAAGTGATAGAATACGGTGCCTCAGCCACCTCACCTGTACCATGGGGATAACAGCACTATCAACTTGACAAGATTACTGGAGGCTGCATGTAAAGCACTTAGAACAAAGCCAGGCACAGAGTCAGTACTATACACTTGTTACTGATCACCATCCCTTTACTGTTGTTATTGTTGTTGTTATCCTGACAATTCCCAAATGATAGCTCTAGCACAGACCTGTCATGTGAAGCCCAGACTTCATAGCCAATGTCCTACTTTACATTTGGAAGTCTCAAGTATCTCGAACATACCATATAGAAGAAGGAACTCTTGTTACCCTCTACAGACCTCCCCTAAATAAGAGCAAAATAAAATGCAAAACCCCTGCTCCTGCTCCCTCTGAGTAAACAGCACCTCCATCCACCAACTGCTCAAGCCAGAAACCTGGTTCACCCTCCAAAACATACCTCAAATTCATTCACTTTGTTCTTCCCCACTGCCACCATCTGAGTCCAAATCACCAGTTTCCCACTAAAAATACGGAAACAACCTTTCATTTAGTCTCCTACTCTTGCCTCTGCCTGAATTATTCTTCACACAGCAGCCAGAGAGCTCTTTTAAAAATATAAACCAGAGCATGTCACAACCTCATTTATTCCCATTGCACTTAGAGTAAAATCTAAATTCAGAGCTCCAACCACAAGTTGTAATTATGTCTCTCCATTCATTTATCTTCTAGCTCCTGTGACATCCATGAGGGCAGGGTCCATGTCTGCCATATTTACTGCTATACCTGCAGAGTTGAGCATAGTCCCTGACACATAGTAGGTGCTCAATTAACATTTGTGAGCAGGAGGTGGGGGGAGAGAGAAAAAAAAATGAGCTGTTCCTGAAAATATCTGGCATCTGGATATCAGACAGAACTAGGGAGGAAAGATTAGAATTAAAGATATCAGGGTGGAAAAAGGTCATTTTAGTATTTTAGACGTGTGGTAAAAAGAGCCTGGAATGAAGCTGCTGTTAGAAGGATAAGTTTTTCAGACATTTCAAGAAAGAATTAAGAAGATTTGGGAACTGAAACAATTAAAAAGAGAGAATGGGAAGAACTAAAAATAACTTACAATGTAAACCTGACCAAGAGAATAGTGACATCATGAACATAAACGGCCTTATGGGTGGGTGAAACTGTGGAGTTTTCTGAGAGAACAACAATAAATCTGATTTTACAATTTCAGGTTAGACGTCACATGCTGTTATATGTGGAAATGTCTCGTGAACATGTACAAAGTGATGACTAGAACCTGAGATAAAAGTCAAAACTGGAAATAAGATCCAGAAGTTGCTCCACCAAAGAAGAAATGGTTGAAGCCATAAGAACAAATGAAATCCCATTTATTTACTTATTCAACAAAATACCGCCCCCCCCCCCGCAGACACACACACTATACACACACACACACACACACAGTCCTAAAGGCTGGGACGTAATGATAAACAAGACAGAAGTGGACCTTGCCTATACAGCATTTACAATCTACTGCTAGCTCATAATTTCCTAAAAAGTAATGTAGACAAAGATAACAGAATCGAAGACAACCTTGAATATCCATATTTAAGGGGTGTAAAGGGAAAAAAACCTCAAAGGAGGCAGAGAAGTAGCAATGAGAAAAGTGTGAGAATAGCTAAGATAATGCAATATTTCAGAAGCCAATAAGAGAAAGAAAAGGCAGCTAACAGATGGCTAAGTTTCAGGCAGAGAGGTGCTGGACACTGGTGACCAATGTTACAAAGAAGAGGAGAATGATGATTGAGAAAAGGCCAGAGTACTCGCTCTTTACGACAGTGGTATAGTATATTCGCAGCGTGGTGGGATGGAGCTAGAGAGCAGGTGTTCCAAAAGTAAGTTAAGTTGTAGGAAAGGGAAACTGCAGATAGAGACAACTTATCCCAGAATCCGTGCTTCAAAATCAAGAAGAAACCAAGATGTTAGAGTGCCTGCAGAATCAAGCAAAGGGTTTTCTCAAGATGGTAACAGATAGAATAGGAGTTTCCCTAGCTCTCCAGTCCAAGAATCAGATACATGGTAGAGCTGCTTGACAAGTATGGTCAAGGCTTTTTTGCAGACTGAAATAATATTTGAAAACTAAATGCCAGCATGTGCTACAGCTACTTAGCCTGCTGGAGCCAAGGGTCCCTTTACTTGCCCTACCTCCCAACTTACGGCCATGCCAAAATGTTCCCCTCTCCTCTTTTTTAATCATTTCTTTCCAGCTTGTTTTCCCAATCAAATTGTGGTGTTGCTTTGCCCTTGAGAACCTGGCTGGCTTCTAGACAGCTTCATCGATCATCAAAGCTTGCAGCTATATTTAGACAGAAAAGTTGTTCCTACAGCACTGATGTAAGAACACAGCTGGACGTTTTGTTCATAGTGGTAATGTATCTTTTAAATCTGACACAAACAAAACATATTAGTTATGGAAATTATGGAGACAGAATAAAGCTAGGACCCCACAAAGTCATCTCTACAGTTAGTCTGCTGACTCAAACCACGCTTGCAAAGATGGCATCCTCAATATCAATCTGGAAAACATTACTTTAGAAAAAGAAGCAGCTGTTTCTGAAATAAGATCTGCTAAAGGAAGAGGCTAGCCGGAAAAGCATAGATTTGAAATGACCGAGGTTATCTGTTCAAAACAGTTTTGAGCTCGCTTGCCACACACAAATCTTGGGGTTTTTATCAAACTCTTTTCCTGACTTTTGACATGGATTTGGCATGGAAGGTTCTAGCGAGGTGAGTGAGAATACTAAGTATGAGGGACTAGCACGTGCAATCAATCATCCTATACCAGGCGAACCCAGTGATTGTAAAAGGCAAATGCAGTTTACAGTGAAACACCTGCGACAGTGTTTGTTGTTCAGATTTGTTGTTGATATAGTATCGGCGGTGGGGTGGGGGTCAGAAGTTACTGAATTTAAGCAAAAACAAGCTTGGCTTTACACTGACTGTTACAGTCATTCTAGCCACACTGAATGTGCCTTAATGTAATGAAGATGCCATTCTTGGTGATATAATGTTTCCAAGAAATGCAACTTAAAGGAACTGCTATTTTGAAAGAGCTTCCACTCAACACTGTAGCACCAGAAATAAACACTTTCCTTCCTCTAAGAGCATACAGAACAAATTCCACGAAGCCTGACATCCAGCTGACCCCAGTCACCAGCAAAAGTGCAGGGTTCTCCAGTCATCCATTAAATCAGAACGTTCATTCCCAAACCATTCTGGGACATAACCTGATCAGACATAATCTCCCACACCCACCTCGGCACCCTTCCACTGTGTCCGCTGGAATTCTCATTCAGTGATGAGCAAACACCCCCCTATATCCTCAACCTCATGTGCTCAGAAGATTCCAAATTCCCTGAAACTCTCTCTCCTGTGGAAGCTGATCACGTCTCTCATGTCTACAGAGCCAGGGGATACTCCTTATTAACGCTTTCAGACCATTATTCCCATGCCTCTCGTAAAAATACCTGCTTCTCGGAGCTCCTGTCATTAAAGCTGTCCACCTCCCTTCTTCTCTGCCTCGGTCCCAGGAAGTATAACAATCTCCTAATTGGTCTCCTGGCTTCCACTCTTGCTCCTACCTAGCCCGAGCTCCATGCAGTAGCAACTGACCTTGTAAAATTTCAATCGGAACATGTCACTCTTCTGCTTAACACATTTCAATGGCTTCTTGATGTACTTAAAATAAAATCCGCTCCTTCCTGAGGCTCATGAGTCTCTGCGTGAGCTGGCACTGCCCCACTCCTCCCATCTCATCACTTGCTACTCTCCTTGCTCGCTCTGCTCCGCTGTGGGGCCTTCTCCTCCTTCCTCAAACTCACTAAGCTCTTCTCTGCCTCAGCTAAGCAGTCATCCACCATGAAGATGTGGCTTATGAAAGATGGAAAAATTACCAGAAGGCTTAGGAACAGTTTTTTAGAGTATGGCAAAGTGGAGGGAAAAAAACTCTACCACTGAGACAACGTTCAAAAAAAAGTTTGCAAGCAGATCCCATACATAATTGGGGCACACAGACACTTGACCGATCGCTTTGGAAAAGGTTGTTCTCCCAAGACGAAAAGTACTATCGGTGGCAATATGAAACTGGGAGGCTCTTTGCAAAAATTAATTATTCCCAGTGGCAGTCAGGACATGGATTCTAGCCTGAGACAAGGCCCCAAGGAAGCAAATGATGATTCTAACTCCCAAAAGATCTCGTGTCGGTAGAGAATTCAGGTCCTACCAGGACTATTTATCTGTATCTGCTTAAACATGCACAAATTAATTGCCCACTCACACATGCTCTCCAAACCACTGCATGACCCTACAGATAGGAGCTCAAAAACTCAGCCACCATTCTTGACCCACAGGCCACTTTACCCTCTCAGAGTCTCCTTTGTACTCCCTCAGTGAATGCCATTCACAGTCCAAGGCAAACTTGGAGGTTGGCTGTTCATTTTCTTTTTTGATTTCCACATATGAAAAGTCACCGTAGCATCCACCATTTATAAAAGCTTAAAAATTCACTGATTACTGCAACAACTTTCATAGTGCCTTTCACGGGAAAACTTCTCTATTACTCCCATAAAGTAGCTACCAATTATCATCCCCATTTACAAAAAAGGAGTAAGTATAAATGAGGCGGATAAGTGCTTTTTACAAACGTCAGTAACAGAAATAGGAAACAAAACGTGATTTTCTAAATTTCATTAGGGAATGTATTAAAAATATGATGGTTATCAACAATTTCTTTCAAGCAGGTCTTGTAATTTCTCAGAACAGATGCCGTAATCAGAAGATGGACTAATGAGAAGTGTGGATGCCCGGAAGAGCCGCAGCAGGGGTTCTGGCTGAGGCGGCAATTCAGTCACCACTCCATGAAATACTACACAGTCCAGTTCATCCAATTTTCAAATGTAAGCTAGTCAGTTTATATTATTTTGGATTCCAATATCCTCACTTCTTCCACAGTCCTGGAAAAATATTGGTATTTATGATCAAACTGACCTTTTCATACTCCACTCTTCCCAGTAGTGTGTAAAAAACCTATTAGCAAGGGAGGTACTAGGAACCCAAACGCACTGGGAACTCTCAGAAACCCTACCATTACAAGTGGTTTTACAACCATCTCTTTTGGTGATATGAACAGAGCTCACATCCTTCAGAAGGTGCTAGAGAGAGAAATGGTTAGAGAAACGTCCAACTGGCCTCAACTCAATCACCTCGAGATGGATAGAAGCCCCTCACGTTTTCAGGATTCAGCTGAAGGACAGAGCTTACGCACGGGTAATTTTCTAGAAAACAAGGCTTTTGGCATCCAAACCTTCAGTGCATCACAAACTTCCTATTATCTAATACCCACACCCCCCAACTCAGCCATCACTGTTTCTATGGTAACCGACAGAGAAATAGCAGCCTGCCAAATGGCTTTTGTAGTTCCTTTTCCAGCTTGTTTTTCAGTATAGAATTAAAACTATACTGGGAAAAGAACCAGACTAATCTTTACAACAGGGACACGATGCAGTTTGAAAAGTACAACTGGGTTTGGGACACGAGCATAGAAAAGCTTTAATGAGCCCAGCTTGGGAGAATAAAAAAAAAGTTCTTGGGGCTTCCCTGGTGGCACAGTGGTTAAAGAACTCACCTGCCAATGCAGGGGACATGGGTTCGAGCCCTGGTCCAGGAAGAACCCACATGCCATGGAGCAACTAAGCCTGTGCGCCACAACTACTGAGCCTGCGCTCTAGAGCTTGTGAGCCACAACTACTGAGGCCAACACGCCTAGAGCCCGTGCTCCGCAACAAAATAAGCCACCACAAAAAGAAGCCCGCGCACTGCAACGAAGAGTAGCCCCCACTCGCTGCAACTAGAGAAAGCCTCTGCGCAGCAACGAAGACCCAATGCAGCCAAAAAATAAATAAAATAAATTTACAAAAAAAAAAAAAAGGTTCTTGGTTTCTAAAAAATGTCTACTGAGGTATATTTGGAAAGCTTTACTTTTGTCTTAAGACAGTGTATCCTGACATTGGCCTGAAGATGGATATGATGCTATTCATTCAGGTTTAACTGAATTAACAAAAGAAGGGATAGGGTGAATGGAAGAGCAAGTATACTATGCCCCCAAGCACCTTATTATCATTAAAGGAAGTGGTAATTGACTCTAAAATCAAAATGAATGAGCTGGAGTTGACAAACTTGGACTAGAGGACAGTGAAACGAGGATCAGCATCTTGGAGGAGTGAATGTTTAATCCTTGGGGTGACGCATGCATGAAGCTGCCTGAGCCAACTGCATGAACCAGAAGGGCACTGATGCTTAGGAAACAAAGATCTCCTTACCATCTCAGCACAGCGAGAAATTGTTAGGAATGTAACGTGTGGAACTGGGGCAGCTTTCAGAAGATCAGCAGCTACAGAGAACTACTACTTAAGGTGCCAGACTGCAAAACAAACAGCTGCTGCAGGGGTGGAAGAGTTTGAATGTTAAAAAAAAAAAAAAAAAAGGCTAATTCTCTTTGAAAGTGGCCCCAAACAGATGCTTTTCTGTCTCAAAACTGCATACTTGAATGAGGTACAGGCAATCTCACGATTCCTCTATGTCAGCTTTAGGTGAGAAACTTTGACTCAAGTCAAGCAGGTATTACCTTCTTCTCCTCTGATAGTTGAAAACTAACTGGAATTTGAAAGAGATGCCCTCCCACAACCTCTAGCACACTCCAAATGTCTTGATGACAGACATGAAAATTACAATCTATAGTGGCATAGGGAGACAGGTTCCTAGGAGCTACAGAAAGTCAAGACTCCTACAAATTCCACACAGAAGACTAATTTACACTTTCTATTTTATGATTTTACTTTGAGTTGTACAATATGAATCATGAGCCATGTTCTCAAAGCTATCACCACAGTTGAGAAAGAAAAGTAGACTGATTTGCAATAAACTTTTCCTTTCAATCCTTCAGAAAAGGGATCATTGTCCTGTGATAAAGATGATGTACTCTAAGATACATTTCCAAGGATGTCAACTCAAAGAAAGGCTTCTGCACTTTAAGTTTAGCTAGGTTTGTGGAGCCCAAGATTTTTTAAATCTGTTAAAGAAACCTGAAGAAATCCTTCCAAAAGTTTAAACCTGAGTTTTGATTATCCAAGAATGGACTTTATGGGTTCTGGAAGAAAAAAGTAATTTTTAAACTGTATTCACTAATGCATGATTATAATTTCCCCATCTTAAACAAAAGCCAGATTTGAAGGAATACACAACTGCATGAAATTCAATCATAGTTAAGACTATGCTGGAAGCCAAAACTTATTAGTCAGTAACCTGACATACTGACACATTTATATTTCTTCCCAAATCTCAGCCAACTTTGTTTCAGACAAATGTTCTTACTTACCAGATATGTATTTTCATCAAATCAGCTACCATAGTTATAGTGCAGATTCCCCTGCTACTAGTAGACAATTAAAGGGACTTAACCACATTTTCAGTGTTTCATGGCCTGTGCTTTCACTCATGTTCACCAAAATAGACTCTAAGAAGCCTTGAGAAGACAATGTTTCAGTAAGTATGGTCAGTCTCCCTCTTACACAGAGATTTTGTTCCAAATGGTTGCCCTCAGAAACAATGCAAAGTGGTAGTTACATTTTCCATCCACACACGAACCTATAACATAACTGAATTATATTACCAAGAAATAGCTCTTGATCACCATGAATACGTTTTTATGTGAGAAAATGAAGACCTTCAGCTGCCTAGAGGGGAAAAGGAATAGCGGTATTCTGGGCACCGGAACATTGTTAACGCTTAATAGTTGGAAACTGCTGGTACAGCAAAATTAATTATCCAGAAAGCATGCTTTGGGAATTTTTAAGCTTAAAATCTATAAACAGGACAAAAATGTTTTTAAAAAGGGATGATGGTGGTGGTGGTGAATGTACGTGTACAGAGAAGCAGTAACTGAATACTTCAATACTTGGCAACAAAGAAAATAACAGCAAAGACTCAGAGACTCGGATTACACCAAAGATTATATTGGACACACTACAGCTTGTTTTCCAATCAGAAAGCTGGATGGATAACTCTGGGAGGCGGGCAGAGCACTAGCACGGGCCAGATCAGGAGCTCCAGGAGGGGAAAGATGATGTCACCTTACTTATCCATTGCTATAGCCCCAGCTCCCAGGACCATGCCTGGCAAAAAGTTTGTGTTCTATATGCCTGGCTTGAGAAGAGGGTCTGAACTTTAAAATGAGACACGTGGTATTTCTCCACTATTCATACAACAGGAGACTTATTAAGGGCGGGATGAATTCTTCACATGTGTGAACTTGGGATTTAACTGAGTGGAAGCCTACATATGAAAGCATAACCATACCTTGCTTCTCAGGTGGTACTCCCTGGTACATGAGAAGGCTGACTGCCAGTGAAACTGTGAAGGCTATTCAAAGTGCTCGGGGAGCAAGTTCATTCAGTAAGTCACTGGCAACTGACAATCCCTCACTAACACAGACTAAAGTTTCTGTGCAAACAAAAGCAAAGAAAACCCAGTCAACAGAAAACATACCAATGAAAGGTGCTTAATGGCATAAATGCAAAACAGCACAATATGCTTCAAAATTCCGTTCTTGGAAACCCAAATACGTGTCAGAAAAACAGCCCAAAGAAGTATATCTGATGCAGAACAGACACAAGCACTGACTGCCTGATAATTATGTGGTCTGGATTAGGTCATACTCAAAACACAGCCTTGTAGGCCTTCCACACTGACTGGGTCTGGTTTAATGTTATAAACAAAATGACTGGGAATCTTGGTTAGAAAAAAACCCCACAAATCCTGGAAATAAGATAATTTGGTAGAGATTTGCTCTTTTCTTAGAGTTTCTACTATCCTTCTATCTACCTTAGTCCTAAAGTTCTATACTTTTTGATTTAAAAACACTAACAGCCCTCATATCCCTCAAATGTCTTGTAATATAGGTAAGAGCTGGGCTGGACAACTAAAGTTATTCTACAGTTTAGCCACTGCTTGTCTGATAATCTGGCTTGAATTTCCTCTCTGAAAGAGTTACAGAGCCATGTGGATTTCAGGAGCAGGCTAAGAAGGCAGTGAGGATGCATGTGATGCTCTCTCACAAGAGAGAGGCAACCCTGCCATGAAGAACACTTACTTAAAGTTTCAGGGGTATCTTCCTTGAGACGCCCTTCTTTGCCTCCTGGCCCCCACTAACTTGAACCTTGCCTTTATAAGCCCTCCTTCCTAGCATTTATCAGAATTCCAATTACTTGAGTAATTAGTAGTATCTGTATATCCCCGTTTCCATGTGGACAGGGACCATGTCTGTCCTTCCCACCAATGCAAATAAGCCTCTAGCACCTGGCACGCGGCAGGCAGTTTCTGTTGCATAAGTAAATGAACGAATGGCTTCTTTGGAAGTCACAAGTTAACCATGGGGTAAGCAATCAGTTGAAAATGTTTCATCAACAAAACACACACTCCAATCTCCTAAATCTGAAAAAAGGAGCCTTTTAGAGGTCAGTTTTTTTCACAGAATATTAGATGGCAGGAGGAGCATAATATAAATAGACTACTCACTGGTGGGGGCTTCTTTCTCATCTCAAACATGCGTGTGGCACCAAAACTGAGTGAAGCAATGATGGGGCACCTCCCCAATGAAGGTTCGTCGTCACTATGCCAGTCCACGCTGTCCTTCTCATTTCGGTAAAGATTGCAGAGCAAGGAGTTGAAGGTGTGGCCAGTGTTCTCTTCAATTTGGTTCTTCAGCATGAGCAGCACAGGATGCCACTGCAATCAACAGGCCAAGAAAAGGGGCAGAGACAGTTCACGTAAGACACAAGGTGGCAGCCACGTGGAAAAACAGGAATGGCAAAATCAGTAATGTTATAATATAAACAGGGGCATGAAATAAGCAAACCACTGGAAACGTAATAAACATAAGGCTAGAAGAGTAGTTTAATTCTCTCCTGTTATTTCTGTTTTGAAGCAAGCTGACCTCTACACTTTTATAAAGGTACTAAATTTGGTATAGAATGTCATGAAGACCAGGCCTATCCACCCATCTCATCCTTTCCATGTTAAATATATGACGCTCGCAGAGAAGCAACTGTCAATACACTCAGGGCAGTCACCTCAGTAAGTCACTGAGGTAGCGTGTGGAACAGTAAGCCTGGTTTGTCACCACAGCTGATGGGCCACCAAGAGTTAGCAGATGCAGACTGAAGTCTGAGGAGGGAAACAACTCTCCTGCTGGGTGGCCCTCTGTTCCATTCCTATTTTATCAAGAAAGGCAGAACTGCTCTTTAAAAAAGATATTTAATATTTCCAGAGAGGCAAACTTCCTAAAAACAGAACCTAGAGGGGAAAAACATTCTACAGAATAGAATCATAACACGGCTGTGCAGTACAGAAGATTTAAACAGAGTCCACAGCCCTGCCTCCTGAGCACCGAGTTCACCTCTGTTTATATGTGGAGCTCAGCGTCTTGCCACACATACTTTAGGAAGCTATGACCCCTAAGCTTAGGTTGTAGTTGGGGGCTACAATCAGCACAGCTCACACTGGTTCTTGTTAGAACTCTATGTCCTGCCTCCAGGAAACCTCAAGTGCTTTACAGAGCTTCCTGGAGAACAGGAGTTCTCAAACCACTGGCAAAGATTATTGAGGTGGGAATTCCCTGGAGGTCCAGTGGTTAGGACTCTGTGCTTTCACTGCTGAGGGCCCAGGTTCAATCCCTGGCCGGGAAACTAAGATCCCGCAAGCCATGAGGCACGGCCAAAAAAAAAATTATTGAGGGCCCCAAAGAACTTCTGTATGTATGGGTTATAGCTATAATAGTTACCATATTAAAAATTAAAACTAAAAAAATTTTTAATTTTGGGTTAATTCATTTAAAAAATAACAACCTCATTACATGTTAACATAAGTATTATTTTATGAAAATTAACTATTTTCCAATACAAAAAATTGGTGAGAAGAGTGGCACTGTTTTGCAAATCTCTTTAATGTCTGACTTAATAGAGGAGTTGATTCTAATATCTGCTTCTGCATTTAATCTGTTACAATATGTTGTTTCTGTTGAAGCATACAAAGAAAACTGCCTTCACACAGTTAAGCAGTTAGAAAAAGGAAGAATCTTTTATAGCCTTTTCAAATAATCGTAAATATTCTTTGACATTACACCAAAACTCAACTGAACTGACTTCTTAAAGGTTAGATGCAATGGGGAATCTGAAACTATATCAACAAACTTTTCACATTGCTACATCTAAATCCACTGGTCTAGAGTGCACTTTGAATGGATGTTTTAATCTTGCATGATTCTGTAACATCAGGCATTGGTCATTTGGAAAATATTGGCTCACTGAGTTATGCAGACCCTTTTAATACTGACATATTTCATTATACAATATCAAAAAATCATCTCCAATATCAAAAAATCAAAAAACCACCGAGCTCTTCAGAAAAAGCTAAGTAAAGGGAAGAGGTCAGGCTCAAGGTGGTGGATATGAGTTTTTCCAGAATTCCTAATATTTCCTTGAAACCTCAAGTTTTATCATTAGTGACAAATCTTGTCCATTATTTTCCTGGAAGTGACACTTCATTCATTTTTGAGAAAATGTCTGCTGAATACTCAAGCCTGAGTAACTAGTTTGTGAGCCAGCTGCTCTTCCAAGTAAAATGGTCCATGATAAAAGTAGCTCGTTCAGCTTACAGCTTAAACAATCACACCAGTGTTCTTCCTTGACAACCATCATACTTGGCTTGTAGCAGGAGTGCCTTATGCATACTTTCCATTTCATCAAACAATTAAAAAAGATCAAGACTTAATAAAACTAATAGTGCTTACTGCTTCATCAAGGGACATCCTTAAATGAAATCAGCATTTTGTTTTTGTTTTTGTTTTTACTGGAAGTGCAGGTAGTAAAGAAATCAATGATTACTAGTACAGCTTGGGGGCAGTGTCTTGATTCATGCTAAGGCACCGGCAATTTTATTCACCATTACTTTTGTATCACCAGTGCAAATTCAACACAGTGAAAAATGTCACCTAGTCTTAGCATTACCATAAAAATATCTTTGACCTTGTGGATTCCCAGAAAGAATTTCGTGGAGTTCTTCCAGGGATCTACAGACTCTACTTTAAGAACTGCCACTTTAAAGAAGCCCTTCAAGGGCTTCCCTGGTGGCACAGTGGTTAAGAATCCGCCCCCCAATGCAGGGGACACAGGTTCGATCCTTGGTCCGGGAGGATCCCACATGCTGTGGAGCAACTAAGCCCGTGTGCCACAACTACCGAGCCTGCGCTCTAGAGCCCGTGAGCCACAACTACTGAGCCTGCGCTCTAGAGCCCGTGAGCCACAACTACTGAGCCTGTGCTCTAGAGCCCGTGTGCCACTACTGAAGACCGCATGCCTAGAGCCCGTGCTCCGCCACAAGAGAAGCCACTGCAATGAGAAGCCTGCGCACCGCAACGAGGAGCAGCCCCCGCTTGCCGCAACTAGAGAAAGCCTGCACGTAGCAACAAAGACCCAACGCAGCCAAAAATATAAATAAATTTTAAAAATAAGTAAATAAAATAAAAATAAGGAACCCCTTCAAAGTCCATGTTCTATGTTTGAAAGCAAAGAAATGGATGTTCAGCAAAGGAAAGCATAATGTCATTATAAGGTATATCCCATGACTACTGTCAGGTAAAACTTCCAGGGAGCATATGTGGAAATCACTCAGCTTCCCCGTCACATGGAAATCATGGTAAAAGCTGGCATTCCTTGTTATGGATATTAGCATTACATTCTAAGCAGAGGATTTTATTTATTTATTTTACTGAAGTAACACTGGTTTATAACATTATATAAGTTTAATGTGTACAATGTTATATGGGTTGGCCAAAAAGTTCGTCTGGGTTCTTCCAATATTTCTGTTTCTATATAGCATACTGCATGCTCACCACCAAAAATTTAGTTTCCATCCATCTCCACACAGTTGATCTCCTTCATCCATTTTGCCATCCATTCTGCCCCTTCCCCTCTGGTAACCACCACTCTGTTCTTTGTATCTACATGTTTGGTTTGTTCATTTATTTTATTAGTTTTTTATATTCCACATATGAATGAAATCATACGGTATTTGTCCTTCTCCACCTGACTTATTTAACATAATACCCACAAGGTCCATCCATGGTCTCACAAATGCTAAGAGTTCATCGTTTTTTAAATGGCTGAATAGTATTCCATTGTATATATATATATATACCACATCTTCTTTATCCATTCATCTGTTGATGGGCACTTAGGCTGTTTCCATATCTTGGCTATTGTGAATAATGCTGTGATGAACACAGGGGTGCACATATCTTTTCAAACTAGTGTTTTCATATTCTTTGTATACATAACCAGAAGTAGGATAGCTGGATCATATGGTAGCTCTACTGTTAATTTTTTGAGGAATCTTCATACTGTTTTCCATAGTGGCTGCACCAATTTAAATTCCCACCAACAGTGTAAGAGGGTTCCCTTTCTCCATAGCCTTACCAGCACTTGTTATTTATTGCCTTGTTGATAATAGCCATTCTAGCAGGTATGAGGTGATATCTCATTGTGGTTTTGATTTGCATTTCCCTAATAATTAGTGATGCTGAGCATCTTTTCATGTTGTCCATTTGTATGTCTTCTTTGGAAAAATGTCTATTCAGCTCCTCTGAGAAGAGGATTTAAAAAAATAAACAGCAATAATAACAGACAAAACTCAGATCAAGAACACAAATGTTATTAAACTAACATAAGTTAGTTCAAGAGAATAAGTTTCAAAGTAAAATTCCATAATAATGTTAGCAAGCTGTACTTCCTATTTATTTTATGACTTAAGCTTATCTTCATGGCGATAAAGATCAGATGCTAGAATTATACACTTAACAAGAGACACAAGAATGTAAAGGAGGATGACGAGAGCTTTTCGGCAATGTAACTGAGAAACTAATTAGCACTTCCTTGACTTGCTTAGGGACTGAGCACTGGGATAACACCAAGTCTGCATTATGTTTCTAAGTGGATATATATTTTTTCTTGGTTATTTTTGGTGGTGAAGGAGAAAAGGAGGAAAAAAAGGAAATAATGAACTAGAGGATTAACTTAGACTCTCCAACCAATACTCTATATACAGATCCCTCAGAAGTGAACGTCTATATTAAAATTCAGAGTCATCTCACTGTTCAGTGAGTACATTCTATCCTTAAAAGACATTTGAGGAAATGAGTATGAGAAAATATGAATCACAAATGTAAAAGGACCTATTCAGTGGACTTCAAACAGTGTTTTGTAGAGACGTAGGTACCACAGAGATGTCTCCGGGATCACAGTGGGAGAAAGGAGAGGTCAAGCTGGTAGGACTGCCAGTCAGTCGAGATACTCTTTTATTTTCATACATTGGGTTCATACAAGATTTAGTTTGAAAAAAGACTAAAAGGAGTTTAATTACCTATGGGTGAATCTCTTCCTGTGCTATGGGATACTAAACTTGAAGTAATAACAACTTTAAACTAGTACCCCCAACACATATATACACATTAGGGAATCCCCCCTTTAAAAAAATCCGAGGCATCACTTTTGACTTTGTTCCAGATGGTATACAAACTAAATTTATTAGCAATAAATGCAAAGTTATGAGCCAGCCAAATTCAAATGAAAAAACTCTAATTTGACAACCTTAATATCCAACAAAAGAGGCTTGCTTGAATAAATTATGCTACACATAGATTATGGAATACTATGTACCTATTAATGCAATGTTGTAAAAGAGTATTTAATGATACTAAAATATGTTAATGATATAGTAAAATGAAATGTAGTATATAAATAATTGATTTTATTTTTATAGAAAAATTCTCTACATATATTTGCCTAAAAAAAGAAAAAAAAGACTGGAACCAAAATATCAGGTAGAACTATTATCCAAAATTTTAATATTCTTCATACTTATCTGTAGCTTCTATATTTTCAATAACAGATACATATTACTTACATTATAAGAAAAGGATTGACATTTAAAAAATTCTTTTGAAGAGTTGTCAAAATGTCTCCAAGAATAAGTGGTCACTCAACTCAGCAGATCTTTGTGCCTTATGTTTATTCTAAAGCAGTAGTTCTCAACCAAGGTCAATTTTGACCCCTGGCAGAGGTCTGGCAATGTCTAGAGCCATTTTTGGTTGTCACGACTGAGTAAGGGGTGCTTCTGGAAGCTCGTGGGCAGAAGTCATGGATATTGCTAGACATCCTACAATGCACAGGATAACCCTAAAAACAAAGAATTATCCAGCTTGAAATGTCAGTAATACCGAGGTTGAGAAATCCTGTTCTAAAAGATTAACTAGAATGAATAAGAACTTCTTCCCCACAGGCTGTTTAATCCTCAGCTTCTCTGCTATGACTGTTGACAAGAAGATAAACTAATTCTGACAGAAACACGGCCAGCAGTCTATGCTGGATTGGCCTAATTCAATTCTCTTCACGTTTCCAAGTCAACTTCAGATACAGAGGGTCTCAACGCTTCCCTGGATCACATTCTAAATGCAGCTGTAGAAACCAGAGCATACAGCTATCTCTTTATGTGAAAAAGCCATGTTCCCTTCAGTCAATATTTTATCCCTGAACATTTTAGTAAAATGGTAGTTTATGATAACAAATTACTAGAAGCTCTAAATGTGTCATATTTCTCTTTATTTCAATGCCATAAGCAAAACTCCATTTTCTTCAAAGTCTCTTTCAATAAAAACATAATATTATTTGCCAAAGGCAAGATTCCAGGGACTAAACAGAGAGCTGTTTCTTGGATCTTAATTCCATCATCTGGGCAAGCTTAATTTATATACTAGAATCCCTCTGTCTGTCATGGAAATTTTTAAAAACAAAAGAAGCAGCAGAAACAAGCCAAAGCAATGGTAAGTTAGAAGTATGAGAACTGCAACCACAGAATGAAAGCAAAATCAACAAGAAAAGCACGGATTTTTTCACAAACGGCAAAAGAGCCTGAGAAGTGGGAAGAAACATTCTGACCTCACTGGTCAGTCATAAGGCTTAGACCCCACAGCAAATATGTATCAGGAGGCACACAGAGGGCTACGGCCGGAAAAGCCTGGGGAAAGGGAGATTAGGAAAAGAAATGATTCATTTCTCTGAAATCCTTGAGTCTGGTTCTAGTTCACTCTAGTTCCAGTTTTTTTCTCATCCTCTGTCTTTATCTATGGATCAAAAGCACATCAAGGGGGCTTCCCTGGTGGTGCAGTGGTTGAGAGTCTGCCTGCCGATGCAGGGGACGCGGGTTCGTGCCCCGGTCCGGAAAGATCCCACATGCCGCGGTGCGGCTGGGCCCGTGAGCCATGGCCGCTGAGCCTGCGCGTCCAGAGCCTGTGCTCCGCAACGGAAGAGGCCACAACAGTGAGAGGTCCGTGTACAGCAAAAAAAAAAAAAAAAAAAAAAAAAAAAAGCACATCAAGGGTGATAAGCCCCAAAACTCAGTGTTTGAACCCAGAGGATTTTTTGAACTAGGAATCACCATGCAGCTCTGCAAGGTATCTTACTGTTATTTTATAGTACTCTACATTTATAGTATACAATCTATAAAACCAAACCAACAACAACATTCCAACATACGTGAGGATTTGGTTCCAAAGTGATTCTTGAATAAGTGTAAGGAAGCTCTCCATACCATGCTGTAAGTCTTGGTTGCTGGTATGTTACATCTAAGAAAGAAAATACAGGGCCTTTGAAATGGTTTGATGCTATTTAAGGTGTACCTATTGAGTGCCAACACCATGCCTTGCAATGTATAAGAAGCTATGAGAAATACAAAGGAAGAGTAAGGATGGGCCCTGACCCAAGGTTCCACCTTCACAGAGGGCGTGGGATTTCAGGAGTAGAATGCTGACAGCTAAAAGGAGGACGATAAGAGAATGTACACTGGCAGAAACAGTATGGGTGAAGCTCTGAGGTGAGAATGTGTGTGACTTATTTGTGTCAGTGATGACATAAACAAGAGTGAAGGAGACACAGCGCAGAACAGAAGGGTTCAGATTAGGGAGGGTCTAAAATGCAGGATATGGAGTCTGAACCCTTGCAGGTAGGAACTTGTGGCACCAACGTCCATACAAGAAACAAGACAAACTGTTCACCCATGTGCCACCCTTGTGTAAGCCCTTTTGATTCCAAATGAAGAAAAAAGTGCTCTGATCAATCATAGCATGTAGCTAATTTTAGTCAGAAGGTTTTGATGTCCAATTTATTTAGAGAGGGAGTTACCCACAGATCTGCTATTTTTCCTACAATTGATTTCAACCACTACAACAATAAAAACAACAATAATAAAAGCAGCTAACATTCACTGAAGGCTTACTATGTAGCAGGCATTCTGTTAAGTACTTACCATGTACTATATCATTTAATTATCACAACAACCATGTAAGATAGGTATCAATATTATTATTCACTCTATTTTACAGATCAGAAAATCAAGAATCAGAAAATTATTTAACTGTAATTTGTTTAAAATTAACAATTATTTTGAAAGAGCCAGCAATCAAAGCCAAGTCCGTCACCAAAAGCCCTGCTGTAGAAACTGCTGGGAATTAGAAGGCTGCCCTGAAAGAGCTGACTCTCATTCTGACACCTGAGTTACAAAAATGATGCCAGTATACTTTGCCTCTTTCTCCACAGAAAATTTAAATTCACTCAATGTGCCAGAAAGGAAATTCTATGCTAGAGCACAGGCGCTCCCCAGTGACCGCCTCTGGTATAGCAGGTACTGTTGCTTGTGGATGACCACAGAGGAGCCGGTTCCAAGTCAGGTAATCTCAACAAGCTCAGTAGAATACTACAGATGCTGAAGCTAAAGGAGACTGGACTCTTCTAGTGAAACTAAAATGAGAATAAAAAGCTGGTAAAAAGGATCACAAAAGAATATATGCCAAATAGAATCAGGAAAAAAAAGCTCTGGCAGTTTCTATGAAGAAAGAGGAAAGCTGGCACCATTTGTAGTAATAAGTAGTGAACAAACACAAAAGGAGATAAGCATATCAACCACAGTTCAGTCAAACCAAACTTCCTTTGCTTCCCTGAACGCCCATCTTCTGCCATGTTCTGAGAACCACTTGCTGTTTCTTCTGCCAGGAACACTCCTTCCTGTCCCCTTTGACAGGCTAACTCCCACTCATCCCGAGGGTTCCTGTCAGATTTTGAATCTCTGTTTAAATCTGGCTGTGGTTCAAAGAAGCAACGGTGCAAAGAAGCAACGGTATTGGAATACATTCCGGAAAGGAAGACCAAATATCAACAACTGTGATCTCAGAGATTTACTTACCCTCTCTGATGCCAGTCCTCTGTTTCCAGGGAACATCCTGACAAAGCTGTTCAAATACTGAGTCGGCTTCTTTTAAGTCAACAAAGCCAGGATACAAACACACCCTTGATGCAGAAAGAACAGTTATTAACTAAAGAACACAGAAAAAGATGAGTTAGACTCTAATCATTAGCAGAACAAATCTGGATGATGCTTCCTTTCGTGGGGAGATGAAATCATCTTACCACACCTCCAGAGCTTAATATCACCCAGATCACGATGCTCCAGATGTAAAATAAACCTCTTTCAAGTTAAGACAAATGAAAGAGGCAATGAAGGATAAAGAGGTACATGACAGCTTTCATAGATATGGTTCAAATATTACCCAAGCACTGCTTAGCTGTGAAACCTTGGACAAGTTACTTAACCTCTCTGAACCTTGGTTTTTCTCATCTGTAACACAAAGATGATCTCCACCTTATAGCATCACTGTGAAAAGTAGAATAACTAATAAAATGCTTGGCCCTGTGTTACTTTAACAATTGGTAGTCTTCTAAGACTATGCTAATTGTAGGGAAAGCAATCATTTATAACTATCAAAATAAACATATCCAAATAAGGGTTCTTTTTCTCATTGAATATACACTTATTTCAACAGTGCCAAGCCAGCTCAAAATTGTTTTGGATATCTTTTTTTTTTTTCTCCTTTAAACAGCTTTATTGAGGTATAATTTACATACTGTAAAATTCAGCAAAGAATAATGTCTTCAAGGTTTATCCATGTTGTAGCACATTATCAGAACATTTCTTTTTATGGTAGAATAAAATATTTCATTATATAGACATACTGAATTTTACTTATCCATTCACCAACTGATGGACATTTGAGTTGTTTCTACTTTTGCCTATTATGAATGCTACTATGGACATTCGCATGCAAGTCTTTGTGTGGATGTATGTTTTCATTTCTCTTGGGTAAGACACCTAAGAGTGAAGTTGCTGGGTCATATGGTAAATGTATGCTTAACTTTTTAAGAAACCATCAAACTTTTTTCTAAAAGGGTTGTACTATTTTACATTCCCACCAGCAATACAGGAAGGCTCTAATTTTTCCACATCCTCATTTATAATAACACTTATTATTGTCTTTTTGATTATGGAAATTCTAGTGAATATAAAGTGGTATTTCATTGTGGTTTTGATTTCTATGTCCCTAATATACTATTGCATTTTAACAATGCATTTGGCTTTTTTGGATACCTTTCTTAAGAAATGTTCTGAAACCCCATGGAACACTCTCTGCAACAGCCTTGTTGGTAGTAAATTTTCACTCTTGAAAGGTACATTTAATTTTTTTAACAGTTTAACAAGTAATTTATTAATTAATTTTAACCTGTCCAATTTAAAATGTTTGGATCTGAGTTATTACTTTTTTCCAGTTTTACTAAGATATAATTGACATAGAGCACTGTATAAGTTTACAGCATACAGCCTAATAATTTGGCTTACACATATTGTGAAATGATTTTGTGAAAAAGCCCAAGCTCACCTGAAGCCATACCAGGTTAACAATGAGATGTGAACAAAATAATGCAACTGGTTTTCTTGTGTGACTATTAAACTTGCTTTAAAAGGGAAGTTCTGAAAAAGGCTATAACAATAGCAGTGCCAGTGGACTAATTATAGAGGCTTCCAAGTCCAACAGCACCTCTTTCTAAGCAATTCATTTAGATAGATAAGTTCTGATTTATTTAAATGTCTCATTACTTTATAGTGACATGCATTAAGGTGACGCTTTCAAAATGTTTTGAAACAATGACTAATGCCTAATATACCCTAAATCATATATGCTTTAATTTTACTGAAATCTACCTTTATATAGCAATATGACATAACTTAATATATATTATATATAATAATGTATGATCAACATAATATGTAATAATATTGGATTGGCCAAAAAGTTCATTCAGCTTTAAATAAATAAAAATAAAAGACACATTTTCCACTTTCACCAAGAACTTTATTGAACAACGTATTCACTAACCGAACAATTTTTTTGCCAACCCAATACATACAATGTAATCTAACAATAATAATATAATGTAACACAAACAGCACAGAAGTTGAGGCCAGAGCCAACTCTAATATTAAATTACCCTGTAGCCTAGGAAAAAGTACTCAATCTCCCCGGACCTCACTTCCTCATCTGAAAAACTGGAGAAATAAGTTACTATACCTGAGAGGCTTTGAAAATGTTTTGAAGCTAGTAATAAAAGGAGATATTACCACATTAATTACTTTAATCAAGGGAGTAGAATATTTTAAGAGACTATAACTCAGCGATAATTATAGTCCCTTTCTAGTGAGGATTCACTTACCTAGATATGCCCGTGGGTGACAGGCTGATTTCATACACACCCTCTTTACTAAAGAAACAAAGAAAACAAAGACTTGTTAGTGTCAAGCAAAGCAACATACTGCACGTAGCAGAAGGAAGGGTTGTCCTGCAGAGTTCACAAAGTCCTAGCTCACCAAAATCACTTCACGATGAAGGCGCACTATGAAGGAAGTACAGCCCCACCTTCTTCTACCACTGAGGGAAGGGGCAACAGTGTGGTAATCATTAATGGCACTGGGATTGGAATCCTGACAAAATCAGGCCATGGAGGCAAAAACCAGGACAAAGGGCTTCCCTGGTGGCACAGTGGTTGAGAGTCCGCCTGCCGATGCAGGGGACAAGGGTTCGTGCCCGGGTCCGGGAAGATCCCACATGCCACGGAGTGGCTGGGCCCATGAGCCATGGCCACTAAGCCTGCGCGTCCGGAGCCTGTGCTCCAAAACGGGAGAGGCCATAACAGTGAGAGGCCCGCATACCGCAAAAAAAAAAAAAAAAAAAAACCAGGACAAAATAAATTCTAGTGCTATCACTTTATATTTCACCCATAATTCAGGCTGATGTGGTGCAGGAAACTATCACACAAAGGGGTGGCAAATAGAGTACCCCCTTGGAGACTCTGGAATAGAGATGCATTGAACAGAAGCAAGTACAAGGTCCCCATGAGCTAGCTCCACCTCCTGACAGTTCCCACAGACGCATCAGCTTCCACGGTAATTACTGCCTGGAATCTTCTGAATACACCACCACGTGTCTAACCCCATGTTTTTCTACATGCTGGCATGTCTCCCCGCCATCTAGCACCCCCAATCCACCACCCCCAGCTTTGGTCCAGTGGAAAATTCTAATTCATCCTTCAAAATCTCAGCTCAGCATCACCTTCTCTAAACCTTTCCTGACCTGTAATCCAGGCAAATAATGTTAGCTATCTCATCCTGTTACCACACCACGTTACCTACAAGTCCTCACTTCCAAGATATTCAGGATTACAACTTATCTGACTACATGTCTATTTCATTTACTAGACTATGGGCTCCTGAAGGGCTGGAATGGGTTATTCTTCTGTTTCCTAGTGCCTGGCACATAATAGATGAGCAGTAAAAAGCTTACTGAACTTAATCAAATGTGCAACAGTACAAAACTGTTACAGATGGGCAGGGTAGTGAGGTCTATAACCCACCACGGTGAGAAAAGTGACCCAGACTGGAGAGGTGCCTCTGTCAAGATAACTGTGTCAGAGTCTTCTCACAGAGATAAGTTATAGAGAATAATATAAAGGGACAGTATTTCCATCACCCTTTTCCACGTGAGTTAGCAGTTCATGATCTTTGAGCTGGGCTCTTAGGTAGATGTATGAACCACTCTGAGCCAAAATGTAGGCAGAGTTATTATCATAAGCACTTAGCACATTTCAAAATGAGTTGTCTATAAAGTCTCCTAGAGTGTGAATATAATATTTCAGTGTGATATATTTTGGGCCACATTTAGAAACGCTCACTTCAAATGTTAGGGACATTTCTGGCTAATAAAAAAAAAAATCTAGGGACTTCCCTAGATTCGCTTCCACTTCCTGGCACGGTGGTCAAGAATCCGCCTGCCAATGCAGGGGACATGGGATCAATCCCTGGTCCGGGAAGATCCCACATGCCGCGGAGCAACTAAGCCCGTGTGCCACAACTACTGAGCCTGCCCTCTAGGGCCCGCAAGCCACAACTACTAAAGCCCATGCACCTAGAGCCCATGCTCCGCAACAAGAGAAGCCACCGCAATGAGAAGCCCATGCACCGCAATGAAAAATAGTCCCCTCTCGCCACAACTAGAGAAAGCCCGTGCGCAGCATCGAAGACCCAATGAGGCCAAAAAAAAAAAAAAAAAATCTAGCATAGCTAACTTCAGATAAACAGAATTAACAAACCCTATGGTCAAGGAGGAATGAGTACTGTCATTTTTTCTCTGACTTGGAAACTCACAATTGTCCATTTTTTCAACCTGAATGTCCTATCTGTAACAGGTTTCATGGTTTTGTTTCTTCTTTTTACCACCAATGGAGGCAGTATCACATTTGTGTTTGCAAAACAGACTGTTAGAGCTACCAGACTGGGTCTTAAGTGATTATACAGTCCAAACCCTTAATATTACAGACAAGGAAACAAAAGTCCAGAGAGATAGCAATAACTTACCTAAGGACTAGGTAAGTTACCATATCTAACTAATGGCAAGGCCACAACTACATACCCTCTTTGAAAGTATGATGACATCTGTGTTAGTTTAAAATTTTTCTAAGATATACAAGTCAATCTGCAAACAGTCAAACAGCTTAACAGTTGATCATGAGCAATAGCATACACATAATGCTAATTTGCTAAAATAAAAGGATGCTTTCTACTGATAATTTATCTGCATCAGATGGAAACTGAGAAGCAGGAAAAGAGGAATCAAAGCATCTTTCATCATTTTGGAAAAGAATATTTTAGACACAGATCACTATAAGAGAAATGTTTACTATCATTTAATTGCTCTGGAAGAGTTATGTGGTTTTAAGAAATGAACTGTAAGAGCATCTAGATTTCTAGCAGTTTTCATGAGCATTGCTAGTAAAATGATACTTATAGGTTTTTCAAAGAGCCATGTTTCAATGACTCAGGAAAAAATCCCTCTCTGTCTTTACCCAGGAGATGTTTGAACTACTATCTGCAGACATATTAGTGAAATAGGGTCTGGAAATCTACACCAGAGTCAGAGTTTAATGTACAGATATCTGGTTGCATTTCCCACACCATCTGCAAATTCAGAAAGGCTTCTCAAAAGACCAAGTTTAAAGACATCTGAGACAGGAATATCCCAGCCTAAGATTTAGACACATTGGCCATTATCTTTTCCAGATGGAAAAACCAGGGTGAGGGAAAGATCCTGGACTCTCCCTTTCACTGTGGGCAATAGTTACAGGAGGGCAGCGATTTACTTACTCGATCACTCGTGGCTCTGGGGCTCTGCGTACCACCTGCAAGGAAACAGCCAGGTCTGATTTCTGAATGATTCCTAATCCTCAGAGGCTTACTTGCAAGATTACTCTATCCTCTCATTTCTAGTCAAAATAAATCAGGTTTAAAACTCTCCCTTTTTTATTCTAAGCTCTCACTATTCCACCAGAAACTCTTGTTTCTATTCTTCTTAGAACTACTTCACAGTTACTAGTGGGCAGTAAAAGATGACAAAATTAGAATTAATACATTTTCCTAGCAGTCAGCAGCTCTGGAAAAACCATCTTTCCAAGGGATTTTTTAAAATAGAAGATATACTAGGAAATAAGGGGTTTTAATATTACTTATACAATCATTACTATAGCAAGATGCCTGATTTTTAGCTCTTTTTTCCCATGTTATTAAAAAGTGACTCTTCACCCTTTCTTACATTCTTCCCAGTGGGAGAAAAAGCTAAAAAGATCAGGCATTGTAGTAGCTGAAATTTCTATCCAATTCCAGAGATATGTGCTATACTAGCAATTTTTAGGACTGTTAGAACTTAGATAACTAATGCAAGCTCTAGTCATGGTATAATCTCTAACCTAGTCATGGTACACCTCCTTGCCAAAAAAAATGGGAACTATATATGCCTACAAATTGGGGGAAAACTGCAAAGAATCCTCAGACATACTAAGAAACTGATACTCCATATTTCATTATTATTATAATACTTTCAACTCTCTTTTTATTAGTGAGTTTATTCTGTCACTATTTGAGTATCTACTATGTGACTGTTGCTTTTATAAATAAATCTTTGTTACTGTTGAAGAAGAAACACGAATTTACCTCCTGGGGTTCTTTGAACACAAACTGTCTGTCAGACAGACGATGCTCCTTGTTCATCCAGGTTTGACCAGGTCTCTGTTGGAGATGCTGCTCAGCAGTGGGAGCTGAAGCAAGAGAGAGAAGAGACTCAAACCTTAACATCAATTGAAATGGGAGTCCACTATAAACCAAAGGGATATATATAAAATAGGATGATACTTGTCCAGTCACACACACACACACACACATGAGATCCCCACAGGTTCTTGCCTGGCTGAGCAATGGCCTGGCTCTTAGCAGGGCCAGCCCAGGCTCCTTGCACTCGGGCTCGCCGTCTTTTGTCCTCCATGTTGACCAAGAAGGCTGCTGCTCTCAGCTTTCAGAAGATTTCACTCCTGATTCAAACTACACAATGCTATCTGTTTAAAGAAAAAAAAACAACGATGTTTTAGTTGGGGTTGTGAGAGCTTGGACTATCAAGGGGTAATTATAATCCTTTCAGGCAGACAAGATGGTTCAATAGCAATCAGAGCTTCTACATGAAATCAACTTCTGACATCACAACATCTCAGTCAAGGAGCCTACTAAGTCACTCGGGGATGCTGCTTTTAATGTTCATCTTTTGCAATGTTCATCTTTTAATGTTTATCTTATCACAGTACTTTCACTTCATTCGCAAGAAAGTAGATGTTAAGAAATTCTAAAACCAGGACCTATCAAAAACCACATTACTCTTATTAGTCCCCCAAGAGCAGAACACAGAGAAACTGTAATACTCCACCTATGAACATTCAGAAATAGGCTAAGACACAGTTTCCAAGGGCATTGCCATATTCCATTATCACAGGCTGCATCAAACTTCCACGGAAGCTTGTTAAAAACACCTATGGCCTGTTTCAGGATGTGATGCAGGATGGATACAGGTGTTTGTCTTTGTAACAAGCATTGTAGGAGATGATGATAAACAGGTATGTAAGGCCCACAAAGTTAAGTGGCTCACCCAGTGTCACTCAGGAAATCAACAGTAGGTAGACTAACATTCAAATTTTATTACGTTCCAGTCTTCAGCTAAGTAAAAAATCCACCTTGTAATGGCCAGTAATACTAATTTGACATTTTTGCCAATAAAAGTCTAGCCCACAGCAAATACAGGAGCATGCACAGCTACAAAAAAACAAAAATGGGAAAGGAGGGGGAGTGTTCCAACCCTATAATCCATTTCCATCTCAAGTTCCCAAAGGTAACAGGCTCATTTCATAGCTTATTTAGCCTACAGATTCCCAGCCCCACCTCCAGACCTTCTGATTCAGTAGAATAAAGCTGGTCCCGGGAATCTGTATGTTTAACAAATTCCCCCAAGTGATAAGTCTGTAAGTCTTCTTATTTAATAGGTGGGGAGAGGACGGAGGCTGCCATCTGCCCAAAAAGTTAATGGCAGAACCAAATACCAACTCTCCAGTTTCACATGATTTGCAGAGTAAGCCCTCACGTGACATTTTCTCTCAAGTGAGGCCTTAAAACCTTAACACAACAATTAGCTATCGTTCTTGCTGTGTTCACAGGGGAGCGATGTGTTATTATTACATGCACGGTACGGCTGTTGAAAATACAGATTCCAGAACCCCATCCCAGACCTACTGAATTTGCAGTCCCAGACACTGTTAACTAACCGCACCTTCCATGCTGAGATTCTTTACTCGAATTAAGTGTGAGAACCCTGCTGCAGTGCAACCAGCAAGGGTTCTGGCGCCAGCCAAAGGACTCGCTTTGAACCCTGATCTGACACTTCCCAGCTGCATGGCCTGAGGCAAACGACTTAACATTTCTGAGCGTGTTTCTTCCTCTGTAAACAGAAGAACCAATACCTCTCTCACGGTCCAAGTGCGGGTTAAGCGATCCTCGAAGGTAAGAGAGTCTAGTCCTCTCAACAAGGGTTAGCAACTTTCTCTATTTTAGACCCTGCTTTCCTGGGAGGCCCTGGACGAGGTCCCGGAGGTTGCTCGGGAAGGTACCTCAGGGCGGTCCCCGCACTCGCAGCCCCGGGCACCCAGCGATAGGCCTGGCGGCCGCACCTGCCAACAAAGACGGGCGCAGAGGTTCAAAGCCGCTCGTCCTAAAGCAAACCCCGCTGCCCCCGGCCTGCTCCGCCGCCCGCGGTCCGGGGAACCTTGAGCACCGGGAACAGACTCCAGCAACTCTCAACCACAGGCCGCGGCGTCAGGCACTTCCTCTGACGTCACGTGCCGGGGCCGCGGCCGCCGCTTCCGGCGCCACCTCCTGGAATCCGGGCGGCTCAGCGTTCCCCGCGCCGGGAGGGCCGACTCGCTGAAGGTGCAGATGGTAGTGCCGGGGTTCGAGGGGAGCACAGAGACTGAGCGTGCGGTGGAGCCCCGTGAGGGGCCGGGACATGGCGAAGGTGGGAAGGAAGACGTATTAACTAGGCCGAAGTCCCTCTGGATATTCCCCGCACACCCCTAACTAGAGACGTCCAAGAGCCCGCTTCTTTGGTCTGTGCGGAAAGAGCGACTGAGACCCAGCCGGCCTGGCAGAAGGGCGAAGGCGTTGGGGAACCTGGTCCTGATGTACTGAGCAAAAGGATTTGACTTTTATCCCGAAAGCCATTCAGAGTCTAAGATGCACCTCCATTGTGTTGTCGCTGCAGCCTGTGCATACCTCGATCATAGCACTTAGACCAGGGCATGGGACCACGCCTTATTCGTTATGGCACTACAGTGCTAACAAATTTTGCGAGAGAGAAGAGACCTGGGTTTCCGTCTATACACCATCATTTACTAGGTGTATAATCTAGGTCGAGTACCCTGCTTCTTTATAAAATGGGCACAGCTTCTGTTGGGAGCATTAAATGAGATAATTTATTTAAAGAATTTAGCACAATGCCTGGAACGCAATAGAAACTCAGTAAATGTTAAGAGTGTCTTCAACCCATCTGAGTTCTTGAGAAACATCTTTAAAGTGGCCATGGTAAATCATGTACCTTACAGTGTGAAAATAGCAAAAGTAGCACTAAATTAACTATGTCTGTGCAAGTTATTCTGTGAAAGTCTTTAAAATAAACCTTGTATTATATAGTGCTTACCTGCAAGAAGCTCAGTATACCCCATCAATGACCCTATGTTGTTGTTACTATCAACTAATAATTTGTCAGTGTCTGCTTCTGGTTCAGGAATCTTGTATGTATCTTCCAAAGGAGGTCATTTCTTTCTTTTCAATGATTATGGTTTTGGAACAGGAACAAAGAAGTCCTGGATTGTCCTCCAAGTAGAACATTTCTTAAAAATCAATCCATGGGGGCTTCCCTGGTGGCGCAGTGGTTGAGAGTCCGCCTGCCGATGCAGGGGAAACGGGTTCGTGCCCCGGTCTGGGAGGATCCCACATGCCGCGGAGCGGCTGGGCCCGTGAGCCATGGCCGCTGGGCCTGTGCGTCCGGAGCCTGTGCGTCCGGAGCCTGTGCTCCGCAACGGGAGAGGCCGCAACAGTGAGAGGCCCACATACCGCAAAAAAAAAAAAAAAAAAAAAAAATCAATCCATGGTCTGCCTGCACCCAAAATAACTGCATCACCTTTAACAGTTTTAACAGAGTCACCTGTATTTTTACCAATGTTTGAAAACGTTTGGGAGGCATGTAGGGTGACAAATTGTCCCGGTTTTTCTGGGACTGAGGGGTTTCCCAGGATGCAGGACTTTAAGTACTAAATCTGGAACGGCCCTGGGCAAACTGAGATGGTTGGTCACCCTAGATACATGTGAGTATATAGTTTTTTGTTTTTTTTTTTTGCGGTACGCGGGCCTCTCACTGTTGTGGCCTCTCCTGCTGCGGAGCACAGGCTCCGGACGCGCAGGCTCAGCGGCCATGGCTCACGGGCCCAGCCGCTCCACGGCACGTGGGATCTTCCCGGACCAGGGCACGAACCCGTGTCCCCTGCATCGGCAGGCGGACTCTCAACCACTGCGCCACCAGGGAAGCCCGTGAGTATATAGTTTTTGAAAGATGTTCTTGATGGGTGTTGGCATCCTGGGTTTCCTCATTTCTATTTGCAGTATTTGTGTTTTTGTTAGGGGGTGGTAGCAGAGACCATGGGAGAGTCAATGAAGGTGGGGTGCATTACCAGTCACCAGCCTATTGATTCTCAGTCCCAGCCCCATACTTCTCTGCTCTGCTTGCAATACTGGAACATTTCTCTCTTGCCATTTGGCTCGGTGTTAAGCTTCATCAGTAGAGGATGCTGGAGGGACATTAGAGGGAGAAATGTTAGAGAGAAAGAGCTCTTTCCCCTCACTCCAGAGTGCTTCTCTCAGCTGGCTCTGCAGTGCATGGTGGCCTGCTGTGACTGGCACCTCTCTGTGCGCTGAATTAGTTGCATTTCCAGCCTTGTTAACATCCCTTGTGAAGTTAAGACATAATCTGGGAAGGAATGGGATCCCAAAGCTTGAAATAGGGAACATCTGCTTGGACCCAGGTGAAATTGACCATCTTGAACATCCAAGTCACCCTGAGCCTCCCTTGGCAGTGGAAGCAGCTTGCCCTCCTGTGTCTGAGGAGACTGGTCATCCTTTGCTTGAAAACCCTGTGAAACCCTCACCTGGAGCAAGCAGGCGACTTAAAAAGTACAGCACAGGTCTGTGCTTCCTGATGGGTGGCAGTCTTCCAGATTTGTGCCTTCCTTCGTGTTCTGCCTCGACATAGAGGTAGGTAGTGGCTGCTCCCTGTATCTGCTGTTTCTGTATATCAGAGTTTTCTTTTTCCCCTTGTAGGTAATATCCTATCATGGTTAATCAATATATTTTTTTCCTTGTTCAAATTACTATATGGTTTCTGTCTCCTGTTTAAGTCCTGACTGTTACAGTGTGATTGTGATAGCAGGGATGGGAGCAATGGGTAGCAAGTGGCTGGCTCCAGGGCGGGCCTTAAACTGCAGGTAGTGGGGTTGCCTCTGATTTGGACCCTTATTATCTCTGGCCCTTTACTCTTGCACTACCTTCTTGATTCTCTTCATCTGAGACAACCCTCCTGAAGTCCCAGTAGGCACAAATCTGGAAGCTGAAACCAGCGTTTCTCAGCATGTAGTCAGAAGACCATCTGCACTGGAGTCCGTAGGGGATGCTTGTAAATATGAAGATTCCAGGCCCCCCGGTAGGTCTGGGGCAGACCTAAACATTTTTTTAGTTTGCATTTTTAACAGTGCCTTGGTTCATTTTGCAAGAAGCTTCACGAGTTCTCTTTACCTTTTCCAGCTGCCTGCTTTATTCAGGTGGTTACTTTTCCACCCAACAGTTATCTCATCCCCTGGATGGCAAAACTGATACTTACTGTAAGTGGTGGTAGCTCTTAGAAATGATTCTGGGTGAGGCACACAATGTAGCCTGTTTTCAGTTGCTGATTTTCACACCAGACTCCTGCCAAACATCCAGTCACCTGCTGCTGAACTCCTGAGAAAATCCAATCCAAGGCAAATAACTGCCATCATGCTAATAGTTCTCAGTGAAGGTTTCATAGAGAAATTCCCAGCTCACGTCTCAACTGCCAAAGGCTTAGCATTTCCTGGCTTGAGCGAGGAGGGTGTTTGTGTGGAGGTTTTCAAGTCTCTGTCAACTTTAAACATTGTTGAGGGAGAAAGGATGCTTCCCCAGACTCCAGACAGGAACTCCTCCTGTTCAGTGCCCAGCGTGATTGCAGGTGCTGCCAGAGATAAAATCTACCATTGAACCATAGTGTAAAGGATATGAGGTACAATTAAAGAACAGTATAATTGGATGTGAAATTGTGGAGAGCAGACAAAAATCCAGGACAGGAGAGACCACTAGAGGTTATGGGCATCAGTGAAGACCTTTATGGCAAACAGGGAGTTATGTCAAGGTTTGAAAGTATGTAGCATTCATATGGCTCAAAGATGTTCTGATAGTTACATTGCCCCTGAAAAGAGTAAGCTACATTTCCACGTCCTTGTTTCTAAATAGTAGCAAGTAATATTATTAGTTAACATTTCTTGAGAGCTTCTTGCATGCCAGGTGCTGCTCCAATTACTTACATGCCTACGCTAATGTAATTTTTAGAGCAACCTTGTGTTGTAGGTAGTATAAATATTAGTTCCATTTACAAAGGAGAAAACTGAACCACTATGCTTCATGATGCCACCATGCCACTACTCTACAAATACACGGCAGAATCAAAGCCAAATTAAGAAAGGCAGGACTATTCCTGGAATGATACGTGGAGCCATTTCCTGGGACCTCATAGCTGGTTTCCTTCAGTGACTTCAAAAGTGAAGGGTTGGTAGCAATATAATCCAGCAGACCCTGGGTTATAGGTCGTTCTTAATGGCTTTATCTAGATGGCTTAGCAGATTCCGCTTTAGAGTTACCCAGCCCTCACAGCTGTGTGAACTGTATTATATCAAGTGTATGAACTGTGTCTCAGCCTCACTACTTCCTTGGTGGGCGACTTCAGAAAAGTTACTAAAGCCCTCCCAACCTTAGTTTTCCTCATCTGTTGGATTGTGTGAAGATTTGTTCATACATTCAGTGATATACACATTTAATCAACTAATAATGAGTACTGACTGTAGCTAGCACTGTGCTAGATGCTGGGGACAAAGTTGTGATCAAGACAGACCTGGTTCCTGCCCTCGTGGAGGTTATAGTCTAGCAGGGAAGGTAGACATTTAAAAAACAGATATTACAGGTGTGGTATTTTATATGAGACTCTATCTTCGGGGACCTGAATTAGTGGAGTAATATCCCCATTGTATGTTGAGTCCTAGGTTGGTTGGGAGTTCTGATTTGCATCTAATTCATATGGTGGGTTAGCAGCTGGTGGTTGGCTGTTCTAGACTACTCTTAGCTCCATATGGCCTCTCATCCTTGAACAAGCTCACCACGCATGTTCTAATAGTGGTGTCAGGGGAGGTGTGTGCAAACACACAAGACCTCTCCAGGCCTAGGCTTGGAAGTGGTACAGAACCACTTCTTCATTTATTGGCCAAAGCAAGTGAGCTCAGTTTCAAGGAGCGGGGAAATAGACTTCACCTTTTTTTTTTTTTTTTTTTTTTTGCGGTACATGGGCCTCTCACTGTTGTGGCCTCTCCCGTTGCGGAGCACAGGCTCCGGACGCACAGGCTTAGCGGCCATGGCTGACGGGCCCAGCCGCTCCGCGGCATGTGGGATCTTCCCGGACCAGGGCACGAACCCGTGTCCCCTGCATCGGCAGGCAGACTCTCAACCACTGCGCCACCAGGGAAGCCCAGGAAAGAGTTTTTTGAGATGAGGTAGAAAAGAGGCAGATCATGCAGGCCTTGAGAGGCATAATAAACATTAAATGTTAATTTATATATGGTATGAAGTATATGATTAACATTAAATACTCACTTGCCCTTTCTCCGTTACTTTCCATCTCATAGGATACTTTGAAATGGTTGTCAAATCCATTTGTTTTAAAAAGGTGAAAGATTTATGTGATCTAAAGAGAAACCAGAATATTGGTCCATTTGTTCTTAGGTGTGTCCTAAGGCAGGGATTGTTTTCTTTCAAGTGATTAGGATGCTGGTCAGAAAATAGTCAACAAGGGCTTCCCTGGTGGCACAGTGGTTGAGAATCTGCCTGCCAATGCAGGGGACACGGGTTCGAGCCCTGGTCTGGGAAGATCCCACATGCCGCGGAGCAGCTGGGCCCGTGAGCCACAACTACTGAGCCTGCGCGTCTGGAGCCTGTGTTCCGCAACGAGAGGCCGCGACAGTGAGAGGCCCGTGCAGCGCGATGACGAGTGGCCCCCGCTTGCCACAACTAGAGAAAGCCCTCGCACAGAAATGAAGACCCAACACAGCCTACAATAAATAAATAAATAAATAAATTTATTAAAAAAAAAAATAAAAAAAAATAAAAAAAAAAAGAAAATAGTCAACAAAATCTTATTACTGAATAAATTAAAAGTACCTGAAATTATTAAGTTAACGATTAGTGGAATAAGTCCACTAATGCCTTAGGAATAAATTATCCACTTTGTAGAAGCAAATCCATTATGTAAAGAGTCATAAAAGCTAAACTGATGTGCCTAGGTTGTCTTTCGCCTGGAAAGAATGAAAGACAACATAGCTGTTAAATAGAGTATTCATCTGAGGTTCCACTTACAGCTTTTCCATAGGTTGTGTAGTGCTTGGCAACCACCATTGGTTTGTCCACTTGTCAAATGCAGCCAACACCTGCATCAGGGTGGGTGCATGAATAAAAAAACATAGTAAACCTAAATCATTCCTATGCATGGAATAACACTCTGGATAAACTGGGCATGTTAAAAGTGGCCTTATAGCTTTCATACTTCTAGTACCACTTGCTGGGCAGAAACCACATTTATAAGGTATGAGTCTGAAAGGATTATTCCAGGTCTTGCACCATTGTGCTCTCAGGGGCAGAAGAGTGGCTTTGCAGAGATGAGCTAGTCAATAGTACACCAGGTAGGAGAATCTGACTCCATGTAGTGAAAGCACATAGAGCTTCCATTTTTAGAAATTAGGTTGGAGATCCTGAGGGCTATCTGGTATAAAACACCTACAAATAAAAGATAAAATGCTTTTCAATAATGAATTGGCCTGTGCAAAAAAGATTTCCTCTGAGACCAGGAGTAATGTGGGAACATGAGTCCAGAGAGATGAGTAAGCTGGGACATATACACTCCTGAGTGGCCAACTGCTTGGATATTCCTGGGGGAGGGGGGAGGTGGCTTGGGACGGGATGGAGACAAAGTTCGTGAAGGGGAGTTACAGCAGAGACCTTCTGCATAAAGCTGGGACCTAGGAAGGAGTACGTACCGGGACGGGGTGCAGAAAAGAAACCTCACAGAGGCCAACAGCAAGAAAATTTTTTTGTCTTGGCATTAACTTAGGGTAGGGAAAACTCTCCCCTGAGAATTCATGGCCATTAGCCTAACTTTACATAGGATTAAAGGCTGAATTAATACCATTTATACAATTCCCCTGTCCCCTCCCCCAAACCCAAGACCAACAAAAACCAACAACTGCATAGGCTGAGAATTTTAATTTAAGGCAGGTGAAAATTGGTAGTGCCCTCATGTCTGATGCAAACAAACACAAATCCTGCCAGGAAAATTTACACTCAATAAGACTGAATAATTCCAATATAGGTCTAATGAACATAAACACACACACACAAATCATGAAAAATACCGGGAAAGGAACAACCATTAGCAAAAGTCAGCAGACACAGTAGAAACATCTACAAAAACTATTGGATTATTGCAACTATTAGATACACAACATAATGATGTTTAATATGTTGAAATAAATAAAAGAATGAAAAACATAAGTATAGTTTAAAAATAGCTTTGAATTTTTGATGGTTTTAAAAAGAACCAAATGTAACAATTAAAATTAAGAACTCAGTGAAGCATCTATTTCTGGGTGGGACATGGTAGTAGTGAGCAGTCACTATAATGGAAAAAATAAACAAGTAAATTATAATCTTTCTTTGAAGACACTGGAGATTTTTGGATGCAATGAGGACTAGCTTAACTAAAATCCTAAAGAAAGAACCCTTGCTAGGTGAGCTGGCTATGTTCTTCCCCAGGGACATTTTCCAAGCATGACAATGGAGAATTGGGTTTGCGAAAGACAGTGGCATCTCTACAAGGGGAAAGAGAATCCAACAGACCTTTTGACAGCCATTGGGATGGAATGACAGATTGGGATCTAGAAGAGTTCTCAAATGCATAACCAGTTTGCCCTACAAGGCATTTGCTGAGTACTAGGGCAGCACAGAAGGATAGAGGACTGGGATGGAAAGACAAGGTAAAACCTCTCAGTCTTACTATGTTTTAAAAACCAAGTTCTTAAGGCATAAAGAGGGGCTTCCCCGGTGGCGCAGTGGTTGAGAGTCCGCCTGCCGATGCAGGGGATATGGGTTCGTGCCCCGGTCCGGGAAGATCCCACATGCCGCACAGCGGCTGGGCCCGTGAGCCCTGGCCGCTGAGCCTGCGCGTCAGGAGCCTGTGCTCCGCACCGGGAGAGGCCACAACAGTGAGAGGCCCGCGTACCGCAAAAAAAAAAAAAAAAAAAAGCTCTGAGAAAGAGGAGCCCACAAGAAACACATGACAGGTTTCATTCTGCTGACATTTCAAACTATGGGGCACTGCATTTAATTAAAGTGGCATCCTAACCCTAGCTCAGCTCAATACCCACCCTATCTACCAGCGAGGAGGCAAGCCCTCCCTGGAGAAAAATAACATCGATTCAGTCTTCATGTATAGAATGTCTGGCATACAATTTTTAAAAATTATGGGACGTGCAAGGAGGCAGAAAAATGTGACTGCTCATCAAGAGAAAAAACAAACAAGTAGATCCACAGATAATCCAAATGTAGGAGTAAGCAGACAAGGACTTTAAAACAACGATTGGAATATTTATAAAAATAGAGGAAACGTACAAAATATGAAAAAGGGAGTATTTAAATAGGTGATTAGAAATTACATGAAAGAATCAAATGAACATTCCAAACATGAAATGTTTAATACCTGATATTACATGGATTTAACAGCAGAATGTATCCTCAATATGGCAGGATTAGTGAACTTAAAAGATGGTCAATAGAAAAGAAGCTAAGTTAAGCTAACCTAAACCCTCTTACTATATAATCCAGCAATCATGCTCCTTGGTATTTACCCGAAATGAGCTGAAAACTTTTGTCCACATAAAACCCTGCACGCAAATGTTTATAGCAGCTTAATTCATGATTGTCCAAACTAGAAGCAACCAAGATGCCCTTCAGTATAAGCAAACTGTGGTCCATCTGTACAATGGAATATTATTCAGCAATAAAAAGAATAGAGCTCTCAAGCCCTCAGAAGTCATGGAGGAAACTTAAATGCATATTAAGTGAAAAAAGCCAGTCTGAAAAGGCTATGTATTGTATGATTCCAACTATAGAATTCTGGAAAAGGCAAAACTATAGAGGCAACAAAAAGATCACTGATGCCAAGGTTTGGAGGTCGGGGGAAAGGAAGGCATGAATAAATGGAGCATGGAATTTTTAGGGCAGTGAAACTATTCTTTATGATACTATAATGGTGGTTATATCACATGCATTTTCTGTAAACATAAAATTGCTCTATACGGTCTATTAATTTTCAAAAGTGACAGTCAGTAGAAGATATCCAAGCACAGACAGAAAGAAAACAATGGAAAACTTAAGTTGTCTGTATGGCTCCTCTATTCTTTGCAGAAATTTTGAATTTCCCTGGGTTGTTCTGTCGTATATCTATTAGCTTATATCATACTGAATCCCCAACTAGAAGAAATGTAAAAAAGAATGGTTATGCAAACTCTTTAAAAATTAATTTGTAACCACTCTACATTTTAATGCAAGGCTGGACTCACAAGAAATAAAAATGGTATCTCTAAGGGCAGAAGACAAACCAAACCAAAAGGGGAAAAAGTGTAAGAAACTGAAACCAGAGCTAGAAGCAGGGAGCAGTAAGGAAAACAAATCAGTGAGGGAAATGCCCAAATCAGCATTGGTAAGAGGAGAGTAACTCTTGGAATCACTACAAGGTGAGAGAACTAAGCCTGAGATTCCTGCATCGTCAGGTATTTCAAAGAGAGTGGTGCCGCGTGCTAGAGGGCCTAGGCCCCTGACAGACAGAAACAAAACATTCATCTCTGCAGAACATCCCAATTTAGCCCTCAGGATTCGTCTCCAGATTAAAATCAAACAAATAGACTTCAAAATAAAAATATCAAACACAGAAGAAAACAAACATCCAGGTAAGAGCAAAAATATAAAAAATAGATTTAGACTCCTAAGAATTTCAGATGGAAGAATCACCAGATGTGGAATGTAAAAGACCAATGTATGAAATACTTTCATTAACTTTTAAAACTGAATTTTTAAAATAAGCACACACTAAGAAACTATGAATGACCAGGCAAATTTAAACGAACTAAAAAGAACTTTTTAAAATGAAAAAGATAACTGAAATTAAAATAGCAGTGAATAGCTTTAACAGCAGATAAAAATATATGAAGAAAGAATTAGAGAACTGGAATGTAGATGTAAAGAAATTACACATCATGCAGCTCAGGGAGACAAGAAGTATGGAAAATATGAACGAGAGGTTAAGAGACAGAATAAAGATATGACACATGAGAGGCAGATGGAGACAATGAGGATTTTTCAGAAAGACAAAAGACGGCTTCCCTGGCGGCGCAGTGGTTGGGAGTCCGCCTGCCAATGCAGGGGACACGGGTTCGAGCCCTGGTCCGGGAGGATCCCACATGCGGAGCAACTAAGCCTGTGCGCCACAACTACTGAGCCTGCGTTCCAGAGCCCATGAGCCACAACTCCTGAAGCCCGCGCGCCTAGAGCCCGTGCTCCGCAACAAGAGAAGCCACCGCAGTGTGAAGCCCGCGCACCTCAACGAAGAGGAGCCCCCCCACTCGCCGCAACTAGAGAAAAGCCCACGCACAGCAACAAAGACCCAACACAGCCAAAAATAAATAAATAAAATAAAATTTTTAAAAAAAAGAAAGACAAAAGACATGAATTCTTAGATACAGGAAGCACAGTATAAACCAAGCAGGATAAATTTTCAAAATTCCATACTTGCATACATTATCATAATACTGAGGAACACCAAGTCAAATGGTGTCTTTAAATTGGCCAGAGATGTATCACCTACAGAAGAATGCCATACTGACACTTCTGAACACTAACAGTGGAAGCCAGAAGTCAGTGGAATGATCAGGTGTTTCATGAACTTTAAAATGCCATCAATTCTAAGTCACACCATTACTTTAAATATACCACCAACAAAGGGGAAAACATAGTGCCAATTAAACTATGACATGCACCAGAGGGAAGGTCTGAGATGCAAGAGGTGTGCAAAGTGATAAACATGTAATTTATTTTATGTCAACATGTTTGTATAAAATGATGAAAACACAATTTATAGAGTTAAAAAAACCCAAAATACTGGTCCACAAAAACATGTTAAGTCAGGAAAGTGTTGATCAGAATAATAATGTTCTAAAGACCGTATATTATTAAAGAAGGGGTTATGATTCCAGACAACTTTAAATTGTATTGCACATGCACTGAAAATGTTCAGGAGTAAAGACAAGGAAAATATAGTGTAAACCTTCCAAACTAGTACGGGGGGAAATGGAGTTTAAAAAAAAGAAAAATTGAGCCAATCAAAAAGTGAGAAGCAGCATAAAAGAGAGAAACAAATAGCACAAAATAGCATGATAGAAGTCTTCATGTTTTAAGAATCATAATAAATGTAAATGGAATAAACTTGCCTGTAAAAAGCAGAGATTACCGAATTAAAAAACAATCCCCCACCCCCAATCCAGGTTTATTCGGCTTACGAGACACAAATATGTAGAAAGATAGAAGGGAAAAGAATTGAAAAATATATACTACTAAATACTAACCAAAATAAAGCAAAGGTAGCTAAGTTGATATCACAGAAAACAGATTTTAAGGCAAAAAGCATTAACAATAAGGATGTCAGTACATGACCAAAAAAAGTTCAACTCACCAGGAAGACATAATTCTAAACTTTATTTGCCTAAAAAGACAGCCTCAAAATGTATAAAGTAAAAATGATAAAATCGGGGAATTTAACAAATCCGTCATTACAGTGAGAGAATTCAAAACACTTCTCTCAATTATTGACAGGTCAGGCAGACAAAAGTTAATAAAGAGATGGAAGATCTGCATAGAATTAACAAATTACTTAAAGGACATATATTGAAAAATAACAATTAGAAAATAAACATTCTTCTTAAGCACATATGGCACATTAAAAAAAAAATTGGCTGTACCAAGACATAAAATGTCAAAAAAACTTCTAAGGTAATAATACTTCTAAGAAAAGGTAATAATAAAAAGCTTACATTTGTGTAAGTTTCCTATTGCTGCTGTAACAAACCCAGTGGCTTAAAATAAGACTATCCTCTCACAGTTCAGGAGGCCAGAAGTCCAAATTCAGTTACTAGTCCAAATCAAAGTGTTGGCTGACTGAGCCCTGCACCTTCCAGAACCTCTAGGGGAGAATCCATTCCTGGCCCCCAACAGCTTTTGGTGGCTGATGGCATTCCTTGGCTTATGGCTGCAATACTCCAGTCTCTGCCTCTGTGGTCACATTGCTTTCTCCTCTTCTGGCTATAATCTTTCTCTGCTTCACTCTTACTAAGAATATTGTGATTCCATTTAGGGCCCATCTGGATAACCTAAGAAAATCTCATCTCAAGATCCCTAACTTAATCACATTTGCAAGGGCCTTTTTCCATATAAGGTAACATTTACAGGTACAGGGATTAGGACCTGATACCTTTGGGGACCATTATTTATCTCATATATATATATTTTTACCTTATGCTGTGCTGGATTCTGAGCACTTTTAAAATATTAATTTATGCTCTCAACAATCTATGAGATAGGAGCTATTATTATTCCCATTTTCAGATGGCAAAACTGAGGTGGAGAAAGGTTATAACCTGCCCAAGCTATGTCATATTCACATGTTCTTTGACTACAATGCAATTATTTAGAAATCAGTAACAAAAGATTTAACTTTTTATTTTGAAATAACTTCAGAAATACAGGAAATTTGCAAAACAGCAAATTCCCATGTACCCTTCACCTAGATTCTCCAAATGTTAACATATTAACACATTTGCCTTATCATTTTCTGTATACATACTTTTTTCTGAAACTTTTGAGTTTAAGTTGCATATATAATGTCTCATTATCCCTAAATAGTCTAGTGTGTATTTCCTAAAAAACAACTTTTTCTTAAGTAACTACAGTACAATGATCAAATTCAGGAAATTACCATTGATACAATGCTGTTATCTAATCTATACTCAAATCTCACAAATTGTCTCAAAATTGTCCTTCATAGCAAAAAAAATTTTTTTAACCAGGATCCAATCCAAGATCATGTGTTTTGCATTATTTGTCACATTTCTTTAGTCTTCTTTAATCTGAAACTTCTGACAAGTATAAGCTGGTTATTTTGTAGAATATCCTTCAATTTAGTTTTTTTTAATATTTTAAAAATAAATTTTATTTATTTTGGCTGCGTTGGGTCTTCATTGCTGTGCGCGGGCTTTCTCTAGTTGCGGCAAGCGGGGGCTACTCTGTTGCGGTGCGTGGGCTTCTCACTGCGGTGGCTTCTCTTGTCGCGGAGCACGGGCTTTAGGTGCACAGGCTTCAGTAGTTGTGGCGCATGGGCTTAGTTGCTGTGCGGCATGTGGGATCTTCCTAGACCAGGGCTCAAACCCATGTCCCCTGCATTGGCAGGCGGATTCTTAACCACTGCGCCACCAGGGAAGCCCAAAAAATATTTCTTCTTGATTATGTTCAGTTTATACATTTTTGCTAGGAATACCACATAAGTGACATTGTACCTTCAGTCCATCATATCAGAATGCACGTAATATAAAGCTGTCTTATTAATGGTAACACGAATATAAGCTTTTTAAAGGAAATAATTTACAAAAACTTAAATTTGTGCTTTTAAAAACAAAAAATTCATAGCTCAGAGAAATCATAATTTAAATTTTTTAATATTAGCACTGAGAATACATTTGTGTATATACATATTTGTGCACACAAACACACAAATTGTGGGATGTAGTAAAAGATAAACTTAGAGCCTTAGATGTTTATTTCAGAGTAAAAAAAACATCGAACATGAATTAAATGTCCAATTTATGAAAGAAAAATAACAGAATAAACCTCCAGAAAGAAGGAGAGCATGAAAAGAAAATGGCAGAGAGGATCAACAAAGCCAAAAGTTGGTTCTTTAAAAACTAATAAAATAGACAAACTTCTGGCAAAATGGTCAAGGAAAAGAAAGTGAGAAGACACAATACCGGGAAAGGAAACAGGCATATATATCTAGCAGAGGTTTAAAAAATAAAGTTCCTCAAGTTACTTTATGCTAATAAGTTTGGGGGAAAAAAATGAGTATATGCTTAGAACAAAACTTTTTTTTCAAAACTGAATCGAGAAAAAATAGAAACCTGAGTAGTCTTATTTTTAAAGCAACATAATAAGTAGTTAAAAATCTTGCCACAAATAAATACTATAGGGCCAGATTGTTTTCTAAGCTTTCAAAGAAAAGTCTGTCCCAATCTTTTACAGATTCTTGTAGAGCATCGTAAATAAAACAGGTAGCACTCCCCAGCTCATTTAATGAAGTTATAATCTTGACATGAAAACCAGACAAGTATGAGAAAGATTGCAAGCCCATTTCTTAAATACAGATGCAGAAATTCTAACTAAAATACCAGCAAACTGAATTCCACAGTAAATATAGTGAAATAAGATCAAGAATGTAAAGGTGATTTAATACTAGAAAGTCATAACTAAACTAAAGCAAGATCTCTGAAATCTTCCAGAAATAGCTCACCTAGTATGTGCTTCAATATGTATGTACTCTCCTAGCTATTCTTGGAACATACCAGGTATGCTCTCTCCTTGGGCTCTTTGCACAGGCTGGTCTGCCTGAAATGCTCTTCTCCCAGGGAGGTAAAAGTCTTGCTCAAGATGGTTCCAATGCCACCTCTTTCTGGGTCTGCCATGAGTACCTTTTTTAACGTCACAAGCCTCCCACCCCTACCCCAACAAACATTGATTCCCCATCCTACTTACCCTGCTTCATTTTTCCCCGCAGCATATAGCACTTACACCACATTATTATTCCTTCTGTTTATTACCTGTCCCTCATTTGCTCCCTCCCCAGGTGCCTCCCCCGCCCCACATCCTGTTCAAGTGTAAGCTCAACTGGGGTTAAGAATTTTTTGTCTGCTTTGTTCATTGTAGTTTCTCCAGCATCCAGAAGCGTAAATGGACATGGTTGGCATTCAATGAATGCACACAACAGTTTGTCTAGAAACTTTTGTAACAAGGAAGACAAGCTGGCTTTATATCCTTTTAGGATTACCATTTGTAGTACCCATTTTGCTTGCTTTTCAGTGACACAGGTAAAGGAGAGTGGTCAAAGTTGTAATATGCTGTTTATCACATTAAATTTTTTTCATCTATTAAGTTTGTGTTCATGCTAGACAGTGTTCCATTTCTAGATGTTTCCATATAAGTCTCAATAGAAAGAATTACATTTCCACAAGGGAATTTTAATTCTGTCTATATTTATATGTTTTGCATCGGGAGTAACATAAATATGCTAATCTAAAAATATTGGAATGTCACAAAGTAGTGAGTCCTTAAAATTTCTTTAATTAGTTTCTAACATATTAAATAAAACACTTTGATCTTTTTTTTTGATACTGGTAAACTACGGAGCAAAGTAGCAAAATCCAGGACCACCAAAATATCAGGTAATTTTTGGCATCAATAGACTTCAGAAATTATAGTACTACTTAAGCTCATTTCATTCTCATAAGGCATTATTATCACAATAAATCTCTTTTACACTGAATCAGCACCATTTGTATTGGTATTGGCATTGATGTTCACTCTATATAAAGTTCACTTCTATTGTATTTTGATGCAATAAATATCAAGTGAGAACTCAGAATTCATCTCTTTAGGGCAGGACCACATTTGAGGAAATGGAGACCAATATCATCTTTATTTATTGCCAGTGCACATGGGTCTGACATAAGGACAAATCAAAATGGCACACATCATTCTGTGTGCAGGGCAATTCCTCTCCTGGCCTCCCTCCCCCATGCTACTGTACTGAAAGGACAATGCAAGAACAATAAATTAAAATCCAGTTTTCTATGTTGTGAGGAGAGCTGATTCTACAGTAATAATCAATACTAATCTTCTACTCTGCTCTTTGAGTTTAAACCTTATCTAGCACACATCAGACTATAAAATCAAGTCAATATAAAGTTAAGTCTAAAAATTATGCTTCACTATGTTGAAGGTTTTTGAGAACATTGGTTTCTCTTTTAGTATAATTTTTCTTTCATGTGCCTGGAAACATAGATTTTCATGTCATCATCTTCAACCTTGAGTGTCGAATACAAGAGGATACTTGCTAAGTTGAAGCAGTCAAGGCCATAGCTCAGAAGTTTTGAGATTGCTAAGGGATTTCCTAGCCAGATTACAACTATTTTCTAGATGGGATAAAAGGCGAAGTATTTTGTATACTTGCAAACCAATCCCTCCCCCTCTCTACCAAGGGTCCAGCAAAAACCACCACCACAACAATTAACCAACAAATGTGTGAAAGCAAATAATATATTGCCCAGGTCATTGTGATTTCACCATTTCTACAACAAAATGAGAGAGAGAGAAAGGCAATGTGTTTTTCGTAAAGCTAAATTTATTCAATTTAAATGACTATTCTTTATTCTGAGATTATGTTCTTCTTATCTGGGGGATGCTAAAATGTCTTTTCTTTTATATAACAATGCCAATAGCAGACGGTAATTTGGGTTTTGCTGTTTTTGTTTTATGTCCTTAGCTGGCAAGTCTAAAAGCTAGAAACACTTAAATACCCCAATTAAAAAATTTTATTTATTTATCTGCAGATTTCCTGGTGCTTAAATTTCAGAGCCTGGGAACCATAGCCTAGGTGAAGACCTACCTTCTGTGTTGCATGTTTCACAACATTGAATTAATTTCTTAGCAAGTTCCCCAAACAAGTTATGAGGCAGAATAAAAGTCAGTCTTAACTTATATTAAACCAGTGCAAAAATGGGCTTAATTTCAAGCACCAAAGGAATATATTTTCAGTCAACACCATGGTTATAACATCTTTTATTAAAACTAATTGTATCAATATCTATAGGGTACCTATTTAAAAGTACAATGCCACTACTCTAATATCATCATTGTTCTAGGAGTAGCCTGGTGTCACATATGTGAGCAGTATTGGTGCAGTGCAGAAACAAAGAAGCTGGGGTCCAAGCAGGCCACCTTGCTGGGTCAGGGTTTTAGTGGCACTGAAGGAGCTGCCCATCAATGTACATTTTGGCCCGTTTACCTTTATAAATCATACCATATAGCATTCAGTATTTACATACACTTAAACTGAGAAGGCATACGTATTAGAGGAAAGCATCTTTTAGTGGGCATGTGTCAAAAATAACTCTGTATTTCATCATTATTTTTACATCATTAGCTACCCTTGAGAAAGGAAAGTTCCATAAAATGTACAAACCAGGACATACTTTTAGAAAACCTTACAGAGTGCTATGCAAATTGCAGTGTGTCCTCCCATAAGTAAATCAATTAATCCTCACTCCCTCAAAGTGTTAAAAACAAAAAAGAATAGCTGGCCATTGCTTTTTAAAGTATGTTTCAGAGAAAATACAAGTATAATCATCACTGGCATTTTGGACCAGATGAAACTCTTAAGCCTTACATCTGACTCTATCATTCAGTGATTTGTTATAATTGTGTTCCTTCCTAGTAAGCAGTTCTTGCTAATGTTAGTTCTGTATCTATTTGATAGGGGCATTTATGTTACACTTCAAAATAACTCCTGGTAGCATCCAGAATATATGTCAGGAACTCCTGAAAGCAACTCTGCTTTCCTCTCAGTTATGACATTTAGCTCTATCAGTAACTGTTAATTAACATGACAACTGAAGATGTGGAGATGGTGGGTGCCTTGCAGCAAACATGCCTAGGCTGGAACATCTGGTCAAGTTACTCAGCACAGTTACCAATGCTTAGTTCTTCTTAATTTTCTTCAGATAGCGAGCCCGGGTGGCGTTGCCTAAATTCATGGTCAATTTAAAATACAACCAGGAAGGCAGGCTTGAGATTACTGAGGCCTAGGGAAAGAAATGGGGAGATAGGCAATTAAGGCTTATAATTTGAACTCATTTGAAACATATGATCTTATGTTTTACTATATTGTTGTTTTATTTATAGGTAGATTTTAGAGTTCTTGGGTGTACAGTTGAAAACAGATGCCTTGCTAGTAAGTCTAGACAATGTATATATGCTAATATACCACATACTATTTTGTGACTCAATGGGAAAGAAAACCCCAAACCAAAGTACTGATTTGGAACTTAAAAATCTACATACCATAAGAGAATGGATCAGGTATCCGTTGGTTCGGGATTGCACGCCGACGGTTTTAATGGCAGACTTCACAAACGTCTCTGAAGAGGGCTTATCCAAAGTTGGCTTTCGAATTTTAGCCAGTTTCGTAGCTACAAAGTAGGGCAGGACACTCTAGAATGGCAACATACCCCCCCAGAAAAAACCATGCCACTGGTTAGGAAGGCCACAAACTCAATTCACACTGATGCTTGATTGCTCTTAGTGGCAGAAACATTCTGAAAAAATCTAAAGTCTGTGTCTTTAGAGAGAGAGAAGAAAAGAGAAGCAGCTATCTAAAAGCTACCTTGATAGAACAAACGATAGCATAAAACAAGTTGTAAAAAAACAATCTGTTGGGCTTCCCTGGTGGCGCAGTGGTTGAGAGTCCGCCTGCCGATGCAGGGGACACGGGTTCGTGCCCCGGTCCGGGAAGATCACACATGCCGCGGAGCAGCTGGGCCCTTGAGCCATGGCCGCTGGGCCTGTGCATCCGGAGCCTGTGCTCCGCAACGGGAGAGACCACAACAGTAAGAGGCCCGCATACCGCAAAAAACAAACAAACAAACAAACCATCTGTCAATACAACAGAGTTTGAGACTAGAGAAAGTATTAAAAATAAGCAGAAACATACCTTTTTGCGTATTTAAAAAGAAGGCATTAAACAAATCTAGGGAGCAGAGATTTGGGGCCGGATGCTTTCTACTCTGACTAAACAATATAGTTACAGAACCACCACATAGGAGATTTTTGACATTTGATGCCCCTAAAGAGATAATAATAATTTCCTCCATACTTTATGGTTATTAAGCTTGTTCTATCAGTTTTGGTCCCTCTAAAATAAACATTTCATGTTCTCAGCTTTGGGCTACCACTTTTCTTCCCTAGTTTCTTACCATTCTGCTTCTGAGTTTTATAAACTTTGCTATTGATAAGATAGGACCACCACTCTTTTCTTTTTCTTTTTTCTTTGTTGGGGGGAGATGGGATAACAGTATGGAAACAGCTTGGGTAACTAACAGACACTTCACAGAAGTGGTGTGGGATGACAAAGCTGGACATTACCTTTTAGGTTAGGGGAGCTGTTTCTTTATTTCTTATGCTTGCTATATTTTGGATATGTTTCAACACAGAATGCAAGGAAACCCTATTACAACGACTCCTGAGTCATGACACAAGCGGTTCCTTCTATAGTTTGAAATTACTTGGGCATGGTTGTACACCAAGGAGTGAATGTATTCTGCTTACCTGACATGTATGAAAGGAAAGGGTATAAATTACAATGAAACTTCTATTAAGGAAGAGGATCTGTTTCAACACATGGTGGTCAAAATCAAAAACTTCATTACTAAAGGCAGAAATAAAATTGAGATGTACTCCAAACTATAGATTTTCTTCCTGACAAGAGCTGGGGAGTTCCCATATCTCTTTTGTTTTATTTTGTATTTTTCCCATTCCCAAGTATGAGTCACCCTCCTTAACAGGTGAGCTGAAACTTCAGCCCACCTGTTAGAACCATGAACCCAAGGGCCTAACCACTGTTACTCTCCAACTTTCTCCTTCTTAGTCCCTGCAGCCACAAACCCACACTAAGTAAACTAACTTCCCCAAAGTACTTCAATACCTGGGCCAACTTTGATTAGGTGACTTTTGGTTTTTGAGAATTTGTGTATTGGAATTATTACTCTACACTTATTCCTCACTTAAAAAGCAAATTTTTTTTTTTTGTCAAGCAGGTCTTTATTTTTAAACCCATGTTGCTGCAAGGATCCAGTATATGAGAGCACAAACCAAAGAGAGATCCCAGACTAACACACAACATGAAATGCAGAGCTCATGAGGCTCTGCCAATGGGTAGGGAAAGAAAAGTTTGTTCAAGCTGAGCAGCAAACAAAGCAAAGAGAGTGTATGCATATACTCTGACTCCAACAGTGAAGGGCCATAAGCAAACCCCATCACACCTCTATGACCCAGGTTTCCTGGCTACAAAAAAAATAAAGGTTGAAACAAAAACAAAAACAAAAACCTTCCCATATATTGATCACAAGCCTGCCAAGAGTACTGTACAGTATTGAGCTTCTCAACATAAAGGTGGTCCACTCATTATACCTTCCAATTACATAATTAGGTATTCTAATCCCCCCTCCCTCTCTATGTGGCATCAATCGGACTGTTCTGATTTTGCAGAAGAATGAAGTCGCACTGCTTGGCTGAACCACTTGATGGTGCCACAAGTTAACAAACTCATCATTCGGCTAAACCATCCAGCTAGTCTAGAGAAGGTCCTGGCTCTTGAGGTGGGGACAACAGACGCATGTACATTCTATTCTGGAAAGGGTATTTATTTCTACAATGGTTTAAAATCAAAGCAGTTAACATGGCCTAGCAGAGGATGGGAAGAATTCAGAGATGAAATAACTTTTGAGCTAAGGCTTAATAATGTGGAGGAATTTGCCAGGTAAACACATAAGGGAAGGACATTTTGTAATGGGAACAGCAGGGGCAAAGAAAAGGAGACAGAGCAGGATGTTCTCATGGAACTGCAGTAGTTCAGCCAGCACGGTTCAAACAGTGGAAATGTGTGAAGCAGTGGCAGAAGGAAGGCTAAACGGTGCAGAAAACGAAATCCAATCACCGACAGTATCGATTTCTAGAGCATAAGCTCTGTGACGACACAGTCTTATTCACCATTATATTGCCAATGCTTAGCCATTGCCATTGCCTAGCATGTAGTAGGAGTGCTAAGAAGATCTACTGAATGAATTAGCAACAGAACACTTCATTATGGACAGCACTGAATATAGTACTGGGGTCCCTTTCTACTGCTGCTGCCCAGAAAATTAATGACAGGAGGAAGTTGACAATGTAGCATGAGAGTTTAAACCACAATTTCAGATATTCTAGAGCTTAAGCAAGGTTATTTATCTAAACAAAGGCAAACTTACAGGTCTTAGTTACTCAGAATTTTAAAAGAAGGAGAATTTCAAGTTATGTAAAAGTAAAGAAATATCTTGTTTTTTTAAAGAAATATCTTTATCTTATATGTCAAAATGTCATCTAGGTACATCCTTAAACAGTTAAACAAAAACCCAATAAATGATAATTAATCTACTTTTCCGGTCTATGCAGGGGAACATTACAGTGAACAGGTCAAGAATATACCCATACTTTTGTAGGGAGTATTTTGGGCAGAACAAATTTTTTAAAGTTTCTTATGCTCAACAATTTGCCATTATAAATACTGCCAGCTCGGAAACAGCGTGAACCTTGACAGCTACCCATGCAGGCAAGTGCCCTGGTCTTTGCACTTAGAATCCCAAACTGAAAATAATTAACCAGCCCATAAAGCAAAGCTTTTTTTGTCCTTGCTCAGCCTATTGAAAAAAGTCCCTGGAAACAAACTTGGTATCTTCTTTTCTCACCCACTGAGTAGCTTGCTGAGGTATCTGGTCTTTAGGGAACAGTTTAGGGGGCCTCGATTCAGGAACAAGAAGGTTATTACAACTTAATGTCACAGAACAAGAGAAAGATGGATGCCCAGGGCTGCATGGCAGATATTCAAGAATCAAACACTGAACCTTCTAACTTCACGTAGTAGCACATCTTTCACGTTGTCATCTGTGTACTAAATATGCCTTCTCAAATTTAAAAATGACCAGGACAACTTACACCCATGCTTTGGGAAACATGGGTCCAGAGAACGCCAGGCTCCAGTCTATTTACACAACATGGAATTCTCAAGACGGGGTCTAATCTGCCTTTTATGAGCACTAAGTTCACCAGTGAAGTCAGCACATATTCTTCAGGCAGAGGCTGAGGCTCCTATGAGGCATTTCAGGGAATCTTTTCTCCGTAAGTCTGTATATTCATCCTCCATTTCAGGATCTGAATAACTGTATGCATAGAGCCTAGTTTTGGAGTTTGTATTATTTCCCTTGCGGACCAGAAGATGAGCGTTTCCACAAAAGGGCCCGTGATTATCTCACTGGTAGAAACCCTTGGCCTTACTAGAAAATGTTAGGAAAAAGGAATCATTCTGATGGAACAGAGATCCCTGATAACATGGCAATGAGCAAAGGCCCCACAGTAACATTAGGTATAAACCTTAGCACCTAAGCCCAAAATGAAGGAGTTAAAATGTTGTGCTCTACATAAAAAAATCCTTGATCAACACTGGCTGGCTGATAATCTTACAAATGACCTACCTCCAAATATGTGGAATTCATATGTTAACATTCAAAGGACAAAAGGGAGGGGCTTCCCTGGTGGCGCAGTGGTTGAGAGTCCGCCTGCCGATGCAGGGGACATGGGTTCGTGCCCCGGTCTGGGAAGATCCCACATGCCGCGGAGCGGCTGGGCCCGTGAGCCATGGCCGCTGAGCCTGCGCGTCCGGAGCCTGTGCTCCGCAACGGGAGAGGCCACAACAGTGAGAGGCCCGCGTACCGCAAAAAAAAAAAAAAAAAAAAAAAAAAAAGGACAAAAGGGAAAACAGTGTTAGCTCACAAAACAGCATGTATTGAACAAGTCTTTCCTGAGCGCCTACTAGAACACTGTTTTAGGCACTTGGAATATAGTTATGGACAAAGACAAAGTCCCTGATCTTACTGAGCTTACATTTTAGTGGGGGGAAGGGGGGGCTGGTGCACACAGCCTACAAACAAATGGTTAAAAGAATGTATACAATATTGGCAGGTGATGGTAAAAAGGAAGAGGGCTTCCCTTGTGGCGCAGTGGTTGAGAGTCCACCTGCTGATGCAGGGGACACGGGTTCGTGCCCCGGTCCAGGAAGATCCCACAGGCTGCGGAGTGGCTGGGCCCGTGAGCCATGACCGCTGAGCCTGCGCGTCCGGAGCCTGTGCTCCACAACGGGAGAGGCCACAACAGTGAGAGGCCCACGTACCGCACAAAAAAAAAAAAAAAAAAAAAAGGAAGAAGAAAAATAAACCTGAGTAAAGGGTGGAGGTGATGGAGGCTCTTCCTGCAGGTGATCAAGAAAGGCCTCTGGGATAACGGTGACATGTATGTGATATGGTCACATATAAGCAAAGATCTCAATGAAGGGAGAGAGCAAGCCAAAAAGATACCTGGATAAAGAGCCTTAGACTGAAAGAAGAGCAAGTGCAAAGGGCCTGAGGTGTGAGTGTGCTCAGAGGGTTTGAGGACTGCAAGGAGGCCAGAGAAATAGCGGGGGGAGGGGGCACACGCTAACGTGGAACATCTGCAGTCAGAACACGGTGGGTCACAATAACTCTTGGTTTTACTCTGAAAGAGATGAAAAGCCACAGGAGAATTTTCAGCAAAGGAGTAAGATGACCTGGATTATGCTTTAAAGAGATCACAGACTAGGGGGGGGGGGCGCTATAAGCAGGGGTGGGAGTAGGGAGGCCACATAGGAAGATGCTGCAAAAGGTCCAGGGCAAGAGATCGTGGTGGCAGTCATGAGAAGTGGTCAGACAGTGGATGTGTTTAAAGGGTCAACTAAAGTCAGTGAGATTCCCTGACGGACTGAATTTGCGGTGCAAGAGAAAGAATAAGCTGGATACGGCGGGGGGAGAAAACTTCAGCTTTGAAATCAGACAGACTTGGATTCAAATTCCACTTGACCACTTACTAGTCATGAGATCTTGAGCAAAATACTGAGCTTTATTTTCTTTCTTGGGGGATATAGCATCTTCCCTATTCTAGTATTACGAGGATTGAAAAAAAATTGTCAGTTAAAGAATGTGAGATTTAAACTCTGGTATGTATTAGAATTCTTTTCTAAGTTTTCTAATATTTATAATTTTCAGAATGGATTTAGAAAGAAAAAACTTGGCTGAGTTTTTATATCCTGTAAGAGGGATAAGAACACGATTTTCTATAGAAAATGACTGTGGTAACCAGCTGGATCTCTGAGTCCTTTCTGGATACAGATTTAATGTGGTCTGAAGGACTAAAGGACATCTTAGGTTTTTAGTTCTTGTGGTATAACACTGCTGTAAAAGGCCAAGGAAAAAAGCCATTATCACTGACAAAAATGAGGATTCACCTAGTTGGAAGCAGTCTGGGTCCAATGATCGCAACAGGACTAATTTTACTATTCTTCAGCCATTTCTCAAAGTTGGTGCAGTTGACTAGATATGAATATTCCCTGTGAGAATCTTTCTGTTGCTTTATAGTTCTCTGTATTTAGACTCCATTTGCACTAAAGACACACGCCATTACCTCCTTTTATTGTCATTGGCAATTAACAAGAAAGATGGATGAGGACTTATGTTTTCAGTCCCGATGCGAATTTTTCTGTGTTTAGCTTTCTAGCTCTTTGAAGCCCAGTAGATCTGTATGATTACTCTAAGCGATAAAATGTTTTAACAAAATACAAACGACGAATATCTTCTTTCATTAACAAAATAAACTGGAATTTTGTTTGCTCCCTCATCTCAATTTGTCCGATTTGTTTTCTACATTTATTCTGACTAAAAGCTACATTTTTAACCGAATTAACAAAACCACCAACTCTCATCACCAAAAAGCAACAAGGCACTGGAAGATAGGACTTTAAGAGAATGGGGCCCAAAGAATTTCTCCATTATGGTAAATTCACACTTAAATGGAATATTCTTTTGTAATCTTTGTGCTAAGAGTGAGAAGCCCCCTTCGTTTTCAGGCCAGACCGGCTGAAACCTACACCCACCTTCTCTGGGTCTGGGGGGGTCTCCACCTGTGTCCTCACCTTTCCTCTGGTAAAAGGTCAGGTAAACTAAACCTCATGCGATGGTTTCAGGTAGCAAATGGTCTCCTTGTTGACAGCATTTCCAGAGACCTGGCTTCGCAGCTCCAAGGAAGAAAACTATGGTGCAGAGTAACACCCCGGGGAAAAGCAGGAGGGCACGGCAGAAAGAGCACAGATTTTGGCGTTACTCAAACCTTCACGGTCAATCCGGATGGCTAAATTCCCCATACGTCCCCACATTACCCAACACAGCAGCCTCCTTTAGGTTCTTCACAGAGCGGATCACTATGTAAAATAATCACATTCATGTGTTTGTCTGCTTGCTATTGTCTGTCTCCTTCCCACTAAATATAAACTCTGCCACAGCAGGGACTTCATCTGTCTTTTTGCTATTGCATCCCCACCTCCCTAGTAGTTCCCTCTCAGTATTTCTTGACTGAAGAAACGTGGAACAAAATACACACCTCTGGTTTTGGACTTACTATCCCTTGTCGTTGTAATGTGTTTAAATATCTGTCTCTCTCTGTGGGTGCCCTGAGGTCAGAACCGTGTCTTATTCACTTGCTTCCTCCCTGCCTGGCTGAAGAGCTGGCCAGTGGCAGGCACTTACTGACCTTAGGCAAGTTACATGATTCCTATTGATTCTTGGCTTTCTGTCTGTAAAATGGGACTAGGTTAACATCTATCTTAAATGAGATAACAAAATAGGTGAAGACATGGGGCATATTGTAGATAGTCAGTAAATGCAAGTTTCTTTCCTTACTTCATGCTTATGTTTCAGAGTTTCCAATGTTTTTATTTATATATGCATTATCATGTGTCCCCACGTGCTAGAGGGGGAGGCTGAGTCTCAAGGTAATGAAGCAGCTTTCTGCGGGTTAGACCATTGAGGGGTGATACCAGAACTAAAACCTTGGTCTGCTGACTGTAGGCTCCGCATCCTTTCCTCACCGCCTCTAAGCACACCAGTAATCAATGTGGTCTGCATAAAACCACAGCCTGGACTGAGGGAGCTAAGACTTCTTACTTTGAAATGGGTAAATATCCGGGCAGGGCTTCATGAATTCTTTAGCATCAAAAAGCTCTTCATAAGGCAGGTGTGTGAAGAGTCATTCATTGCTGGATGCTAAATCTAGGGGAAACTGTGAGAGGGGGCAGGACATCTGCATGGTTTTCAAAGTGTCTTCCCACAGACTGCTTATCAGTGCAAGGGAAAAAAACAGTAACGCTACAGCAGAGAAACTGGGTAACCCCTTGACTGAAGGGTCGAAATCAACATGAGCAATAAGGGGCAGATGGATATCATGTGTCTTTGGATGTGATGCCCTGAGAAGGACACAATGTCACATATGTTATTTTGGCCAGGGAAGCATAACCTGAATCTAACCATGAGGAAGCATCAGAGAAACCCCAAGTGAGAAATGTTTGATTATAAAGAGCAGAGGAGTACTGTCCTCTTCAAAAATGTTAATGTCATAAAAGACAAAGAAAGGCTATGGATGTGTTCCAGATTAAAGGAAACTAAAGAGACAGGAGAACTATATAATACCTGGTCCTAGACTGAATTCTTTACAGGAGGGTAAAAAATGCTATAAAGAATACTATGAGGGGGAGTTCCCTGGTGGGCTAGTGGTTAGGATTCTGGGCTTTCACTGCTGTGGCCCAGGTTCAATCCCTGGTCAGGGAACTGAGATCCCACAACCCGAGCAGTGTGGCCAAAAAAAAAAAAAAAGAATACTATGAGGTCAGAAATTAGAATACAGATGGTAGGTTAGATGAAAATACTACATCAATGTTAATTCTAAATTTGGTATCTATATTGTGATTATTTATAAGGGTATCCTTATTCTTTGGAAATACACACCAAAGGATTTGGAGGTAAAGAAACATGACATATGCAACTCACTTCCCTATGATAAAACAAATGGAGTCAAATGTTAACAATAAGTGAATCTGCATAAAGAGTATTGGGGTGTACTTTGTACTATTCTTATTTTTACAAGCTTTCTATAGATTTGAAATTATTTCCAAATAAAAAGTTTTAAAAAAATAAGGCAGCCTGTGAAAGTTTTACAGAATAAGAGTTCAAGGAGTATAGTTTTATGATGTCATCTTAGTTTCAGCTATTTCTTACTTGCTTAGTATTAAGAGACAGAGCCCGGTACTGGGGCCCACCAACTAGCCAGTCAGAGCACTTTGGATTTGGCCCTTTGAAAGAGGCATAATTTTGATTGGGTTTTAGTTATAGGGTAAGAATGAGAACAGATCATTCTCACCAACAGAGCACACTTTCCATGAGACTTACAAGGATGTACTTCTTATCCTCTATTCAAACATCAACGGAGTCAAAATTCACCTCTAGGACGTTTATATCACATGTTGTTACTACTATTTATTTGTGTTTCCAGGAAATGCTTATATATTAGCAAATCTGAATTCATGAAGAAAATTTTAAATGCTCTTACAAAATTACAGGAAAGAAGTTGAGGGAAAGATGGGGAGAGAAAAAAGCAAAGAAAAAAATATTAACAAGGAATTAATACAAAACAAGCTGGGATTTGAAAATCATACTCTCTTCCTCTCCCAAAAGAGCAATCTGTTGTATCTTCACATGGAGGTAGACCTAAAAAGAGCACTTGCCTTCCAAAGATTAGAAGAAACTGAATTTTGGTATCATAGCATTAGCTTGGAAACCCTCTAGAGTTTGAAAATTCAAGACCAGAGGCATATGGGAGCAACAGAAGAAGCTCAAAAGGCCTTAAAAACAGAGGACTGTGCACCACCAAGCATGGCCATGCATAGCCAGGGTCCTCTGTGATGCCAGCAAATGGCAGGTCTCTGGTGTGCCCCGCATTACACGTGCCATTAGCAACACAGAGACAAACACGATAAAAAGTCTGTTCTCAAGAATACACTGGAGTGGGGGGAGTCCTGGGCCAGAGAGTACCAGGCAGAGGTATACAATAAGGAATAAGAGAGCAGAAGGGAAGGTGTAACCACAAGTGCCCAGCGGCCAAGATAAGGTTTCCCAGGGCAAGTGAAATGAGGCTGAAGCCCTGAAAGACGGGCAGGGGCTGCAGGCTCCGGTGTGAATGGGGCAGGGAGGATATGTGGAGAAGAGACTTGCAGAGGAGTGGGGGCAAAGGCGTGCCAGCAGAGGAGCCAGTCAGGGGCACCGCAGAGGGCAGAGCATGCACTGGACACTACAGTGTCCGCTCTGGTCAGAACGTAGGGTGGCGTGATGGAATGGCAAGAGACAATGGCCTCATGGGGTCTGAATTCAATCCTCAACATGACGGGTGGACACTGGAGGACACTGAAGGAAAGCAACGTCATCTGACTTGTTTTTAATAAGATCACCCAGGAAACAGTATGTGGGATGGAGTGGAAGGGAAAACTAGCTGAAAAATACTCCTAGTCCAAAACAACGTGCAGACACAACATACCACCAGAGAAAAACCAATCATTTTTTAACTGAGCTTCATTTAGACCAGATTTTTTTTTTCTTTAATCCCTTTGGTCAGAATTAATATGAGATTCTCTTCTACTTCAGAGTTTTGATGTGTTCACACAGAAATAACAACTGTACTTCTCCTTACAAACATTTCAGTTTTTGTTTTTTTCACTAAATTAATTCTAAGTTTAAACCATGAATGAATTCCTATGAAGGAAGAGAATGATCAATGAAATTACATCATTTATAATTCACTATTAGGAAAAAATAAAAATTTGTCAATGTAAAATATTTCAGAAAACAAATGCTAATGTGCTTTTGTAGTAGCTGTTAGTCACAGCAGATCAATAGGCAGACCATATGCAGAAAAGATCTTTGAGGGAAACCAGACCTGAAAGTGAGAGACGAAACAGTCTTGTCTGTTCACGGAATTTGAGAAATTGATCATCTATACTCACAAGGCCTAAGACTCCCTTTGTCACTGAAACACTTGAAGCTTCTGGTCACACTGACTCTAGGTCACCCACCAATGGACCTTTAAGATTCCTGCCTGCTCTCAGTAGTGTTTAAAAATTGTTAATAGCGTGAATATAATAGATTCATCACAATGAGAAAATGGCACCACATTGTGTGGCACATGATGCCTGACCTCCCCTGAGTGCTTTACTGATTTCCTGTCACCAAAATATAACACATTCTACGTAGCAGGTTCAAACTATTAGCATTAAAGTGACTGGTGTCAAGGAAGCGGGAAAAAGGAGCGTATGGTAGCTCCGTATAAAATTCAAGATTCTTGAAAACCCTGTCCTCCCCAGGGTACCCTATATTTATGTGGAGCTGCAAATTGGAATGACACCAAAGGGCTATGACATCGAAGGATCCCTTGGGGGAGACCTCAGGTAAGGATTGAGGGGAAGCAGGCTCTAAACTGACCCTGGAAGACGAGGAAACATTTACCCTAAAGATATAAGGGAGGAAGTGGAACTAAGCAGCCCAGCACCTTCTGGTTCGTGGCTGCCTAAGCAGATGGATCCAATAAGTCTTCAGTGCTGTCCTGAAGGCCTGGAGCAAGTAGCCCTGTGGTTAAGAACAAAGGCTTTGGTGCCAAACAGACCTGGACTTGAGTCCAGTTCAACATGAGCAAGTGGCTTAACCTCTCTGAACCCCAACTTCCATAAATTTAAAGATGATGATGATCAACACCATCTTATAAGATCATTATGAGATGCAATGAAATACATGGATACCTATGAAGTGCTAAGCATTGTTCCTGAAAAGTATCCCCTCAAATATTACCTATTATTATTATGATTGATCATTTGAGGCTTCAGGGTGCAAAAAGGAAAATACTAGGCTCACAGAATTAAAAGCCATAATGAACACTGGATGTGTGAAGAGGTGGGGGCAGGTCGTGGACAGGAGCAGGAAAGGGGTAAGAATTGCAAACTCTCCCAAGACATTGTTGAAAATGTGCCTAATCATGGAAATACTGTGCACCATTATTTCTTTGTGTTGAGCAATAGCTGATTTGAGACTGACACCCATAAAAACCTCTACATTTGCTTCCTCTTGTATTTTGTACTGTAGTTTCACAGCATTGTATCTGTTAGCTACAGCCTCATGACATTTGACTTGGCAATGATTTCTTGGATATGACACCAAAAGCACAGGCAACAACAACAAAAAATAGATAAACTGGACTACATCAAAACTTAAAACTTTTGAGCATCAAAGGACACTATCCATAGTGAAAAGGTAACCCACGGAGAGGGAGAAAATATTTGCAAATCATATACCTAATAAAGGGTTAATATCTAGACTATATCAAGAACTCCTACAATTCAAAAATAAAAAGCAAGCAACCCAATGAAAAAATGGGCAAAGAACTTCAATAGACATTTCTCCAAAGAAGATAGCCAGTAAACACTTGAAAAGATGCTCAACCTCACTAATCACTGAGGAAATGCAAATCCAAATCAAAACCACAATGTGATACCACTTCACACTCATAACGATGGCTACTATAAAACACAAACAAAAAGACAATAACGAGTATTGCTGAGGATGTGAAGAAATTGGAACCCTTATGCATTGCTGGTAGGAACGTAAAATAGGGCAGCTACTATGGAAAACAGTAAGGCGAGTCTTCAGAACAAACAAAAAGAATGATCATATGATCCAGCAATTCCATTTCTGGGTACATATCCAAAAGGACTGAAAGCAGGGTCTCAAAAAGATAGGGGTACACCCATGTTCACAGCAGCCAAGTGGTGGAAGCCTCCCAAATGTCCATCAACAGATGAATGCATAAACACAATGTGGTATATACACGCAACGGAATTATGAAGGAAATTCTGACACATCCTATAACATGCATGAAGCTTGAAGACATTATGCTAAGTGAAATAAGCCAGTCACAAGAAGACAAATACTGTAGGATTCCACTCACATGAAGTACCTAGTGTGGTCAAATTCAGAGACAGAAAGTAGAATGGTGGTTGTCAGGGGCTGGGGGGAGGGGAAATGGAAAGTTATTGTTTAATGAATACAGAGTTTCAGTTTTGGAGGATGAAAAAAGTCCTGGAGATGTAAGGTAGTAATGGGTGCACGACAATGTCAATGTACTTAATGCCACTGAACTGCATACTTAAAAGTGATTTAAATGGTGTTTTCGGTGATGCATATTTTACCACAATTAAAAAAAACTAAAAGATCACTACCACACCTATATCATCCTGTTGTATGCAGTCATCCTCGTGCTAGTAAAACTCAGTTTTATTCAGCTCTCTCCTCTCTTGTGATTATTATACAGAGGCTTTGGAATAGTCATGGCACTCCTTGCATACGTGGCAGCTGAGAGATATTGACAGTCTAATTCTTTCAAAATAAGATCATAAGAACTTACAATTATTATGCACCAACTGTTTATGCTGCATAGTTCTACTTTAGGTATTACCAATTAAAAATTCTAGGAAATAACTGTTTAAAATCTAGACTTAAGTGCATAAAGGAAAAGAAACCATGTCTTTAATGGTGTGCTAACGTCACATTCACTTACTTAGGAATGTGATTTTCTTTCGTTGCCAAGACAGCAACAGTTGCTGTGGAAACCACACAAAAACAGGGATACTTAACTGAAACAAACTCCACTCACCTGCACAAAGATGCCCTTGCTCTTATATTCCTCATGGAGGCACCTAGAGAAGAAATCTACAAAAGCCTGGGAGGGGGTGGGAGTGAGAACACAAACACACATATTACATCAATCTGCCTGATCTGTAGCCATGGAAACAAAAACAATCAACTAACCATTTAACACTATAGTTTCTAATCATTCTTTTCATTTCAAATGCAGAAGGGACCTTAAAAAAAAAAACCTTCAAAACCTCAAGTTTTCTTTATCTGCCACTAAATTAAGTATTCTCTTACCAAATATAATATCCAGATCAAATGCTGATTTAACTGGAAAAGGCGCTTATCTTTTCTTTTTTCAGAAAATGACTTTCCGAGAAGAAACGTCTTATTATATAACAAAGGATTCGTTCCTCCTCCCCACTTGCCATTCAAACAGAAACACAGTATGAATTCTGTTCAAGTCTGTTCTATGGGGATTTTGTTGTCAGTAAAGAAAAGAAAAGAGCAAGCGTCCTCTTGGCCCTTTGGGATGGCAAGATCCAAGAAGTGTAGAGGTGAACGTGACAGCCCATCTTCTTCCAACAGAACAACTTTAAATCTATTTGTAAAATATAATGTGCCATTTTTTACAAAGGTGGACTCAACCTCAGGCTTGCAATGCAAAGTATCAGTGATGACTCTACTAGGGTCCTAATTTGTGACAGTCTTGTGTCCGTGGAGCAGAACAGGCAAGAACAAGTTGAAGTTCACCAGTCGCTTCAAGAAACATGGTGCTCATTTTAAACATGCCTACTGCATGTTTCAG